>NC_091772.1:2766666-3458333 GCF_029378745.1 Bos indicus | reverse complement strand
CAAAGAGCACAGCTAAATAAAAAAGAATCATCAGTAATCTTTGCCCAGTGTTCCCCATCTATAATCATTTTTATATGCATTCTTACAGTTGTTTTTCCATTCACGTGTTTCAGCACATATGACATCGTATAAGCAAACTCATTGTGTCTTTATTTTCTTCAAATAAAATTAAGTGTATCTCTGATTTTCAACCTACAAGGTTGTCCAAAGATCCTTGTAAGTATTGAGGCTCCTGACTTTCCTTGAAGTCAAAGAGAAAACAGAGAGGCTTAATCACTACTTGCAGAGTTGGGGAAGGCCTTTGCCCTTCTACCCACCATGGTATCCTTCATCGTTGTCTGTTGTCCAGCAGTTCAGGAGGACAGGAGCTGTACTATTTCAGAGCCTGCAAGAGCACAGAGAGCTCTGCTCCAATGGGAGGCTCATTACCCATGGAAGCTTCCTTCTGAGGTCTTGTCACCACCAAAGGGTAGGTGGCTCAGTGGTAAAAAATCGGTCTACCAATGCATGAGACAAGGGTTCAGTCCCTCTGTTGGAAAAATCCCCTGGAGAAGAAAATGGCAACCCATTCCAATATTCTTACCTGGGAAATCCCATGGTCAGAGAGGCCTGGCAGTCCATGGGGTCACACAGAGGCGAACACAACTTGGTGACTAAACAACAGTAACAACACACAGTCTATGAAGCATGGGGCCCGAGGCCTCCACGCTCTCTGTGTACCTACTCCCCTTTAAGGATTTTACCTTATCTGCCTGTCACTCTTTGTCCTGCAATTCCTTCTTCCATTGTATAATCCCATTTATGCAAGTTTAGAAAAAACAGGATCTAAGAAAGGAAATATTTACAGTTTACAACTCCCTTTAGAAAAATGAGAGAATAAAGGATTTGGCTATTGAAAAAAATTTATTTGTTAGATTATTATTTACAAAATCAGGATCATATTCTACCTGCTGTTTTTATCCAGTATGACAATCTTTATAGTTTTTAATTGGATTTTTTTATTATTGAGCTTTAACAATTCCTTGTATATGTTGGATACTAGTCCTTTATCAGATTTGTGTTTTGCAATTGTTTTCTTCTATTTTGTCTTTTATTTCTTAAGTGTCTTTTTAGAAAAGGAGTTTTACATTTTAATAAAATCCAAACTGTCTCTCAACGCAAGGTCATAAAGATTTTCGCCATTTTCTTCAGAAGTTTCACAGTTGTTCGCTTTACATTTAAGTCTATCAGCATCCACTTTGAGTTAAATTTTGTCAAAGTGTTAGGCCTGTATCTAGTGTCTAGTGTCACTTATTGAAAATACTGTTCTTTCTCCATTGAACGGCCTCTGAGCCCTTGTCACAGATCAGTTAGACTTTGTGTGATAGGCATTTGGCTATACTCTGTGGGTCTATTTCTGGGCTCTTTATTTTGCTTCTTTGATCTATGTATCTATTTTTTCCTCTAGTACCATGCTGTCTTGATTATGGTAGCTATCTAGTAAGTCTTGAAATTGGGCAGTTTAAGTCTCTGTTCTTTTTCAATATGGTGTTGGTTATTCCAGGTCTTTTCCTTTTTGATATACATGTTAGAATCCTTTGATATTTGCAAAACAGTTGCTAGGATTTTGATTTGTTTTACATTACATCTACAGATAAACTTGGAAAGAATCGACATCTCTGGCCAGGACTGTCACTAATGACTCATGGGAGTTGGTTGATGAATGCCCAAGTTTTCCCACTACTCAAGTGTGACATCTCTGTGCATTTTCCGCAGAGCTTCCTAGAGGTCTCCACAGGTTCAAGCACCGGTCTCCCACAGTGAATACCAAAGTGAGTAGCTATTCACTTCTCCAGGGATCTTCCTGACTCAGGCATTGAACCCAGATCTCAAATGGCACCCCACTCCAGTACTTTTGCCTGGAAAATCCCATGGATGGAGGAGCCTGGTAGGCTGCAGTCCATGGGGTTGCTAAGAGTCGGACACGATTGAGCGACTTCACTTTCACTTTTCACTTTCATGCATTGGAGAAGGAAATGGAAACCCACTCCAGTGTTCTTGCCTGGAGAATCCCAGGGATGGCGGAGCCTGGTGGGCTGCCATCTATGGGGTGGCACAGAGTTGGACACGACTGAAGCGACTCAGCAGCTCCTGCATTGCAGGCAGATTCTTTACCATCTGCACCACCAGGGAAGCTCCCAACTTCTCATTAAAACATCCTTTCAGCAAAAACAAGACCAGGAGCTTTCTGTGGCTAGGACCATGAACTCTTTATTGCCAAATTCAGATAAATTGAAGAAAGTAGGGAAAACCACTAGACCATTCAGGTATGACCTAAATCAAATCCCTTAGGATTATACAGTGGAAGTGAGAAATAGATTTAAGGGACTAGATCTGATAGATAGAGTGCCTGATGAACTATGGAATGAGGTTCGTGACATTGTACAGGAGACAGGGATCAAGACCATCCCCATAGAAAAGAAATGCAAAAAAGCAAAATGGCTGTCTGGGGAGGCCTTACAAATAGCTGTGAAAAGAAGAGAAGTGAAAAGCAAAGAAGAAAAGGAAAGATATAAACATCTGAATGCAGAGTTCCAAAGAATAGCAAGAAGAGATAAGAAAGCCTTCTTCAGCAATCAATGCAAAGAAATAGAGGAAAACAACAAAATGGGAAAGACTAGGGATCTCTTCAAGAAAATCAGAGATACCAAAGGAACATTTCATGCAAAGATGAGCTCGATAAAGGGCAGAAATGGTATGGACCTAACAGAAGCAGAAGATATTAAGAAGAGGTGGCAAGAATACACAGAAGAACTGTACAAAAAAGACCTTCATGACCCAGATAATCACAATGGTGTGATCACTGACCTAGAGCCAGACATCCTGGAATGTGAAGTCAAGTCGGCCTTAGAAAGCATCACTATGAACAAAGCTAGTGGAGGTGATGGAATTCCAGTTGAGCTATTCCAAATCCTGAAAGATAATGCTGTGAAAGTGCTGCATTCAATATGACAGCAAATTTGGAAAACTCAGCAGTGGCCACAGGACTGGAAGAGGTCAGTTTGCATTCCAATCCCAAAGAAAGGCAATGCCAAAGAATGCTCAAACTATCGCACAATTGCACTCATCTCACATGCTAGTTAAGTAATGCTCAAAATTCTCCAAGCCAGGCTTCAGCAATATGTGAACCGTGAACTTCCTGATGTTCAAGCTGGTTTTAGAAAAGGCAGAGGCACCAGAGATCAAATTGTCAACATCCGCTGGATCATAGAAAAAGCAAGAGAGTTCCAGAAAAACATCTATTTCTGCTTTATTGACTATGCCAAAGCCTTTGACTGTGTGGATCATAATAAACTCCGGAAAATTCTGAAAGAGATGGGAATACCAGACCTGATCTGCCTCTTGAGAAATCTGTCTGCAGGTCAGGAAGCAACAGTTAGAACTGGACATGGAACAACAGACTGGTTCCAAATAGGAAAAGGAGTTCATCAAGGCTGTATATTGTCACCCTGTTTATTTAACTTACATGCAGAGTACATCATGAGAAACGCTGGACTGGAAGAAACACAAGCTGGAATCAAGATTGCCGGGAGAAATATCAATAACCTCAGATATGCAGATGACATCACCCTCATGGCAGAAAGTGAAGAGGAACTCAAAAGCCTCTTGATGAAAAGTGAAAGTGGAGAGTGAAAAAGTTGGCTTAAAGCTCAACATTCAGAAAACGAAGATCATGGCATCCGGTCCCACCACTTCATGGGAAATAGATGGGGAAGCAGTGGAAACAGTGTCAAACTTTATTTTTCTGGGCTCCAAAATCACTACAGATGGTGACTGCAGTCATGAAATTAAAAGACGCTTACTCCTTGGAAAGAAAGTTATGACCAACCTAGATAGCATATTCTAAAGCACAGACATTACTTTGCCAACAGAGGTTCGTCTAGTCAAGGCTATGGTTTTTCCTGTGGTCATGTATGGATGTGAGAGTTGGACTGTGAAGAAGGCTGAGTGCTGAAGAATTGATGCTTTCGAACTGTGGTGTTGGAGAAGACTCTTGAGAGTCCCTTGGACTGCAAGGAGATCCAACCAGTCCATTCTGAAGGAGATCAGCCCTGGGATTTCTTTGGAAGGAATGATGCTGAAGCTGAAACTCCAGTACTTTGGCCACCTGATGCAAAGAGTTGACTCATTGGAAAAGACTCTGATGCTGGGAGGGATTGGGAGCAAGAGGAGAAGGGGACGACAGAGGATGAGATGGCTTGATGGAATCACTGACTTGATGGACGTGAGTCTGAGTGAACTCTGGGAGTTGGTGATGGACAGGGAGGCCTGGCGTGCTGTGATTCATGGGGTTACAAAGAGTCGGACACGACTGAGCGACTGATCTGATCTGATCTTATTAAATATCTTTTCTTCCCTGCTCACTCTCCCACTCCCCTATTAGTGTTTCCTGTGATCACCTCCAAAATAAGATACTTTTCCTCAAAATCTCTTCTTAGGATTTGTTTCTGAGGGATACAAACCATGACAGCCCTGTGGTAATACCTGTACACTAAAAGGCAGGTTCAAGTAAGTCAACTCCCTTGCCTACATGTACCTAGTTTCCAAAGCAGCATCAGACATAATCAGTTTAGATAGAAATCACATAGTCAGATGACTTAATGCCTACCCCAGGTGCTCAAATTTATTCTTTACGAGTTAGAAAACAAGTGCCCTCTGTTCTCTCTCCAGCAGAAAAAAGAGGATTAAGATGAAACACATTTAATTTCAATAAGCAAGCATGTGTGAGAAAATCTATCTCAAAATAGCTAAAATGGTAAAATATATGTAGCTATTTTAAAGCTAGAAGATTTGGATTTGTCTGAGGCAGCTTTTAGCTCCTAGGGTTTTATGGCTCACTAGCTTCAGGTTAAAAAATTAGACTTTCAAAGTATGTTGTAGTTTTAGTCTCTGCCCGTCTTTTATAGTTTTGTAGTATAAGGGTTTGGGGGAGGCAGGATATAGGGGGAGGGATAAAGTTAGGGAGTGAGGAATGAAATGTACCAAGGAAGCTAGTCCAACTATCTGTCTTGATTTTTAACAGCCTTCAAAGCAAGTCATGCATGCTGAGCACTGCAGAAACACCAGATGCTTGTTGGGGGGAAAAGTCTTCTGGGAATGCACTCCTTGAGGGGAGAAAATGGCTTCATAAAGAATGATGCAAACACTGTACATTGCCCTGCCAGCAACTTCTCTCTTTATTTGCAATTGTAGAATGAAATCTCCCCTACACCAAAGCCTCAGTCAGCTGCAAAAACAATGTATTGTAATATGATATTTATTTTTGCTGAAATGGAGCCATGGCCCTGCTATTTCAGATTCTGCAGCCTTGCAAAAGCATCCAGAGAGCCTTCGCTGACCTTGAGAAAGGGCAGAGGCTAATGAAACATCCTCGCTTTTGCAATTTAATTTTTCTTCAAGAACACAAGGCAGGGCTAGATGATTTTCCAGCCAGCTTTTGAAGTGAAAAACAAAAATGAATTAATTAAGATTATCAGACAGCCTTTACAAAATGTAATATCAGCCGTTTATTATGATATAATATCAGCGAATATTTGCTTCACTTTCCCTGGGAGGAATCAGATTGGAGCTGCTGATCATGGAAGAAGTCATACTTTGTTGTCTCAATGCACATTCAAGCAATTTAAATCTAGTCTCCCAGAGACCTGACATCATAAAAGGAAATTATGTTCAGGTCTTCTAATCTAAGGAAACATTACCTCAACACTGTTCAACTCAGCCACTATCATGATTTTCTCTTTCCCCAAAGCACCAAACTTTATGGTAGAGACGTTATTGCTTCACCACCTAATATTTCCTTGATTCTAAGATCTACTGCCACAGAACACTTGAATTATGTTGTTCTTTGGAATTCATCAAGGACCTCACCCTCTCCGATCCAGTAAGCATTTTTCAGCCCTGAGGGCCGCACCACTGGACACCACTTGCCTGCTCCACCTTTCGTACTGAAGCCTGTTTCCTTGCCTGTGGTGAGGACGATGCTTCTTTCTTCTGGGCATCCTTGCAGGTCTCCCTTCAGGTCATTCTTCAAAGGCTCTTTCTTCCAGCCTCCTGTTCTTTATATTCAGTAAGTATCCATTCTCATATTTTTTAGCCATCCCCTCCCTGATGGCTGGAGCTTCAGTAGCAATCTTGAATGTTGAGATCCCTTGAGGATGGAGTCCCCCACTGTAGGATGCTGAAGAGCACTTTAGAAGAAACTTGACTCCCTGATGACTCTGTTGGCTGTGACATATTTGTTCAGCCTTGCACTTTATGATCTCTTCTACATGCTAAAATAAACTCTATGTGTTTAAGCCATTGTTAGCTCAGATTTTCTGTATATGCCACAGAATCTAATTTAGGTAATAAAAAAATGGGTATAATAATGCTTCTCACAAAGTCAGTGTGAGGTTGACTCGCAGAATATAGGTCATGTGCCTATATTATAGGTCATGTGCTTAGCCAGGCAGGGCCCTACGCAGCTGAAACATTGTAAATATTATAAACTCTGTGCCTGCATTCCCAATTTCATAATGACCCTACCACAGAGCCTTAAGCACGTTCAAAACAAATCCCTACCAAATCCAACTCCTCTTCCTAATTACTTTATTCTTTGGTTTATGACATTACTAATCTCTTGCTGTAAACCAAGGTTTTGATTCTCCTTATTCTTTCCCTCCTAATGTAGAATTAATTGCTAAATCTTATTGGTCTAGTCCTTCAAATCTTCTCCAATTAATTTCCTCATTTTTCTATCTCTGCTGAAAACTCCCTAGTTGAAACTTTTTATTATCACCTACCCAAACCATTGCAATTGTCGATTCAATTGTTTCCCACTTTTTGCATGTCTTCCTACACCGTTATCTTGTGGAAACCCTAGATGAATCTTCCAAAAACACCCCTCTAATCCTGTTACTCTTCTGATTAAAAACCGGAGTGGCTTGTCATTGCCCACCAAGTTAGACAGCTCATTCCTCAGCAGGCACTTGAGACCCCAACCTGTCTTCTGATCCCATTCTCCATCTCCCTCCATGCTCATCAATCTAGACTCTCTGATTTGCCTTCTGCTTTCTTAATTCTGTTTCTTCACTTCACTTCACTCATCCAGAATGTCCTCTTCCACTGCACTCCTGACATTTCAATATCTTAGCAAGCTTTTAAAGCTTTATAGAAACAGTCAATCCTGGAAGTCCTCCTTCCAAAGCAGATGTGATTTTCCCTTTACTCAAAGCACTTTGTATCTGTCTTACAGTGCGATGGCTCTATTGCTTTATAGCCGTGATTCTCAAAGTTTAGAGAGCATCATAATCACATGGAAGAATTGTGAAAATCGATTTCTATGCCTGTCTCCCCGAGATCTGGACTCAGAAGGTCTGGGCGGGGGCAGGGGGTGGGGGCGGGGTGGGGTCTGATAATTTGCATTTCTAACAAAGTCCCAGGTGATGCAGCTTTCTAGTTCTCCCTCCATATTTGTAAACTTCTTGAGATCAGACAATATGGTTTATTCTAATCATGTATTTCCTGAGGCTCCCAGCAACTGTAGATAGTTAATAACTTTATTTAAAGGGAATTGCATAGAACAAGAAACCAAGTTTCTATTTTCAAAGTCGGCACTGTTCAGAGTTACATTCAATTGTTGGTATCCATCATTCAGATAGAACACATCTAAGTGCTTTTGCTGAGAACATAGCTAAATTCTTCCTAGTCTTTGCTGTTGTTCTTGGTCTGGGCAAGTGTGCTCATAGCATGTACTTGGAGGAATATTAGGTTTTTAAGGCAATGACATGACATGGGTTCAGGGAAAGCAGTAGTTGAAGGGCTCTCTCAAAGGAATAGGATGACAGGAGTTCAACGGTTGGGAAATTAAGTATGAAGGTTGCCATGGTAAAGTAACAGCAGATTTCAAATCTATAATTGTACCTGGAGAGAGGCACGTTAAAGACTCCTCCATATACTTTTGTTCCTGCTTATGCTTTCAATGCTTCAAAAGGTAGTCACTCTGAACTCAAGTTGTGCTTCTAATTGCCCTTACTATTATTCTCAGAATGTTATTGAGAACCAACACAATTTTTCTAAAAGGAGATTAATTACACCTTTTCTTGGTTTAGAAATGTGGGCGACTGGGTATTTTGGCAAATTCATCTGCTGTTTTCTTCCTCTATGTAGAAAACAGACTGATAATTTCCTTCCGCATGTCTTTCCAGTTATTCAGTAAGGGTATTTTTTTGGGGGGTGGGGGTGAGAGGAAATTTTGCATATGGAAAGTATTTTTGAAATGACAAGAAAATAAAGAACAAGTCAGGCAAAGAAACAAAAACACCACAGTCATCCCCTAGAGGCCTTCGTTCTTAGCTTTTAATATTTCACATCATACTTCTCATGAAATAAACCCTACAGAAAAAAACAAAGAATGGACGGAGAACATTAAAAGAAAGGATTTATATCAAAGAAGGATATTTTTTATTTTAAAGAGGCAATTCAGTTATACCCAGATGGAACATTAAAAAAAAGTCGCATTTATGCATCATCATTTTTCAACAACTGAACAGATGGTACCTTTTCATTTGCACTGTCCGCCAACAGCCAGTGCATTCAGCAGCCGTCTGCCCCACCCTTATCACGATTCTAAGTTTACATGGAAGAAGACATGCTGGTTGAATTAACTCAGAGATCCCTTGAGAAACTGCTTTGCCTGGAGCCCTGGCATTACTGTTTTATAATATTTCCCTCTTCAAGGAAGCAGATGGGATAGCCAGAGCATGACTTTTATCTCCTGTTCTTGAGCAAGGTGCCCAAAGGCTTCCCGCTCCTTCCCAGAGACAGGCCACAGATCTACAGTGCTGGAGAGAAGCAAGCAACATCTGCAGACCTAATGCTAAAAGCTCTTGTTGGTTTAAATGTCCTATTTCTTTGCTATTTATGTTTCTAGAAATTTTAGGGAGATGCTTGCTTATCCTTTCTTGTCCCAATGAGGTTACATTACAATTGATGCCGTTAAGGACCTATAATTTATGTCCTAAGTGGAAAAAAAAAAAGAGTGACCATACATCACCACCACCACTACCCTCACCTGACTGTTGGAATGGGTTGCCTGAGGATAGTAGTAGAAATTCTGCTTCCTCTAGAGAAATTACTATGGGCTTTGCGAGGCTGGGGGTGTGGGACCCAGGCAAATCTCACTCAGGGGGAAAAAGTGAAAGTCGCTCAGGTGTGTCTGACTCTTTGGGATCCCATGGACTATACAGTCCACAGAATTCTCCAGGCCAGAATACTGGAGTCGGTAGCCTATCCCTTCTACATGGAATCTTCCTGACCCAGGAATCATACTGGGATCTTCTGCATTGCAGGTGGATTCTTTACCAACTGAGCTATCAGGGAGGCACTCAGGGAAGGCACCAGTTAAATAATAACTGAGAAGGACTTATAGTTTAACTAAAGGGAAAATGAAATTGTTTACCAGCCTATCTCGTGTTGTCCCACAATTTCTGCTTCACTGAGATAAAATAAAACTGGTCAGAGAGCAGAGAATCCTGAATATTTGGCATAGCCTTGGACCCTAAGGCACTTCACAGACTAGCACTGATTTCATCACTTTAATCCTTGGCTTCCTAAGTGACAGGCACTTATCACTTTCAACATTTCAGGACCATGTTAACCTCTGTTGTCTCCGGTTCCCAGCTGTTAATGTAGCATTGCCAGTCCTTTGAAAAGCTCTGTCTTCCTATTCTTCAGCCCTTCTGGTATCCACGCCTTTGGCCCTGTGGCTTTCCAGTGTCTTCCTTCCAGAGGCTGAGCTTGCTCCCCTGCCCTTTGACTCTGATTTTATCCATATTACCTGGCCTTAGCCAATGGGATATGAGCAGATGTGACTCAGGCAGAGGCTTGAAAAGGAGCTTCTTCCTTTCCACTGTGGTTTGTGTCTCTGCTGTCTCCAGGAACATGTGCCCAGCCTTTCTTGCTGGAGAATGAGAGATATATGGAGCAGAACTGAGTTGTTACATTTGTCTCAGGTAGAGACAATCTAGATCAATCAA
Source organism: Bos indicus (assembly GCF_029378745.1). Classification (NCBI taxonomy): domain Eukaryota; kingdom Metazoa; phylum Chordata; class Mammalia; order Artiodactyla; family Bovidae; genus Bos; species Bos indicus. The sequence continues at coordinate 3,448,278 of NC_091772.1, read as the reverse complement.
GGGCCGACTGACTCCCATACCAATCCTTTATCTTTTGATCCATGGTCTAGTTCTGGTTTTATCTCCAATGTCATTCTCGAGTTTGCTCACTTCTTTCCACCTACACAGTCACTGCCCTAGTTTAAAGCATCTGTGCTAGGGCCTCTTAGAAGCAGCCCCACTTTCCCTCACTTTTCCCCACAAGGCTGTTCCCACTCAGCAGGCAAAGGATCTTTTAAAAACACATTTCAGAGGGTGTTATTCCCCTAGATAAAACTTTTGATTGTTGTTGTTATTCAGTGTTTCAGTCAGGTCTGACTCTTTGTCACCCCATGGACTGCAGCACACCAGGCTTCCCCATCATTCATCATCTCCTGGAGCTTGCTCAAACTCTTGTCCATTGAGTCCATGATGCCATCCAACCATCTCATCCTCTGTCATCTCATTCTCCTCTGGTCTTCAATCTTTCCAGGGTCTTTTCCAATGAGTCAGTCCTTCACATCAGATGGCCAAAGTATTGGAGCTTCAGCCTCAGCATCAGTCCTTCCAGTGAATATTCAGGACTGATTTCCTTTACGATTGACTGGTTTGATCTTCTTGCAGTCCAGGGGACTCTCAAGAATCTTCTCCAACACCACAATTCAAAAGCATAAATTCTTTGGTGCTCAGCCTTCTTTATGGTCCAGCTCTCACATCCATACATGACTACTGGAAAAACCATAGCTTTGACTATACGTACCTTTTTTTGGCAAAGTAATGTCTCTGCTTTTTAATATGCTGTCTATCTTGGTCATAGCTTTTTTTCCAAGGAGCAAGCATCTTTTAATTTCATGGCTACAGTCACCATCTGCAATGATTTTGGAACCCAAGAAAATAAAGTCTGTCACTGTTTCCACTGTTTCCCCTTCTATATGTCATGAAGTGATGGGACCAGATGCCATGATCTTTGTTTTTTGAATGTTGAGTTTTAAACCAGCTTTTTCACTCTCCTCTTTCACTTTCATCAAGAGGCTTTTTAGTTCCTCTTCACTTTCTGCCATAAGGGTGGTGTCATCTGCATATCTGAGGTTATTGATATTTCTCCCCGCAATCTTGATTCTAGCTTGTGATTGATCCAGCCTGGTATTTTGCATGATGTACTCTGCATATAAGCTAAATAATCAGAGCGACAATATACAGTCTTAATGTAATCCTGTTCCAGTTTGGAACCAGTCCATTGTTCCATGTCCAGTTATAACTGTTGCTTCTTGACCTGCATACAGGTTTCTCAGGGGACAGGTAAGGTGGTCTGGTATTCCCATCTCTTGAAGAATTTTCCACAGTTTCATATGATTCACACAGTCAAAAGCTTTAGTGTAGTCAATGAAGCAGAAGTAGGTGTTTTTCTGGAATTCTCTTGCTTTTTCTATGATCCAATGGATGTTGCCAATTTGATCTCTGGTTCCTCTGCCTTTTCTAAATCCAGCTTGTACATCTGGAAGTTCTCAGTTTATGTACTGTTGAAACCTGATACTTTGCTAGCATGTGAGATGAGTGCAATTTTGTTATAGTTTGAACACTGCCTTTCTTTGGGATTGGAATGAAAACTCACCTTTTCCAGTTTTGTGGCCACTGCTGAGTTTTCCAAATTTGCTGGGCTATTGAGCGCAGCACTTTAACAGCATCATCTTAAGATTTGAAATAGCTCAGCTGGAATTCCATCATCACCACTAGCTTTGTTTGTAGTGGTGCTTCCTAAGGCCCACTTGACTTCTCACTCCAAGATATCTGACTCTAGGTGAGTGATCACACCTTCGTGGTTATCCAGGTCATTAAGATCTTTTTAATATAGTTCTTCTGTGTATTCTTGCTACCTCTTCTTAATATCTTCTGCTTCTGTTAGGTCCATATCATTTCTGTCCTTTATCGAGCCCATCTTTGCATAAAATGTTCCCTTGGTATCTCTAATTTTCTTGAAGAGATCTCTAGTCTTTCCCATCTGTTGTTTTCCTCTATTTCTTTGCATTGATCACTGAGGAAGGCTTTCTTATCTCTCCTTGCTATTCTTTGGAACTCTGCATTCAGATGGGTATATCTTTCCTTTTCTCCTTGCCTTTAGCTTCTCTTCTTTTCTCAGCTACTTGTAAAGCTTCCTCAGACAACTATTTTGCCTTGTTGCATTGCTTTTACTTGGGGATGGTCTTGATCACCACCTCCTGTACAATGTCACCAAACTCTGTCCATAGTTCTTCAGGCAGTCTGTCTATCAGATCTAATCTCTTGAATCTATTTGTCACTTCCACTGTATAATCAAAAGGGATTTGATTTAGGTTGCACCTGAATGGCCTACTGGTTTTCCCTACTTTCTTCAATTTACTTCTGCATTTTGCAATAAGGTGTTCACGATCTAGCCACAGTCAACTTGTGGTGATGTTTTTGCTGGCTGTATAGGGCTTCTGCATCTTCAGCTGCAAAGAATATAATCAGTCTGATTTTGGTATTGATCATCTGGTGATGTCCATGATGTTCTTAGGATAAAATCCAATATGTTAGCACAGTTCTCAAGATTTGCATACCATGCTTGCTCATCTGAGTTTTATTATAAAACACTGTTCCATCCTTTTATTATAATCCTATTCTACTGACCTGCTCTATTTTTGTCCTCAAATAAGCCCAGCCCCTTCCGTCTCTGAGCCTTTGCCCACACTGCTCCCTCTGGAATGCCCTTTCCTTAGCAATGTGAGTCACCACACTCTCCATCAGTTTGTGCTTAAGCATCACCTCCTCCTGGAGATCCTCACTGTCCTTTATCAACAAGCCTCTCCCAAGCTGCAATCAGACCATTTAGATAGCTTCGTTCATAACATTAGTCACAATCTATAATTATCCTATTCATGTATTTAATTCTTTGTTGGCTGCCTTCTTAGAAAGTACATTTCTCATATACAAGAATTTGATGTTCTTATTTTCACTGATATTCCTGAATCTCACCTATAATCAGTATGTGTGTATGAGAGGTTAAAACTGGAGAACTCTTACACACACACACACATACACAATATATAAGTAATAATTATTTGTGTGTCTATGTTAATGAATCCTTTAACTTCACACAATATGTAATGCATATGTGGAACACACATAGGCAATGTATACATATGTGTATAATGCACATATACACGCAACATCTTTTATATTTAACCACACACACAGACATGTGCACAATTTACTGTTCAGAATCTTGTGTTACATAGAAATATAAGTTGACCATTTTTTAATAGCAATAGATATAAGCCCACCTCATTCTTCAGGTTGCACAGTATTCCTTTGTACCATGGATGAACCACAATTTATTTATGCAGTGTGAGCTAGTACTGAGATTATTCCTGTTTCAGTGATGAGAAAACAGAGGCTGAGGGAAGTCCTTTGCTGAAGCAGCCTGTGTTGAACATGGGGTCTGAAGCTCAGTGGTGGAATGGGGCTGCACTGGCCTGGCCCAGCACTCCTAAGGCAGGACACAGTGGAGGCAGGTTTGGGGCAGGATCAGCTCCTGCTGCTCTCGCACTTCTTTGTGGCTTTCTGTCCACAATCGTCTCTCCAATCTATCCATTGCCAGTGGTTTCCTGCTGGCTCTCACTCGCAGATCTGGGCTGCGGGCTGAAATTCTACGTTTCTAACAAGCTCTCAGGTGAATCTGGTGCTACCAGCCCACGGCCACACTTTGGGTACGTGAAGTGCCCTGTAAATGCTAAAGCCCATGTAAACCAGGTGAATGTGAACTTTGAGTGTTAGTGAAGCACCTGATTGAATGGCAGCTATGGTGACAGGCATTATGGGGGGAAGGCCCTACTGCATGACCCTCATCCACAAAGACTTAAGACTTTAGTTAGTGAAAACGAAACATGTGTTGCAAAAACAAATTTTCAGTGCAAGGAGGAATGAGATAAGTGCCAAAGGAATAGACTTTAATTAGAAACCAGTTACGGGGAAAAGGGAAAAACACTCTACTTTGTGCAGACCATCAAATTTTTGGTATCTATTAACACTTACTGAATATCAATTTTGTTGCTAAAACTTTCTTCCCTCATTTTAGTGTGTATAGAATTAGCATTCTCCCAGAACTCATTGACAACTGTTTTGAACTTCTGCTTGCTGACCTCTTAGCTAACACCATCCTAAGATCCACATCGTCATAAGGGGAAGAAGCTATCTTAGGTTGAGCTTGAGATGAGGATTCTTACTTAGGGCAGGCACTAAGGAGGAAACTGACGGAGTGAGGAGAGCAGGGCAAAGCCAGGCAGGAGTGGGACGGAGGTGTGGTCTCATCTGTAGCCTCAACCTGAGCCCCTGCGGAGCTCTGGGGCGTGAAGGGCACTAAGAGACGTGCCACTTTGGCTCAGGGGACCACCCTTTAGTACCCCAATGTCACTCAAGCCTTGGTGGTGGGTTCCCCTGGTTCATGTGGCATCGTCTGCGTGGGGCACCTCCCATCAGTGCTTTCAGTAGGAATTTGCAGGCCCTGGGACCCCTCCATTGACGTTCACTGACCTCCTGACTTTCCCCAATGTCCTCAATCTTTGTAAATACGTGCTTCATGCTTAGATGTCTACCTTCCTCATTGCTCACTCTTCCTTCAGCTGGAGGGTGGCTAAAATACCCACTTACCGTGGTCTTTGCACATGTAGGTCTTAGGTTGTTGTGGCACATGGAATAAAAGTCACTCAAAGATGTTAAGTACTAATCCCTGGAAACTGTTAGTCTGGCAAGGGAAAGGATCTTTACAGATCTTTACATCTTTATAATTATTCAGGATCTTGACATGGATGATTATCTAGATTCTTCAGGGGAGCCTTAAATGCAATCATGTGTCATTATAAGACAGGCAGAGGGAAATTTGACCCTGTAAAGATGGAGGCAGAGATTGATGTGGCCTTAAGCCAAGGAGTACCTGCAACCACCAGAAGCTGGAAAAGGCAGGAACAGATTCTGCCCTAGCACCTCTATAAGGAGTATGGCTCTACCAACACCCTGACTTCAGACTTGTAACCTCCAGACCAGTGAGACAATAAAACTCTATGATTTTAAGCCACCCAACTATGGTAATTTATTATAGAAACCATCAGAAAGTATTACAACTGGAATATTACCTTTTTCTGGTATTACCTGTCCCTGCAACACACACTCCAACAGAATGATGCCTGTCTGCAGCTCAGGTGCTGCCTCTCCAGGGAGACTTCTAGACCCCTCCTCCCACTGCCTCCAGGCCCCAGGCTGAGTCAACACACCTCCTCCGTCTCCCACAGTTTCTTTCTTTTAAAAAAAAAGAATATTTACTTGGTTGCGCTGGGTCTTAGTTGTAGCACGCAGAAACGTCCATCTTTGTTATGGCATGTGGGATTTTTGTTGTTGTTGTTTTAAGTTGTGGCATGTGAACTCTTAGCTGCAGCTTCTGAGATTTAGTTCCCTGACCAGGGAGGGAACAGGCTGCCTGCCTTGGGAGCACAGAGTCTCAGCCACTGGACCACCAGGGAAGTCCCTCCCACAGATCCTTGAACAATCCTCTCTCGTTGCTTTTGCTCTATTATTTTTTCCCCTATTCTCTTGTATGACTGTCCCTAAGTCAATTTCCCTGTTAAGTTCTGAATCCCCAAGGGCCTTATTAATTTTTGTATTTTCTGGGTTTGGTACCATGCTGAGTGCAAAGTGGCATCTTAGCAAGTGTTTGTTTCTTGGCATGAAGAGGAGGTAGATGCTGCTGTTCAGTGGCTAATGGGGAGATGTGAGGATCCCCAAGGCCTCACATAATTGGCCAGAGCTGGCTGTGTGTGGGTGGGTGGCCGCTCCCCTGTGAACCTGCCCATCAAGACCTCCAGCTCAGCCTGCTCGGAAGCTTCCTGAGGCCTCTGACCTGGGGCTCCCCTCCGCTTTGCACCTGCAGAGCCTGTGTTTATTTTCTGCCATGCTCTTTTTCTAGTCTCCTCCTCTGTCCGTTTTCCTTCTCCTGCCTCCTAAACAACCGTAACTTACAACCACAAACGCGGATCCCTTTTCCCATGATTTTTAGGAGTTTCACAATTTCCCTCATTATCACCTTTGGGTTTAAAACAGGAGTTCTCCAGCAGTGTTTCATGTCTCAGAGCCAACCTAGGGAACACAAAGCATGCGACACTTCAAGAAACTGGGTGTCATTTTAGAGTTCTGGCAGTCTAGTTGTTCTGAGGGGGTAGTGGATAAATATGGAATCTGAAGATTAGGAATTGGGTTTCAGTCAAAGGGATGATGTTAGAGTTTTTTAGTTCTTCTACAAATTCCCAACTCAGATTTCCGGGACAGTGTTTGTAGTCAGATTTAACAGTCCCTCCTAAAACTTGATTGTTTTCCATTAGCCTCCAAGGAAGGTAGAGAGATATTTTTTGTCTCTCTCTTTCTCTCTCTTTTTTTTTAAGTATTAGGTAGAAGTCTTCCCGGAGAAGGCAATGGCGCACCACTGGGTCAGACACGACTGAGCGACTTCACTTTCACTTTTCACTTCCATGCATTGGAGAAGGAAATGGCAACCCACTCCAGTGTTCTTGCCTGGAGAATCCCAGGGATAGGGGAGACTGGTGGGCTGCCGTCTCTGGGGTCCCACAGAGTCATTCACGACTGACGTGACTCAGCAGCAGCAGAAGTCTTCCAGGGACTTCCTAGGTGACTTAGCAGTATAGGATCCACCTGCAATGCAGGAGACACAGGAGACTCAAGTTTGATCCCTGGGTCAGGAATATCCCCTGTAAAAGGAAATGGCAACCCACTCCAATATTCTTGCATGGGAAATCCCATGGACAGAGGAATCTTTTGGGCTACAGTCCACAAGGTCACAAAAGAGTTGGACATGGCTCAGTGACTAAACAACAACAAAAGAGGGCTTCCAAGGTAAGGGTTTTGCTGCTGCCTTTTCTCCCCTTTATGCTATTTAGAAGCCACTGTAAGGTTGCAATTATGGAACCTGATCGTTAGGGGAAGGTGCAATAATTTATTCACAATTATTTGAATTTGTTATTCAAATAACAAATATTTGTTATCTGTTGCTGTGTTACAGTTCAGTTCAGTTCAGTTGCAGACTCATGTCCGACTGTTTGCGACCGCATGGACTGCAGCACGCCAGGCCTCCCTGTCCATTGCCAACACCTGGAGTTTACTCAAACTCATGTCCATTGAGTTGGTGATGCCATCCAACCATCTCTTCCTCTATCATCCCCTTCTCCTCCTGCCTTCAATCTTTCCCAGCATCAGGGTCTTTTCTAATGAGTCAGTTCTTCACATCAGGTGGCCAGAGTATTGGAGTTTCAGCTTCAACATCAGTCCTTCCAATGAATATTCAGGACTGATTTCCTTTAGGACGGACTGATTGGATCTCTTTACAGTTGAAGGGACTTTCAAGAATCTTCTCCAACACAGTTCAAAAGCATCAACTCTTCTGCGCTCAGCTTGCTTTACAGTCCAACACTCACATCCATAAATGACTATTGGAAAAACCATAGCTTTGATTAGATGGACCTTTGTTGGCAAAGTAATATCTCTACTTTTTAATATGCTGCCTAGATTGGTCATAACTTTTCTTCCAAGGAGCAAGCGTCTTTTAATTTCATGGCTGCAGTCACCATCTGCAATCATTTTAGAGCCCCCCAAATAAAGTATGACACTGTTTCCACTGTTTCCCCATCTATTTGCAATGAAGTGATGGGACCAGATGCCATGATCTTAGTTTTCTGAATGTTGAGTTTAAAGCCAACTTTTTCACTCTCCTCTTTCACCTTCATCAAGAGCCTCTTTAGTTCTTCTTTGCTTTCTGCCATAAAGGTGGTGTCATCCACATATCTGAGATTATTAATCTTTCTCCTGGCAATCTTGATTCCAGCTTGGGCTTCATTCAGCCCAACATTTCTCATGATGTATTCTGCATATAAGTTAAATAATCAGGGTGACAATATACAGCCTTGACATACTCCTTTTCCTATTTGGAACCAGTCTGTTGTTCTATGTCCAGTTCTAACTGTTGCTTCCTGACCTGCATATAGGTTTCCCAAGAGGCAGGTCAGGTGGTCTGGTATTCCCATCTCTTTCAGAATTTCCCATTTTGGTCCACACAGTCAAAGGCTTTGGCATAGTCAATAAAGTAGAAGTAGATATTTTTCTGGAACTCTCTTGTTTTTTGGATGACCCAGCGGATGTTGGAAATTTGATCTCTGGTTCTTCTGGTGTTTCTAAATCCAGCTTGAACATCCGGAATTTCACAGTTCATGTACTGTTGAAGCCTGGCTTTGAGAATTTTGAGCATTACTTTGCTAGCATGTGAGATGAGTGCAATTGTGTGGTAGTTTGAGCATTCTTTGGCATTGCCTTTCTTTGGGATTGGAATGAAAACTGACCTTTTCCAGTCCTGTGGCCACTGCCTAGTTTTCCAAATTTGCTGGCATATTGAGTGCACTTTCACAGCATCATCTTTTAGGATTTGAAATAGCTCAACTGGAATTCCATCACCTCCACTAGCTTTGTTTGTAGTGATGCTTCCTAAGGTCACTGGACTTCACACTCCAGGATGTCTGGCTCTGGCTCTAGGTGCGTGATCACACAATCATGGTTATGTGGGTCATTAAGATCTTTTTTGTACATTTCTTCTGTGTATTCTTGCCCCTTCTTCTTAATAGCTTCTGCTTCTGTCAGGTCCATACCATTTCTGTCCTTTATTGGGCACATCTTTGCATGAAATGTTCCCTTGGTATCTCTAATTTTCTTGAAGAGATCTCTAATTTTTCCCATTCTATTGTTTTCCTCTGTTTCTTTGCAATGATCACTGACAAAGACTTTCTTATCTCTCCCTGCTATTCTTTGGAACGCTGCATTCAAATAGGTATATCTTTCATTTTCTCCTTTGCCTTTAGCTTCTTTACTCAGCTATTGTAAGGCCTCCTCAGACAACCATTCTTTTTTTGCATTTCTTTTTCTTGGGGATGGTCTTGATCCCTGTCTCCTGTTCAATGTCAGGAACTTCTGTCCCTAGTTCTTCAGGCACTCTGTTTAACAGATCTAATCCCTTGAATTTATTTGTCACTTCCACTATATACTCATAAAGGATTTGATTTAGTGCTATCTGAATGGTCTAGTGGTTTTCCCTACTTTCTTCAACTTAAGTCTGAATTTGGCAATAAGGAGTTCATGGTCTGTGCCACAGTCAGCTCCTGGTCTTGTTTTTGCTTATTGTATAGAACTTTTCCATCTTTGGCTGCAAAGAATATAATCAATCTTATTTCGGTATTGACCATCTGATGATGTCCATGTGTAGAGTCCATTAAAGAGGGTTTTTGCTATGTTACAAACTCTCCCCAATCCTAGCAGCTTAAAACAACAAGCATAGACTGTCTCACAAAGCTTCTGAGAATCAGGGGTTATTCTGATTCAGGGTCTCTCGTGAAGTTCCTGTCAAAATGTTGTTTGGGGCTGTAACTGAGTAGGACCCTATGGGCCTTCCTGGGACAGATCCCACCCCCATATCTTTTGCTGTAGCTCCTCTCTGAAGTACCCAGATAATAGTGCATGCATGTGTGCTAAGTTGCTTCAGTCAGGTCTGACTGACCCCATGGACTGCAGCCTATGAGGCTCCTTTGTCCGTGGCACTCTCCTGGCAAGATTACTGATGTGAATTGCTGCGCTCTCCTCCAGGGGAACATTCCAACTCAGGGACCAAATCCAGTCTCTTTACGTCTACCTGCACTGGCGGGCCAGTTATTTACCACTAGCACTGCCTGGGAAGCCCACCCAGATAGTCGTATCTCATGCATAATCCCTGAGTTTTTTGGATGCTAAAACCAACACCAAGTGGAAGAAATAAACTACTTGAAGATCATGAGCACTTAGCCCCCAGATCTTTGGGCGCCTAAGGATTAACAATGTTAATTGCCCAGTTACCTCATCATCAACCAATCAGACAATTGTGCACAAGCTGATCACACATCTGGCGATGCCCCTCCCTCACCTGGCCTTTAAAAATGCTTTCCTGAACCCTTTCCAAGAATTTAGAATTTTGAGGGACATGACCACCCACTTAACCTTGCAATGCATGGCCCGTCTATGAATCTTTCTCTGCTCCAAACTCCAGTGTTTTACTGTTCAGCCTCACTGTGCACCAGGCACATGAACTTGTGGTTGATAACAGGACTACTACAGCCTTCAGAAGGAGCCGCGGGATCTGCTTTCAGGAGGCTGATTCCTGTGCCCCTGGGCTGGAGGCCTCAGTTCCTTGTCATGAAGCCCTCTCTATAGGGATGCTTGAGTGACCTCATGACCTGGAAACTGCCTTCTGCTCCTAAAGCTGGTGGTCCCAGAGGAAACAAGGAAGAAGTCACAGGGCTTTGACAACCTCATCTTAGAAGTTACACACTAGCGCTTCTGCTTTATTCTGTTCCTTGGCAGTGAGTCACTAAATGTCCACTAAAAGGGAAGAGAATTAGGCTTCATCTACTGGAGGGAACATCAAAGAATTTAAACCACCAGAGGAGCTTTCCTTCCAATAGCTCCAGAGAAGGCAAACAAGTTACCCTGTGGATAAAATACCAGTATGTGAATAAAATACCGGTATGTGAATGGTCTGCTGAGAGGTTGCAAGGGGTATAAAGTCTTACATCATAATCATGGAAATAGTGAAAAAGAGTCATACTTATGAGAATAAGAGTAGGGGGTGCTGCTGGCTTCAATTTAGTGCTTTCTGTTTAACATACTCAATATGAACTAGCTATCTTGCTACATCCTTCAACTCAACAATTCAATATCAAGTGCCATGATGAATGAAGTCAAACCTCTACCTTCGAGGATAAGATACAGATGGAACAGTGCTATCCAAGCTAAACCGTCCCAGCCAAAGTAAGACCAGAGGGAAATGCAACGACCCACAGAGGCATGAGGGAGCCCAGCAGAAACCAGCAGAACCAGCCAGCTCAGATCTGCTGAACTGAATGTGAGACATTAATATTTATTGTTGCACACCACAGAGCTGGTGTGATTGCTTGTTACACAAAAATAGTAACTGATACAAGTTTATAGTGTCAAGAAAGAGACAAATATACAGGCAAATTTTGCAGTGCAACATGATGCATGTCATACATGAGGATCTAATAGGGTCTCTGGAAGAGTGAGTAGGCAGTGCCTAAATATCCCTCAGAGCAGTCAGGGCGGTGGAAGACTTCAGCTCATGCCTGAATGAAGTCCTAAGCATGAGCAGGTGTTTTCTAGAGTGGGTTGGGAGATTGAGGTAGGTGCAAGGGAAGCCCATTTTTTCAGAAAACTTAAGCATCTTAGTAAGCTAGGGAGCAATAATAATAAATGAGTCCTATTTCTTGGCAGCCACTGGATCATGAATAACTTTATATGTCCTGTTGAAAACCTTGTTCTTTATCTTAAAGGTAGCCATTGAAAGGTTGAAGGTACATAACATGAACAGATTGGTGATTTTTTAAGTTCATTCTGGGAGTGGTAATTTTTTTTTTTTTTTTGCTAAGTCACTTCAGTCGTGTCCGACTCTGTGTGACCCCATAGATGGCAGCCCACCAGGCTCCCCCGTCCCTGGGATTCTCCAGGCAAGAACACTGGAGTGGGTTGGCATTTCCTTCTCCAATGCATGAAAGTGAAAAGTGAAAGTGAAGTCGCTCAGTCGTGTCCAACTCTTGGCGACCCCATGGACTACAGCCTATCAGGCTCCTCCATCCATGGGATTTTCCAGGCAAGAGTACTGGAGTGGGGTGCCATTGCCTTCTCCACTGGGAGTGGTATGAACCCAAGCATCTATCCCCTGGGGGAGGCTAGTCTTGAATCAATGATCTTCCAGATATAGCCACAGATAAGAAGAGGGCAAGAGAAGGGAGATATTAAGAAGTGGTGTAAACAAGGTTTGGCAACAGATTTTGTGAGGGAGTGAGTGGTACCTGGCTTCAGTCCCAAGGAGAAAACTTTGTAAGGGGGAGTGGTAAGCATTTCATTGTGGGTCATGATGAATTTGAAATGTCTGTGGGTGAGCTGGGAGGAGGTGTTTAGTAGGCAGGCAGATATGATTTGGGGCTTCAGAAGAGAAGCCCCAGTTTTAAACATCTGCCTGGAGGCTGTAGCTGAAGCTTTTACAGGGAATGTTGGCTTTATGTTGAGTGAGAAGTGAACCAAATTTAGTACCTTAGGGAAACATCAACTCCTAAAAGATGGGCAGAGGAAGAGAACATTCAGAGACTGAGAAAAGAGAAAGGAAACTGAGAAGTTTCAGAAGAAAGTGGTTTCTTAAAACATGAAGATTGAGTTTTGAAGTCAGAGGTCAAAAGTATCAAATATTCCAGAGAGGCTGGAAAGTTTTTTCTTGGTTTTGTATCCAGAAACTATGCTGAATTTCATGGTGTTCCTGCCCAAGAGTTGAATTAAAGTTCAGGAAGGGTCAGAGATATATTGCAGAAAGTAGACAAGAAAATGGAGACAACAAGGGTTGTTAACTATTTCTCAGTAGGAGATCCATCCATGGTCTCTTGGCCTCAGCTTTGACTGCAGCCATGGCTGGGTAAATAGTCCTGTATGGCCTTTTCGAGCAGGCATCATCTTGCCTCTGGTTTGTACTTAGAGTATTCCCTTTTGTCCGGAACTTCTCCAATGCCATGCGCACCAGTGACAGCTTGCTCAGTACAAGCAATCTTAGAGGGATTGGGGAATTAATACCTCTGTGGGGGAATCAATCACACTCATGTGAATGTGAATTAATGAATTAAAGGCTTCTGCTTGCATTATTCATAATTCAAGACATGGAAACAATCCTAAGTATCCATCAGCAGATGACTACATTTAAAAATGTATTTATGCATAATAGAATATTATTCAGCTAGAAAAGGAAGAAAATCCTGCTAGTTGTGACAACATGACTAAACTTTGAGGGCATTATGTTAAATGAAGTAAGCCAGATAAAAGAAGACAAATACTATGTGATCTCATTTACACGTGGGACCCGAAAAAAGCTGGATTCACAGAAACAGAGACTAGAATAGTGGCTGTCAGGAGCTCCAGATGAGGGTGATCAGGAGGTTTGGTCAAAGGGTCAAACTTGCCAGTTATAACATGAATATATTCTGGGGATATAATATTCAGCATGGAGACTATAGTTAATACTGCATTATATATTTGAAAGTTGCTAAGAAAGTAAATTTTAAATGTTCTTACACACACACAAAATTGTAATTATGTGAGATGACAGATGTGTTAGTTAACTTTATTGTGATAATCAGTTTGCAATATGAACACGTATCAAATATCACCTTGTACACTTTAAACTTACAAAATGTTGTATGCTAATTATATCTTAGTAAAGTAAGAAGAAAAGAAAAGAAAAAAGTGTGCTACTGTCTCTCCTCTTTAGAATGGAGGATTCTGAGAGGCATTCTGTAAATTTTTCAGAGGTGCCCATGGAACTGAGCTCCATTGCTCAGAGCAGTGATGTTGACAACGCATGCTTGTATTGGCTTTTCTTCCTTACCAGAGCCCTCATTCCTGCTCCCTGGGATGACCTCCCAAGTCCTTGACTCAGGCTCTGCTTTGGGAGAATCTAAATTAAAAAATAAATCTTTTAGATTAAAGATTTAAGGTGAATTTATAGATATAAATAGGTACTCACTGCACTGCACTCTTTCCTTAAAGCTCCTGCTGACTAGCTGGCTATGTTTGCATCACATGATCTAACTCTCCAGTAATGACTAATTGGAGTAAGAGTGAGCACGTGACTAAGCACAACCAATTCAAATGTAGATGAGTCAGCAACCTATGATGCTTCTTGTTGTAAAAATAAGGGAGAAGGTAAATAGAGTCCCTGTTCTGGGAATCTTACTACATAAGATTTAGAGAATGCAGAACTAAGTGATGAGAGCAGGAGCTGAAGGGTTGAGATGCATGGTCAGTCCCCTGCAGCAACATTCAGTTCAGTCGCTCGGTCGTGTCCGACTTTTTGAGACCCCATGGACTGCAGCAATCAGGCTTCCCTATTGTTCACTGCCTCCTGGAGCTTGCTCAAACTCATGTCCATTGAGCTGGTGATGCCATCCAACCATCTTGTTCTCTGTCGTCCCTTCTCCTCCTGCCTTTAATCTTTCCCTGTATCAGGGTCTTTTCCAATGAGTCAACTCTTCTCATGAGGCAGCCAAAATATCAGAACTTCAGCCTCAGCATCAGTCCTTCCAATGAATATTCAGGGTTGATTTCCTTTAGAATTGACTGGTTTGATCTCCTTGTAGTCCAAGGGACTGTCAAGAGCCTTCTCCAACACCACAATTCAAAAGCATCAATTCTTTGGCACTCAGTCTTCTTTATGGTCCAACTCTCACAATTATACATGACTATAGCTGTGACTATATGGATCTTTTTCAGCAAAGTAATGTCTCTTCTTTTTAATACGCTGTCTATGTTCATCATAACTTTTCTTCCAAGGAGAAAGCGTCTTTTAATTTCATAGCTGGTCACTGTCAGTAGTGATATTGGAGCCCCCCAAAATAAAGTCTGTCACAGTTCTCATTGTTTTCCCATCTATTTGCCATGAAGTGATGGGACTGGATGATAAGATCTTAGTTGTTTGAATGTTGAGTTTGATGCCAGCTTTTTCACTCTCCCCTTTCACCTTCATTGCTGCTGCTGCTAAGTCACTTCAGTTGTGTCCAACTCACCTTCATTGAGAGCCTCTTTAATTCCTCTTCACTTTCTGCCATAAGGGTGGTGTCATCTGCATATCTGAGGTTATTGATATTTCTCCCGGCAATCTTTATTCCAGCTTGTGCTTCATCCAGCCCAACATTTCACATGATGTACTCTGCACATGAGTTAAATAAGTAGGGTGACAATATACAGCCTTGATGTACTCCTTTTCCAATTTTGAACCAGTCCATTGTTCTATGTCTGGTTCTAACTGTTGTTTCTTGACCTGCACACAGATTTCTCAGGAGGCAGATCAGGTGGTCTGGTATTCCCATCTCTTGAAGAATTTTCCACAGTTTGCTGTGATCCACACAGTCTAAGGCTTTAGCATAGTCAGTGAAGCAGAATTAGGTGTTTTTCTGGGATTTTCTTGCCTTTTCTATGATCCAATGGATGTTGGCAATTTGATCTCTGGTTCCCCTGCCTTTTCTAAATCCAGCTTGAACATGTAAGTTTTCAATTCTTGTACTGTTGAAGCCTGGCTTGGAGGATTTTGAGCATTACCTTGCTGGCATGTGAAATGAGTGCAATTGTACAGTAATGTGAAGATTCTTTGGCACTGACCTTCTTTGGAATGAAAACTGATCTTTTCTAGTCCTGTGGCCACTACTGAGTTTTCCAAATTTGATGGCATATTGAGCACAGCATCATCTTTTAGGATTTGAAATACCTCAACTGGAATTTCATCACCACCACTAGCTTTGTTCATAGTGATGCTTCCTAAAGCCCACTTGACTTCTCATTCCAGGATGTCTGACCCTAGCTGAGTGGTCACATCATCATGGTTATCCAGGTCAGTAAGATCATTTTTGTATAGTTCTTCTGTGTATTCTAGCCACTTCTTCTTAATATCTTCTGCTTCTGTTAGGTCCTTACTTTTTCTGTCCTTTATTGTGCCCATCTTTGCATGAAATAGTCCCTTCATTTCAGTTCAGTCACTCAGTCATGTCTGACTCTTTGCGACCCCATGAGGCACGTCAGGCCTCCCTGTCCATCACCAACTCCCAGAGTTCACTCAGACTCACATCCATCGAGTAGGTGATGCCATCCAGCCATCTCATCCTCTGTCGTCCCCTTCTCCTCCTGCCCCCAATCCCTCCCAGCATCAGAGTCTTTTCCAATGAGTCAACTCTTTGCATGAGGTGGCCAAAGTACTGGAGTTTCAGCTTTAGCATCATTCCTTCCAAAGAAATCCCAAAGCTGATCTCCTTCAGAATGGACTGGTTGGATCTCCTTGCAGTCCAAAGGACTCTCAAGAGTCTTCTCCAATACCACAGTTTAAAAGCATCAATTCTTCAGCACTCAGCTTTCTTCACAGTCCAACTCTAACATCCATACATGACCACGGGAAAAACCATAGCCTTGACTACATGGACCTTTGTTGGCAAAGTAATGTCTTTGCTTTTCAATATGCTATCTAGGTTGGTCATAACTTTCCTTCCAAGGAGTAAGTGTCTTTTAATTTCATGGCTGCAATCACCATCTGCAGTGATTTTGGAGCCCCCCAAAATAAAGTCTGCCACTGTTTCCACTGTTTCCCCATGTATTTGCCATGAAGTGATTGGACCAGATGCCATGATCTTCGTTTTCTGAATGTTGAGCTTTAAGCCAACTTTTTCACTCTCCACTTTCACTTTCATCAAGAGGCTTTTGAGTTCCTCTTCACTTTCTGCCATAAGGCTGGTGTCATCTGCATATCTGAGGTTATTGATATTTCTCCAGGCAATCTTGATTCCAGCTTGTGCTTCTTCCGGCCCAGCGTTTCTCATGATGTACTCTGCATATAATCCCTTGGTATCTTTAATTTTCTTAAAGAAATCTCTAGTCTTTCCCATTCTATTGTTTCCATTTCTTTGCATTGTTCACTTAGGAAGGCTTTCTTATCTCTCCTTGCTATTCTTTGGAACTCTGCCTTTAGCTGGGTGTATCTTTCCTTTTCTTGCAGCAACATTATGAGAGAGCAAAAGCAGTTAGCTAACACAAGAATATAAAGACAGACAGAAGGGGAACTTCCACAGAGCTCATAACTATGATCCTTCTGAAACTTCAGTTTTTGTCTTATAATAAAAGGTAAAATCATGCTTGTAGAAAGGAAAGGAAAAGGGTAGGCCAGAACTTTTTTGTTTATATTTAAAAGACCCTTACAGCTGAAGGAAGAGCCAGATGTATTTGGAGACTGTATTTTGTTGTTTTGAGACTTCTTGCTGAGGTATATAAAATACATCCCCAAAATTGCACACATATCATATAGAGTTCAGTGAATTTGTGCAAACTGAATCATGCATGTAACCAGCATTGATATCAAGAAACAGGACATTATCAATGCCCCAGAAACTTCTCTGTGTCCTGATTAAGTTCTTAACCCTTCACCCCAAGGGTAATTGCTATTCCAAATTCTAACTCTGTGGATTGATTTTTTGTTGTTGTTGTTTTTAAAATTTATATACATAAACTCAAATAAAGTGTTCTTCAGATAGAAAACAAACATATGGTTATCAAAGGGAAAGTGAGAGGAGGGATAAATTAGGAATATGGGATTAACACATATATTCTGCTATATTTAAAAGAAGCAGCAGAGACCTACAGTATGGCACAGGAGCTATATTCAAGATAGATTATCTTATGATGACCTGTAATAAGAAGTATCTGAGAAAATACACATATGTATATAAATGAATATATATAAATATATATAGTGATTCATATAAATGAATCACTTTGCAGTACATTTGAAAATAACACCTGAAACTAACACAACTTTATAAATCTAATATACTTCAACAACATTTTTTAAGTAAAAATGTTCTTTATATTTGGCTTCTTTCATCCTGCATTGAATTAGTAAGGTCCATGTATATTGCTTTAGCAATATATAGTTTGTCCATCAATAGTTTGTACATTCCTATTGCTATAAGAATTCCATGTGCAAACAACCATAAAAGATTTCTTCATTCTACAGTTGATAGGCATTTGGGTAAAGCCCACTTTGGGTCTATAATGAATACTTTGGTGATGAATATCTTGGTACATGCTTTTGATCAATGAAGGTACAGTACATATCTGATGGGTAGATATCCAGGAATGGAATGACTAAATCATAGTGTTTTCCTGGGTTTGCTTGTGTTTAGCTTTTGTAGATGGAATGGCTAAATTGTAGTGTTTGCTTATGTTTAGTTTTTGTAAATATGGTTCCTCTTTATTCCCAGGAGATTTGTTTCAGGCCCATTGGATACCAAAATCTATGGGTGCTCAAGCTCCTTACCAAGAGATTTGTGTTTGGTTGATTCTGCAAATGCAGAATCCTGGGTATGGAGGACCAAATATACCACCAAACTGCTCTCTAGAGTGGTTGTACCAATTGACACTGCCACCTACACGCATGAGAGTTCTAGCGGAACCATTTGTTTTCACTGGCACCCGTCCAGGAACTTGTATGATTTTACCCTGTGTTCCCAAGGAGTTCATACAAGAGAGGCCAGGCAGAGGACTGTATTATTCAGAGCCTGGGGCTTATCATTCAGGGTTGAAGGGCAGGAAATTATAGATATTAACACAAGAGTGGAGAGCATTGTGTACCAAGCATCTTGGTGACATTAGGAAGTTGGACTGACTGAGAAAGAACAGAGGAGGAGCAGCCAAAAGTTTAGATGAGTTTGAAGGGCATGAGCAGATATGTAAGAACACAAGACAATGAAGTGTGAAGTTTTGGGTCGGAGATGAATTTTTCTCTGAACTTTGCGGCAATATAGGTGAGACTGAGGATGAAAGCAGCTTTGCAGTGTAGAAGCTTATATTCAAGGTCACCTTGATGGCTGTGAGCATAAAGGTAGAGAAAGACCAGGGACTGCGGGTCAGGTTATTTTCAGAAGATGAAAGAGAAGTGGCAACAGGGGCCCGAGTCTATAATCAGCCCCTGTTCTCCAATCCTTCAGGTAATAGTATCGCCTAAAAGTTCTCTTTCATATCTCTTTCTTATTCCCTTTTGACTAGTTACACCATTCTCTGCCCCCACCCCCTCAATTTCTTCTCTGCTGTCATTTTGCCAGAATCACTCAATGCTATTTTCCGTGATGTCACTTTTCCTTATCGCCCACCTCATGCTAAGCTTCCTGACCCTTTGTCTCTGGGTCTTCAGGACTCAAAACCAAGCCTTCTTTATCACTTTTCTGCTGCTATCCAAAATCTTTGATCCACCACCAGTATTTAGAACTTGATTCCCAACCCCTCAATCTATTCTTCAGTTTGGTCTTCCAAACTATATCTGTTGGTCCTCCAAATTATAGTAAAACAGAAGCTTTAAATACTTCATCTTATGTTGTTTTTACATTTTTTTTTTAAGCAGTGGAAGCTTTTTCAAACAAAATCTCACTTGAGACCCTAATTATAAAGCAGGGAAATAGGGAGCTGCTGCTATGATGTGAGTGATGACTCCTAAGACTGAGCAGTATGCAACCCACAAAACTGTATGCAAAGCACATCAGATGCTTCTTAAACATACCTTCCAATTCTCTCACCACAGCCACAGAAGTGGTGACCAATGTCATGCAGGTTTCAACCAGTTTCACACAAGGGCAGACAGTACCCACCTCAGCCTCACCTCTCACTTCTGCCTGGAATTCTTTGATCCTCTATTGTGGGACATCCTTAAAAAGAACCTCTTGACATTCAAGAGCATCACTAAGAAGTACAAGGGAATTGATGCTCTGCCCTGTGGCTACCCTTGACCAAAGGGAGATAAAAGCTGATGGGCAAATCTCTCCTGCTTGCCCTAAGAAGATGGCCCTGGTGTGCATTTCATAGGGCTCAGCTTCCCCATGGAAATCAAACATCCAGGTGCCTGTACTTGGCTAATTGGTATGCATTCTGGCATATGCTTCCTTTCCTTTGCTATTTCACTCTCCTATCCTTTTTTTCCTGCTCTCTAAAATCACACTCCCAGATAAACTACTTAGACTTATGCATCAATCTCAGCTTTGTTTTCTGAGAAATCAGCCTGGAATGCCCCTGATTCAGCCCCTAGAGTTTGGAGGAAACCATTTCCAAGGTACTTCGTGTTTCTTCTTGGTTTGAATAACTGCTCTGGAATAATAATTATATTGAGATAGTTGGTAGGGATATCTTGACTGTTTATTGTTCTCAGAGCTGAGCAGGTTCTCCATATTTAAGGTGCAGAAATGAAATTCTGGAGGCTGGGAATTCCAGTGGGCCATTGCCGTGGTCAAATTGATAGGTATGGAAGATAAAGTGGATTATCAGTGGAGACAGATAAAAGCTTTAGCCTCCTGGAGAATCTCATTGGTTTAGGTGGGGGTTTTGCCTTTAATAGCAAATGAAGATATGGGTTTAGGTCTCTTGGGCTTTTTCTTCCCCCGGCCTCTGAAAGTTTAAAAACACACACCCTTAGCACTTGCCTCATCTTTCCTAAACTGGTGGTTGTCACAGTTCCCTTAAAGAAGTAAGACAGTGCCTTGGAAGACAGCAGTCACCTCCCACACCCCCACTCCCCTAGACACCCAGGATACATCTTGTGTGTACTTAAGCTGTCTCTGACACACATAATTTCTTTTTCATCCCTGAGTAATCAGTCTTTTTTATCCTCTTAGTAAAGAGAAGAGTATATTTTTGTACAGAAAAGACTGGAAGGAAAGAAAAATTAAAGAAAGCACCATTCTCTTGAGAAATTTCAGTGTAAATTCTCACAAAATAGCAACAAATAAAAGATGACAGGGAAAAACCACAGAAGTTTCTAGAATAAGGGTATTTGCCAAGTGCTGGTCAAGGATCCAGTTCTATTTTGAACATTTTAAAGTGTTTTCTTTCCAGTTCTGGTGTGTAGGGGTTAATGACGGTGCTGAAACCCTATTGCTTTGAATAGGAGGGATTAGTTTCATTATTTTGGGATTAAGGTCAGTCTTATCGACTGGCTGCCACATCCTGTCAGCAGTGCCGGACTCTGCTCTGGGTTCTCAATTCCTCCCTTGGGCAGCTGCATGCTGCGTCCTCCGTTATTATTATTATTTTTTTTTAATATGACTAAAGGGGAAGAATGGGACTTCCCTGTAGCTCAGACAGTAAAGAATCTACCTGCAAGCAGGAGACCCAGGTTCGATCCCTGGGTTAGGAAGATACTTTGAAGAAGGGAATGGCAACCCACTTCAGTACTCTTGCCTGGAGAATCCCATGGACAGAGAATGCTGACAGGCCACAGTCCATGGGGTCACAAAGAGTTGGATATGACTGAGCAACTAACACCATTACTACCACCACTAAAGGGGAGGAATACCTGCATATACCTACTCTAAGTTACACAGAGGGTCTGCCCTGAACTTTTGTTTCTCTGTGAGAATAAGGATGCAGAGGAGGAAAGGAAAATTCCATACACATCATAGATAGATGGCCAAGACTGCTGTGTTCACTTCTCTCTGTATCCACACCCTTTGCAGTATGACTTTAACCTTTTCCTAATAAGAAATGTATTTCCCTGTCTCTTGAATCTGAATTGGTCTTGTCACTTGTTTTGGCTAATAGAAAGTAGTAGAAGCCATGAGCCTAGATCTCAAGAGATTTTGCCTGCTTCTGCCTTTTTTCTTAGAGAAAAACAATACAATGGGAAAGCCTAGAGATCTCTTCAAGAAAATTAGGGAAACCTAGGGAACTCTTCATGTAAAGATGGGCACAATAAAGGACAGAAATGGTATGGACCTAACAGAAGCAGAAGCCATTAAGAAGAGGGGGCAAGAATACAAGAGCTATACAAAAAAGATCTTCACAACCCAGATAATCATGATGGTGTGATCACTCACCTGGAGCCAGACATTCGAGAATGCAAAGTCAAGTGGGCCTTAGGAAGCATCATGAGGAACAAAGCTAGTGGAGGTGATGAAATTCCAGTTGAGCTATTTCAGATCCTGAAAGATGATGCTGTGAAAGTGCTGCACTCAATATGCCAGCAAATTTGGAAAACTCAGCAGTGGCCACAGGACTGGAAAAGGTCAGTTTTCATTCCAATCCCAAAGAAAGGCAATGCCAAAGAGTGTTCAAACTATCACACAATTGCTCTCATCTCACACACCAGCAAAGTAATGCTCAAAATTCTCCAAGCCAGGCTTCAACAGTATGTGAACCGTGAACTTCCAGATGTTCAAGCTGGTTTTAGAAAAGGCAGAGGAACCAGAGATCAAATTGCCAACATCTGTTGGGTCATCAAAAAGCAGGACAGTTCCAGAAAAACATCTACTTCTGCTTAATTGACTATGCCAAAGCCTTTGACTGTGTGGATCACAACAAACTGTGGAAAATTCTTCAAGAGATGGGAACACCAGATCACCTGATCTGTCTTCTGAGAAATCTCTATGCATGTCAAGAAGCAACAGTTAGAACTGGACATGGAGTAACAGACTGGTTCCAATATGGGAAAGGAGTACGTTAAGGCTATATATTGTCACCCTGCTTATTTAACTTATATGCAGAGTACATCATGAGAAACACTGGACTGGAAGAAGCCCAAGCTGGAATCAAGATTGCTGGGAGAAATATCAATAACCTCAGATATGCAGATGACACCACCCTTATGGCAGAAAGTGAAGAGAAACTAAAAAGCCTCTTGATGAAAGAGGCTCCACTTTCAGTGGAGAGTGAAAAAGTTGGCTTAAAGCTCAACATTCAGAAAACGATGATCATGGCATCTGGTCCCACCACTTCATGGGAAATAGATGGGGAAGCAGTGGAAACAGTGTCAGACTTTATTTTTTGGGGCTCCAAAATCACTGCAGATGGTGACTACAGCCATGAAATCAAAAGACGCTTACTCCTTGGAAGAAAAGTTATGACCAACCTAGATAGCATATTGAAAAGCAGAGACATTACTTTGCCAACAAAGGTTCGTCTAGTCGAGGCTATGGTTTTTCCAGTGGTCATGTATGGATGTGAGAGTTGGACTGTGAAGAAAGCTGAATGCTGAAGAATTGATGCTTTTGAACTGTGGTGTTGGAGAAGACTCTTGAGAGTCCCTTGGACTGCAAGGAGATCCAACCAGTCCATTCTGAAGGAGATCAGCCCTGGGATTTCTTTGGAGGGAATGATGCTGAAGCTGAAACTCCAGTACTTTGGCTACCTCATGTGAAGAGTTGACTCATTGGAAAAGACTCTGATGCTGGGAGGGATTGGGGGCAGAAGGAGAAGGGAACGACAGGATGAGATGGCTTGATGGCATCACTGACTCGATGGACGTGAGTCTGAGTGAACTCCGGGAGTTGGTGATGGACAGGGAAGCCTGGCATGCTGGGATTCATGGGGTCACAAAGAGTCAGATACGACTGAGTGACTGAACTGAACTGAAAGGAAATCAGTCCTGAATATTCACTGGAAGGACTGATGCTGAAGCTCCAATACTTTGGCCACCTGTGTGAAGAACTGACTCATTGGAAAAAGACCCTGAAGGCAGGATAAGGGGACAACAGAGGATGAGATGGTTGGATGGCATCACTGACTCAATGGACATGAATCTGAGTAAACTCTGGGAGTTGGTGATGGATAGGGAGGCCAGGCATGGTGCAATCCATGGGGCCGCAAAGGATTGGACAGGACTGAGTGACTGAACTAAACTCTGTTTCTTGGACTTATCTGATTTTGCCAGGAAAGCAAATCCTGATTGATTTGGAGAATGAGAAACCACAGAGAGAAAAGGGGAGGAGCCTCAGCAGACAGCTGCCAGTTCACCCAGCCTACCTGCAGTTGAGTATAGTCATCATTCTTTTAAAAAATAGCATCTTCTCTTCCACCTCCTACACTCTTTATCTCCTTCAGTGTTTTACATTTCTCTGGCACACTTACCGTCAGATATACTTCATATTTAGTGGTTGACTTATCTGAGCAGATAAACCCTCCAGCTTGAATGTGTGTGCATGTGTACTCAATCGCTTCAGTTGTGTCCAACTCTGTGGGACCCTATGGACTGTAGCCTGCCAGGCTCCTCTGTCCACGGGATTCTCCAGGCAAGAATACTGGAGTGTGTTGCCATGCCCTCCTGCAGGGGATCTTCACGAGCCACTGATAGAACCCAAGCGTCCAATGACTCTTGCATTGGTAGATGGATTCTTTACCACTGAGCCACTTGGGAAGGGTTATCTTCTAGGTCTGTCTACAGCTTTGGAGGCATACATCTGGCTCAAATCATGCCAGTATCACTTACTAGCTTTAATAAGATAAATCTGGTTCAGGTAATCTGTTAATTTATTCTGCAAAATGGGGCTAATAGTGTCAAGGTTAGAGAATTTTTAAGAATTTAATGAGTCATCATAAATGAGGCACTTTGCACAGCACCTGGCTTGTATTAGATGATCAAAAGTATGAATTTTCTTCCCTTTTTCTCAGTTTCTAGTGCAGTTGTCAATGGGCTGACAAATGAGTGCCACAAAGCTTGGGGCGAGGTGGTCAGAACAGAGGCCAGGAGAGGGTGTGGAAGGAGGAGAACCAGGAGAAACGAGAGGCAGACAAGAGGAAAGGGCTCTGTCACTAGGACCCAGGACCACCTTCTAGTGTTTTTGTGGAAGATTTAGGCCTTGCAGTATTCTGCCTTGCCCCAATAATTGTATTTCTAGTGTACTTCCTGAGTTGGTGCATTACCCAGATCTGATTCATCCCTGGAGAATATGTCTTCCTTTAGCCAAAAGGAACTGACTGCATTAGAGCTGAGGCTAGACAAGCTCAATTATCCAAGGAAATATGCTTCAGAATGAATTATGTGTTGGACCTTAAAGCAGGATGCCCATGTCCTACTATTCATATATCCAGTATGGGGTTTTAATTATTCAAACAATGTGGAAACACACTCACTTCACTAAGAACAGATGGAGCTGGGAAAAGAATTTTCTAACATAGCCCATAGATCAACCCCTTAGTTGCTTTGACATACATGGTATGTTTGTTTTCCCCATCTTTGAGCATCCTCTCTACTACCTAATTTTAAGGCATAAATGTCTTGCTAGAGTTGGTCCTTAGAATAACTTCCCTGAGCATCTGGGTATCTCTAGAACTTGTTCTAAAACTTGGGGAGAAGCTAAAGAACTGCAAACATTTGCTGAGGATGATGAGTTTGTCATCACTGGTTTCATTTCTTAACAGCTCTCACCAAACCTCTGGAACTACTGGTAAAATGACCTGGCAGTGAGCCAAGGTGATCAGGACGAATTCACCTGCATTGCCTCTGCGGGGTAGGAGAGGGAAGCAGCAGAGGTGGCAGGAGTGAGGAGATAATGATGGCACTGGTGACGAGGTGGAGGGGGAGGCAAGGGCAGCAGCAGCAGTGGTGATGGGGTGGTGGTGATGACTGGGGATGGAGCCGTGATAAAGGAGGTGCTAGTTA
The DNA here is from genome assembly GCF_029378745.1 of Bos indicus. Classification (NCBI taxonomy): domain Eukaryota; kingdom Metazoa; phylum Chordata; class Mammalia; order Artiodactyla; family Bovidae; genus Bos; species Bos indicus. Next base: position 3,423,218 of record NC_091772.1, on the reverse strand, counting down.
GGATGATTCAGAGGCGGTAGAGGTAGTGGCAAGGTCAAGGCGGTGGTAGTCAAAGCGGTGGTGGTGGAGGAGCTGGAAGGGTACAGGTTATGACGGAGGTTACGGTGGCAGAGACAGTAATGGGGGTGAAAGTGGTGACATCAAAAGAATTGAAAACACACGTCTGCACAAAAACCTGTGTGTGAATGTTCAGAGCCTCATAACTGATAAGAGTCCAAAGGTAAAAATACTGCAAACGTCCAGCAATGGATGAAAGGATAAACAAAATGTTTTCCATACAATAGATGTTATTTGGCCATAAAAAGGAAAACTCTGATACATGCTACACTATGGATGAAATCTTGAAAACATGATGCTGAATAAAAGAAGCTAGTCACAAAGGACCACATATTGTACCATTCCATTTATAGGAAATGTTCAGAATAGGCAAATCTATAGACAAAACTTAAATCAGTGGTTGCCTATGGCTGAGGGAAGAGGAATGGGAATGACTACTGATAGGTATGGAGTTTCTTTGGGGGATGATAAAAATATTCTAAAATTAGATTGCACAACTGTGAATATACTAGAAACTATTGGATAATACAAATATTGAATATATTGGCTTCCCTGATGGATCAGATGGTAAAGAATCTGTCTGCAATGTGGGAAATCCAAGTTTGATCCCTAGATTGGGGAGATCCCCTGGAGAAGGAAATGGCAAACTACCCCAGTATTCTTGTCTGGAGAATCCCATGGATGGAGGAGCCTGGCAGGCTGCAGTCCATGGGGTGGCAAAGAGTTGGACACGACTGAGCAACTAGCACTTTCACTTTCACACTGGATTATACGTTTTAAATGGGTGAATGTTATGATATGTCAATAAAGCTGTTAAATAAAGTGGAGGCAGCAGTGGTGGTGGTCGTGGTGGCCTCAGTTTGGTGGGGTGATACTGGAGAGAAGGAAGATGAGAGTTGATTGACACCTAATATACCTTAATCCATGTACAGCCAAGTCTGAGTACTACCGATTTTTCCTATGGATTTTTTTTTTTCTTCTGTGCCTCCTGGTTGAATTACATTCCCCCCATGGCCAACACTGATCTCTACATAAGAATTTGTGAAACAGATTATAAAAATCATGCCACGTTTCAATGCCAATGGATCATGTGTAGAAGGGACACCTTTGCTTTTCCCACACGGTGTCCTTAGCACACAGAACTGACTTCTTAGGAGTGATGGGACTGTAGCCAGATTTCTTCTTCTCATGTGAGTACAAACTCAGACAGGGTCCATGAAGAAATTAAAGCAGACATCTGGGGTCTATAATTTTTAATAATTTTAAACTAGCTACAAAATGTCAATCACATCACAAACTGACAGAGGAGACAGGAGGAATTTAATATTACATGCCGTAATGATATTTATCTCATAGTTTATCTATATTTCATTCATTTACATTATTTTTTTTAAAGGTTTCTTTATCAGCTACTAAATATCTCAGCAATTTGGTGTGCATAGCTCTAGATTAAGCAACAGAGAATTGTACTGATAACAAACCACAGGGGAAATAGTGATTAGTAAGAGTCAGCCTTATAAAATTTACATCTCCACACTGTTTCACAGCAAGGTCGCTTTCTCCAAAACACAGTCTTCAAAAGCAGCAAACAAACTCTATATTACATCCATTGGACATAATTTCAGTCAAACGTATATTTTGCTGGAAATGATTGAATGGTGAGTATGTCAAACCCATCTTTTTTCAAAATTATTTTTTTTAAAAAAGGATGATTATGATTGATAAGTTTAAATATTGACAGAAAGAAGTGACACTACTGCAGTTTTGCTGGTATAACTTAATCTTGACAGTGTCTCAATACTGAGCATGCTTTGTTGTTGTTTTGCTGTTGCTGCTGTTGTTGTATGTGTGTTTTCTCATCAGTATGCTACTGTCATGGAAATATTTTGTTTAAGTAGGAATCTAAAAATCTATTTAGTTCTCATGCATAAATGCATAAATCACATCACTTTGAGTGCAATGCCTGTTAGGTAATTCCACGTTGTCTAATCATGAAATCATAAAGACAGATGACAGCCATGAGAAACCAAAGACAGCAAATTTTGAGTTTCAGAGCCTGACACCCAAAGAAAGGACCGTGGCAGTAGCTCTGTGGAATGTCACAGTTTTACAAGAACAATACTGTGTACTGAAAGAATCAACAGCACATTGAGCATTCCTAATTTGTTATCATTCAGCAAACACCATTGAAAAGAGAAAAGGTAAAATGAAACCCAAGACATCTTACATAAAAAGTTAGAGCCACCAAATGACCACTATATATAGCCTTTGGAAAGAAGGAGACCCAGAAAAAACAGAAGACACGTAGTATCGTTGGGCTGATGGATGACACAAAACAACATTCACAATGGGGGCAGGTTGATGTGTGCATGTGTGCAGACCTACTAGGTAATACCATGAGAAAGCATGAAGGTGCTATCTTGCCCAACAGCATTTGGAAGAAGACACAGACGGGCCATTTAACCACTCCCCAGCATCTTTGTTGCACGTTGGTTGGCCTCATCAATTCTGGTTTTGTTGGAATCAGCCTAGAAAAAGGGGAAAGAAAAACAAAATTCAGTTTATCCATTAAAATTCTATTGGACCCCTTCAGAGTCCAGTTCAAATGCCTCCTATTGGGTGAAGGCATTTTGAAACTTTCCTTTTCATCAGAATGAACCATCCCTTCTTTTGTTTTCCCAGAACCACTGGCTGGACTTGAGCATGATCACAGAAGTTTGATCTCATGACTTAGTTCTCAAGACTGTTTTCCCTACCACAGAGTGTTCTTTGGAGGACAGAGACATATCATTTATCTTTCTCTTCTGGAACGACACCCAACGACTTCTATGGCAGACATTCACATCTGTTAAACTGAGTTGAATTCCTGCTATTTGTACAGTTACTAGCAGTGTCACTTTGGGCAGATTACTTAACATTTTGGGGCCTCAGCTTTCTGCACGGTAAGCTGGGGGCAGTAAAGAACACTGCTGGCGAGCACAGTACCACTACTAGGTCCTGCTCACTCAACTGGGACAACATCAAGATTGATATCAACACTGAGGGATATACTGTTGTTAGCTCCTATTTCCAACTGAGGAAACCAAGCAGAGAGGATTTAGGCAATTTGTCTAACGTCACAGCGCTAATAAATGGGGAAACCAGAGTCAGAAGTTCCGGAGTCAGAGTCCACACTATAATCACTGTTAGTCATCTTACTACTTAGGTTTGCTATGAGGATGAAATGAGTTGCTACACATAATGGTCTTAGAATAATGTTTTGCAGAAATGAAGTGCTCAATATATCTTATCTTACAACTACTGCTGTTGGGTGAAAACGTGGTTTGCTTTTGCAATATTTAAGATTTTTTAGTCCCATTTCTGAAGACTTACTCCTGTCAGCTTGATAACTGGCTTGTTTTAACAGAGACACACTTACTATCATTTTGTATTTTGACTGACTGCCTCACTGCTTGAGTTCTCTTTTGCTCTACATGCATCATGAAACCTAGGACTACTACCTGGATATACTGTTAAACGCCAGAAAATGAACTATTCCTAACATTACCGAAGAACATACGAGTCAGCAAGCAGAAGGGAAGACAAACGTTCCTTTGTGGCTGTTGTTTCTGCTCTATTGTGGTTGGTAATGTGGTCTGTCTCTCTCCAGCCTGGGAAGGGGCCAGGAAACTGAGAGGCAGGGCAGGGAAACTGGACTGGTTTATAGCAACAGTACTTATTCGCTGATTACTGCTTTCACATCAACAACTGTGCCTGGTGCTTTGTAATCTTCACCAAGTTGTGTCTTCTTTATCCAGTTTAGTTGTGAATTCCCAGGACACTAGAGTTACCACTATTCAAATAGAAATTTGCCAAGTGAAAGAAAAATATTTCTAGGCTGTTCATAGCTTTGAATTATCTGGCAATGGTTCCTTACCATCTGTTTGGATAGTTAAGAGTTGACTTCAAAACAGTTAAGGCAGAATACTAATTTTCCTTGATTGTTTGGATCTTTAGACTCGTAGTTTTGAAGTTTAGGCTTCTAATTTGGAAAATGGGTATTTCTCTCCAGTTTTCCTGAACGCTTTAGTATTCCCAAACGCTTTAGTATTCCCTCGTTAGCTACAAGTCCTATCAGAAATACTAACACTTTGATCCAAAGGAAAATCAGAAGCTCAGATCAATGTGAAATGTTCCTTAAGATTGGATTATGCTGATTATTTTTCCAGACTTAACTTTGAGAACTGCTCAAATAAGGAAAAGGCTTCCCTGGTGGCTCACAGGTTAAAGCGTCTGTCTGCAATGCGGGAGACCTGGGTTCGATCCCTGGGTTGGGAAGATCCCCTGGAGAAGGAAATGGCAACCCACTCCAGTATTCTTGCCTGGAGAATCCCATGGACAGAGGAGCCTGGTGGGCTACAGTCCACAGGGTCGCAAAGAGTCAGACATGACTGGGCACCAAATAAGGAAAAAACATACATTTAAAAACAGATAGCACTTCTGAAGGCAAACATTCTAGGATTTCTTGCATTATGAAGGCACTGGTGAGGCTTCATGTGATGGTACAAGAGAATGTTTTGAAGTAGAGCATAAGGCTACTCTTTGGATACACTCAAAGAATCTGGGAGGAGCTAGAACAGACGTATCGTCAATGAGCATCTGTGATGTCCACCTCAGTTCTTTCCGAAGCATATCAAAATTCCAGCCTATACAATATCTGACACCACAGGAGCCAAATCTTTATTATATTATATAACATATGTGCTTTTAGGAAAAAAATCCTGAGATAATCTTCTTTCACTTGTCTTCCTGGTATTTGGAGAATGCATCTGTGTTTACTCTTGTAGGACATATTTATACAATATATCCCATCTCTGTTTTCACATTTCTATTTAGAGAATCCTAAACTTGCTAATACACTCAAGATACATTACATGATTTGCCTTTGTGAGAAAACCTGATCCAAAAAACCAGCGGAAGAGGTAGAAGGGGCTGTTTAGCCCACGCTTCTGAACACTCTGGAAATCTTAACTCCAGACCATGGCAAGTAGCTTTTCGGGCACGACTCTGACTTCTGGAAGAGGATGTCTGTATCTTACACGACAGGCTGTTCTGATCCCGGGTTTGAGCTGTTCTCTTCTTATCTTTCCCCTGGAGAAGGAAATAGCAATCCACCCCAGTATCAGATGAGGAACCATGTCGTGAAGCTGGTGAGCAGGAAAGCCTTGCTGGAACTCAAGATCTTAGCTTTCAAACGCCATGCTTCCATACTGATGGGAGACCGTGAGCAATGCTCAATCTTCAACTTTACTGTATTTAACAGTAAAGATGCGATGTGTGCATTGCATCTTGCACGGACAATTTTAAATCCAAGTTTGAACATTATTGTTTCCTTAGCAACAGTTCCCATAAAGACCTGACAGAAACTTGCCCCATTTTAATAGATTTCTAAAAGAATCATACAATTCCAGCCTTAGAAGACTGCCTATTTATAAATACCCTAAATCAGAAAACAGGGTTTTCAAACGGACAAAGTAATTTCTTGACAGTCCATAGGAATGTACTGAAGACTGCATTATTTTGGATTCCCAAAACTTCACTACTAATTGAAGTGATGAGAAAGGATCATGATTGGTGGGGTTGGGTGAGGGTTGTTGTTTGGGTCATGAGAGAATATGGGAGAAATAGAAGATTCTCTTTAGTCCTACAGTATGATTTTAATCCTGGATATGCAGATCTTTGCACACCATTTTCTATGATCAGAAGTAAGAATTTGCAAAAGAAGGTAGAAGTCTACTAATAATCATGTAACATGTATCATTTGGGGCAATGCTGAATTGAAATGGGTTTTATCTCAATCATATCCACATTTTTATTTTGAGGAAAAAAAGGCTAGTTATTAGAAGGGAACTAGACCCCTGCCCCACTTCTTAAGCAATTCGTTATCCAAGGATGAGATAAACTATAATGGCTATTTCCTATCCACTTGCCTGACTTTTGATGAAACACTATAGCTGCACAAGTCTTGGTTCTTGCAGTAAACTGGGCCCAGAATGAAAACTTTCCCCTAAAGAATAGACCTAGAGATGTGAAGTGGTAGATTAAGATGCCACCTGCCTTTCCAGGAAAACTGCTTGCTTAAAGCCCAGCTCTGTCAATAAAGACTTGACCCCTCTTTCTTAGTAGAAGTTCTCTCTCTAGGACTCTAATTGAGTTAGAGATATTTTATCTCCCTACATCTGTGAGTCAATTGGGTCCTTGGATAGAAAAATGGCTACTTTTCTTTTTTTTTTTTCCCCCGAATCATTTTCCTATTGGAAGGTGGTTCAGCAATTATTTCTTAGTTCATTTTTCTGGGCCATAATGGGTTAGATCCATTTCTGTTGGCTCCAGGGCTTTTTGAAACTCTCAATATTGTTCTAAAAATCTATTGATTTACACAGCTTAAAAGCTTTAGCACATCAAAGGCTCTTACCAACAATAAGCATGACTTGTGAAGTAAGCAAAGCACAGGTATTTTGTCAACTACACTGACATTTGTGTAGCTCAGTATTGATTAGGCAAAATATTATGCAGTCAAATATCTTTATAAAGTGCATAGAACACAATAGGGCAAAACGCTCCCTTTAAGTCTACTCATTCCTTTCTTAAGTCAGTGCAGGATGCTCAGATCCCAAGAAACAGAGTATTTAGTCTTACGATTCAAGAGAGCACAAAAACTGCCCTTCAACCCCCAACCAAAGTGGAATGAGTTGTTGAAAAGAAACTCAGGGTTTCAGGCTCAAAACTTCAATATCTTCCAAGGAATAAACTCACATCATACAAGATTAGCTAAGTAGAATTGATTATAGATGCACAATTACCATTAAACTCATAATTTGCCTATTTCTCCCTGTTGGCACTTGGATATCTTGAGATTATAAATAATATTTAGGAGTCTACTGATTAGGGAGGGGATGGAACACAAAGACAGAGACTGTATCAGATTTGCATAGTGTAGAATATCAGGTGTGGGTGCCCCAAATCTTTTTATAAAAGCTTTCCAGTGCTTCTTTCTGTTCCTTCCTAATCTGAAGCCCCCAACCCTATCTTTTTCCATTTGACTGTCTCTACTCTTTCTGACACTAGGCGGCTCAGTCTTAGTGTGACATCTGGTGTCCTTATATGAACTCAATTTCATTAGATTATGTTGCTTACTTCGAGATCTGGACATGTGCACTTTTGAACTGGAAATGGAATCTGGGCCTTTTTGAACTATCATTTGAGCTTCCGCACTTAGAGAATCAAAGCTCGTATTCATCTTCTGGCAAACCTAAAATAACTGTTCTTCCCTCCATTTCCTGATTCTATTCCTACATCATCTCTGACAAGCTCTTAACCAACCTTCAAGACTCGATTCAAATTCATCTTTTTGGGTGAGATTTTCCCATCCCCTGACCCTTGAAATCTTTCCCCATCTAACCTGACTTAGCATCTGATGCACAACTTTCTTGACAAATTATTTTCCTCTGGATGCTCACTGCCTCCCATAGGCTATGAGTTTCTTGGCAGTGGAGATGGTGTCTTTCTCATCTTAATATGTCCTTTGATGCCTAGCACAATGCCTATAGTAAAGGTGGCCCTGAGGAATATCTGCTAGATTAAATTCTACCTTATTATTTACTTATCTGTTGCTGTATTTCTGTCTCGGAAAATTAAGGGGAAGATGTCTATCTACCAGGGCCTGAATCCAAAGTCACGGTTTGAGGGCCTTGTTAAGCCATTCACGCTTCCTTGGTGGTTATTTCAGAGAAGGTGATAAGCAACAGAAACCTGCTGACTGCCCCGTGCTCACCTTCTCCATGATCCTGTCGATCTGGCGGTTCTGTGTATCAATCTCATTGCCCATATCCAGGGCCATATGACGGAGGTTTCCAATGATGCCGCTCACCTGCTCCAGGTTTTCATCCATTTCATTTTCTCGGGCATCATTTGTTACCCTGGGCATCAAAGAAGAGGTTTTAGAAGGTAAGAAAAACTCAAATGCCCAGGACCCAAAGCTTAGGGAAAATCTATTGATCTCCAGGTATCAATCCGATCCTTTTTAAATCTCTGTTCTATATGAGAACATTTTAGCTTGTGTAGATAGGAAAATAATTTGTAAATGCATTATTGAACACTTAAATTTCTACTTTTAAAGACGGCATATTAAGCAGATTAATATATCACTTCTCTCAATTCTACCAACACCTCATTTCCTCCCTTTATGACTATCCCAATTTTCATGTTTTGAGGCTAAAATCATTTTAGTTGGGAGGATTCCAGGTTAGAGAATGAAGGTGGAACCAGTTAGAAACTGTATTTTTCTTTGTGAAATGTCAATCAAAATCTCCAAGACTCAAATTTATAAGGAAAGAAAAGCTATTGTACTAAGTGAGAGAGTTTCTCCACTCATCTACTTCTCCATTTGGGACAAACATTAATGGGAAGAGTAATGAGAATAACAGTCTGCCCCTTAATCCTATTTGCTCCCAAGAACTCCAAAGGGAACTACTTTTTCAAGACGATTTTTACTTGCTCAGGTTTCGATGCTATGTGGTTTTTTGTGACATTGTGAGTAGGTGATTTCAAGGAAGAAAACTGTGATAAAATACTGTTTCAGCCTATGTAGGGAGGAAGGAATTGGCTTTCAAAATGCCTTCCCCAAAGGGAGTTCCCATTTTTTTCATAGCTCAGCTTGAAAGTTAAGAAGGCACTTTTTTTTTTCCTTAAAAAAACTTCTAATTGCAATTTATTTACATATCATTTTTATTAATAGCTACTATATAGCCACAGGTCACCCCCTGCACTGTATGGATCCATGCACTGCTCAAACTGTCTTTAAGAAAGAACTCATTGTTTTAAAAAAGAAAGAACTTATCGCCCAGTTGTAAGGAGTGTGATTAGCTGACAGCTTCTCATTGTTCATTCCTTTAGGTCTGCTTTGAGCTGAGGTCTTGTTCTCAAGGTGGCCCCAGGCAATGACGAAGCAAGACTTTTTACAAAGACTTAGTCATTTCTACCTACCGTGGAATTCCTCCAATGAGCAACTTTGCTGTGGAGTTCCCAATGAGTTGGTAGATTGCTTGCCAGCTCTGCCTGATGGTCTGACAGCTCTTTCCCAGTCTTACTTCCCGCCTTTCCCTCCCCAATGTTGCTCTCTAATAAACCTTTTGCACTCTCTCTCATTCTTGGCACCTGCTTTTGACCCAGCTAATGGACATGGGCACATACCACACTAACTTTATTGTAAATGGTAGATACTTATTTCAGAATGTCTGGGTTTTTCCTCCTACAGATGGCGATGGGCTAAAATTTGCTCACAGGGGTTAAAACCCATCCCTCATGGTAAATCCCAATGTAGACTGCTCCTCTAGGGTTTTTAAAGCAATCTAGGCCAGATAAAGTTAAAGGGGAACTTCCCAGGTTTCGTATGTAGAAAAGAAGTTTACATAAATGATCATCAGCAGCTACGACTTACTTCTGGTTCCGTAGTTCTCAGCCTTCTATTCATATTAAAATCTGAGGGGCTCTAAAAACTACTGACACCTGGATTTCACTTCTAGAGATTCTGATTCTGATACAGTCAGTATGGAGTAAGCCCAGGCATCTCAACCTCTGCCCACAGCCATAATTACTGTTGGGCTCCGGTGACAGTTCTCTCCTGTCCCTTTAGTATCCTTCCTGCCATTGCTAGTTCATAGATGTTTCACCATTCCTTATTATTGACCCTGCCCACATCTCTGTACATAATCTCATAAATTCTGTCCAATCAAAGTCATGGAGTGAAACATTGTTTACTGCACACTGATGCTGGATGTGGTCATGTGGCTGGCTTTGTCCAGTGAAATGTGGGCAAAGGCTTGACAAGTGCTTGCACGTGGGAGCCTACCCTTTGGTGCTGCCACCACCACACAAGAACCATGGGCTTGCCTGGGGAGAGGTCGCATAGAAGAGAAGGGACGCCTCATACCCACGGCCCCAGCCAGTCACCAGACAAGGAAGCACTGCTGTCTTAGATCATCTTGCACCCACTTGCATGTAATGAGCAAGCCCAGGAGATGCTCTCAGAAGACCTGCTCAGTCAACACAGAGATTCAGAAGTTAAAAAAAAAAATGGTGTTTTTTTTTCTTTTTTTTTTGGTGGCACCACTCGACTTGTGGGCTCTTAGTTCTCTGAGCAGGGATTGAACCCAGAGCATGATGGTGAAGGCACCGAGTCCTAACCATTGGACTGCCAGGGAACTTCCCAGTGTTGTTTTAAGACCCACTCAGGTTGGAGTGGTTTGTCACTCAAAAGTAGGCAACTGCTATAGTGCCAGCTGCACAAGGCTCACCTGCGGATGAAGCCACCACTGATGGCCATCTGCTCCCGTTCATCAACCACGCGAGCAGGCTGGCTGGCCACAACTCCATCCTGATTATTGCCCCAGGCTTTTTTGTAAGCATCACTTGATTTAAGCCTATGCAAAAAAGAGGGTGAGTGACGAGCAAAAGGGGCGGCGCATCAAGCTCACAACAATCATTACCTCTTCAAGCTCAGAACCGAACCAAGCGAATGAGTTTTAATTCGAGGCATTAGAGAATACCGATATATCATAATCCAGACCCAAACAGTTGGCCACCACCAAGCCTCAGCTACTAAGGATTTCATTTTAGTTAGTTTAGTTGGATTTAAGACAAGGATTAACGTAGTTGGAGGACATTCAGTTCTATTTCAATGACATGGTTATATTTGGAGACACAAAACACAGAAAAAAACATACTGGCAGACAGACACAAAACAAGACTGCCAAGTAGAGTGTGTCTATCACACCACAGCAACACACTGTCATCAAGAAAAACATCCTGGACCAAGTTTTTACACACCATCATGCAAAGATTCCCGTTTTAATTGTTTTCCCCCAATGCATGTGCAGAACCAAGCATTCTCACTCTGCATGGAGAACATACAGGATTGGTGGTTGGCCAAGGGTGATGGTCTTTGAGTTGCCTCTAGAGTGATTTGAATTAGATAATATATCGGTACTTCCAAACAGTCACCATACATCCAGAGTCGATGTACAAACCTTTGTCCACAGAGACAAAAAGTAAAAGAGGCATAGTGAAATGAATGCAGGAAAATAGAAGAGAGAACAAGCCATCTAGCACCAAAAAGGGAAATCCCTCTACATCTTCTTCATGCACCAGCTACAGGCATGAGTAGAAAGTGAAGCATTCTCACTTAAGCCAAACTACTCCAGAAGTTGACCATTCTCAAAAAAGGCAGTAGCAGGACAGTAATAGCCTTCATGAGGATTTGAAACGCAGGTTCAATAGCTTCTTTGTTGGACTGAGGGACAGGACGGGAGTGGTTATAGCTGCCTACTTCAAACTATCCTGGGATGTGGTAGGGGAAAGTGGTATGGAACTGGTGTGGTCTCTGTGGGCCGTATTTCACTGAGCTGCCTTGGAGAGAGACTTAAAATCCAGGCATACCTATTGTGCCCAATAGACACGTGTGCAGCATATTTTGGTGGGTGTGTTGTAACTGAGCAATCAAAGATGTTTTTATGTTCTTTGCATAGTAGAAGCCACATGCTTTTTAGTCCAAGAACAGAACTTCTTTTGGTCCTGTTTTCACATTTTCTATTCTCTATTATATGACACCAGAATTTAACCTTTTTTTTTTTTTTCCTGGAGGACCATAGCCATCTATTAAAATTGGCACTAAGACTAATATTTGAATATTAGGGACCAAGAAACCCCAGAGACAAATTGGAAAATTGTACAGATGGAAATTCAGCAACTCCCACATCTAATGTATAATGCCATAGCCTTCAAGCAGTCAGAATTCACTGCTCTAAAGAGCCAGGGCCACTTAGTGGGACAGGATCCAAAAATGAATTTAATAGAGTTTAGAGTATGGCTTTGTTTTTGTTATTTTCCAAATCCCCATCCCCTCCCTCCTTACATTAACAGAAGTTATATGGACCTTGTGATGCTTTCTGCTATGTAAAATGTCTTGTGTACCATCTTTGGCAGTCAAGGGAGTGGGAAAGTTTGCGTTTCTGAACGAAGGCAAATCACTGCACCCACAATGCTGCACATAGACTCACATAACTGCGGGACATCTACCATAGTCCCTCGAAACATGCCGAGACAGGGCGAAGCCCCCAGAGAGTGCAGGGCGCCACCAGCCACTGTGCTGTGACACATGGTTTTTAAAGCATTATTTACACACAATAGGGAACACTTCAGTCAAGCTTTGAAGCTCAGTTAGGGTCTCTTGTGTAATAAGGAATTAGTGCCAACTAGTACGTGGAATTCCCAGGGGTCGTGATTTCATCTGAGCATTAGAATCTGTCACAGGGAGGGAGGGGGGCCTGCCTCCACCCTTTGTCCACACAGTTGGTGGATGGGGAAAATGTATCTATGAAATTCATCACAAAATAGGTAGACATCTCACCTGGGGGCAAGTGGCCACTGAAAATGATGAACAGTTAAATCTTGACTAACTGGAATGCTATTTTGGTGAATTATAGGACTTTCCTAACACAGTGGGCCATGGAGGTAAATTTAGTATCAAGAGTGATGGCTGACTCTCTGTTAGACTCTTGAGCCACTTTCCTGCCTTAGAGTCTTAGGGCAGGGAACATGATCAAAGCATTCCTTGGTTTTGGTTTCTCTTGATATGTCTGTTTGCCTTTCCTCTGCAGCTCAGCTTTCATTGCTTGGTCCGCTTGGATGTGGAACTTACAGAATGAAGACTGAGCGAGAGAATGCAAACTGCCTAGACTGACCTTTAAGAGAAATGCTGTTAAATCCCTGATGGGATTTTCCCCTTTGTTTATTTGCCTCTTTTTGCTAAAAGTCAAAACGAACACAAATATAAATATACTTGAAGGTTAAAGTTAGCTAGATTCCAGTTAATCAGGTTTTACTGTAGATCATTCTTAAAAAAACAAAAAAAACAAAAAAAAAACACTTAAATTTATTTGTAAATTGAGCCCCTCCCCTCCTAAACAGGAAGTGGGATATTTTAAATCAGCCTCAAAGTTTAAAGGATGTGAATGGTCATATAATCAGCTAGAAATGACATCGATTTCTATTCTAAAAGCTAGGATCAGGAGAGCTTTTAGAAAAAGGCTTCTGTTCAAAGGGAAGTAGGAGGGGTGAGGGGAATCGGGTAATGGGTTTAATTTTCCAAATGCATGTTGGACAATCCGCTCATGCATTTTTTTTTTTTTTTTTTTCCACTGCTAGTCAAATAAGACTACCTTCCAGAACACTAATTTTCAGGTTCCTTCTGTTGCAAACCTTTATAACCACATGTCACATTTCTGCTACATTCCAAAAAAGCATTGCAGAACCTTAACAGTTGAATGTTTTGTGATGTTGTGCATGCAAAATCTACACATTTCAACATTTCGGCCAGTGTACGGGAGATCTTCCAAAAGGAAGAATTGGAGAGGGATGGGTCCAATTTGCTAAGGCGTGAGCACTTCTTGCTGAAGGACTCTTTGCCTCTGCGTTGGGTGCAGCTGCGGCATCTATGTTCTAACCGCTGACCAGATTTGGTAACTGGTGGGCAGTTGAAAGGGTGAATCTCTGTCTTACTCTCTAACTTATGGAATGCTTGTTTGGGCCAAATTACCTGTTACTTTTGCTTCTGAAAAATCAAACCTTGATACATATGTGTATCTCAACTTCCAAACTTACCCCCAGTCTTTTCTAAATCTGCAATTTTGGTTTTTGGGATTTAGAGAACATAAAATTCCCTGGGTGGTGCCTCTTTCTTGAGGTTAGTCTCTGTCTTGAGGTACACTTTCTGGAAAATGTTGAAACGTTCATCAATAAAAGTTGCTGACAGTGAAGCTTTCACTGTAGTATGCCTGATTTTTAATGCATCAACAGTTTACTCCCACTAATATCATCTATGCTATGAGATGAATGCATTAGAGACGGTATTGATCTGTTCTGCATGCCACATACTCATCCTGCCTTTGCACCCAGCAGGAATGAGCTTGTCAAGGCTTGGAGATGGGCCTTGGGAAATCAAAGCTTCAGGCAGGCAGGCAGCACCTACTTGTTACAGGGACACACACAAAGCCCGCAGAATTTTCCTAGATCCGTCAAATTCTTTTCTGCTTCTTTCATGTCCTTATTGATTTGGTCCATCCCTTCCTCAATGCGTTCCAGTTGTTCTGATTAAACACAAGTATTTTATCCCCACAGAATGAAGCGGATGGAAAAGGACAAAGAAAAAAAAGACAAAACTTCAGACATTCACTTTGACATTAAAAAAAAAAAAAAGAAAGAAAGAAAACTGGACGCCACAGATTAGAGCTGGTACCCAGTACCTACTTGTTACAAGGACATATGAAAAGGCCACAGCATTTCCCTAAATCTTTTAAATTTTTCTCAGCTTCCTTCATGTCTTGGTTGATATGGTTCATGCCTTCTTCAACACGATCGAGTTGTTCTGGTTAGGACAAAGGGATGACAGTGTGGAATGAATTTTTTGGGGGTTTTCAACAGAACATGAGAAATGAAACGGAATTTGAAAAAGAGGGAGAGCTATTACAATGCATTGTCTGAGGAGATGCATTGCTAGAATCGGCTGTCGATGCCCTATGCAGCCAGGGATGGAAGAAAATGAAAAGTGATGCTCATATAGTTTACAGTTCAGACATGATGGGGTGGGGTAGGTAAGCCTGCTTGATTCTGAATGTCCAGGAAAACAGCACAGCGTATTCACTTACTCAGACACCAGTGAAACCCAAGAGAAAGAAAACAGGGTGTTAGTTTATGTTTTAGGCATTCAAATGCAATGGTACTAGAGAAAGTGTCTGCTTCAACTTTAAAACACCTCTTTCTTTTGGTTTTTAGCATCCCCAACCAGCTAAGGATAGAAAATAATCCACTTTCTCCTTTGGGAAAAATAACAACTATAGTGATAATTAGCAGTAGGTACCATATCTTTTTTTCCCCCTAGGAATGGCTGTCTAGCCAAAGGCAGGCCATAGGCAGTTTTTGGTTTTTAATATTCAATTCATAGAAGCTGTAAGAAAAGCAATATCAGCACAGCAACATTACAGGTACTGGACCATTAAATTCCTGGAGAAAGGCAATGGATTGGAACATGAAACAGTACTAAGTCATCACTGCCAGGAAAGCTGACCTTAGACAGTATCTTAAGACATAGACTGATGGCCATAAAAACAAATCATACTTCTAGGTTGCCAGGGTTACATTCATCAACTTGATTAATTTTTCAAAAGTGGTGTCATTAAACTGAGTAAACCATAAGTTCCATGAAGTGATTTTTAAAACAGCTTTTATGACTTTTCAGCTTTTCAGGTAGCTCAGTGGCAAAGAATCTGCCTGCCATTGCAGGAGATGAGGGTTCTATCTATCTCTCGGTTGGGAAGATCCCTGGAGGAGGAAATGGCAACCCACTCCAGTATTCTTGCCTGAAAAATCCCATGGACAGAGGAGCCTGGTGGGCTATAGTACATGGGGTCACAAAGAGTCACACACGGCATAGCGACTGAGCACATAAGACCATTAAGGCAGCAGTGGGATGTCCTGGCCGGCTATTTACAAAACCTTCACACTTCAATTCCTCTTTTCAACTATATTTTCATGCATGCATGCCTATACCTCTGGGAAGAAAGACATGATTAGAATAAAACTGGTATAAAAAAACTTTCCTGTATAAAAGGGCATAAATAATTACTTAAAAACAATTTCACATTAAATTGTCATTCCAAACTGGAGAGACTGCTTGTCCATTTGGAAAATAAGAAGCTATTGTGTTGTCTTTTGTGGGGCTAAGGAACAGAATTCAGCTTATTAGGAATCTGCTGTCTCTGCTCTGCTTTTCAAGAGACAGGGGAAAACAGAATGTTTATCTAGTATGTGATAGCCACAGGAAATAACAGTGTAGTGCTGGCAAACTTTGCTGAATAAATATAGGTATAGTCATATCTTTAAGAAAATTCTTGAAGGGGCTAAAAAAATGGATGGCTGACAACTCTTTACATTCCAGAGAATTCAGTACTTTTCCAAACACTTCATTTCAGTTTCCTTAAGGAATGCAATAAATTAGTCTATAGATCAAAATAACTATCAAATGAGAGATTGGTTTGGGGAAGTGGAGCCCAGTATCTTCAAAACAAGAAGCACATTAAGAACAGACAGAATAGGGATGACAACCCCATTTGAGGAACTGCTAAGGGCTTCCTGGAGAGCTGATCTGAGGTGGGATTGAAGCACATATCTGGGTTCAGTTCAGTTCAGCCACTCAGTGGTGTCTGACTCTTTGTGACCCCATGGACTACAGTATGCCAGGCTTCCCTGTTCATCACCAGGTTCCGGAGCTTACTCAAACTTATGTCCATACATTCGGTGATGCCATCCAACCATCTCATCCTCTGTTGTCCCCTTTTCCTCCTGCCTTCAATCTTTCCCAGCATCAGGGTCTTTTCAAATGAGTCAGTTCTTTGCATCAGGTGGCCAAAGTACTGGAGTTTTAGCTTCAGCATCAGTCCTTCCAATGAATATTCAGGACTGATTTCCTTTAGGAGGGACTGGTTGGATCTCCTTGCAGTCCGAGGGACCCTTAAGAGTCTTCTCCAACACCACAGTTCAAAAGCATCAATTCTTCGGCGCTCAAATTTCGTTATAGTCCAACTTTCACATCCATACATGACTACTGGAAAAACCATAGCTTTGACTAGATGGACCTTTGTCAGCAAAGTAATGTCTCTGCTTTTTAATATGCTGTGTAGGTTGGTCATAGCTTTTCTTCCAAGAGAAAGCATCTTTTAATTTCATGGCTGCAGTCACCATCTGCAGTGATTTTGCAGCCTCCCAAAATAAAGTCTGTCACTGTTTCCATTCTTTCCCCATCTATTTGCCATGAAGTGATGGGATTGGATGCCATGATCTTCATTTTTTGAATGTTGAATTTTAAGCCAACTTTTGTACTCTCCTCTTTCAATTTAATCAAAAGGTTCTTTAGCTCTTCTTTGCTTTCTGCCATAAGGGTGGTGTCATCTGTGTATCTGAGGTTATTGATATTTCTCCAGGAAATTTTGATTCCAGGTTGTGCTTGATCCAGCCAGGCATTTTGCATGATGTACTCTGCATATAAGTTGAATAAGCAGGGTGACAATATACAGCCTTGATGTACTCCTTTCCTGATTTGGAACCAGTCTGTTGTTCCTGTCCAGTTTAACTGTTGCTTCTTGACCTGCATACAGATTTCTCAGAGGGAAGGTCAGGTGGTTCAGTATTCCCATCTCTTTCAGAATTTTCCACAGTTTGTTGTGATCCACACAGTCAAAGGCTTTGGCATAGTTAATAAAGCAGAAGTAGATGTTTTTCTGGAAGTCTTTTGCTTTTTTGATGGTTCAGCGGATGTTGGCCATCTGATCTCTAGTTCCTCTGCTTTTTCTAAATCCAGCTTGCACATCTGGAAGTTCATGGTTCACATACTGCTGAAGCCTGGCTTGGAGAATTTTGAGCATTACTTTGCTAGCGTGTGAGATGAGTGCAATTGTGCAGTAGTTTGAGCATTCTTTGGCACTGACTTTCTTTGGGATTTTGGAATGAAAGCTGACCTTGTCCAGTCCTGTGGCCACTGCTGAGTTTTCCAGATTTGCTGGCATATTGAGTGCAGTACTTTCACAGCATCATCTTTAGGATCTGAAATAGCTCAGCTGGAATTCCATTACCTCCACTAGCTTTGTTCCTAGTGATGGTTCCTAAGGCCCACTTGACTTCGCACTCCAGGATGTCTGGCTCAAGGTGAGTGATCACACCTTCGTGGTCATCTGGGTCATGAAGATCTTTTTTGTACAGTTCTTGTGTGTATTCTTGCCACCTCTTCTTAATTTCTTCTGCTTCTGTTAGGTCCCTACCATTTCTGTCCTTTACTGAGCCCATCTTTGCATGAAATGTTCCCTTTGTCTCTCTAATTTTCTTGAAGAGAGCTCTAGTCTTTCCCATTCTATTGTTTTCCTCTATTTCTTTGCATTGATCACTGAGGAAGGTCTTCTTATCTCTCCTTGCTACTCTTTGAAACTCTGCATTCAAATGGGTATATCTTTCCTTTTCTCGTTTGCCTTTTGCTTCTGTCCTTTTCTCAGCTATTTGTAAGGTCTCCTCACAGCCATTTTGCCTTTTTGAATTTCTTTTTCTATGGGGATGGTCTTGATCACTGCTTCTTGTACAATATCATGAACCTCTGTCCATGTTCCTCAGGCACTTTGTCTATCAGATCCAATCCCTTGAATCTATTTGTCACTTCCACTGTATAATTGTAAATGATTTGATTTAGGTCGTACCTGAATCTTCAATTTAAGTCTGAATTTGGCAATAAGGAGTTCATAATCTGAGCCACAGTCAGCTCCCAGTCTTGTTTTTGCTGACTGTATAGAGCTTCTCCATCTTTGGCTGCAAAGAATATAATCAATCTGATTTCGGTGTTGACCATCTGGTGATGTCCATGTGTAGTCTTCTCTTGTGTTGTTGGAAGAAGGTGTTCGCTATGACCAGTGCGTTCTCTTGGGAAAACTCTGTTAGCCTTTGCCCTGCTTTGTTTTGTACTCCAAGGTCAAATTTGCCTGTTACTCCAGCTATCTCTTGACTTCCTACTTTTGCACTCTAGGCACATATAATGAAAAGGACATCTTTTTGGGGTGTTAGCTCTAGAAGGTCTTGTAGGTCTTCATAGAACCATTCAACTTCAGTTTCTTCAGCATTACTGGTAGAGGCACAGACTTGGATTACTGTGATATTGAATGGTTTGCCTTGGAAATGAATAGAGATCATTTTGTCATTTTTGAGATTGCATTCAAGTACAGTATTTCAGACTCTTTTGTTGACCATGATGGCTACTCCATTTTTTCTAAGGTATCCTTGCCTGCAGTAGTAGATATAATCGTCATCTGAGTTAAATTCACCCATTCCAGTCCATTTTAGTTGGCTGATTCCTAGAATGTAGACGTTCACTCTTGCCATCTCCTGTTTGACCACTTTTAATTTCCCTTGATTCATGGACCTAACATTCCAGGTTCCTATGCAATATTGCTCTTTACAGCATTGGAATTTACTTCCATCACCAGTCCCATCCACAGTTGGTATTGCTTTTGCTTTGACTCCATCTCTTCATTCTTTCTGGAGTTATTTCTCCACTGTAGCGTATTAGGCACCTACCAACCTGGGGAGTTCATCTTTCAGTGTCCTATCTTTCTGCCTTTTCATACTGTTCACAGGGCTCTCAAGGCAGGACTATGGGGTGGTGTGCCACTCCCTCCCCCAGTGGACCACGTTTCATCAGACCTCTCCACCATGCTCCATCCGTCTTGGGTGGCCCCACTCGGCATGGCTCATTACCACCTGCAGGTGTCTGGGGGAAGATGAAAGTGGTTCCTGCAGTGAGATTTTGCCTCCTAGAATTATGAAAGTAAAGGTTTCTTTTGATGTGTTCACTGTGGGTGGCATTGATTGTAAAGAATGATTTGAAATACTTGTTTCTACATTGCTTCAAAAATCTGAAGCCTCTCAAGTTCATTTGAGTGATCTTGCCTGAATCTTAGTTGCTCTCATTGAACTTGTGAGAGACTAGTAGAGCATCCCTCCTCTGGGGGCGCTCCACCTCCACCAGCCTTCTGGCTTGCTCTGGAGCTCCACATTCTCCCCACTGGTCAGGACAAGGTTCCTGAAAGTCTGCTCTTATCAGAGAGGAACTGAAATGGCCCAGCAGAGTGCTTGAAACCAAGAGGACTGTGGGCAGGTAGGCCCATATTCCCCTATCTGGGTGGAGAGGGCAAATATGCTGGGCTCGACCAATAAGCTGACACATGCACAGGTTATGGCATGCGGACATACATTCAGGTGTTTGCCCTTCCTAAGTAATTTCTCAAGTTAGTATTTTCAGTAAAATATAGGAGCCCCACTCACTGTGTCTCCAAGGATTAGAAAATAACATAAATAAAAGCAAATTGGTACACAAGTGTTAGATTTCTGAACTAGAGAATCCAAATGAAAACATACAAACAGGCAGAGTCAAATCCCTATTTCTGAGAGTGGGCTTCTGCCATGGGTTGCAGCTTGTACAGCAAAGATCATAACAAAGTAGAATTCTGGAGCTCTTTCAGAACAGTTGATTCTGAAAACTATTTTATATTTACCAATATTGGCTGAATGTATCATTATACACAATGTAAGTCAAATCCTGAAAAAACATCATGGAACAATTTTGTCACAGATATTCTAATGATAACATTCTTTCCTTTTTCTTGTCCCCTCTTAGAATGTGAATGTTATGAAGTCAGGGACTTTTGTCTGTTTTCTTCAGTGCCATGGCACATAGTAGGTACCCCAAATAATAACAATCTTTAGAGCGTAATCGAGTTATGTTTGTGAATATGTTTGGATTATAGGGACTTCACAGCACTTCAATGATTTCTGTGAAGATATTTCTCAGGAAATGCTTGAAAGCAATCAATATCCTCATTCCATTCTGACATGGACAACAACATCTGAGAGACTGATGCAATGCAGTATTCAGGCTTGACTGCTCCTTACTTCCCTAAACTTACTTTCTGACTGTTCTCTGTTTACTCTTGGAGACTGGGAGGGAAATAACGTTTTGGACTGGGGAGGTGTTCCAGTACATCATACTATATGTTGGGGCAAGAAATTGTTCTTTCTTATTTCTGCCATGATATTTGGATGACTGGTTATTTGTGATGGACCCACCAATGGCAGTATGCTTAGGGATCTAAGTTTAGATATCATTTCTACTAATAGCTCAGTTGGTAATGAATCCACCTGCAATGCAGGAGACCCTGGTTTGATTCCTGGGTTGGGAAGACCTGCTGGAGAAGGGATAGACTACCCATTGCAGTATTCTTGGGCTTCCCTTGTGGCTCACCTGGTGAAGGATCCACCTGCAATGAGGTAGACCTAGGTTCCATCCCTGGGTTGGGAAGATCCCCTGGGGAGGGAAAGGCTATCCACTCCAGTATTCTGGCCTGGAGAACTCCATGGACTGTATAGTCCATGGGGTCACAAAGAATCAGACATGACTGAGTGACTTTTACTTTCTATTAATATTACTTAAGTAAAGCAGCATGGGGCCATTAGAATCCTCAATCTAATAAGAAAAAAATAAGAAGAATAGCAAGACCCAATGTATAAGCCTTCATGAGTGTATCCAGTTACACATGCTGAGTATATGATTTTAATTTTCCTGTGCACTGATGAACATACGGTAATTAATTTAAATAAATTTAAATAGTCACTTGACTAGTGGCTACCATATAGGACAATAGCAGCTTTAGTCATTCATAAGAGAGATTGGTGAGGGGACTTTAACAAGAGGGATGTTTTCACAAGTGCTCTCTTGTAGGGCCATGAACCATTTAGAAATGTTGGCAGACCCTCTGGATGATGGTTTACTGTGCCTTTACTCTGCCAGGCAGTGGCCAAAGATTTCACTGTCTAGTTTGGAGTTTTTCCCATTGGATTTTCCCAAGAGCCACATTTTCAGCATCTAAACAAACATATAACCCAGTAAAAACCAACAAAGGGGACAAGAGATATGGAAGTGAAAGTTTAAATCATCCCACATTAGAGGTAAGGGTATATTGGGGGATTTCTTTCGTAGAACAGAAAAATCCCAGGATGCAGTACATTTCCAGGGCCAGCTGTCATGCTCAGTGTTCCATGGCCTCCTGATACCTGAGTATAAAACAAGAATCCCATAAGGAATTTCTGAGTTCAAGCATTTAGCAGGGCAACCTGGAATGGCTCTTTAGGAGGATGATTGTTTCTTGAGACTTCTGTGCAGCTGAAGGGTAGAAGCAGTCAATACTTTCGGTGTTCAGGCGAAGATAAAATTAGTAGAGCATAAATTGGAGAGAAATTTTAAAGCAGTTACTGATCTAAACAACTAAACACAGCATATACAGCATTCAAATGCATTTACAATGGCAGAGAAGATAGTTGTTGACTCATTTAAAAAGATCCTAATCTCTTCTTACAGTATAAATGGAACATATACCACTTAAGATCAGGCAGAAGCCACCTACTTTTGAAGGTTTACAGTTGTGTGTTTCTCTTCAATATCAATTATCCATCATGCATCTGGTAAAACCCACGTTATCCTAGGAAATATGTTCAGCCGAGAATGTAGCTGTGTGGCCATAACTGAAACGTCTTAGCTGAGAACATGAACTGTCTTGCAGGGAATATCTGCACTCTTGGTTTGTTTCTCTGAGAATAATATAAAGATATTCTTGGGACTCACTTATGTTTAAGAATAATTTATTTTTGCATTTGTTTGGAGATTTTGGCAAATTTTGTCTCGATTTTCTTCATCAAAGTACAATGTAATTTGCAACTCAATATCTTACTTTTTTTTAACTTCAGATTTTATGTATTATTTTTCATGTCTTTACGTCAAAGCTTTATAGTTAGGGGTAAAATGGCATTATCCTTTTTTTCTATTGCAATGCTTCTTTTCTAGCCCTTTCATATGCAAATCATTAACTAAAGAGAGTTAATAAGGTAGAACTCTATATTTCTTTTTGAGTGTATATGTATCAATTTAGCACTGGAAATGAAGTACCACTCTTCTATATGGGCACATGTTGCCTAATTAAATACAGTTTTTAAAAAACGCAATGACAGTGCATCCTGAATTTCAAAGTCTGGGACGTTGTTATACAGATCAAGTCAGCAAGTCTTAAAATTTATAGCAAATTCATTTGAGGAATTCTGAAGACTGCTATAGTTATTGTAATCCCTTCAAAATACAACTCTACTAGACTTAATTATTTTTGTATTAATTTTGCAATTTATATTTTTTTAAATGAGAGGGCAAGTGTTGGGATTGATGTTCATTGTTTTTTTTAAAAGAACTTTTCTCTCGATTTTAAAAAACTGGTTAGTTAGTGTATGTTTATTGAAAAATTTTAATACAAATAAATAATATAGAAACAAATGTCTTTACTGACAGCCATGAGGGTATACTCAGATCTCCTTCCAAGAGGGCCTCTTTAGTTAGTTGACACCTCCAGCTGTCGCACGTCTATGATCTCCCATATTTACATGGAGGCCACGCCCACTCTGGGATGCTCCTAGCCAATGACTGAGAGTGACTTACTAGCCTGGAGGCAATCCTGCCCAGCATGGTGTTGCCCCGCTGGGTAGTCTTTGCTCCTGGGCTGCACATCAGTCTGGCTGAGACTTTCTCAGAGCAGCATTGCAGTATGAGATTCCTACCCAAGCCTCCATCCACCCTCTCCCCTCTCAAAAGTGTCAGGCCCACATCACAAAAGACTCTCCCTGCCTACTCCTGCTTGTCTCCTCTTCACCAATGTATTTCTAATTGATTCCTAGCAGTTGTTTCTCAGAGGACCCCTAAGAGTAGTTCAGTCCCTCGCAGTCCCTGCCCCAACTCCTCAGAGGTCAGTAAATAAAGATTTATATTATATATTGCAATGGTTGCAGACACTTTATGCAGAATTTCTTTTATGGCCATACCATAATTAATGTGGTTGGCCTCTTCATTGCCGGACACTTAGGTTGTATCCAGTTTTGCAGTATTATAGGTAAGGCATGTATATTTTTCTTCACAGATTTGTCAGTGAATATCTGCAGCATCTAATTCTAGGAGTGAAATATCTTGGTTGAAAGATGGGCACACATCAAAATGTGTGTATATTATCAAATTACTCTTAAATGTTTGTATCAATCAACAATGCCCACATGTAGATTGAGGGTTTCTGTTTTCCTGGCATATTCACAGTATTGATTATTATCAGTTAAAAAAAGTCGTGCCGTCGGCTAAAGAGTGGCATCTTATTACTGTCGTTGGGTAAAGCATAGTTTCATTAGTCTACATGTAAGCTGATGATTTACATATTAAGGCAATTTTCCTCTCAATTTGAGATTTATTCCTGGAGTTTGTTTATGATGTTCCATGTTTTAAATAAATGTTACCTTTTTATCTTTGACATTTAAAAATTTCTCATGATTGCTGAGAATTTTCTAATGCTGACATTAAATACAAATAAAGAGAAAATATTTCTGCCAAATCTGTTTGTTATGATAAGAATTTAGAATGGAATCAGGCAACTAACTTCTAGCTAGAATTAAAGCATCACTGAATGACTAGACAAATAAGTCAAAGGGAAATATGTTAGTACTCCCTTCTAGATTCCACCGTAAACTATAAAGATGCTATACTAAATAGCTGGTACTCTGATTTTCACTGCCTCTATTTTTATAATTAAATGAAAAAGTTAAAATATTTTAAGTGGTTCAATTTTCCATTTTCCAATGATTTCCCTCAGTTTATGGCCTGTTAAAAAAGCTTCTAGTTATTTAAGGAACTCTCATAATGACTTATAAATCAAAACGGCCAGTCTCATTCTATCTAGGAATTATTAGAAGAACACCAAATTTATGGGAAAGATTGGGGCTAAGGGGGAGAATCCCCAAACTGTCCAAAATATTATCATTTAAAAAATCCAAACAAATGACTTTTGCCTTCAAAATTCTTTTACCCCAACACATATAACAGAGAGTGTAGTACCATTTATTCAACCATGAAGACATTTCTATACATATACCAATTTCTTTAAAAGAAAAAGGAACAAAAAAGTAAGATGAAAACTAGAACTCTTACACTTCTATATGTGCGTAACACATGCAATGACCACCTGTGGGTGCACAAATCATTTTTAAATGCATTTTATTCAGAGGAGGAATTGTTCTTACTGAAGAAATCTGAACTTACCTCCTTGTTCATCCAACATAACCAAAGTCCTGATACCAGCATCTTTACTCTACATTCCAATAATGTAGCAAAGTGGAAAAAGAGTTAGAGAGAGAGAAAAGAGAGAAAGAGAAATCAGTAAGGGGACAATTAGCCCTAGAAATGGAAAATGCAGAAGGATCAAAGGAAAAAGAGGAAGGAAATATGGTGAAGAATATTAGGGGCTGGGGAGGGACTCAGAGGGGCGGGTCATTTATGGACCTGATCATTCAGTGATTCTCAGATAGAAGAGGGCGATACAGCTCAGTCTCCAAGGGGTAGAACTGGGGTTGGGGCTTGACATGGACTTGGAATATACACATATAATATCATACTGTAATTCTATATCTGGAAAATAAAAATGCCTATCATTTTGGTAACACCAACCACAGAAAGAAAATCTTTCAAAATCTTTGAGACTAAAACTTCTCTGGCTTGATATATCAGAAAGTTTCCATCAGTGAATTGGGGAAGGGTGGTCCACTGGGACGATGTGTGTGGAATCTTGTGTGGGAGGTGGGGTGAGATTTTTAGGGTTATCAAAAGAGATGACTGCATCACAAAGGTTGAGAAATACCGCTCAAAAGGAAATTCAATCTTCTATTTATTTTTCTCTATGGAGAGGTTTTCTGCAAGATTTAGAAAAGGGATTGAAAGATGAAGATAAGGGCTTTTGCTAATGAAATCTAAAATTCTGCACAACAATATAGTGTGAGAAAATAATTCATCCACAAGTTTTACTGCAGATTTTCAGGTCAGGAGAAGTCTATAAAAGGCACCCACACCTCACTCCTTATGATCTCAATATGTCCAACAGCCCTGAACTATTTGGTGGAGGGAAGTGGGAGTTGGTGATGGGTGGGAAAAGGAGCAGAGATATTTGTATTGCTCATACTTAGGAATCATCATTCCCAGGAATCCTAACTAGTTAAGTAAAGACCTTCCATTTCATAGGGTGACTGTTGATAGGTATTAAATGGTACTGCTTAAAGTTTGGATTAATTGGTTTTTCAAGGAACACTCATGGCAGCCCTGAGAATAAATTCTAAAATAACACATCTCTCATGGCTCCTTTTATTTTCTACTGGCTTACAGTAAACTAGGAGAGAGAGAGAGATGTTACTGGAGGTCAACAGAAGGTTTGGGTTGTTGTTGTTTGAACAGTTCTTCAATGATTCAATTCCAATAGGGCTTCAAAAAATTTAAACAATGAAAATTATTTCTGTGAGCTTTTATAAACTCACTGTTTCAGAAAATGTGTGCAGTTAACTTTCCCAGACAGAAAAGTATTTTGCTTTAAAAAAAAAAAAAAAATTGAATGAAAGATTCTTTAAAGTGCTGTATAATTTTCACAAGGTTCACATGCCTGATTTCATATATCTCATAATAGCCCCTTTCCCCCATCCCTATATGGCCCCTTCCTTTTTCTCACTGGCAACCACTAGTTTGTTCTCTATATCTGTGAGTCTGCTTCTTTTTTGTTCTAGTCACTAGTCTTTTGTGTTTTTTAGATCCCACATAAAAGTGATATACAGTATTTGTCTTTCTCTGTCTTATTTCACTTAGCATAATACCCTCCAAGTCCATCCATGTTGATGCAAATGGCAAAATGTCATTCTTTTTTATGACGAATAGTATTCCATTGTGTATATATACACCATAGCTTCTTTATCCATTTATCTGTTGAGGGACACTTACGTCATTTCCATACCTTGGCAACTGTAAATAATGCTGCTATGAACACTGGGGTGCATGTATCTTTCTGAACTAGTGTTTGAACACATTTTGATAAACTTTAGCTGCCAATTCAGGATATAGTTTTGAAAGTGATGGCTCAGCGTGACTTCAAGAGTCATTGACAGCACAGATTCTGAAGCCAGGCTCTGCCCTGGAATCCTGGTGATTTTCTTTCCTGGCTATGGGTCCTTGGCCAAGGGTCTTAAGTGTTCTGGGCCTCAGTTCCCTCATTTGTAATACCGTGATCATAATAGTTCATATCTCACTGAGTTGTTACTTGAGTTCAAGTTGTTACTTGAAGTCACTGTTCTAGCGCAGTGCTAGAACAGTGCCTGGCCTACAGTTAGCATTACAATCGGGTTACTAAAATAAACACCTTCACAAACTGCATCTATAGCAGGATATCTGGGCAAACTAAAATATCATTACCAACTACCGTAAGAAGCTTCTAGATCACTGCTTCTCAAACTTTGATGTGCATGTGAATCCCCTGCATAGGAAACATCTTGTTAAAATATAGATCCTAATTCAGTACGACTGCGATAGAGCCAAAGATTTTGCATCTTGAACAAGATCATCAGTGCTGGCTGGTGCAAGGATGTATACTAGCAGCAAGATTCTAGACCCCAGAAGCTACTTCAAAACGTTGTTCTTCAATGTGTTATAAATGGAAATTCATCTACACTAGCCTGAACTTTAACAGGGGTTTTCCTTGTAACTCAGATGGTAAAGAATCTGCCTGCAGTGCAGGAGACCTGGGTTCAGTTCCTGGGTTGGGAAGATCCCTTGGAGAAGGAAATGGCAACCCATTCCAGTTCTCTTGGCTGGAGAATCCCATGGACAGAGGAGCCTCATGGGCTACTTTAATTTCTATGCCCCTTTTCTGAAAATTTTAGCCATTGCGTATGAGAAGAAATTTTAAGAAGCAGATGGCTCGTTCAGACATACAGATGTGATAATGCAAGTTCTGGTGAGGACAGAGTCATCTTAGGGAGTATCTTCTTTTGTGAGGACTCAACTCAAGGTCATGTATGAGATCTCTGTTCCATTCTATTGGGGACAGAGGATGGGCAACAGATGAATGATTTCAGTTTAGTCAACCCAGCTCTCAGCTGTTGACCCTTTTTGCTCTACTCATTTATTTTATATGAAGCCCTGCAAGTATAATTTCCTCTTTGTTCAATTTGGCGCTCAATATTTCACTGTTGGAATGATTCACTGAACAATCCAGATATGCCTCAATTTGGGAGAACAGAAGCAGTGAGCACAGATCAGAAAGTCAGGAATACTGGATCGTGTTAGCTCAGCCAGCAACTGAGATTGAGGAATAGTCACTTGACCTTTCTAGATGCTTCCCCATGTTTTTCTTTAAAAAAAAATTAACTTATTTTAATTGGAGGGTAATTACTTTATTGTGGTGGTTTTTGCCATGCATCGACATGAGTCAGCCACCGGTGCACATGTGTCTCTGCATCCTGAAGTTCCCTCCTACCTCCCTCCCCATCCCATCCCTCTGGGTTGTCCCAGAGCACGGGCTTTGAGTGCCCTGCTTCATGCATCGAACTTGCACTGGTCTAGATGCTTCCCCATGTTTCAGACAAAGACAGAGATGCTAAATAAAACTGGGAAGTCCCTAGGTTGGTTTATTCACTAAATGGTTATTAAGCTTCTACTCTTCCCCTGGAACTAAGGTAAGGGCCAGACAAATACATGGCTGAGAAGACGAGTGTTATGTTTTAATAGCAAGGAGGGAGAGGAGGTGGTTCTATATTTGTCTTAGTTCAATTCTTGGTTCCTGTTTGAGATTCCTGGGAAACCTGTCTACCTAATAACAGGGGGAATTGGAGATGTCAGGGACTTTTTTTTTCATTTCTTTTTATTTACCTTTTATTTCTCTGTCTTATTTTTTTTCTTGCTGA
The DNA here is from genome assembly GCF_029378745.1 of Bos indicus. Lineage (NCBI taxonomy): Eukaryota > Metazoa > Chordata > Mammalia > Artiodactyla > Bovidae > Bos > Bos indicus. Next base: position 3,394,688 of record NC_091772.1, on the reverse strand, counting down.
TGAACTAAGACAATGTTTATAGAACATTTTAAAGTCTTTATTTTGTCATCCTGAAATGCTTTCTCCAAAGTCCAATACACCTGAGCTAAAACTAGGCCAGTCCGGGTACTCTCTCAACTGCTAGAGTTCCAAAACACCCTCCCGTCTGTCTACCTGAAAACAATTGTGCAGCCTGATCTCCCCTTTGGTAGAAAATATGGCATAATAAAGACATAGCTTTAGAATACTTACTTTCTTCTTGTGGCCAATATGTTTCAAAAGATAAGTTGGAATGAAAAGATGCTAAAACACCCATCAACATTGGGGAGCCCTCAGTAACCACCATGGCATGAAGCTCTTTGTGGGGCTTTAGGATCAGGCTGCCCTACAGCAGCTTGGCTTTTCCTGGTTTAGCTTCATGGCCCAAGGCATTAACGTGTAGACACCGTTTCCTGCAGTTCGTATTATGACTCTTCCTTTAGAAATCACTGTCCTCTCCTTTGTGCTCCTAAGAGGGGGAGTCTTGACTTTGGAGAACTATTTTCGTAAGTTTTCCTGCATGATATCCATTTTTATCTTCCACCCCCAGAATCAGGCATTCCGTAAATACTTGTTGAAATGCATCCATCAAAACAGCCAGTTCCCAACTCTCCCTAAAAACCAAGTGCTATGTGATTTCCAATCTTTTTAAGTGTATATGGTATTCAGCTTTTCTGAACTTTCTCCACTGACCGTGTGACTTTACATTGTCCTTGATAGGCTCACGGTAGCTTCTACTAAAAATTAAGCCTCCATGCTTCCACTCTGTTATACCCTGCAGTCCACGAGGGATGGCACAAAGTCCTATATTGCACTGAAAGTGGAACTGTTTACCTTAGGGAGACTTCACAAGCTGAGTAACCTTTCCTGTCTTTAAGACTGAATTTCAGTAAGCATTCAGCTCAATTCAAATTATACGGCACTGATGTACTTTGGGATCATGGGCAAGATCCTAGTACTTCAATGCTCGAATTTTCCTAATGATTTCTGCCCTTGATGAATATTTAATGCCGATTCTCTTTAAAGAGAATTTCCTTCTTGATTCAAAAGCAGAATATCATCTGACTAGTCAATGCCCTAGACATAAGAGGCATCCGACCATCAATATAAAATAACCCAGGAGGATATAAGAGCAATCAATCTAGTCTCATTATGCCTTGCTCATAACTTCCTAAGGATCGAAAGTCTAATAGCCTCCTCTCTCTCATTAGAGGTAGGAAACAGCATCCATATGCTTCATCCCCTGATCTAAGATGCAACTTTATGCTTGGCAGAAGCACTTAGGAGAAACAAAAATGTATGATTTGAGAATCCTACTTCAATCAATAGAGCTTTTGAGATGTTTTCCTCCAGAATAAATGAGAGAATTAGAGCAGATGCTTCTTTTCCAAGACTGGCCAACACTGCCTGCAATTTAAGAAGACACACAAAAGAGAAGTGTGCACAGCCCAAAGGCTCAGGGTGGGGAGGGGCGGGGGGAAAGGTGCGTTGGATACGTTTCTCTGTCACTTGTCATGTTCTAGGCAGTGTTTCAACATTGCACAGGAGGGCAAACTGGTGATAGTTTCTGTAGATTAGAAATTTGCTTCACACGTGCATACACACAAGTTAAATATGAGCTTGGAGGCCACAGTTGAAGGTCATACAGATGTATCATTATATATCAAGATAATGACATCAGCTGACTTCCAAGCTCCCTGCCTTCCAGTCACCGTGATAGCTCATGTGGGGATGTTACTCAGATTTATTCCTTTCACTTGTTCTCATGACAGGTTGAGGGGCAACACGTTTATTCGGAAAGCCCTGCCAGCACTCTTAGATTTAGTATATCTGTGCTTCCTTCTTGGTCCTCAAGTATTTCCGCATGAATGGTGTCCCCAGGATGGAGCAAAGAAAACATTTCTCTTCATTAAGAGAGCGAAGGTTGCCTCCTCGTGTGCCTGCCCAGGGCCCCTGGCTGGCCTGCCTTCCTGTGAGACCAATTTCTGTTACACTGCAGGCTCACACTATCATTTTTTCATGACAACAGATTTCGTTTAGCAGCCCACCCCCACCCTCCTGGGGGTCCTCCAAGTTCTTGGTTGTCACCTTCTCCTCCCCTTCCTGTGACAAGTCACGTTTAGCTTTGTTTCATTCTTAGCTGAGAAGCTGAAGCTGCAGAAATAAGGGAAAATGATGGCTTCTATAGTGTGAGAGATGGCTGCCCTTTCCTTTCGCCTTATAAAATTTATCTTTTCCTCCTTTCATGTCATTGCAGAAGCAATTAACAGAAGCATGAGGCCAGTAGGCTCATTTAATCATTCTGCTAGAAAACCCCCAAGATCTCTGAAGATGATAACCACACATGAATTCATACGTTGATAAGCATTTTCAAAGCATAGCTAAAACAGCATCTCACTGAATAAAAAAGATTAGACTTGTTTTATTCAGTTAAGATAAATATAGCTCATCCCATTCTTTTTCCACTTCATCTCTCCCAGTGGACAAGTTCAATTAATCTATTTATTCTTCCTGGTTGACTGCTGCTCTCCCAAATTGGAATAAGTGGAGTTTATTGCAAATGCCCTTTTGATTCCATTATTGCTATCTGCCCTATTTTACCCATTTAAAAATAGTCAAGGATTCATTAACCATGCCTTGCAAATGAATGTTCAGTCCAGAGTCAGGAATGAAAAAAGAGCTATATTCACATGACTAGACTTAATGCTTCCTTTTATTAAGGAATTTTCCTATTATTTCACAAATTTTAGTTCCTGACTCTAAATCTAACAATTTTTAAAAATATGATGCCTCTATGGAGACATATTTTTAAAAGTCATACATGTGACTAAAGTCAGAACAGAAAGCCAAGATTAGATGCAATTTAGAGGCATCCAAATCAGTACAAATGAGGATTTTTATGTGGACAATTCTTTTGTATATTAAAAAAACATCACTCTGATACATTGTTAAGATTTCTTGGGAGCATTTATTTACTTGGAAATACCATTTTCCTCTGCTTTCCAGACTTAGCTTGGGCTGGAGGGAGAGTGAATACTTTGATGTCTACTTGGCAGCTTAAATACAGCATCTCCTTCCTTATGTGGCTTTCTGGTACCTACGTTCACACTGAAATCAAAGGGACGGTGGCCAAGGGAAAGACAAAGGGCCTAGGCAAAGAATACGTCAGCCAAAGGGAATGTTCATCTTAAAATATGGTCACTCCTTACCTCTTCAACCAGTTGAAGCATACGACGGGTGCTTTCCAGAGACTGAGACAAAAAAACATAAATATTATGAGTGCAGGATCCAGAGGTCGAGGAAAATCAGAAAACTTTCTTCACTTGGGAAACACATAGGGCCATTATCACATGTTCTTTGAAGTTTGTAACAGAAACACAATTTCAATCTCTTTCCTATCAGGCTTTCTACATAATAAGATTCCTTAAAGCAATTACATTAAAGCTGATTGTCATAAAATCAGAACCATATGAAGCTGATCTTGATATCAAAGACAAAGTAATCCGGAAAAGATAATTCTGCATGTGGAGGAGTCATGAAAAATTATCTCAAATACGCAGAGGACTAATTTTGTCCCTCTGGATGAAGAATATTGAATTTTAAAGACATTGTTTTTCATGAATTGAGATGAATCTAACATCAAGTTTCTTATAAAGCTCCTAGAAACACAATTGGAAGTTCTTATCAGTACAAATTAAGTTGTTGCCCTAGGGTGGAAAAAAAAATCAAGCGTGTTTGAAATGACTAGCCTACAGGAGACAGCTATAATTATCTCGGTTCTAAGATAAGAAAAAATGAATTCAGCACTGGTCCCTTGGGCATAGTGTGGTCACTTTTTTCTCAGTTCTTTTGAAATTATTAGAATTCAGCAACGAGTGTGATTTCTCAAAAGCTGTGCTTTTAAGTGACAAACTTATTTGGGACAAGAGTTTTTAGGAACATGAAGCATGTTCACTTTCTGGGAAGAACGGTCAGCAGGCTGCTTTTTGAAATAGAAGAGCTGTAAGCAGTGGTGTGCTGGTAAATGCCTAACAATAGGCTCACCAGAAAAAAAAAAAGTGTGTTATTTTAATGATATAAAGGATGGATATAAATGATATAAAGGATGCTATTTATATAATAGCATAAAACTTACTACTACTAATAAAATACATAATACTCTTTATTGCAAATTCCATATAGCCAATGGATTTTCACAGAAAACTTTGTTTATTTTGCTGAACTATTGTGTCCACAGCTAAGCATGAAGACAACAAGTGCAGCTCTGGTATGAACACTGGTTGATATTTTCTTTTTTTTTGGTTGATATTTTCATTTACATTAATGAATAAAAGCAAAGTGAAGAAAGACGTATGTTACAATTCTATTCATTTGTCAATGATGCAAGTGGCTTCTCTGTTGAAGACAATCATAGTTTTCAAATACTGGAAGATTTGCTCAGTTGTTTGTGTGTGTGTGTGTGTGTGTGTGTGTGTGTTTTATAGTGTAATGGCTGTGGATGTTCATCCTTCAAAATTTAATCTGTTATTAATATTTTTCCACTTTCTTAAGTCTAGAGGATCAACAAAACAATAGGTCAAGTCCTGATTTGTAGTGTTTGCAGATTCCATGGTCTAAATATTTTTTCCCTCTCTGATTTCTAAGTGCACCGTGGTGTCACTAAAGGTGAACTTGGGAAGGTTCATCGGTCACATGCTGGTAGATTATATCCTCACACTACAGATACTGCACATGCCAAGAACTTTGAAAGCATAGATTGTAGTAAAATCATTAGGATGTGATGAGATTTAAGCATTTATTACCTTTGATTTTAATAGAATCTATTTCATTTCAGTTTATATAATTCAATTTTAATACCAGCTTGCAAAGTTCTGGACAATGTAACAACCAGCTTTCAGAAGTGAGCCATTTCCTGCACACCACTGGCTGTAAGACATCCAGAGACATTGCTTTTCTCAAAGCATCGTGACTTAGAGAAGATTTTCACAAGTTGGGAGTTTGGGCTCAGTCACTGATCTGCATGTAAGTTTTATAACCAACCCATTCCTGTCTGCAGAGGCCTTAGGTATATAGGAAATCAATGCTGCTTCTTCTGAAACACGAGAAGAAGCTCTTTCCCCACCTCAGCCTGACTAAAATAGACTACGTGGCTGCCCATCTCTTGCTTGCTTCCCGGGGCTGGGTTCTATCACCTCATCGGCCAGCTGGTCAGCTCTCCGCTGCATCTCCTCCAGCTCATTGCGCATGTCCGCGTCCTCAGCCATGGTAGCGGTGTGGGCGGGCGTGGCGCCTGGGTCGGGGCGTCAGGGACGGGTTGGCCACGGAGCCTGGAAAGAAAAAGGTTTGACCATATGAGTGTTTCTATGTATACACGCTGTTGTGCCCAACTAGCGGAAGCTCTAAATGGTCCACGCTCTCTGTCTCCATGCCTCAGCAATCTTCTGAGTTGGAAGCGGTGCTCAGAGAGGAGGGCACCGGATTAAGCTGCTTCTCCAAAAGCCACGTGAGTGCCTCTCTGCCTACTTTACAGTGGAGCTAGATACCCGTCTACTCATGAAGCATTCTTAAAGATACACACCACCCACGTTTGGAATGGAAGAATGTGGCTCCGGGTTAGAATTCATTTAACCTTGCACTTATTTTTATTTTATTCTTATCAGCTTTAGTGAGGCATAATTGGCATACAATAAATCCCACATCTTTGAAGTACACAATTTGAGACATCTTGAAACATACTCCCAAGGAAACCATGATCCAATTAAGAAAATAAACATATCCATCACCCCCAGAAGTTTCCTCTCAGGCCTTTTGTAATCCTACCCACCCACTCACTCCATTACACTGTACCCTGCGTCCCCCACCTTCCTCACGGTGACAAGACAATGGTTTATCTGCCTTCTGTCACTATAAATTAGTTTGCATTTCCTAGAATTTTATACAAATGGAATAATACAGCATGGACTTCTGAGATATTCTATTGTATTCAGAAGCAAAAGACAGAAAATCTATAGTGTCTTTCAGTTATTATCACAGATTGTCTAGAGGGCTGATGTGGGGGTGCATAGGAATTTTTCCAAAGAAGAATGGGTCATTGGTGGTGAAACGTGACCTGTGCATTTTTCTGGTTATGCTCTTGAAATCCTGTGTTGTGCAAATTACAGATAACCAGAGTGCTCCCTCCAAAGCCAATCGGCCCCTTGCTTCCCCTCCCCGCTTCCTCCTCCATATTAGTCACCAGAGTAAGTTCTTATGATGTAGAGCTGTAAATGCTTTGCGTTTTAGCGTAAGTCTCCATTTTAGAAATTAGGGATCTAGGAAACAGAAATTGGAAGCAATTTTTATACCAAACCACTCTTGAACCTTGAGATGAGCAGAAACAAAATTCCTGTGATCCTCTGTGGCTGGGGTCTGCTCTCCAGGATAAAGTGGTGACCTAGTGGAAACACTGAGTACATCGTAGGTTGTAGCTGTGATATCAGAAAGGCCGAGGTGGACTGTTGATTCTGGCACTCAGCTGCTGGGTAACTCTGGGCAAGTTTATCAATGTCTCTGAGCCCAGCTTTCTCAACCGGGCAAATAATACCAGTCTCTTTGGCTACTGGGGAGGGGCATATATTATAGGAAGTTCTGATCAACCTCATTTGTAAGGATGTGGGAGCTTAGTCATCAGAAAGGCTTGCACCTTCACGATAAACCTGTAGCCTTTGCCAAAAGTAGAACCAGTCTAGTGTTTCTTAATTAGCTTTCCTTTGCTGATGGCTGGGCAGGAGGCACGTTGCACGCAGTGCTGAGCAGCCATGGAAGCCTGAAACCTGGGGAACCAGCACAGGGCCTGAGTCTCCAGTCTCCAAGCAGCACCTCTCAAAGGATTTCCACGTGGAGACAAACAAGAGCACCTTCTCCCCTGTTCTCATCTTTGTATTTCTGCTGCATTGGTGGAGGTAGAAAGAAACCTAACTTTCCTTTAAATAGACCAGTTTGTTAGAAGGCAGAGGTCCGTGTGCTTTCAGATCTGTAGCATCACACACACGCGCGTGTGCGTCTCATGTGTTTCCTTGGCAATCTCCTCTTAAAGTTGCTATTCTCAGCACTTGAAGAACAGCTGCAGGGACCACTAAGCTCAAGCTCATGGTCACCTATAGGGACCTGGCGAACGGGCACTTGGCACAGTGGCAGCAAAACCGTGTGATAGACACCTTTTTATTTTTTTAATCACTTTCACGATCCCCATTCCCTGGTGCTCCCAGCTCTTGTCTTGCTCTAAAGAGTGGGGGTATGTCTGTGATTGGGGGGTTGGTGATGCATCTGAGAGATCTCAGGTGCATAGTATTTCAAAGCTGAGACAGCAGTGTCCACTCTCCTGGTAAGAATAGGGGGAACGAAAGCATGGAATGAACCTCCAGATCTTCTGTTGGGACATTTATTGTTGGTATTTGATAAATCACCCCCACACCCCCCAAACCCACGCATATTAGATTCTAAGAGGCAGCACCAGAAGAAGCATAATGATATCAATTAGCAGTAACTTCAGTAGCTGAAAGAATGTTAATAGTGAAGTGGCATTTATTGCAGCCATGAAATTAAAAGACGCTTACTCCTCGGAAGAAAAGTTATGACCAACCTAGATAGCATATTGAAAAGCAGAGACATTACGTTGCCAACAAAGGTCCGTCTAGTCAAGGCTATGGTTTTTCCAGTGGTCATGTATGGATGTGAGAGTTGGACTGTGAAGAAAGCTGAGCACCAAAGAATTGATGCGTTTGAACTGTGGTGTTGGAGAAGACTCTTAGAGTCCCTTGGACTGCAAGGAGATCCAACCAGTCCATTCTAAAGGAGATCAACTCTGGGTGTTCTTTGGAAGGAATGATGCTAAAGCTGAAACTCCAGTACTTTGGGCACCTTATGCGAAGAGTTGACTCATTGGAAAAGACTCTGATGATGGGAGGGATTGGGGGCAGGAGGAGAAGGGGACGACAGAGGATGAGATGGCTAGATGGCATCACTGACTCGATGGACGTGAGTTTGAGTGAACTCCGGGAGATGGTGATGGACAGGGAGGCCTGGCATGCTGTGATTCATGGGGTCGCAAAGAGTCGGACATGACTGAGCGACTGAACTGAACTGAACTGACACGCAACACTTCACTCAGATTAGCACATAATCTCCATCTTGGGGTACTCAGGGGCCAGCTTGCCTGCTAATGGACCAGACCCAGCAGCTGCAACTGGGACCCTTTTGTCCCTGGTCTCCTCCTGATGTGGACAACTGGCCAGAGTGCTCCGACCAGCAAGGAACAAGAGACTTTATTGACCTTTCTCCCCTTCCCTCTCTCTTTCCTCTCCTTAACCCTTCCTATCCTTCCCCATTTTTCTAGTCCCCCAGTCCTGGACGCAGGAATCTGGTCGAAGGGCCCTCAGCATGAGCTGAGGATTGGAGACTGATCACCTCCTCTTGGCAGAGAACACAAATTCTGGTTTTGATTTCTGGTAGGGCCGAGTTCCAGTCCTCCCTTCTCTGGAGGCCCAGGGTAAAGTCCCATAACGCCTGGGTATCTGTAGGTGGCAGATGTCTGTAAGGCCACCCTTTTCACCCCCTCTCCCGCCTCCTCCCCCTTCTTCTTTCAACCTGGCTTCCTTTCCTCCCTTTGAAATCTTTGATGTTAGTACTTGGATCTGAAATTCTGTGTCTGTATAGGAGGTTTTCTGAGAGACTGTATTCGTATATTTAAGGACTTCCCTGGTGGCGCAGAGGTTAAAGCGTCTGCCTGCAATGTGGGAGACCTGGGTTCGACCCCTGGTTTGGGAAGATCCCCTGGAGAAGGAAATGGCAACCCACTCCAGTATTCTTGCCTGGAGAATCCCATGGATGGAGGAGCTTGGTGGGCTACAGTCCACGGGTCGCAAAGAGTTGGACACGACTGAGCGACTTCACTTTACTTCACTTTCCATCTTGGGTGTTGCCCAAGCTGCTAGTGTGGCCTCAGCCAGCAAAGCCTGTTTAGTAAGTGAGGAAATTAGAAGCAGAGCCTCTCAAATCTGTTCCCTGGGGCTCTGATGTAAAGTCTCTCTCCCAGTCCATTAAAGGCCCAACAGTATCCTATTAATTAGCTCAAATCACTAGTGTTTATCAAAGGGTCTGGTCCCTAGTAGGTGTTCAATTCACGTTAAATGACTTGTTGAACGAACAAATGGACCATTCTGACACCCTTAGGTGGCATTTGATGCTTCCAAGATGACGATTTTCCAGATGTGATCCAGGGCGGTACCTCTAAAACCTCAATGGGCATTAGACTCACCATAAACCTTGTTGAAACAAATTGCTGGTTCTCACTCTCAGAGACTCTGAGTCAGTTAGAGGTAGGGTCCCAGATTCTGCATTTCTAACGAGCAACCTGGAGATGCTGGTGGTGTTGGTACACGGAAGGCACTTCGAGTAGCTCTGCTCCTCAGAACACTCCCCTGGAATGTTAATAAGTGTCCCCAGGTGGGGTGGGCAAGGCCTTGTGGTTGTTTAGAGCTGGAGAAACAGTGGACTCAACCAGGGGCTTCCGGAAAGCATGGTCAAATCCAGATTGCTGACAGCTTTTATTCTGGCTGTAAGTGAAGGATGCTTTTTACATTTTAAGATGGTTAAAAAGACTCAAAGAAGAAAAATATCTTGTATATGTCAAGTGTCAGGGTCCATAAACTAAGCTTTGCTGGAGCGCTTCCACACTCATTTGTTCCCCAACCTTCATGGTCCTTTTAGGTCACTTTGACAGAGCTGAGTGGTTGCCAGAGGCAACAGGGCTCTCAAAAGTGAAAATATTTACTCTCTGCTCTTCTACGGAAAACAGTTGCTAATCCCTAGGCTAAATAAAGTTAAACAGAAATCCTTAAAGCAGTTCTTGCCCATGGGCACCATATATTTGCCATATACAGATACAGGGTGTGTGTGTTTTTCTGTTTGTCTGTAGCTCTGGAGCTTTGTGATGGAGCTTCCTGTGATGGGGTTCGTGCCTCCTGGACCACATTTTGAAACAAGAAATGACGCATGGAGTGAAATATTAATATGAAAGTGAATTTGCCTTTGACTGACAGAGTTTTGGGACTGCAAGTCCGATTAATTTGTGTGATTAATCTGGGATGGGCACACAGCCCTCATCAAGACTCCTAGCTTTCACGACCAGCTGTGGAACAAGGTTCCTAGCCTCAGCTGCAGCACTGGTTTGTGTTGGAGACAGAGATGTCTTGAGGATTTGCCGCCGTTGAGGTACTCAGTAAAGAGTGGGCTGGCTGCAGTTACCCACTGCCATCAAATGTAGTTTGAGAAGTTCTCATTCTCCTTCTGCATGCAAGTCTATTTGAGACCCACACTGGACACAGGACAGGTAGGCTCTAGAGAAAACCCTTTCTCTGTCATGAACGGGCTTACTTACATGAGTTAGGTTAAGACTGCTTTCTCAGTTTAGGGTCTGGACTCAAATACGGGGTTAGGACTCAAGAAGCGTGGGTGAGTATGGATATATAGATGTGTGGCTTTGATGTACAAGGTTGACAGAGACATGGATGGCCATTATCCTGGGGACACCAGCTATCAGTCCAAGTGCCACAGGGCAGGAATGTCATGGAGAAAGTGTAAGAGAGTGTACCTTGAGCCAGCATCCTTTTCTCTTCATGTTTCACACTTTCATAAAAAAAAAAAAAAAAAAAAAAAGACCTATATACACCAGTATCCATTGGCTGAATTATTACAGAAAGCTGAATCCGACATCTTTGTGTCTCCACACACTGCTAATCGTTTGAATGAAGCTTCTATAGGACATGTCTCTCTTCTCCTGCAGCTCCTGCCAGGCCAGAATACTGGAGTGGGCAGCCGTTCCCTTCTCCAGGGAATCTTCCCAACCCAGGGATCAAACCCCGGTCTCCCGCATTGCAGGCGGATGCTTTACCAGCTGAGCCACAGGGTGCTTGTTTATCTATTTAATATACAGCATTGTGTATCTGTTAATCTCAAATTTGTAATTTATTCCTCTCCCCTTACCCCTTTGGTAACTATTAGCTTGTTTTCTATGTCTGCGAGTCTGTTTCTGTTTTTTTAAAAGAAGTTTCTTTGTATCATTATTTTTTTAGGTTCCACATAGAAGTGATATCATAGGATATTTGTCTTTGTCTGACTTACTTCACCTAATGTGATCATCTCTAAGTCCATCCATGTTGCTGCAGATGACATTATTTCACTGTTTTTTATGGCTTGAGTAATACTTCATATATATATATATACACATATATGTATATATATACACACACATATATATATATGAATATTGGAATGCAGTTAATTTTTCAAATAAGAATTTTTTTCTTTTCTGAGTATATGCCCAGTGGAGGGATTGCTCAATCATATGGTAACTCTAGTTTTAGATTTTTAAGGAAGCTGGGCTTCCCTTGTGGCTAAGCTGGTAAAGAATTTGCCTGCAAAGTGGAAGACCTGGGTTCAATCCCTGGGTTGGGAAGATCCCCTGAGAAGGGAAAGGCTACCCACTCCAGTATTCTGGCCTGGAGAATTCCATGGACTGTATAGTCCATGGGGTCACAAAGAGTCGGACACGACTGAGCAACTTTCACTCACTCACACTCACTGACAGGTATGCTGCTGCTGCTGCTGCTGCTGCTAAGTCACTTCAGGCGTGTCCGACTCTGTGCGACCCCATAGACAGCAGCCTACCAGGCTCCTCCGTCCATGGGATTTTCCAGGCAAGAGTACTGGAGTGGGGTGCCATTGCCTTCTCCGACTGACAGGTATATCTCACATATATTCCAACTTTGATATTATTTATCATCTCTACTTATGTTTTTAATCTCCAATTTTTTCCCCCTTACCTTTATTCTTATTTTACTTCTTTTCTTCCTAAGATGTGTTACTACACTGTTCCTTTTATATCTTCTTGACTTGACAAAAGATTCATTTTACATTTTTTCTTATTTTTGGTACAGTACACTTCTTATTGCTATAAATTGTCCTGTGTGTTATTGTGGCCCTTTTCTACATGTTTTGACATATAGAATGGTCTTTGTTATTTATTTCTAAATACTTTCAGATCTCAGTTTTAATTTCTTTTATAACTCAAGAGTTATTTGAAAATTTGATTTTAAAATTTAAATTAAATATTTTTGGGTAATTTCTAATTTTACGTTCATTATGATCAATGAAGACAATCCATACAATTCTTGCTTTTTGAAATTTGCTGAGATTTTCTTTGCACCCTAACATATGGTCAACTTCTGAGAATGTTTAATTTGTGTTTGAAAAGAAGGTCTATTCTGTATTTGACACTATCTAGCTACCTACCCCCATCAGATGGAACTGAAAAGGAAGGTGTGTTATTCAAACTCTCTGAAATCCTTAGTCAACTTGATCTATTGATTCCTGTGTATTCACATTCTGCATACGAGCGATTGTTTTATTCTTTCCTTCTTATATTTCAGTCCATATTTGCTTTTTCTATTTTGCAGCTGTGTTATCATACATATAGACCCTGCCCAATGGCTACATTTTCATGGTGGATTGCAGCTCTTATCAGTGTTAAAGAATAGTATTGTACCTGTGTACCCCATTCCATTATGTTATTTATGTTGCACAAATTAGGTCAAACTCAAAGGAGGGAATATATATCTTACCCTATCCATTTCATCTTCAGCAAACAGTAAATAAACCCAAAGAGCTACAACAACAAGAACAAACCAGTATCACACATCCAAGTTGTGGGCCCTCTCACTTGGCTCATGACTCAGAGGCTAACAGTGGGGCAGCCTTCTGTTACTCTGGGCTTTCCTCCTCCCCTCCAGAAGAGACCAGTACTTGGTACGGTTGGAGGCAGGTCTCTTTTCCCAACTGTGATGGTACAAGAATGTTATCAAGGATAGGCCCAGTGCTATTATTTTCCCAGTTGAAATTTCTCCTTGAGGTTAATGCAGCTACAAGATCTAAAATGCTCACTCTAAGAGAATGGTGAGCACAGTTATTGCTGCTGAGACAAGTCTCTAAGATTCCTAAAGCACAGTGGGAGCATTATTTATTCTGAATTATCTGAATTAAGCCTAGGTTTGAAGCAGCCTTTCTTGATTAAGATAAATCAGCTGCAATTATCCAACATTATATGTCACATAACTCTTTTGTCAAAATATTAGATGTAATAATAGTCATTTATTGAGAATTTAATAAGTGATAGAAATCAGGCCAGGAACTTTACATTAAACTTTATATGGGGTTTATAATAGGGTCCCCCAAACCTTTGCTACTCCAAGTGTGGTCCCCAGACCAGCAGCATCAGCTTCTCCTGGGAGCTTGAAGATGCAGAATCTTAGGCTCCACCCAGACCTAGAGAATCAGATCATCTGCCATAGAAGATCACCAAGCATGAAAAGTTTGAGACGTGCTGCCCTAAACACATCATCTTCACACTAAGCATGAATGATGTGCCAGTTGATAACCAACCAAGATCACAGAGCTGCAGTGGAAGAGACCGAGAGCCCCACCTCTGGAGCCTGACCCTGCCTGTCCCTCCACTCAGACTGGATGCATTACTTCACTCTACTCTGTCTACACAACCTGCAGACTTCCAGCAGCATTTGCTTCCCCAAAAGCTTAAAGCTCCATGGGGCCATGGTTCTAAATATTTCACAACAGAGTCTTGTCCTTGGAAGTGGACAAACTGGCTGATTTCAATGAGATTATGTCATTCAGAATGCACAGAGAAGATGCTTATAAGAAAAAGCGCACTGGAGACTTTTCATCTTCCCAAACAATAGAGTCTATAAGGTTAAGACTTATCATTTAAGATCATTAGAACTCAAAAAAGAAAGTTGGGGATTTTGCATACTGGAGACTCTATGGACGGTCCTGATAAATTCTTCTTCTTCAGAAAATGATGATAATGCAAATACAGGTCTTAATGCTAAACTCAGGACCAGAGCAAAGAATAATTTCAGCAGATGACAGGCAACAAGATTCTGTTTGCAGTTCTACTGTTAAAAATGGCCATTTGTTAAGTCTGCTGGATCCATGGCTGTTTAAGTTCTTCAAAGTGTGGACTACATTTGGCTCCCTGTTACTCTGTTTTGAACATTCTTGTGCATGAAATTTAACCTCTTTTCACTACTGGTTTTAATAAATGTCTTAGTTGAATGAAAAGAGTATCTTTCAAACATAAAGAATAAGTGGCTCATGAATGAACTGACTTACTATCATATGTCCATTATGTGGTTCACAGATAAGTCACAAGTGACTTAGGGCTTCTCGGTAGCATGGTCTGAGTTCTCCTTGCATCTAAAACATTTTACTCGCTTACTGAAATACAAATTTCCAGTCACACCAGCTATGGAACAGGATCTATGAAGGTGGGGCTGGCATATGCATTAAAAAAAATTTTTTTTAAGGTGTACCAATTTTAAAGTCTTTGTTGCACTTGTTATAATATTGCTTCTATTTTATGTTTTGTTATTTTGCCCCTGGGGCATGTGGGGTTAGCTCCCTGACCTGGGATTGAACCTGCACTCCCACTGGAAAGCAAAATATTAACCAGCAGACTGCCAGGTCTCAGAATCTGTATTTTTGACAAAACCACAGGTCCTTCTTATGTGTCCAGAATTGGAGGATCCACGTGCAGTATCATGTAAGGCTGAAGGGTCCTGCAAGTACTCAATGGTCTGATAGTTCTATGATAAAACCATCTAGAAATCCAAGTGCATGGCTGTCCAGCATTTAGGAGGTCATCTTGATCTGAAACAGCAGTCTTTGCTTCTCCCCACCATGTTCTCAATTGATAGCATAATATGTGCTGGGTTAAATACCATGGATACACTCCTTATAGGAGAATTTGACTTAAGAACCATCTCAAGTGACAAATATCTCAACCAGCTTGCAGAAGTGTCATTGTGCCCCTGAGTGTTTCTGAAGGACGGCACTGACTACCATTAGAGCCCAGTTCTTTTTAAGCTCGGTTTATTTATCTTCCAAACCGTTGCATCCCACACTGTTCCTAAATGTGACTCTATATTTGTACATCTGGTTATATGGATACAGTCCTGATCTGGTTTCCTTTGATAAGGGAAGTCTAACTTCCCAAATGAGCCCCTTCCTGGTCTATTCTGGGATTAATGACATCATGGCTGACAGGCAGATTTGGCTTGGTTTTTGTTTTTTAGGGACTTGGGTCAGGGGTGGCCTGGCATTTCAATGCAGCCAGCTTTGGCATCTCTTAATTGCAACAAGGCAGCCAGCCACAACCAACACTGATTATGCCTAAATTTCCCCTTTCAAAAATGCCAATGTTTCCTTTCTCTGTTTTGCAAATGTGGTCAGATGGGTATTTAGCAATGAGGTTTGTATTATGCAACAGTTTCTGACTGTTTACGTGGGAGCCACGCTGGGAGGAATCACTGACCAGGAGAGAGGGAAAGGCAGAACTGAATCTCATCTCATTCACCCTGATCATAGTCAAAGCAAACCACAGTAACTGGTTCGTGCATCTAACCAGTATTTGCCGAGTACACAGGTTAGTGCAGCCACACCCAGCCTGCAGCTGGAGAGGAACGGCTTCCTCTAAAGGGTGGCTGTAGGAGCTTGAGCTGGAATTCTTTGCTTTCAGGTCTCCTCCTCCATCTTGCCTTCAGAAGGAACTGATTAAAATGTTGTATTACAAGGTATCTGGCTTGGTTTCCAAGGGAAGGACAATATCCATGTAAGACTAATACTTGGCCACATGAAAAACAAAATGCCCTAAATAAAATGATTTCACTCAGGAGCACATGAACAGATAGAAGCCAGGACCAGGCAGAAAGACCCTCATTCTCATTGGAACAAATTCTTCCTGTGCCCACATGACTAATCAGCAGTTGGAAGGAAGCCGCGGTATGTTCTGTCTCCTGACACCTTGCCTTCAGTTGCAGATGCTACTGGGGCTCTGCTTGCCTCCCTGTGACTTCCCGCCATTGTTTCCATGTGATCACCCCCTATTTCTGTTTCACTCCTGACTCATGCCCGTGACCTTCTCTGTAAAGCCACCCTAATGTGGCTTCACCTGATCTGCTTGATCACCTGCAAGTCTCCAGGTCCTTCTGGGCAGACCCACAGCTGGCAACCTGCTGGCACAGGAGTACAGAGGCCCAGCTTTTTTTTTTGTCCTAAAGCGAGAGACATCCTGAACTCAGTGGACGCTCCGAAAGCTCGCTCAGGGTCATGCCTGGAGACCTTACCTGCCATTGCTCCACTGCCAGGCCTCCTTTCCCTGGAATCAAGGAGTCCAAAAACCAAGTGATATCTATCAGAATTCATACTCATCACTTTGTGGTTAGCTTGAAGTTGGGAGGAGTACAAGGGGGTCAAGAGCTTTGAAATCATATTATACTAAGGATGAAGGAAGGCATGAGGGTGTTTAGCTGGGAGAGAAGAAAGCAGAACAAAACGTGATGGTTACAAGGAAGAAACGTGATGATGGTCTTGGTGAACCCCGGAGGCCCACCTTCCTGAAACAGCTCTTCCAAGTGCTTCAGTATCCTTCACCTGGGATCTACTGGGAGCCCTGCTAATTAACATAATGGATGTTAGGGATGCTTTTTCATTGGTGGATAGTGTTCAAGATATAGGAACCGGCTAGAAATACAGGCACTAATATCCCACATAACATAAAGTGTGTGTGTATGTGTATGCACACTTGCACACATATATACTTTCTCAGTCCAGAATGTGCCATTGGCCTAAGGTTGGAATTTGGTTCTTAATTCTGTTATGGTTAGGTAATTCCCTTGCCCACAGATTCTCACCTGAAGAGCCTGCAAAAACAGCTTGCTGAGGTAGTAAGTAACTCTGGAATAGGACCTGATAATTTGTAAGAGACTCCTAGGTGATACTGCTACTGATGGTTCAGGGAACACACTTTGAGAATCACTGGTATTGTCTGATTACAAGGTCATGTGAATCCTCCCACTAGAATGTTTTGGCAATCTCCTGGATTAAGCTTTTCATGCAAGGTACTTATTGGAGTGTCCCGAAGAACAGAAAGTTGGGATGTGCACTGGTAGAACAGATTGTCCATCTAGGGTTGTGAGGGTTGTGTCTTTTTTCTGATAATATTTGTATGAAGAGAACACTTCATCCTGAATCTTTTTTTCTTTCTAACACAATATCTAGTTTCAAAGTCATGTCAGAAGAGACCCACAAGTTCTAACTACTGGAGGCTGTGACTATCTACAAATAATCGTCAGAAGACAATGTGCAATGGACTCCAAGGAACAAAACCACCAGCGCTGGGGGGAAGTTATAGGAAAAGAGAGTTTGGCTCAGTAAAGAACCTTGGAGTCTAAGGTCTGAGTGTGACACCTTGGATGGATCGAATTCCTTTTCTTGGAAATACTCAGGGAAAGGGTGGTAGCCCATGGTGGACAGATTCAATTAAGAGAGAGGACACTGGATTAGGCGATGTGTAAAATTTCTTTTCAAACCTGTGTTCTTCGGCTGTATAAGGGAAGTCAAGGTGAATTTACGATGGTGATGCTGCAAAGCCAGGCCCTTCTCAAGAGTGGGGTCTTTGTGCCATGGCAACTGGGAGTCACTGATCAGCAACACCATCTGCTTCTTTGTGTTAAAGGATAGGAGGTGGGTAGAAACCAGGAAAATATTTCCTAAGTGGACAAGCTCCCAGGAAGGAGTTGTTTCATTAGCAAAGTCCACTTTATGGAGGTAAGAGAACCAAAAATGCCAACCTAATGGTTATTTCTTAGTTTTGTTGATAATTTCCCATCAAACAATACAGGCATTTGCCCCTGGACTATATAATTTTCACCTCTAATAGAGATAATATATTTTTTTGTTGGCCTTATATAAGAGCTCTGTCTCTTGAAGCAGCCAGCACCTTCAAACTCAAGCCCACTCCAAGCACACCCATCATGGAACAACCTACTAGGCAATTAAACTAAGAAACTCATGGAAAATTACTTGTTCTAGAAATGAATTTACTTTAGGGTTTCTTTAAATAGCAAAGCTCCTGGCTTACAGTCTAGCATTTTCCAGATCATTAAGTACTTGACAGACAGAGTGTGAACAAAAAATAAAAAATTCTGGCCAGAGCATCAGAAATCTCAGCTAAATGCAGAAGGACTCCAAGAGATAGTGAAGGGTCTCTGATGTGATTGTATAAGTCTTTGGGAACCAAAGACTGATTTGTAGTATGAGATTTACTCAAATCTCCAGGTGCTTAGAACAAGTCACCAGAGTATAAATCTGGTTTCTTAGATGACTTGATTTGGCATTCCCTAACATTAATATGGACTTCCCAGCTGACCCAGTGGTAAAGAATCCACCTGCAATGCAGGAGATGCAGGTTCAATCCGTGGGTCGGGAAGATCCCCTGGAGGACGGCATGGCAACCCAATCCAGTATTCTTGCCTGGGAAATCCCATGGACAGAGGAGCCTGGCGGACTACAGTCCATGGGATTGCAAAAGGGTCAGTCATGACTTAGTGACTAAAAAACGCAACACAACACAACAACAACATGAATATGGAGTGGGTTTAAAATGACATTGAAACATGTAAAATATCATGTAAGAAACGAGTTGCCAGTCCAGGTTCGATGCACGATACTGGATGCTTGGGGCTAGTGCAGTGGGACGACCCAGAGTGATGGTATGGGGAGGGAGGAGGGAGGAGGGTTCAGGATGGGGAACACATGTATACCTGTGGCAGATTCATTTTGATATTTGGCAAAACTAATACAATTATGTAAAGTTTAAAAATAAAATCAATCAATGCAAAAAAAAAAAAAAAAAAAGCACTTTGGATTAAATCTTGTGGGCAGAGGGCCTAGGGGTTTTTTTGGCACATACTGAGAACATCAGAGAGAAAGAAGCTTCCTGTGCCCAAGTGCTAAGATATTTATGCAGGATTAAATCCCCACTCAATGTATTTCCAGTGTTCACTTCTATCATTGAATCTGTGTTTGATCACAGATAAATCCAATGCAAAATTCCAAAAAGTTAAAAACACAACTCTCATGAAAGTATAGAGTAAAAATATGCCAAATATTTATTTAGGGACTTTCCTGGAGGTCCAGTGGTTACGATTTGCACTGCCAAGGCAGGAGGTGCAGGTCTGATTCCTACTCGGGGAACTGAGACCCCACATGTGGTATGGTATGGACATAAATAAATAAATATCAGAGCTTAATAAACAATTTTCTAAAAATCCATTTGCTTTCAGGTTTAAAAACCAGATTTATTTAATTCATTAATGAGGGAAGCAACTAGATAAAAAAGCTTGTTCACAGATAATTCATATATAATAATGCTGGATTGAGATTGCTAAATTAGATACAAACTGGTTTATATCTTACAGGGCAGTAAAACTGTAGCTTTTATACTAGACAGAAATCATTTAAATCTTTAGCACACAAAAATCTCCAAGCTGATCTTCACAGGGTCTGGAGCCTGATCAGATGTTAATAGAAAGTCATACAAAGAGAAGTAAGTAATCCTTAGGTGAGTCGCTTAGACTTGTATCCAATTTCTTGTCTTATTTCCAAGTTTTGGTAGTTTTCTTAATATAGAATAGGTGAGTTGTGCCATGGGCACTATACCATGAAATTTGTAGCTGCCACCTGATGAATTTCTTTTGCTTTGGAAAGTGGAGTGCTCTCTTCTGGTATGCTTAGTGAAAAGGAGTGTTTGTTTTTTTTTTTTTTTAGTTTCTCAAATATGAGGTGGGTGGGAGGCACATTAGTCTCCTATAGAACTTAAAAAAAATCTAGATGTCTGGGGAACACTGCAGAGCAATTCAATGAGAATCTCTGAGAATGGATCTAGACAGGAGGATATATTAAATCTGTTTGGGTGATTCTAACTGCAGGAAATTTGAGAACCATTGAACTATTTAGAATCGACATATATGTGTGTATGTATATAAATAAGTTTACCTTTCAGTTAGAATATAATTATATATATCATCCTGTTTTTTCTTTTATTAATTATATTTTGAAAACTTTCAGTAATCATTAAATGTTTCTCAGATATTTTAAAAGACTATATACTGTGCTTCATCATATAAATGTGCTATGATTCATTGGGCTTATCCCTAGATATTTAATACTCTTTACTTTTGCTTTCTTTTTTTCCTGTTATAAGTTAGACTGTCATGAACATATTTACATAGAAACTTTATCTACTTCTTGGATTATTTCCTGATAATGGATTTCTGGGAGTGGATTTACAGGTCAAAATAAACAAATAAATGTTTCACAGACACTTGAGACATATTACCAAAACTGCTTCCTATAAAGTCTTATCAATGTATACTTTTAAACTGATGATCTCTTCAATTTTTTTATTTACAAGCTATTTAAATATTCTAATAACAGTCAAATATTCATTTTCTTTCAGTCTTTCTTAGTGGTTATTTTTAACTTTTTAATCTAGCTTAAATTTATGTTAGAGTGTATATAGAAACAGTTAAAACTCTAATTTCATATGTTTTCCAAACAATCCCTTTTTTGAACATTCTTTGTGGAATAATTCATTCTTTCTCTATTCATTTATATAAAATAAAACATGTAGGTTAGTTAACTGTGCTTCGTAATGGGTGATAGACTCACAGATATTCATGAAGGTTTAAACTACTAACAAACTATTTTGACTGTATTCTTGTCTCAATTCTGACCATCACTATTTCTTAGAGATACCCAGTTCTGGTTTTAATGCTCCCTCAGAGAACTCTTGGGTGTTGAAAAGCAACTCAAATCTCATCCTCCCTAAGATGGCTTTAATCTGTCTGCAAGCAGCTTGTAGCTTTGCCAATAACAGGCCTGCCTAAATCCATCTGTTCTACTTTATATATTCTCCCTTTGTAATGTTGGTTTTACTCTTACATTACCTATGAAGAAAGGTTTTTCTATGTAATGTCTCCGATCGAGTTATTATCAATTCTGAATTTAGTGGGATCCCTTTTCATATATTTTTGTTTACATATATTTATTTTTAATATTATTTCTATAATAATTATAGTCTTGTTGTTCTGTGCATAATATCCTTATTTAAAATAATTAAATGAAGACGAAATCTATCAAAGCCATATCACACAAAAGAAAAGCAGCCCAGAATTTTTAATTATGCTCAAGAACACAAACATTTTTGATGACTGCAGGACCTGAATTTCTCCTTTCTATTCCTTAAAATCCCTCTATTAAATCATAAGAAAGGTAGACTTGCCTATTCAGTTTTTTTCTTTTTTTTTTTACTTTTTATTTTGTATTGGGGTATAGCTGGATAACAATGTTATAACAGTTTCAGGTGAATAGTGAAAGGATTCAGCCAAACCTATACAGGTATCCATTTCCCCCCAAACTCCCCTCCCTTCCAGGCTGCCACATGACATTTCCTACTCAGTTTTTTAATGAGCTGTACTTCATTAGCATTATCACTCTGCTAGCTTTGTTGAGTCTGAGAAACCATCACTATTCATCTCCTATTTCCAGACATTGTACAGACCCCTAGTGACTGTGTTACAAAGAGGAACAGCTGACCTCAGTGTACTTCCATTCCTTGAGAAGGCAGAGGAAAGGTGTGTGTGTGTGTGTGTTAATCATGTTACTGTTTCAGAAACTGAGACTAGCTTACCCTAACTCATCGACGCTCCCCCACCCAGCCTCGATCTTGATCAAGGAGTTACTTGCTCCTCTAAATATACACGAAAGACGGTCGCCGAGATTAAAGGTGTCATCTGTGGCCAGGGGAGCAACTATCACTTAGAAGTGCTTCCCAGCACCAAAAAGTCCTTGTGAGACCATCCAGCGTTTGGAAACCTGGCAGGGTGGTGCTCACAGTCATTGCATTAACCCGAGGGCCCCTGGGGATGTGTGATCTGGCAAACTCAACCCAGCAAACTTCCAGGTCTTTCCCTTGCTGTAGGGCGTGGCCTTCCCTGAGGTCACTTCAGGGACCCTTAGTTGGCAGATGGCTGGGCTGAGGAGTCCCACCACGTCTCAGCCATCCCCTCACTTCAAATGAAGAAACAGTAGGATGCCCAGACCCCCTGCTGTGGCTGAATTCAAGGAGGAAGCTGAACAAACTGTGCAGACATCAGTGAGGCTCAGAGCAGGCTGCACCTGTTTGGGGAGAAGCTCCTGAGGCTCTGGGCCTCCCCATGCATGAGAAAAAACTCCCAGTGATACAGGTCTGAGCAGAAGGCATCTTGCCTTAAGAACACATCGTCTGACCCCTGGAGGGTTCTGAATGCTGCACTCTTCACCCACTGTGACTCCAAGCCTCCCAGCCTGCTTCTCCTCCTGCACCTAAGGGTTAGTCATGCAGTCATGCCTGACTCTCTGCAGTCCCATGGACTGCAGCCCACCAGGCTCCTCTGTCCATGGGATTCCCCAGGCAAGAATACTGGAGTGGGTTGTCATGCCCTCCTCCAGGGGATCTTCCCAACCCAGGGATTGAACCTGTGTCTCCTGCATTGCAGGTGGATTCTTTACCATCTGAGCCTCCAGGGAAGCCTCTCACGGTGCTTACAAAACCAGTCGCTCAGGGTGGTCCCTTGCTCAAAACAAGCCTTGACTTTGTAGGAACTTCAAAGTTGGACTCCACATGTATACACTGCTACATTTAAAATGTATAACCAACAGGGACCTACTGCATAGCACAGGGAACTCTGCACAATGTTATGTGGCAGCCTGGATGGGAGGGGAGTTTGGGGGAGAATGGATACATGTATATGCATGGCTGAGTCCCTTTGCTGTTGACCTGAAACCATCACAACACTGTTCATTGGCTATATTCCAGTATAAAACAGAAAAATAAAAAAAGTTGGGCCCTTTTCCATAGGGGCCCCACAAGTTCTGGGCAGAAAGACACTTCTATACTGGTGACAGCAGGGAGAAAGGAGGTGGTCCTGGACTGATTCCTCCCAGGAGCCAACCCTGAGCCAAGAATCTGTGTACAAGACTCTCCTGGGGAAGAGTCTCAGCAGATACCTGGGAGAGAATAGAGGAAGTAGGCTGAAGAAGGAGAAGACATCATGCAAGACAGGCTCATTTTGCAGGGAGCCACAAAGTGTAAAACCAGCCTGAGATTATGTGCTGCCTTGAAGCCAGGGAGCTGGGCTTTTGGACTCCCACCCCAGTTAGTCATGGGCAAAAGCCTCTGCCTGGATGAAGGGCACGAAGACTCGGCAGGCATTTCTGAGACTCTGTCTAACTGAGGCGAGCTTTGCGGGGCTATACAGGGGCAGCTCTTTGTATGGCAGGAGGTGGGGGCTGTCTGAGCAGCAGAAGCTGCGGACACTGTGTAAAAAGCTGGTGAAAGGGACCCAGGATCTCATGGCAGGCCCGCAGTGCCTGGGGGAGGAGCCTCTGGAGATGCATCTTCTAGCAGCCCTGGGCAGAGCAGTACTCCAAAACCAAGGAGAAGTCATCTGGCCTAAAGCAGGTGGGAAGCCATCTGTGGGCTCTGTGGGAGCACGAGGCACATCCTGCTTAGGGATCCCTGCCAGTCAGCAGGGGCAAAGCCTGGCCAGCTCACCCTGAAGCCTGCCTGCCTGGGCCCTGCGCAGTGTCAACACCTTCCCTCCAGTGCCGGGCTGTGCACGATCACCAGAACTTCCGTGTCATTAGACTGTATATGCAGCCGTCAATGTGTGTTAGTAACACAAATATATACCTTTGTAGCTGTTACTGAATGACAGCCCAAAGGGAAATTGTTCTGCATACAAAAATGTCTTCAAGCCTCATCCCTCTGAGAAGGTCAACAATGCCCATCAGTTCTGCTGACACACCCAGGACCCTTGGCTGCCCAGCCACTCATGCAAAGGCTCTAATAATAAGGCAAGGGCCACTGAGCGCCGAGCATCTGCCCAGCCGTGTTGAGATGCAGGGTAATAACCAACTCTGTGAGGAGGGTGCTTGGAGCCAAGGAACAGAGGGATTGAGTGAAAGGCCCAGGGTTCCATAGCTGGAAAGTAGCAGAGTTGAGATCTGAAGCCAGAGAGTCTGAATCCAGAGTCTTTCCCCTTGACCACCGGGTTACAGAGCCTTGGGGACCAATAGTTCCAAGAGCTGTGAGGAGCTCCAGGATGAGAAGAAGCCAGACTTCCGTCAGGATTTGGCCCAAGGCCTGGTGAGTTCTACTTAAGGGTTAGATCCAACTTGGGTGCTCATGTATTCTTCTCCTAGTCCACAGGTGAGAAGTGAGACGTAAGGTAAAGGGAGGTGCCGTGGTCAAGATGATGGAGTTCTTAGTACTCTTGGTGCCTCATTCTTGGCCTGTATTCTATCCACTTTATTATCTCATTCAGGCTCCTCAGCTATCCTGGAGTGGGTTGCCATTTCCTTCTCCAGGGGATCTTCCCGATCCAGGGATCAAACCCTGGTCTCCTGCACTGCAGGCAGATTCTTTACTGAGCCACCAGGGAAGCCCTTTCTTCCTTAGAAACAGTAACTAAAAACAGTGAACACTGACTAGTCTTCAATATAATATGCACTAGGTATTTTGCTAAGCATTCCACATGTATTATTTCCTTCAATCCTAGTTATATAGGAGGCTATTTTTAATCTTCATTTTTTTTTTCCATATAGAAAGCCTGAGCTTTAGGAAGGTTTAAATATTTTTGCCAGGGTCACACAACTGGCAAGTGACCAAAACCTAAATCTCTTTTATTCTAGAATCAGTTGTTTTAATTGGTGTTAATAAAAATTATCCAAAATTTGGAAATAAAGGAGAATGATCACATCCTTTTCTATCAGACTGGAGAATTGTCTAACATTATAGAGGAATGTTTCTTTGTTTGGCTTATTATTTTTTCTCTTTCTCTTTAACAGCTTTATTGAAGCATAATTGATATAAAATATACGCACATATTTAAACTGGATTGTCACAGGTACATTGCCCATGAAACCAGCACCGTGATCAAGGTAATAACTATATCCATCACCCCCCAAATTTTCACTATTTCCTCTTAATTAGAGAACAGAATATCAAGTTAAATGGTACTTTATAGACAACTGAGCAAATGAGTTTTTTGTCCATAGAGATACAAATGGTCTCTCTTTAATAGAAAAGATAATCCCAAGTATGACAGTTTTATTGCCCTATAAGACATTAATCAGTTTCATACTTAACTGAAAGCATTTATTCTAACATCCTTTCCTGTTTATATAAATCTTTATTCCTCAAATGCTCTGTGAGTGTGTTTTCCTAGCCTACTGGTTCTCACTAATGACATAAAGGAACCTTTAGAATATACTTACTATGGGCTGAGAGGACAGTCATGCTTTAACTCTTTGGACACTACTGAGTTTGCACGTGTGATTTGAGAATGTGTCGATGTATCCCTATGTTTCCAGACAGTAAGTTAAGGCACCCATTTTCTTATCCACTTAAGTATGGTAGAACTCCAGATGGTTCTAGAAGGTCATGGAAACCATGGCAGAAACAAGGCTTACATTTGTATTTGGCGTGTGCTGGTGTAATAACCTGGCAGACACAAGAGTATTGAGAATGCATGCCTTGAGTCTCCAGGTTCCTCTTCTTTCTGTTTCTCCAGGTTTGAGATTTCTTTTTCTGGTAGCTGCACAAATACCTAAAAATTCCATAAATTCATTTTCTAGGAGGCAGGGATTACAGGCAAATGGGCTTTTCTGGGCCTACTGTTCAATTCACTAGAACCTCAAAGGGATGTGATGGGAAATGAAAGATTTCATGAATAACAAAATGGAAACAGAAAAGCCACCCAGGAAAAGGTTGGCCTGCTTTAATCACAAGTGCAAACATAGATCCTTTCAAATCGATTTATGTGTTCCTTTTTGGAGGTGGCAGCAGGTTTGTTTAACATTTTCCAAAGAATCTGTCTCGTGCGTATTAATCATTGCTCCCTCAGGAGCCAGCTTGATGAAAATGCTTACCTACTTTTACTGTAATCCTCCAAATCCCTGTGATTTTGCTTGCCGCAATATCAACCCTAGACTCGGCCCTGCCTTCTTTATTGGGCCAGCTTCTGCCCAGCCTTCAGAATTCAGTGCAGGTGGTATCTCCGGGAGGAGGCTGGTAGCCTGGGCCAAGGCCCCCTCGACTCCTGTGTGCCCCGGGTGTCCTGTCCTCGTATTTCTCACTTCGTGTTACACTGGCCTCTTTATGTTACGGACCTCTCCACTACCCCCTCATGGGTCCTCAACAGCCACCCTTTGAGGGAGGCTAGCACACAGAAAACATCAAATGACTCATTTTGAGGACAAGGGTAAGAGCACACCCTTCCTTGTAACAGCTTTGGTTTGACCTGACTCTGGGCTCTCACACTTGAGCAGGCGCTCACACACCTTGTAACAGCTTTGGTTTGACCCGGCTCTGGGCTCTCACACTTGAGCAGGCGCTCACATACATGTTGCTCATTTCCTGCAGTTTTTTGGCACCAGTCTTCCTTTGACCATTGAAGGCAATATGTCCTTAATTAATGTATGTTAATATTTATTGGAGAATCCAATGAGCAGATTAAGAAATCACACACACACATACACACACACATTATCTGACCTCTGTCATAGAAGGTGGAGGGAATATGAGAGACACAGAGGCCACTGCTGGCCATCAGGTGTCACTTCTGTAGGGCCTGACTAATGTGCCCAGAAAATGTAGCCCCAGCCATATTTGCCAGGGATTCTGGTTCTAATGAAACCAGTTGGAAGGCCACCAAAGTTCCCAGAACATGAAATTATGACTGTACCTTGCACCCTTCTATTCACTTGGATTCAGCCAGCTCTTTCAGAAACACACCAGAACTAGCTCTATTTCAAAACAGTTTTTGTCATCATTGTTCAGTTGGTCTGTTGTATCTGATTCTTTGCAACGCCATGGACTGTAGCACACCAGGCTTCCCTGTCCTTCACTATCTCCCAGCGTTTGCTCAAACTCGTATCCTTTTGAGTCGATGAGGCCACAGACTTTGGTTAAAAAATGTTTTAAAAATAAGTGGTTTTCTGAAGAAAGTGAGTTCCCAAATTAAGAAAATATCCTTTTAAAATGTAACTATAAAATCAGAGATCTCAAAAAGTTCTTGAAAGTTGAGGTCAGTTTCTTTTTTGCAGAAGGGTGTTGGCTAAAGTGGTGCTAGTTGGAGTGTGATCTAGGGCTGGCAGCATTGCAGCCTAGGGGGCTCGCTGGGAATACAAATTCACGAGCCCCACCCCAGGGCAGCTGAACTGGAGTCTCTGAGCATGCAGCCCCCAAAATTATGTTTTCATAAGCTCTCGAGGTGATCCTGAGGGTCACTAGGTGAGCAAACTCAAAACTCTCCACAGATCAGTTGTCTTCCTTTGGGAGCAAATCAATCCGTTCTACAGAGTTCTCAGAACACCAGAGCTTCTAAAAACGTAGCTGTCAAAATCACCAGGAGAGCTTGTTAAACACAAATTCCTGGGCTCCAACCACAGAGATTCTAGTCCAGTGAGTTTGGGGTGCTGCTTATGAATTTGCTGTCTCTCAGGCTGCCCAGTGGTTCTGCTGATCCCTGGACCACACTTTGAGTACCAAGGGCAGACGTCCAGAAAGCCATGAGCTGATCATACATGGCTACAGAAGCCACACTCCACGCAGTCAGCACGTAATGACGCCCTGACAACCACAGGGAGGGTTTCGTTTCTTCCCCCTTAAGAAATCCAGTGAAACGAAAAACAGCACAGAAGGTGCTGGAGCAAGTTCCTTTCTGTAGCTTCAAAAGGCAAAACTTTTGTGCAATTTTTTTTTTTTTCACCTCTTTTGATGAGGACAGTCCCTTAAATATCAGTAACCAGAGGCTGCTGGGAGTAGGGCTCATAACACTGTGCATCCCAGGGCTTCCCAGCTGAGCCCCTCTCCAGGGAAAGGAATAAATAAATGAATGAATGAATGAATAACTACAGAAATCACACACATATACACACACACTATGTAACACTATATAACTAATAATGAATAACAACCTCCAATCTCACAGTAATGCCTGGTTATCCGAGAACTTGCATATATATAATAAATAATTATTTATAATTATTGCTTCTGGACTGTGAGATCATTGTTGACTTTCTTTTTTATACTTTTCTTTACATACTTTTTCTGCAATTAAAATTAATTGTTTTTATAACCAGAAGAAACACTATAAAAAATGATATGCATTAAAGGAGAGAAAGTGTTAACAACTGAATTGGATGAGGTGTTCGGTTGGCTGTGGAGTATTATATGGGTCCTCATGGGTCTCTTTATCCTTAGAGCCAAGCATATATTTTATTGGCTTTTGTACATGTGTACAAGTGTGTGAGTTTGCTCATTCCTATGTGGTCTATCATGAAGAAAAACATCTTAGGCCTCATTACCCAGGGGCATGGGCTTCAGATGATGGATTAGACTGGGGTGACTTCTATACCTCCTTGTATCCATGCAGCCTCTAGGTGAACAAACCCAGGCTGGCCTAGTGGATTATAAGACAGACCATGTGAAACAGAGATAAGTCATCTCGGCTAAGACTACTCTAGACCAACTAGCATCCACCTGACCTAGCAACTGACCATAGAGTGAGCCCAACCACGAGCAGAAAAACTGCCCAACTGAACTCAACTCAAACTACTGACTTTGAATCATGAGCTAAATAAATGGTGTTGAAGCCACTACATTTGAGGGGGCTATTTGTTACCCAGCAAATGCTAACTGATATACCAGGTATACATCGAGTTTACTAAGTGCCATCATCCTATTCTTCTCTCCATACCCAGAAATCATTTTTGTTTATACCCTTCTATGTTAGGAGTTTTAAAGATAGTGGTACTATCAGGATGAGTAAGCAGCAGGCAGCAAGTAGAGCGGAAATAAAGTATGCTCAGAAGGCACGGCAGTAATGGAAGGTGCTGTCTTCACATCCTTAATAAAAGAAAATAGGCCAAGAGGAAAAAAAGAAGCCTGACTTAATATAAATTTTTCATATGGCATTTCAGGAACAACCAGCCATTCTATTCTTAACCTTTTCCTCTATTGAAGCTGAAATTTATTTCCAGTTAAACATCTAGCTTTGTCTGAAAGATAATACTGAAGTTGTGGGCCCGGACAGGAAGAATGAAGTTGGGAAAATAAAATGTGATACTCTCCGCACCAACTCCGTTACCATTTCCCTATCTGATAAGTGAAGAAAACGAGGAACAGGAAGATTACATAACTTCCGCCAGATCTGAGGCTGGAACACCCGCCATTTAACCCTTACGTTAGACGGCAGCCACATGCCAGGACAGTGCCTAGGATGTGGCAGATGGTCAGTAAATGCTGTGTGGGGCTGATCACGTGAGCCCTGATAGGATGTTGCACTTGGGCCTGGTGAGCAGCTTCTGGAGAATGAATATTTGTGATGGATATTGATCGATTTGCCTCTTTTATCCCCACCTTTCTCTTTTTAGGGACACTTTTAGCATATGCATTCTTTATGGATTTCAAAGAGCCCATGAAATTCTTTATGGCTTAAAAAGTGGTGATTTGGTAGGAAGTTCAGGAGACTTGTCTGGAAAGTGAGTTTTCCTAGCACACGTACTTTTCACTCGGGTTCAGTGAGTGCTGTGGATGCCAGCTGGGGAACTGGTGGAGATTCTGGGCATGGTGGGTGGGAAAAGCATCCCCCTAGACACACCTGCCATTGTCAAGGTGGTTTACCTCTTTTCTCTCTTCTCTATGGTTCAGCCAAACATTAAAATTTCCTGGGTCCAGTTGATCATACAATCTTCACTAAAAACCTTGCAAGTATGAACTGATTTGCCTCTCAATAAATCGGTCAGTCATTTTCATCTCTTTTCTTCCACCTCCTGTGCCCACCCCACAAACACGGACAGATGTGCACAGAACACACGTCACATGCCCACCACCCATGTTTTTCTGTTCGTTTGTTTTTTGCTCTCAATCAGGAAAATTCAAGTAAGACTCTATTTGTGAAATATAACTGCTCAGAATCAGTTCAGAATCAACATGACCCTAGTGAAAGCCCTAGAATTCTGTGTTTTCCCAGCAGGCTTCAGAAAGAAGTGGAATCAACACAGTCAAATATAAGATGAATTCCAATGAGCTCCACTAAATAATGCCAAACCTCGAGGATACTCATTACCTGGGCTGAAGGGCATGAAGCTTTGAAGTCTCAGATGTAGGTAAAGACATGTTTAAAATTTCAGTCATGATGTGAATTAATATACTTCTATTCCTTGCCAAATTTGGAAGCAGAAAGATGATTTTACATGGGGACAAAAAAGGATAAGAGAAAAGACAGCTTATAATTTACATGTGCTTCTGAGGTTTCAAATAGGCTGCAGTGGTAAGTAAGCAAATAGACTTATTCATGAGTCTATTTAATTATAAATTCATTTAAAAATATGTACCAAGCACCAACTGAGAGGGAATTAGTGCCATGTGTGTGAATGATAAACAGGATAGTATTTCTGGCACCAAGAAGTTTGTAGCCGAGTCCAGGTGCAAGAACATGGATCTGGAGACATACTCAGGGTGAGGCCCTGGCAGTACTCAGAAACCCACCCTATCCAGGAAATAATACTTTCTTTAGACTCACAAATTTAAGAGAAAATTCATTCTCCTGAAACACAGCTAACCTAGGTTTTCACAATCAGAAGCTTCCTTTGTGTTAACCAAACTCTTGACATAAATATGAAAGACAGATTGACTTTCTTAAGTGTGCAAGACAGAGCACAAGTGTGTGTTGAATGGTCCAGAGTCTTTTATACTGACCACCAGTTTGAGTTATTGAAAGCAGTGTCCTCCCCTCTCCTAACATCTCCCTAACATCAAAGACCTGCTGAATTTTCCCAAGTGCATCTTCAAGAATTGAGAAAGCAGTAAGAAAGAGACTTCCTGTGTAAAGGATACTTAACATCACATGGCCTTGGAGAGAACCAAATCTTATCATACATCTCTGCTCTCCTTCCCCTATCTCACTCCCAACTTACTTTCCTGGTATAAGTTTACCCAAGATTTCACAGGTACACTTCCTGATGGAGTCCCCTTCCCCGACCAGGCCATGCCCCATTTTAAACAGTCTCATAACACTCCATACCTTTGACAGTACCATTTAAAATACTGTAGTGGTTATAAGCATGGACTCCAAAATCAGACCTCCTCAGTTCAAATCCTGGCTCTGCCACTTTCTGGCCATGTCCTTTTAGGCAAGCTGTTTAACTTCACTGTGCCTCAGTTTTTCTTATCTGTAAAATGGGGTTAAGAGTAGTTCCTACCTCATAGGCTTTTTTTGAAGACCAAATGAGGTAATATTAATGAAAATGATTAGAACAGCGCCTGGCACTAGGTAAATGCTAAATAAGTGTTCATTTAATACATAAACAAAATGGAATGAATTGTTTAATACATTCCTTTCAAATATAAGTTCCAACTTATTGTTTTTCATCACTGAGACAAATTATTGTGGTACTAGATGTCCAATGCACATGGGTGGAGTAAGGAAGGCATTACTACTTCTATTATTACTATTATGGTTGGTACCTAACATTTATGGAATATTTGCTCTGTATCTGGCACTGTAGTCAAAATTTTATAGGCATTATCTGATGTAATCTTCACAATAAATCTTAGAAATAGATATTAATACTCTTTTTTAAGATGAGGAAACTGAGGCTCAGAGGTTACTAAACAGTTTGCCCAAGGTAACATAGCCAAGAAGTGCTGATTCAGTCCCAGGGGGTCTGAGGAGTATGCCAAGTCCTGGATCATTTGAGAAGTTTGCATAATAGTGACTGGGAACTAAGGCAAAGAGATGAGGTCAGTACGGTGGCTATGGAAGTGTGCCCCTCAGGTTCTTGCTGGTTGAGTGGGGTCTGGGTACTACACACACATACACACACACCTTAAGGATGGGCTAGATTCAGTGCTGAGTTTCTAACATGAGCGTACGGAAAGGAAAAATAGTAACTCTGCAGGGAGAGACTTGACAAGCTCTGCCTTGGGCAAGTGGGCTTCCCCAGGGGCTTAGCAGTAAAGAATCCACCTGCAAAGCGGGAGATACAGGAGATGAGGGTTCAACTTTCCTGTGTCGGAAAAATCCCTTGGAGGAGGGCACGGCAACCCACTCCAGTACTCTTGCCTGGAAAGTCCCATAGACTGAGGAGCCTGGTGGGCTGTAGTCCATGGCGTCGCAAAGAGTCAGAGACAACTGAAATGACCGAGCACGCGTGCATGCACCTTTGGCAAGTCCCGGAGTAGACCTCTCCAGTGATACTACATGGATTTACTGTCCCTCCTGACAGGAGGTGGTGAGTAGGACACTTCACTTCTGCCATATTCTTTCCAAAAACCCATAACTCAAGTCTAATGCTAAGAGCAACAGCACACAAACCCAGGTTGGGGGACATTCTACCAGGTACAGGGCAATGCTCCTCAAGACTACCAAGGTTTATAAAAATCAAAGAAAGATGGAGAGACCGCCACAGATCGGAGGACATGGGGGAGACATACAACTAAGTGCAATGTGGTACCAGGATTAGATCCTGAACCAGGAAAAGAGCGTTAATGAAAAAGCTGGTAGGATCCAAATAAAATCCGGAATTCCATAAATAGTAATGTCAGTTTCTTAGTTGTGACAAATGTACCATGTGTCAAATGTAAAATGTGAAAATGTAAGGTGTTAACAGTGGGAGAAACTGGATGGGCAGTGTAATATCCTTGTGATTTGTCTGTAGACCTAAAATTATTCCTAAGTAAAAAGTTTATTTTAAAATGCTTCCAGAAATTGTGACTTGATTGCTCTAAGATATGGCCTGAGCTTTGGAATTTTTATAAGAGCCATTGGAATTCTGATCTGCAGACAAGTTTTGGATACCACTGATCCACACTTTTAGGAGTTGAGCAGTAAAGCTACTTCCTTTTAGGTAAAGTCAAAGGGGCAGCTGCCTTAAGGTGACTCTACACCTGAGCTACTGCTTCCTTCTCTGTGATCTCAGTTCAGTCGTCCGGTCATGTCTGACCCCATGGACTGCAGCATGCCAGGCTTCCCTGTCCATCACCAACTCCTGGAGTTTACTCAAACTCATGTCCATTAAGTCAGTGATACCATCCAACCATCTCATCCTCTGTTGTCCCTTTCTCCTCCCGCCTTTAATCTTTTCCAGCATCAGGGTCTTTTCCAATGAGTCAGTTCTTCACATCAGGTGGCCAAAGCATTGGAGTTTCAGCTTCAGCATCAGTCCTTCCAATGAATATTCAGGACTTATTTCCTTTAGCAGGGATTGGTTGGATCTCCTTGCAGTCCAAGGGACTCTCAAGAGTCTTCTCCAAACCACAGTTCAAAAGCATCAATTCTTTGGCGCTCAGCTTTCTTTGTAGTCCAACTTTCTCATCCATACAGGACTAGTGGAAAAACCAAAGTAATGTCTCTGTTTTTTAATATGCTGTCTAGGTTGGTTATAACTTTTCTTTCAAGGAGCAAGTGTCTTTTAATTCCATGGCTGCAATCACCATCTGATTTTGGAGCCCCCCAAAATAAAGTCTGTCACTGTTTCCATTGTTTCCCCATCTATTTGCCATGAACTAATGGATGCCATGATCCTAGTTTTCGGAATGTTGAGCTTTAAGCCAACTTTTTCACTCTCCTCTTTCACTTTCATCAAGAGGCTCTTTAGTTCTTCTTCGCTTTCTGCCATAAGGGTGGTATCATCTGCATATCTGAGGTTATTGACATTTCTCCCGGCAATCTTGATTCCAGCTTGTCCTCCATCCAGCCCAGCATTTCCCATGATGTATACTACGTATAAGTTAAATAAGCAGGGTGACAATATACAGCTTTGACGTACTCCTTTCCTGATTTGGAACCAGTCTGTTGTTCCATGTCCAGTTCTAACTGTTGCTTCCTACAGATTTCTCAAGAGGCAGGTCAGGTGTACTGGTTAGGTGGGCCTAATCATAATTATGCTGGCTAAATGGGTATTCAGACCTCCCTTTGTAGAACCAAACTAAAATGGAGTTGCTATTGTCAGGGACGAAATCAAGATGGTCAATATAGGCATGCAAAGGAAACATAAGTGAGCCTTACAGGACTTTACGGCTCTTCTCAGAAATCAGCAGAGGACACCAGCCAATCCCCAAACTCTAGTTCTGTTCCCATTAGCTCTAGATTTCCTTGTGATCCTGACTCAGCTGCCCTGACCCAAATAAGAACGATCACTGGGCAATCAATCAGCTGAAAAAGCCAAATAGCTTCTGTATCGATCCCATAAATCCCTCAGCCTGTGAGCAACTTAAAATTCTTTGCTCCTGGAGTCTTGAGCTTTCCAGTTCACAGGTCAAAAGCCTTGCAATAAACTCATCCTTCTGCTTTGTTTTATTCTGAGGGTAGAGCTTGTTTTATGACATCATCCAGCATGCCAGAAATTTATTCCTGAGGAGTTGAGTGAATGGAACATCTGGGAATCAATTAAGTGCCTAGTGAGAGTTGACTATTTACAGGCTTTTTTGAAGAGAACCTGTGGACAATGAGAAGTTCCTCCTGTAACAGACCTCCCATATTAGCTCACAATTTATTTATATTTGGTTCCAATGTTTTCAGGGCACTTTATGGCCTAGTCACCTCACTCCCTCACTCAGGTGAGTTGTGGCTACCCTAAGGGATGCTGGAGGTGCCCTGCCTAGATCCCAATTACTCTGTACTGGAAGGTGTACCAGTTCCCCAGAGGTCAAGCTTGTTGTGCTTACAGGTTACACCTGTGACTTGCCCTGAGCCCTGCCCCTGGCTCATGGGCCACCCCACCCTGAGATGCCTGGGAGTCCAGGCTGCCCAGTGACTGGCTGAACGGAGCTACCTCCTTGCCTCAAGGCAGGATGAACTGTGATGCCACATGCCCTCCGGAGCTCAGGACCAGGCTGAGGCTAGTCCCCGGCTGAGATGGCATCCTTGCTGGGCTCTTTCCCCTTCCCCGTCTTGCTCTCCTCACACTCTTACAGGCTGACCTGAGAATCCTTCCTCATCAAATCACTTGCACTTGAGTTCTGTTACAACCAGGGAACCAGACTTATATCTGCCTGCATCCCGCTCCAAGTGGTGACTGGGGGACAGTAGTTAGGGTCCTCCCACCCCATGATCCTCACTGGCCACCATCTGTGTCTCCCTGGGCACCCCTAGTATGGCTCTCATGGGGTCTCAATTTCTCCATCCACAGCCACAGTCAGGAGACGCAGTTGCCTCCTACTGGGCTCCCTATTTCTGCTCTTGTTTCACTTCAATCCAGAATGATGCTGGGAAAAGATAAAGCCCCTCCGAGGAACCCTCCGGAGGTTTCCAGTGCTCTTCCACCAAAAGCTGGACCCTCCTCAAGGCCCAGTGGTCCTCGCGGACCTGGCACTTCCCAATCCCGCCTCATCCCACATCACTTCCTTCTCCACCAGCTTTGATCCCTTGCTGCTGAAAACGCCAGCCTGGCTCCTGCCTCAGGGCTCTGAACCACTATCCTGAAACACGCCCCCACCAGGGCTGGCGCCTCCGCCTCTGGGGCTGGACTGCCATCCGCCCTCAGAGAGGCCCACCCTGACCCGTCTCATTTCCACTTCACCCTCTCTGAATCTGCTTAGCCCCTGTGTCATCCGAGACCGTTTTTGGTCTGCCAGCTTGTTGGATGCCTGCCTCTTCCTGCTAAAACGTATCTCCCTGCCGATCTTGCCCGACTATTGGCCCTGTTCGCCTAGAGGAGCACTGGGCACGTAACAGATGCTCAGGAAGTGCACGGAAGGAGGGGAGCTGAGGCGCCGGTGCTTGGTGCTCCAACGCCGCGTCGAGGGGATCTAAGCCCACCGACGACCTCCGGGGCCCAGGAGGCGTCACCAGACAGCCTATAAATCACAGAAAAAGAGGCCACCCTTGCGCGGCGATGGCACTCCTCTGTCAGACTGGCCCCTCGAGGTCTGTTCCAGTCCCCATCTCTCTGGCCACGTCCTCACTGCTCTTCCTGGCTCGGGGCGCCCCAGCTTTGGTGGGACTCATGTACCGAGGGCCCACAGCCCTCACAGCCCCTCTCGAGCAGGGTGAGCGGCCCCAGATCTTTTGCTCAGCTCCACGGAAGCTCAGTGAGGCCAAGAGGCGTCCTCCCCACCCCCAACAGCTGCTTCACAGAGGCGTCTCCACAGCTCGCACCAGGGACCCCGGCTCCTGCCGTGACTGCTGGCCCCACACTGAGACTGAAGCCTTTGCATCAGTCCCCAGGGCTGCTAACGGCGAACACCGAACACCGAAAGGCATTCCTCCAGAGCCCCCTGCCTTCTCTTCCAGGGCTCCACAGGCCTTGCCTCTTCTGGAACAATGACTGTGGACTGAGGCAATCAAGGTCAGAAAAGTGCATGGGGGCCCCAACTCGGGCTGGAAGGCAGGCTGCAAATAACCAAATTACCCAGTTCAGAGCGAGACCGAGCTGATGAGATAGGGTCGTTTGGGAGGCCACTGATGGATTTGGGTCTGGGTGTCCTCAGGAGAGGAGCCTGTGGACAGTTGAAGGGCTATAGGAAACGGAACTGGCCTTTCCCCAGTGTGGGGGCAGGATTCTAAGACAACACTCAAGGGACTTCCCTGGTGGCACAGCGGTTAAGACTTCGCCTTCCAATGCAGGGGGTATGGATTTGATTGCTTGTTGGGGAGCTAAGATTCTACATGCCTTATTGCCAAAAAGCCAAAACATAAAACACAAGTGATATTATAACAAATTCATTAAAAACTTTAAAAATGGTCCACATCAGGGAAAAAAAAAAGACAGTGCTGAAGATTCTGCCATAAGCTCTGTGTGTAATCCCCCCGTTGGGCACTGGGTGTGGGCATCTGTGACTGTGACAGGATAACACATAACCCGGTGGCTAGGTTATGTCAAATGGAAGAGGTAAAGGGACTCTGCAGAGGTAGTTAAGGTTCTTAATTAGTTGATTTTGAGATCATCTAGGGGGTGGGCCTGACCTAATCAGGGGAAAGTCCTTAGAACAGGGAGCTGGTTGGCCCTTCCTGAAGAAATTCTCCCACTGGCCTTGAAGAAGTAGACTGCAGCTTTCTGAAAGGGCCTGCGAGGGGGCTTGCAAGGAACTGAGAATGGCTCCTGGTGGCTGGCCAGCCAGGGAACGAAGCCTCAGTCCTATGAATCCTGCCAACCACCCAAACATGCCTGGGAGAGGCCCTCAGGAGGTGTAGCCAGCTGACCCTGGACAGCAGCCAGTGAGGCCCCAGGCAGAGATCCCAGCTACCCAGTACCCAGACCCAGAACCCACGGACCGTGAGATGTTCTATGACACCCAGTGCCCAGACCCAGGACCCATGGGACCATGAGATGTTCTATGCTACTCAGCGCCCAGACCCAGGACCCATGGGATCCATGAGATGCTCTATGCCACCCAGTGTCCAGACCCAGGACCCACGGACCGTGAGATGTTCTATGACACCCGGTGCCCAGACCCAGGACCCATGGGACCATGAGATGTTCTATGCTACTCAGCGCCCAGACCCAGGACCCATGGGATCCGTGAGATGCTCTATGACACCCAGTGCCCAGACCCAGGACCCACAGGACTGTGAGATGCTCTACGCCACCCAGCGCCCAGACCCAGGACCCACAGGACTGTGGGATGCTCTACGCCACCCAGCGCCCAGACCCAGGGCCCACGGGACCATGAGATGCTCTATGCCACCCAGCGCCCAGACCCAGGACCCACAGAACCATGAGATGCTCTATGCCACCCAGCACCCAGACCCAGGACCCAGGAGACCGTGAGACATTCTATGCCACTCAGAGCCCAGACCCAGGACCCATGGGACAGTGAGATGTTCTATGCTACCCAGCGCCCAGACCCAGGACCCACAGAACCATGAGATGCTCTATGCCACCCAGCGCCCAGACCCAGGACCCACAGGACTGTGGGATGCTCTACGCCACCCAGCGCCCAGACCCAGGGCCCATGGGACCGTGAGATGCTCTATGCCACCCAGCGCCCAGACCCAGGACCCACGGGACCGTGAGGTGTTCTATGCTACCCAGCACCCAGACCCAGGACCCAGGAGACCGTGAGACATTCTGTGCCACTCAGGGCCCAGACCCAGGACCCATGGGGCCGTGAGGTGCTCTATGCCACAAGGTTGCGGTAATAGTGTTATGCAGCAATAGACAAGAACTACACCTGGGTTTTAGAGAGGCTGCTATGGGTTTGCAGGCTACCTCCCCCAGACCAGAGGGCTTCTGCCCCCTCTTGTCTCCCTCCACACCTCTACTTAGGAAAGGCTCACAGGTACTGCAGCGTAGCATGGAAGCTCTACTCATAACAAAAGTCCCAAAGTGTCCTTACTTGTGAGTGAGGGGGTTGAATCGAAGGCTTCTCAACATTTTCTCCAGTTCAACGTTCCATTATTCTACGATGGAACCCCATCCCTGGGGCACCACATTGAGTGGTTCAGAAGCAACTAGAGCTGGTGTCTTAGATGGGATTCAAACTAGGCCTGAATGACCCAAGGTGCCCTAGCTTTTATCTCCATATCTCCGTTAAAGCACTTTAGAGTATGTCATTTAATGGGTTCCGTGAACCCATGGCATGAAATTTACATTCATTGATCTATACCAGGGCGTTTTTTCATCAGAGACCCTCCCTCCCCCCAGTTTGGGTTCTTTCAAGGCCAACTTTATCTTGTTTTTGTCCGGTGAGGGGTGGAGAGTTTCAGCCACTCACCAATACTGGCTTCAGAGCAGCACTGATGTTCTATCAATAATGTTTTCCAAAATGACAGGAAGGCCCCCATGAAGTCAGATATACGGGTTCTAAAATGGAGTTGTGCACCATCATTTTGCACCCCACATGCTCCCCTTCCTATTTTTTTTTTTTTTTTGCCACCTGGAGGCTGACGTTCTGTGCCGACTGCTGCAGCATCCTTCCTGGGACTGCGAGAGCTGCCACCTCCCTCCCACTCCCCAGCTGGCAAGCTGGAGAGAATTATTCCCTCTCTCAGTCCTCACCCCATGCCATTTTATTTTTTAAATGTTAACAACGATAAAGTGGGACTTACATTTTGGTTTGGTGCTTAAAAACAAACCGTTTGATTCTGTCTGCTAGGGGCCCATGGGTGCAATCAGCCTTAAGATCACAAGATGCCACAGAGATATGGTTCTCTGACTCCTTCAGTAGGAAACCAGGAGCAGCAGGACCAGACAAAGCGCCTGACAGATGCTGGATGGGGGAGCACAGATGACGGGTGGGTGTGGGCTGGAGAATGTTTAAGGATCCAGAGATTCAAAGATGTAGTGAGCTTAGAGAGAGTGGTCACAGTACCCAGGGTAGGGGGTCCTGGGAGATGAGAGGGACAGCCCACTGCCCTCAGAGAGGGGTTACCGTGAATAGAGCTTAGACTTAAAGATAGACATGGTTGAGAATGTTAGTTCTGCCATTTTCAAGCCAAGAGACTAAGGTAACTTACTTACCTTAAATTACTTACTAAACCTCAGTTTTATCAACTGTTAAATGAGACTAGTAATACCTTGTAGGTTATCATGGGAATCAAATGAGATGATGTATGCAAAAACCTTAGCTTAGTGACTAGCACAGAGATGCTGAATAAATGGTACCCAGTTGGAGTGCAGTGAATACATGTTGAATAAATGAAGGGTTGTAATATCTATGTGCCAAAGCTGGAGACAGCTGTGACGCTTGGGGTGTCTGGAGATGACAGTTTGCAAAACTGTAGCAGTCATTCTTGATTCTCTGCCTATATCACCTCGGTACTCTCCTCTCCCTTATATTCTAAGAGCATGTATGACAAGCACCTATGTGCCTTCGGGGATTTCTGCCTTCTTGGGAGTAAGCTTGGCATCTCGCAGGGCTGGGTACAAGTGGCACTTAGCCACTTAAGGATGAGAGTTGGTATATAAGTACCCCCAGATTCCATGCCCTTCATGTGGGGCAATTCAGGCATATTGTACGCTCCCTCTGAGAGAGGTCCTGCCGGGACTGAACCCCTGCAGGCGGCACTCTGCTCTCTGATGCCCCTTGTGTTGGCTTCCTTCCCATTTGAGCTAGCCTCCCTGCACACCACCCTGCTTCCTAGGATCACCTCCCAAATAGAGTGCTGCATCCTTCTCCCAGGCTCTGCTTCTAGGAGGACACTACCTAAGAGAGCATTCCGATGAAAACATTTAGAAGCCTTTGCATTTTCCTTTTTCTTTCTTTTTTTTTTTTTCCCACTTTGGGGATTCAGTAAACTAAAGCTGCTGCAAGACTGAACAAGTGGACAGCTCTTCTGCCTGGGGTCTTATCCTCAGGAGCCTGTCATCTGCCATCTGAAGTGGTTTGAAAAAATGAACAGCCAGGTTTCAGGATACTCTTTGGAAGTGCGTGACTAGAAAGTGGGGTGAGCCAGATGTCCCCTGCTTATCTGCAGAAGAGCTAAGATGAAGTTTCTGGTGGGGCTGCTGCGAGGTCCTGATGCAGGTATCTGGCTTGTTTTCCGTGAAGCAGCAGCACCGCTGAAAAGCTTTCAGGGTTTTTCCACTGCCTCCTCCCTCGGGTTCTCATTTCCAAAGCCCTCATTGGATAGTGGGTTGGCTAAGGGCGGCTTCTACCGTTATGGGGAGCTTTTGCAATTAGAGGACAAAGCGGGGTTTTCTTATACAGAGGAGACTTCTGGAAGGACAAAGAAAAAACTTCAAATACAAATTCACTGAGACAAGCCCGAGTGAAATTTCAGGTAAAGGAACATCATCACAAAACAGTAAGAAACTGATGTTTTTCTCCAGTTGGAGCACAGAAATGCTTACTCATCCTCAATGTTTAGAGCAGAAAATTTTCCCTTTGCCTCCTGAATTGACTAGACATCTGGATCTATGATTTCTTGGCCACCTTGGAGAGATTCAGTAAAAGATTACAGGTGCCTTCCTGACTCAAGGATGTCCAAGCTTAGGCCAAGGGCTCCAACTCTAGCTGAGGAAGGGACCGAGGCCTATAGGGTGACAGG
Organism: Bos indicus; assembly: GCF_029378745.1. Taxonomy (NCBI): domain Eukaryota; kingdom Metazoa; phylum Chordata; class Mammalia; order Artiodactyla; family Bovidae; genus Bos; species Bos indicus. Next base: position 3,353,676 of record NC_091772.1, on the reverse strand, counting down.
GTCATAATCATGCATGCCCAAGTTCCCTGCTTTGTGGAAATTAGTGGAAGCCCCTAGATGGACAGGCAGAGCCTCGAGCCCAGCCTGCGGTGGTGGAGGGGTTTCTGTGACTTATGCTCCCAAGATTGGTGGGGGCTGTGGTTGATAATTTTATAAAAATGGCTGAAATAATTCCCCTCTGGGTATTTACAATCTTGGGTGGCCCCTCCCCCACTCACTGTATGTTTGGCCACGTGACTTACTTTGGCCAATGGGACGATAATGAACGTGGCCTCAATGGACTTGGAAATGCGAAACATGGCGGCCTGCCCGCTCATGCTGTTTTTGGATGACATGTGGTCCAGTCACTCCTATTGCCCCAGCCAAGAGCCAGGACCCACCACCATTCACAGAAGTGAGGACATCATGGACCAACAGGACTCCAGCCAATCTACTAGCTGAATAAGAAACCACCCAGGTTACCCACAGACCCGTAAGTGATCAGAAATGGTTGCTGTTTCAAACTACTAAGTTTTAAGGTCAACTGTTTCATAACAAAGACTAATGGCTTCAGGGTCTCCTGGCTGTCACTGGTACCTAGATGGCATGTAGACTCCCCTTGCTCCCTCCATCAGCCTCCTCCCACCCCACCACCGGGAGGGCTCAAACCCTAATGAGCTGCCAGTAGAAATCTTAGGACGTTTTCATATTACTTTACAGTGGTTGAAAATATCTCAGAATATTATATTCTCAGCACCACTTTGAAATTATGGTAGTTATTGGACCAAACATTGTTACTTAATACTTAAATACTTAAAAGATTATATATTGCTATCCCACAATTTAAATATTTCGATAGCTATACTTTAGTTGATTTCCTACGAAATCCTAAGTATTTCATCTTATACATTAAAACATATCACCCTGCAAAGGGATCCAAAGACTTCCTTAGATTGATTGCCAGGAGGATCAGTGGGGGAAAAAAAAAGCTAACTCTATTCAGATTAAAAGTCAAAAACAAACTTGGTTGGCCTATTTAATACAACCAATCTAGTCTCCAAATACTGATATCACCTATGAAGACTAGGAAAAGATAACCCAGGAAACTTCTAGATGTATCTGATTCTGGCAGGATCATAGAATCACCAAGAAAATCACTACTTTTAGGTAGTGGAAACAAACTCAAATGCCCTTACAGGCTGGCAAAATAATAGATGTGTGAATTGAAGCAGGTATATAAAGACATTTAGTGCTAGGCTCTGTGGCAAATTGAAACAGAAATACTGTGTTAAGGCACTCAGATTTAAAGTGTTTGCAAACTCAGCATTGACCCAATAAAGCAAGTCTGTGGACAGTATTAAGCCTGGGGTCATTAGCTTGTTAACCATGGATTAAAAGCAAAACCAGCCATCTGATCAGTCCTTTTCCTTGAGCTGGCACTGTCGCCAACTTACGTAGGTAGCTGATGTTTCCCAGGGCAGTCAAATTTCTGATGCCTCAGTTTGCATAGCCACAAAATGGTTACTTTTAAAATAACTTTCCTTTCGAGAGCTGTCATGAAGTTAAAAAATTAGGTCATATCACGGGAAGCAATTTGTAAAAAAAAAAAAAAGTCTTTAAATATTGGTTTTGGTTTGGTTTAGTTTAGCCACTAAGTCATGTCTGCCTCTTGCGACCCCATGGACCGTAGCTTGCTAGGCTTCTCTGTCTATGGGGTTCTCCAGATTTGGTAAATGACCTGATAAAAATTAAGTCTGTGCATGTAGGAGACACTGCGGCTTATCATACCAACCCTGAACCTGGTTCTCCCCTCAACTGCATTGTGTGGTTCCAGCACATAAAACATAATCTTGCATGATGTTCACACCCACAATCAACTGATATAAGCTGGGCACCTGGCCCAAGCTGCACCAGCCAGAGCTGTTCTGAGGGCTTTTAACATGGGCAATAGACAATAGAGGGCCATCCGTTTTCAATAGTGGATGTGCAGGGAGCACAAACTAGGCATCCATGTTTCTGGTATATGGAGGGAGAAACTGACTTTTTAAGGAGAGAAAGTGCAGTCAGTGTACAGAAGGAAGCACTGACACGAGGCAGCAGGAGAGCCTTGGAGGTGCTTAAACACTAGGTTTGGGTTGTTCCTGAATTCCAGCAACCTCTCTGTCCTTCTCATAGTTTGGCTGTTCAACATTTACTCAGATTCTTTGAGCAACCATTCATCTCCATTTTTGCCTAAATAATTTATATTTGGGTTTTTCTGTTATGTGCAAAACCCGAATAGACATAAGCAATATAGCCAATCATTTTAGGATGCTCTACCTGGCAGCTCAGAATCAAAATGTTCCTCAAATGCTTTTATAAATGTTGGGTCACCATTTGAAGCCTGAGATCTCTGAGGGGAACAGCAGATTGAGACATCTCCTGAGTGGAGAGGAAATTTGGAAGAGCTGAGGCAGGACTGGCAAGGAAGAACAGGACCGGAGAGGAGCACTGAACTGTGAGTTAGGAGTCCTGCTTAATGCTCACCCTGTGGCCTGGTAAATAATTTAGCTCTGAGCCTGGTCATTTGTTATTATTATTATTTTTTAAATGCCATTTGTACATTCTGCCATAGCTCAAACCTACGGTTCTATGTGAGCTGAGGACAGAAATCACACAGATCCTGATGTGAGCTGTCAGGATCCTTTTTCTAAGGACAGTTGGTGCTCTGATCCAGAGCAGAAAACAAAACATGCAGGATGAGTGGAAAAGGTCAGACTCCCTTCTTGCACCAGCTGCAGTTTACTGAAGCGCCCAAAGCAAAGGCATGGAGAAGTGCTTTATTCTTTGCACAGTGGGTACTGTTTCCTCTCTGGTAGCCTTCAGAGGCTGCAGGCTGGAACTGCAGAAAGAAGGGGCTACTCTGTCATTTGGTGAGATGTTAAATTTTTCTAAGTTTGGGGAGGAAGAATCTAAGAGCCAGAGATTGTCGCAGGGGGGAAAAGATAACAAAGGAGCCCTACGTTCCCCACCCATGACCCCTGTCTTCATTCTGTGGACATTTGTCTTCCTCATCCTTCAAACTCATTCTGATGGGCAACAGCATCCATATATTATTAACTACGTCAGAAGAGTGAGTGGACACTTCTAACCAGAGGCCCAGGACAGGACTTCTCTCTCCAAATACCTAGGCACAGCTTTTGTGTGGCAGAGAACAGGGGAAATGCCTCATCCTCATCAGACCCCGTTCAAGATCAGGGTGAAAACTTGAAGGGCCTACTAAAGGCTATTGGTTCTCAAACTGCAGCGTGTACCAGAATCACTTGGAAGTGATGAAACAGGAAGGCTCTTGCCCCATCCCTAAAGTTTCAGACTTAGTGGGATGGGATGGGGCCTGAGAGCTGCATTTCTAACAAACTCGGGGGACACTGATGTAGCTGGTACAGAGATGACAGTTTGAGAGCCAATGTTCCAGAGTAAAGAGCAATGACTGTGGAGGGTCAGCAGTATTGTGCTTGGGATCTGAAAACTCAAGTTTCCTCTCTTATTAGCTGTGTGGAAGGAGCATCCATTCTCTGCCTCTCAGACTTATTAATTCCTCCCTCGTCCCTTAAAATGGGAACCTTCACTCTTTGGGAAGATAGTTTCCACCATTCCTTCCACTCCTTTCTTTATTTGCCCTTCCAACACCCAACTTAAGTGCTTTGTAAGATGGGAAACAGGCAGTGAGCAAGTAGAGCCCAGTCCTCCATTTGGCTTTTTCTTTTTCTTATCCACAGAGAGGTTACATTTTCTGCTCCTCCAAGCTGCAAATCTTCTGAGAGCATGTTCTGCATCTTGGGAGGGATAAGGGGGAAGCCAGGACCCAAGATATTTTTGCTGTGCCTGAGTACACTTATCTCTGAAGCCCTTCCTCCTTTCGTGGGTCTCAATTTGCAAGAATTCCCCTAAAATGTAAGGTCGCTGCTGCATAGAGAATTGCTTTGGGAGCATTTTCCAACTTTGGAGGGAAATCATTCTGTGAATGCAGGCTGGACCATACATTTTGCAGTTCACATGACTTGTTCTATTATATATTTGATTTTATATTTATTGGTTTTCATGAATAAAGGTAAAGGTTTTGATGAGGTGACACATGTAGGAATCTTGTACCTGGAGCTGGCTGCAAGAGAGTCTGTGTTTGTACCTCTCTGTCTATATATTATGTGCATATACAAAAACACACATGCCCACGTACAATATTTAATAAGGAGCCCAATGGTCCCCAACAAAAACATTAACACTCAATACAAAATGAAGCCAACAGATGTAGCTTCAGCAACAGTTCACTAACTTACAGCAAATTTTTTTCTTAAGCTAAAGCAGAGCAGGGAATTTTGCATATCATCTCTAACTCCTCAAGGGCCGTAACACTTAAGGCCTTAAGCAAGAGGGGACCAGTGCTTTGATAAAGCATAGCCCAAGTTTCTTCATTTCCAAAAGCTATCCTGAGACTCGCAAAGCCATTCCCAGAGCAGAGGTGCTATTCAAAAGCATTTGAAAAATCCTTGCACAAATAGAAAAACCAAAGACTGTTGACACGTTTTTCCATTTTATCATGCATGCTGCTGAAGATAAAAGAATAATGTGGTGGTGTGACCTGTTGTTTCCGTAAGCAACATCCACACTACAAAGAGGAAGAGAAGCTCATGGCCTTTATGTGACCTGCGATAAAGCACACTGGACGTCTGGCGCCGCAAACGGTGGACAGTGGAACATGATGACACCAGTTCCTTCTTTCCCTGGGGCAGGTAACAATATTCCACAAGCTCAGCATCACATAGCATCACAAGACGCATGCAAGGCTGCCACTGCTTTCTTCACACAGATGTGAAAACTGAGGCTCAGTCCAAGCTGGGCAAGTTGGTCAGGGTGATATAATGGAAGCGGCAGGGATGGGCTGGGTATGCAGCCCTCTGACGCTTGATTCAGCGCTCAAGGAGTTTCTCCAGGTAGCACACATCACCATATCTCACCTGAACTTTTTCGTCCAGAGGACAGAATTCTTCAGACTTTGCTGACTCATGTTCTGTACATCAGAGCACATTTTCTAAAAGAAGATCTCAATGTATTGTGTGCGACTCATGAGAAAATTTATGAGGTGGTAGGGAAAAGCATGGGCTTTGCAGTCAGAGAGACAGAAATTCCAAAGGCTTTTAAGGTTGCCATGGAAACTAAATGAGATGACGTATGCCAAGGTCTAGCACAGCGTACTGTGGGCACGCAACAAGTCTGGTGGCCAACAAGTGGTGCCTTCACTCAGCTGGGGAAAGTAGGGCACAGAGTAACCGCTCGGTGGTTTTAGACTTGTTTCAAGAGAAGGACTGGCAGGGGTGGGGGAGGGGGATGCAAAATTCAATGCTCCATTGGTAATGGCTTTTTCTTAGCGATTGTTGTTGTTTAGTTGCTAAGTCATGTCCAACTGTCTTGCAACCCCATGGACTATAGCCTGCTGGGTTTCTCAGTCCACGGGATTTTCCAGGCACGAATACTGGAGTGGGTTGCCATTTCCTTCTCCAGGGGGTCTTCCCGACCTAGAGATCAAACCTGAGTCTTGCATTGGCAGGTGGATGATAAATGGGACTAATTTACCACATCACGTCTCAGTTTAGTTTTCTCTCCTAGGCAAGAGGACACTGGATGTTTGAAAGGACAAGTTAGAAATTATTGTGTTTGGAGGACATTTTCTCAGAAGTTAACTCAACATGGAGAGTTCGTATATACCAGGCCACCACTCCATCACAGAAGCAAGCAAAATACGTGGCCTCAACAACAAGAGTGAGCTGAAGCCACCAGTCTGTCTCCATTGACTATATGTCTCAGGAAACATGCGAAGAGAGGCAGCAAAAATATCAAAAATATCCTTTCTATCCTAATGAAAAGTAAAGAATTTTAACAGCTTATATATCTTAAACAGCTTGGCTTTATATGTGAAACTGGCCTAAATCACTCATAGGCAATATTCTTCATTCTTCAGTGGTTTTTCATATCTGAATATAAACCTGCTTTTAGTAAGGTTTTTCTTGAGATTCTTCTGATTCTTCATTAGCCTTTTAACTCTTGACTCATAGGTGATAAAACAGCAGGTCAGAAAAATTAATTATTTGCCAAACTTTTGGCAGCTAGTTGGGATGAACAAACGTAATTCTTTAGGACATAATTTTATTCCAACATTTAGGGTGAATCTGTATTTCTGAGTTGTTCTGATCATAATATCTGATCAATAAAAGAAGAAATTACTTACAGTGGTAGAATTCGCTGCAAAGGGGTAGTTGGCATTCCCATTCACTCATTCTTTTCCTGTATACCTGGTGTGTGACAGGAATTGTTACAAGTGCTGAGGATTCAAAGATGGTTAAGACACTGCTCTTGGTCTCAAAGACCTTTATAGTCTGTTAGGGTAGAGAAATTCACAAGTACATAATTACAAAGCAATGTGATAAATCTTATAAGGAAGATGGGAGCATTGCTTATTGGTAAGGAGAGGTAGATTCTGAAAAGCAAGCGCTGGGAGATCATTACATTCTTCTGTTTGTTCCTGAATCTTTGAAACTTGTTTAAGGGAGTTTTCAGAGGAGGGGAGTGGATTGGCTTGGGAGGTACTGTCACCTAAAAGATGTTGCTGTTTTTCTCAGTCACTCTATTCTTGCTTTGTGCCATGAATTTTATAGTTGGGACTAGGTTTTCTGACCTAGAAAATACTATGTTTCTTGAAGCCTGACCTATTCTCTCCATGAGTGGTGGGGAATGGTCTATATAGGGAGAGACTGGGGTACTGTAATATAACAGGAATATAAAGGAAATTTAGTGATATCCTAATTTGTTGCCACACAAATAGAGACAAATTTGCACACAGGAATATCTTAGATATTTCCTAAGTTCCTAGATGGCTAAGGATGATTCTTAATTTACATTTTGCTTATGATGGCAACCTTTCCATGGACACTGATCACTGAGTAGAAACCTTCAATCAGTTGCATATTTTGGACAGAGAGCCAAATATTTTTCTAAGTTGGGTTCATGTCCTTGAGTCTAAAAGGGAGTCTATGTGAAATGTGTCTTCTAAAAGAAAAATACATCAAGAACGGATGCCCAGCAAAAATACACTGAAAGCAGAATCATGTATGTTTTATTCACTGCTCTATCTTCACTAACCAGTACTGCTTTCCTGGGACAAGACAGACGTTCAATAAATATCTGTTGAATTAATTAGTGAAGAGTGCTATAATGACAGCTTATTTATGTTTGAGGAGGGAATAGAGGGATAGTCACTTTGAAACTGGAAAAAGTTCATATATTCAGCAATTTCTCAAGCATAAATCAGGAATACTATCTTGCTTTCTAGTATCATAATGAAGTTATAATGGACTGTCCTATGAAAATGAAAAAATTCACTCGATAGAACTATTGCATACTGAAATCTTTTGCCAGTGTTCTTCCTAGCAGACTTACTGGCATTTATTTCCCTCTACTTTCTGTTTATGCTGCAGTGTGATTTGCCTCTAACTGGCTGTCAGACCAACCTCAGTGAAATTTAAGAAATATACTGCTTCACAATTTGTCAGTCACTATTCTTTGAAACTGTACAGAACATGAATAAAAGAGATCAGCAATTTGGCTTGAGATTCTCTGTGGAAAGGGAATTCTGTTCAACTTGCAGGACTCTCTAAGCTTCACTGAGAGATTTCTCTAGAATAGGGATGAGGCAGGAGCCCAGGGAAACTCTGGCCTCTGGGGGCAGCTGAGAGGCTTTTGTTTTCTTACATGTCATCAGTAAAGAACAGAAACCACTCACTCAAGCCTGTAGGCATAAAAAATCATCTCTCAAGTTCAAAATCTATAAGTAGGGTCATTTGGATATAGAAAATGATGGAGAAACTGGGACAAGATAGGCATTTTGTTGAACCTAGAACCATTCTAGAAGAAAAACAACCTTTTCTTCAAGTATGAAATGGACAATTTTGGAAAATGAGGTGAGCGGACAGAAAGTGCAGTCTCAATTTAAGATATAAGAATTAGCCATTTCTGGGTAATATAACACAATAGTTGATCAGTTGTGTCTGACTCTTGCTAACCCATGGACTGTAGCTCACCAGACTCCTCTGTCCTGGAGGAGGTAACAATTCCAGGCAACAATACTGGAGTGGGTGGCCATTCCCTTCTCCAGGGGATCTTCTCAACCTAGGGATCAAACCTGGGTCTCCCACATTGCAGGCAGATTTTTACAGTCTAGCCACCAGGGAAGCCCCTTTCGGTAATAGGAACCAAATAAAATCAGTAACAAAAACCCAACAATAGAATAAAAGATAAGTAAGTTGTTTTAATTTTCCCTTCACAGGGATTATACTTCAGCTTGTTTTACTAACTAAGAGGATCAAATTTATTTTTCAAAACCACAGAAAGCAATTCACAAACCTAGCGCAGCTGTCATTCAGCACCAATCCAGTCTGAGCATTGTTAATTCACTTTGAGTTCCTCCAGAATGGTGGTTAAGCGTTTAAAAGGAAGCACTAACACTTCAATAGGATTTTCCCCCATCTCTTTTTGGGGATACAGATTTGTTCTTCTTATTAGTTAGTTAATCACTGCTGAAACTAACCTCTGTGAGTCAGCAGTAAGAAAATCAGTTAGCATCTCCTCATGCTTTACTTTGATGGAAAGATGCTGAAGTCTGCAGTAAGAATGAGGTTATAGCAACAAGGGGAACAAGGCTTTTCTGGAACTTGTGAATTTAATCCACACGTGACTATGAATTTAATTAACATATATTGTACCGCCAGCTGTAACCTCTGAACTTTAAATCTCATAGCCTTTAAAGCTTCCTTCTCTCCTAGTCCCTCATCCTTGAAACTTTTTTGTAATGTTATTTCACCACCTTCTCCCCATCCTCCAAATTTTATTAGTTTTTGAGCTGGCTACTTAAATCATGTAATTCAGTTCATATGAAAATGTTGCTTGTTAAGTACTTATGATCTCACAGACTCTATAAAAAGCTTCTCTCTCCCCTTTTCTAAGAGGTAGGAGAAGAAAGAAGAATGAGGATATAGCAGCTAATAAATTGCTTTAAATCAGACAGAAGACATGATCAAAAGGGGGTTTAGAAATAAAATTTTAAAAACAGTTAGTTGGGTTGAAAGAAGAATTATAAAAAGTTTAGGCAGGTTGAAAAAAACAGTCTGTGCCAGACAGCAATAAATCTGATTGAGGAGGGGAGATCCCCCAAAGCAGTGATGACTCAGATTAGGCCTTTGAGAAAAAAGTCAAGGTTTCTTAAGTCTGACCAGAAAGGCCTCAGAAAGATGATGTCAAAGAAATTATTGAGGGGGAAAAAAGAGAGAGAAACACTGAGGAGCAGAGGAGCGGTGGATATAATTAATCTCACATTGAGAGAGGCAGTCAGGTCAGTTACTGAAGCAGTATTAGGCAGTAACCTCTGAGACCACCAGGTAAACTGGCTCAGACTCACCCACCTAGACTTTTCACCACTGATTTCATTAACTTCATTAATATGGTAAGGATATTGGAAAACATTCATTCAATTCTGTCATTCAGTAGATGAAGAAATTGAGTTCCAAGTGGAACTCAGTTCCACCATTCAATAGTGGTTGAATGATTCATTTAAAGAAATTCATGTTGATGTATGGCAAAACCAATACAATATTATAAAGTAAAAAAAAAATAATAATAAATAAATTAAAAAAAAAATCTACCAAAAAAAGAAAAGAAAAAGCAGTTGCTTTGGATCTAAATCCAGATCTCCTGGCTCCTGATCAGCAAGCATCCTTGCCATCATGCTCTGCCATCAAACTGAAAGGGGAAAGATACTGCAAACAAACAAACAAAAAATCATGTATATTCTGTGCTCTATTTGGCCAACATGAAAAATGTAGATGATGCAAGAGGTCGCAGAGTGTATAGCTTAGACTCTGAAATCACACAGACTGCATTTAAACCCTGGCTCTGCTCTGTAATGTTAGGCAAGTTATTTAGCCTTTCTTTGCCTCAGTTTCCTCTTCTGTAAAATGGAAATAATAATGGTACCCTGATTACAGGACTGTTACGAGGATTCAGTGAGCTAGCACAGGTAAAAGCTTTTAGAATTAGAGGTTCAGTCTTCTCCCCCACAGACCTATTCTGATTAGTCACTGCTTTGGGTATTTCTGTTCTCAGATTTATGGCTTACTAAATGTTACTAATATCATATATGAACTGACTACGGTTTGCATCATTTATTTAGACATTAGAAACTGCTTGGATTTTATATTGGGTGAAGTGCTTTGAGATCCTTGTGAAGAAAATTATGTAGAAACAAGTAGCTATTATCATTACAGCAATGAAAGTAATTCTGAAGAGTTCAAAGTGCAGACAGCATTCTCTGGAAATTTCTCTGAAGCCTCTTTCCTTTTGTAAGATTACTTTTAAAAAACTTTCTCCACTCACCATGTTCTGTTTCCTCAGTGCTCTGTTCTATCTCCTCCCTTCTACTTAATAACTTGGAAGGCCCTCTGCACTCAGTTTAATAACCATCAGTCTGACCTTCTAAAGCATCAAACGTCACTATCTGCAATTTCGCCCCAGGGAGTCAACTTGGAAATCAACATGTTATCCTAAGGATGTCTCTCCTGCCAGTGTTTTGGTGAAGAACAGATGAGAATAGTCCCTTGACACTTCTGAGCAAGAATTGAAATAGCAACAAGATCTATATCTGCAACTGCCATTTATTTTTCCACATGAAGCCAGGGACTATTTCAGGTTCAGCAGTTACATTAGAATTTGGAATTGTGAAGCTCTGCTGTGAGAGTAGCAACCACAAGATTAAAAACAAAATGGGTATAGCTCAGACCTCAAGCAAGCCCTGGAGTGACAGTAATCAGCAAAATTCAGCTAGGATGCTAGGATGGTAGGGAAAGAAATATGATATACTGCCCACTTTACCTCAGTTTTTCAAACTTTTATCATAGCATCTTTTATTCCTTCCTTTCTTTTTTCTCCAGTTTTGGCCACTGGGAACTGGTTGTATGTGTCATGCTGCCTGAAACATGAATAGAAAGCCTGGCCTCTTTCCCCATCTATCCAGTTAGTGTATTTGACAATGCAGAATACTCATAGAGAGTCCACAAGAGTGTTCCACATGATTATTATTCAAGTGTACCTTCTGGATACCTCTCATCCCCAGATTTCTGACCCGATTCTCGACCTTCTTGGTAGACACTCATCTTGAATAATTTGTTCCAGTCAATAATTAAAATTTGAAACTTACAATTAACTTCTGGGTAGGACTTAGAAGCCCATGTGTATACTGCAGGATGATCTTTCTTAAAATTTATTATTTTTTGAGATATCTGGCTTCTTTTATTTTTTTTATTGGAGGAAAACTGCTTTACAGTATTATGTTGGCTTCTGCTGTACAACAGTGCAAATCGGCCATCATTACACATATTTCCCCTCCCCTCCTCCCATCCCACCACTCTAGGCCATCCCAGAGCACCAGGCAGGCTCCCTGCGTGACACAGCCACTTCCGGGCTATCCATTTTACACATGGTAGTGTATATATGCCAATGCTCCTCTCTCCATTTGTCCCACTCTCTGCTTCTCCTACAAGTCCATTCTCTATATCTGAGTCTCCGTTCCCTCCATGCAGGGTGATCTTAACAGATGACTAAATGAGGACTGGTTATTATTTTTTTAATTTATCATCCTTTATGATAACACTTTGCCACTGTCTATTTATGAGAGAATGCAAATTTAATTCCATTCGGTCAACAGCAATTCCAAAATGCTAAAAAAAGACATGGCTACTTTGTACATCAGCTTCTGCTCAGAAATCATCTTCAAAGGATAAAGCACTAATTCCTCAGTGTAGCATTCAAGGCCTTTCATAGATGGCTCTAACTCACTGTTCTAGCATATTCCCCTTTACAAGCCTCCCACTCCACCCAAATAGATGGGCATTTTTGGGGTCTGCTGAGCATAACTTGAGTTTGTTTAACTTGTAGTTCTACCTGTGCTGTAACTTTTACTTGGCAGACTTCCCCCCACCTCTCTCCAACCTCCAAAAGCCAGCTTAGTTTCTGTTTCTTCTCTCAGACCATTCTAGTCCACTGAAATATTGCCCTAAGAATTTTCATTCCTTACTTTTGGTCACATTGACTTAGCAAATAATTATATACTCCCTCATGATTTTCCTTCTACTGTTTTATTGTATTTTCTTTCTGGTATTATTTACAAATGTTTGTTGTTTATTGTTTTCATTAAGAATACTAGATGTTAAACTTATTGAGGTCAAAAACCATATAAGCATGAGATTTTATATCTTCAGTGGGGTTCATTTATGTATCTGGTGCTCACTGATTGATCAATATCTTTCAATCAGGTTTGTCTCTGCTGACAAGGGATGACATTGCAGAAATGTATCTAGCACTGAGGCTGAAAAAACCAATTTTCTTCCCTTTATAGAGCTGTAAATCAGTTCCATGACGTGAGAAAAAGTTTATTCATAGTGCATCATATAAAAAGCAGATTCATCTATTTTTAATCCTTCATATCTTCTTTCCCAACTTCTCTCTCAAATTATCTCTCATTTCTCCTAATCACTGACACCTACATGATCTGCTGAAGGCTGCCTGCTACAAGAAGAGGTGCTACTGGCAGACACCTCAGTCTTCTGGTTGATGGTCAAGACTTAAGACTTTAGAAGTGTCTTTATATAATCTAATTCAGGGGCAGTTGGTACTGTGTTTGTGCATGTGTGGTCATGCATGTTTAACAAAGTGAAAATAAGACAGTGAATTCTTGGCAGATTTTACCATGGGGCGGTTAATAAGATTGCAAACTGTTTCACGTTCTGAATGCCAAGGTGGTAAAGCAGAAAATTCCAGCGAGCAAACAGGCAGGTACCATCAGAAGGTCTGTGTTGATGTTTCCTGGCAAGTCTTTACATCCATCTGCTTCTGCCTCTTCTCACTGTGTTGCCCTGGATTTTTTAAATTTAAAACTTAAGATAGGAAATATCTTGATTTTTTCCCCCTGAAGCTTATCCATAATGTAAATGTTAAAATTCATGTTTCAATTACATTTCTGTTTAACTTCTCAGTAAGCCATTAGCTCCATAATTGTGCACATCAACACTTCCTCCCAGATCTGTGCCCTTTGCCAGCTTCACTGCAGTCCTCTACCTCTGCCCCACCGTCCCAGTCTTCCACTAGCAAACAAACCCAGCAGTAATTACTAATGACCAAGCACGTAATTCCGGAAGCGTTGAGCTTTTTCATTTGTCGCAACTACGCAGAGAGCTGTCTGGACATGCAGCATGGAGTCAAAGCATTTTTAAAGACTCCTAGCCATCTTGTCTCCCCTCCTCCCATCACTAAAACACAGTTGTTTATTTCATCTGTAGACTGCAGAGTTATAAAATTCATCTATGTAGTTACATACACTTAAATAATAATTTTACATTTGTATCCAACAACAGTTGAATATATACTTACATGGAACCACATAGTTATCCATAAAAAACTGTAAAACAGTAGTAAATAAATAGCCAGGAATGAAAAGTACTTTCTCTGTATGGATAGGGCATTTGAGCACCTCCAGCATATAAATGACTGGACTTAATGACTAACTAGCCCCAATATAAGATCTTATTTTAAGACTTTTCAAGGGATCATGCTAACGTTTATTTAATGTGTGGTATCTACATTCTTACACATGATGCTGTTACTCTTATTTAACAACTACTCAGTGAGCATAGTTTTGTTCCTGGTCATTTTATATTGATTTTTGTCCATACCAATGGCTGGAAATATCCCTGTAACAATTTTTGTTCACTCAGAGGCTCAAAATGTCAGAATAGAAAATAATCAAAGTACTTATCACTGCCTCAGCAAAATCCCGCAGTGCTGGAAAGGAAATCACAGATCTTTAGGTCAGAGTCCAGTTTCAGTCTAACACCATGGTCCTTCCATCTGCATCACATTGAAGGACACAGTTGGATTCTCCTGAGGAAAACCAGTCTTAATATTGTCAAAATCAGAAAATTATCCTGAAATAACCAATGTCCATAGGAAACACTTCCTCTCATTCTGAAACCACGGCCAAAGAGGTTAAATCTATACCCTGCAAGACCCATAATATGTCTTAGAGATGTATTTTTATGGGTATGTGCTTCTGTTCATGCCTAATCACAAAGATAAAGGAGAGGAAGAGGGATTCACTATTGAAGTTGATTTTGCTTAGTTCAACTACCCCCATATTTTTTATCAAATAGATACATGTCAAAAGATATAACACTCCTATAAACAGATCGTGTTGCATATACCCTATCCATGACCACCTAGGATCTGTAGACAGATCTATTTTGTGTCAATAAATAAATAAATAAAACCCCTGATTGCCTACTGGAAGATAAGTACAGATCTTAAAAAATGTGTTTGTTTTCTACCTTAAAAAGGCGGGGGTAAGGAGAGGGAGAGGGTAACACAGAAAATTTCCATAAGTAGACTTTTTTCTGAAGCTATGCAGGAGCTAAGGATGGGAACTGGTAATTGCCTGCAGAGGGGTCCGGTAGGAAGGATTTATTTTTTCCTTTTAACCTACTATGCCTGCTCTATTAGGGATATCCGAGAGATCGGAGTCTCAGAGAAGCAGTTTGGCCTGAAACCTCTAGCCCTGGCCAGGCGTCTCTGCCGCAGGTAAATGCAGCGCTGTGGCAGGACCGCTATCCGCGGTGCTGAAAGGTCGCGGGCGCCAACGCAGTCCCCTGGTGTTGCTGTCCAGGGTGCTGAGAGCGGGCCGCCGCAGTCCCGGAGGCGAGCCCGAGCCCCCGCCCCCGCCCCCGCCAGTCTTCCGCAGAGCCCTCCCACCCAGCACTACCCGCCCGCCTTCCGCCAGCCTGCTGTTGACGTGGAGCAGGCGGCATAAATCAAGTCTGTGGGGCATGGAGGCTGCTGTGGCGGCTGCAGCTCAGCTTGCCCGGGGCGGGAACTCCCCTTTCTTTCGCCTCCCAGCGCCCACACCCTGCCTTCTACCTAATTCTTCCCTGGATAATACCTCCCTAACGACAGCAGTCATGATAATAAGGTCAGAACGACAGGGTTGGTTTGTTTTGATCTACAGAAGGGGAAAAAAAAAAAAAAAAACAGCAGCCTAAACATCTCTGAAAACTGCATCGCAAAATGGAAGAGACAGAGGGTCCCACTACTGTTTCAAAAGAGTAAGTTATTCCGTACGTATTCTTGCGCTTCCACCCCATCGCTCCATCTGCACTATCCCCTTTCACCCCTTCCCCAAGCAGCTCACCTCGAAAATACTTTATAAAGCCCTAGGCGGGAGTCTAGCCGGACGCGTACACACGGAATACCGCACCCTGGGTGCACAAATTCTTGTATTTACCCAAGCTCACTTGGTCTGCCCAGCTGTGGTCCCTTATGGGTATGCAGCCAGCCAGTGCCAGAACCACGACCTGGGGAGGGGGTCTCCTTACCTTGGCTTCTCCAGAGGGTGGTGTTCGCCCGGCCCCTGCAGGTTCCAAGTGTGGAGGAGCCGCGGAGCAGGGAGGGAAGGAAAGACAGCACCTGACCTCCCCGAGGTTTTGTCTTCAATGCAACGTGAGCTCTGCCCTCATCAAAGATGGCCGTCCCTTTTGACGTCAGCAGCTTTTAATAGCCATCTCCTGGAGGGGCGGGGAGGAAGTGTGTTGAGGGGAGGGCGGGGGGAGGACGCGGGCGGGGGTGGGAGGGGAGGAGCCGCGAGGTACTGAGCGCTTGACTCAGCTCCCAGCTCGCTTTACTGCAAAGCTTTGTATTTTAGTTTTTTATAAACACCCGAACGGGACTATTCTTATGATTCCACTTTAACACCCAGGCACAGGCAAATTCATTTATCTTGCGACTGGTCTTCTGATATTGTTTTGTTTGTATAGGTGTGTGTCCGTATGTATATGTGTCATATACATGGACTATATGCGATTATATATATACAAAAAATTTCCCCTGCTGAGTTGAGTCTTTGGTTGAGTCATGAAACGGAAGGGGAAGGCAGAGGAGGAGTAAGAGGGTGGGGGATTTCAGCTGCAATTTGCTTTTTCTAAAAAAGCTGGTCCGAAGGGGCATCCCTGTCAACCCCCACCAGCTCCATATATGGTCTGGTGGGTTGCTATTTTTATGAGTGATTTCTTCATTTTATCAAAGTAGCATCGAGGGCTTGGAGTTCGCATTAATGTGGTCAGTTGTGGAGAGAGACTAGTACACGTTATTTTAAAGTACGTCAGAGCAATCATCACAGGGATTTCAAAGGAGTTGGGGGAAAGGGTAGGGAATAGTAGGTAGTTAACCCAACCAGCGTGGGTATGCTGAGTTCAAGGCTTGGAGTTGAGAGTTGTTTGAAGAGGGCAAAATAGATGACGCTGTTTGGGGTTGAATTTGCAATCGGAGCCTAGGGTTTTATGTTGAACTTCTTAGGAAGAGTCCACAGAGGCGCTGTACATTCCTTATAGGATTGACTAGGCTTCTGGGGAGCCGGTAGTATGTGAACAGCTACAGGTTCAAGGATGCTGGGACGCTACAAAATTCTGCTGGTTCATTCAGTGCGCAAACCCTGGGTACCAGACGAGGCTGGCCTTCCGATGCTCAAAACAAGAGGTGGGCGAGAGAAGCTAGTAGTGCTGGTCATAGGAGAGATTAAAAAGAATAATCATAAAGCAATAATGTTGTCCTTTGTTGTGTGCTTTAGGCGCCAAGAAGGGGAGGGGCGGTGGAGGGCGCATATGCAAATAGTCCCGCGGTGGCAGCCTCTCGGATGATTCATAGGTGTTGGGGAGGCTGTTGCGGGACTCTCCGCGGGGAGGGCAAGCTGGGGAGCGCGTGGGAGGGGGGACCTCGGTTGAGGAACTGTTTGTACTTTTCCGGGAAGAATGAGATTAGAAGTCGTGCCTCGCAGTGTTAAAATTTGATGGCCCCTTTTAGGTGATGGAAAATCCTTGTCTGGGGGTTGGATGGGGGACAACGTATAACTTACACCCCCAGCCCCCGCAACACACAACCCCGCTCTGAGGCATGAGAGCCAGCTTAGGTTTTTAATGCACAAGGAGAGCGAGAGAGAGAATGAATCCCAGAAACAAAGAAGAGAAGCAGAGTTGTAAAGGGAACATTTATACCGAATAGAACTGTAAGAATTCAATAAGCAATACCTTTAATTGAAATAAGTGGATGTTATTGTCTCTTTAAAGACTTCTTGACCAAAGGGTATTTTGAAATATTAATGTTTTCAGTAATAATTAACAAATAGTGTTTGGGTTTTTATTAAAGCTGGATTCTGAAAACAGGACGTGTTGCTGAAATGTGTTTACTTCATTAAACATTTAAGATTCTTATACAGTTAAGAAGAAGAGAATCTGCCTGGTCCTCAGATACTTGACAATGAAACTCCTAGTTACAGCTGTCACCTTCATTCTAGAGCAAGCTGGAATGGGCTGGGAGAAGTGAAGGCAAATGCACTGATGTCACAGCAAAACACTTTATGATCAGAATTTTTTTCCTCTAAATGTGACCTTTTTTTAGCCCATAAAAGTTGAGGGGTTGGGGAGCCTGCAGTGGGAAGAAACGGAATATGTGTATGGCCCTCAGTCTGAAAGTCATTCAGGCAGAAAGTTTTGTGCAGGAATGGAGGAGGTAGGGGATTTTCCAGATTAAAAAATAGTAAAACTGAAAAAGTACCTACGTCAGTGATGAAGGTGCATCCTGTGGGCGACAGCTCTGTGGCAGTCACAGGGGAGGACTGGCTTGGTATTCTGAATTTTCAACTGCTGATGCCCCACATTGATATCTTTAAAAATTACACAGTATAGAAGAGAGTCAGACTGATTCAAAGCATCACAGAAAATACCTCAAGCTCTACAGGATTATGCTGAGTGAAGGCAGCATTTCTCATTCTCTTGTGCTTCTGTTAAAAATGATGCTGTTTGAGATGTTCTTCATTTTGTTCTGAGAAAAGAATAAATTTGGAAAACATAGACATTGGATAAATATAAGTCTATTCAGGAAAACCAGACATCTCTAAATGCATTTTAATATGATAATGAGATTTCCCCACCTAGGGTTTTCTCCTTGCTTGATTTAAAAAAAAAATCCACAGTCATCCTTGCCAGTAGGGAACCAGCATATTTATGTTATTCAGGATCCATAAAGGCCTAAGCCATACAGAGAAGGAAAGTGATAGGAAATTTGCTCTGAAATGATTCAGCTGCCTGTGAGTTATTTCTACAAAGATCCAACATGTAGAGTAACGAATGCTTAGGAACTCATTTGATGAGTAATGAGAAAATTACCTGCTCTGCTGGATGGATATTTACACTATGCTAATTTAGTCTCTGAAAGCTTTTTCTGGTACACCATGCGCCAAAGTGTTCTGGTTTGCAGTAACTCCAGATGTAAGGTATTTAGTTTATATCTCCCAGGTAAGGTACAAGATACAAACTTCCCTGGTGGCTCAGATGGTTAAATGTCTGCCTGCAATGTGGGAGACCTGGTTTGATTGCTGGGTCGGGAAGATCCCCTGGAGAAGGAAATGGCAACCCACTCCAGTACTCTTGCTTGGAAAATTCCATGGACAGAGGAGCCTGGTGGGCTACAGTCCATGGAGTCGAAAAGAGTCAGACACGACTGAGCGGCTTCATTCTCACTGTCTCTCACAAAGAATAATTATAAAAAAGTTTTTATAACATGTTATAAGTCAGTTTGCAAGTAGTTTAGAACTAGCCCAGCTCAGAACCCTCTTCTCCAAGATCATACCCATGAACAATATTTCAAAATATCGTGAGTGCACAAGAATATACAATTTGACAGATCAACCGTTTTAATTCCTTGGTTTCCTTTCCATGTGGCTTACTTGCCGCTTTCTTCATACATTTTTCCAGCTCTGACCCCAACCCCCGCCCCATTTATAGACAGTGACTTAATAGTAGCTGGGGAAAACGTAATATTCTAAATCTAAACTCATTGTTCCCTGAAACCTCTGAGGCAGAGAGGTAGACGGAGGACTAAAAGATACTGGTTTCTGTTTCTGGGTTGCTGTGTTGGAAAAAAAAAAGACTGCACCTCAAATTTTCAAATAACACCTCATTCCTTACTAAGAACAACATTGTAGGATGGAAAGAGAAGTACTTACCAGACAAATGCTGAGTGCTTCCAAACTCCTAGTCCTTAATGCATCAAAATTATAAGGTCTCTTTTGTACATGAATGCTTCCTAGGACCCTCTCCCATACTGAGATATGAAGGTGGTCAAGCAGGGAGGAAGAACCCTGTGACAGGGGCAAAAGGAAGGAGAAGATAGTAGCTGAAATTAGCAAACTTTCAAAGGGTTATTTGAAAGTGATCACAATATTCCTTTAGTAAGTCTTTCAAGAGTTTTATTAGGTCTGTAACCTCTCTGTACCTTGGTCCTCTCATAGGTAAAATGGGGACAAAAATTATAACCAACTCAAAAGGAAATTGTGAAGTAATGATAAAATAAATCTCTCAATTTGATGAGACTTTAAACTTTTCCTTTAAGTAGTGACATAACTCTGCTTTAATATGAAAGGTTGATTTTTTTCATTAGCTGCTAATGAAATATGTATCTATTAACAACTCTGGTTTCTTCACCTGAATTGGTTCATTCATTTACTCAACATTTATCTGCTATATGCTTGACACTGGAATATATTGGGATTTTAGTAAAACAGAGTGGGGAATTGAGGAGTAGAGAGATTAAGTAACCTAACCATAGCTAATAAATGAGACAGTGGGAATTTGTGCTTTAGTATAGACTGGAATCACTGTGCTTTAGTACAGACTCTGCCAGCCCCATTGAACTTACTCCATCTGTATCTCTTCAGAGAAACAGAACCAATAGATAATGAATATATATAGAGAGAGACATACATTCTCTCTCCCCCATACTACCCTCCCCCTTCTTGTTCTCTAGTATGTGTGTGTATATGTATGTGTATATGTATGTGTGTGTGTATATATACATATATATATATAGGCAAAGACATTTACTATAAGGATTTGGCTCACATGATGATAGAGGTTGATGAGTCTCAAGACCTGCAGGGTGAGTCAAGAAGCTGGAGATCAAAGACACCAAGCCAATGATGGTGTAGGTCTAGACCAAAAGCCAGCAGGCTCAAGATTCATGGAAAACCATTGTTTCAGTTTGAATCTGAAGACAAGGAAAAGCCAGTGTCCCAGTTTAAAAGAAGCCAGGCAAGAGGAATTCTGTTACTTGGGGGAGAATCAGCCTTTTTGTTCTACTCAGGGCTTTAGCTGATTGGATGAGGCCCACCACGTTAGGGAGGGCAATCTGCTTCATCAGTCTATTGATTTAAATGTTAATTTCATCCAAAGACACTCTCAGAGAAATGTTTGACCAGATATCTGGGTACCCTGTGGCTCAGTCAAGTTGACAGACAAAATTAGCCCCCATACCCCCCCTTTTCAGGTAACATCAACATATTATGACTTGTGTATTACTAATTTCTTTAGCAGCTTTATGGTTCCATCTGCTATGGGCTTTCCAGGTGGCACTAGTGGTAAAGAACCCATGTGCCAATGCAGGAGACCTAAGAGACACCAGTTCTATCCATAGGTTTTGGAAGATTCCCTGGAGGAGGGCATGGCAACCCACTCTAGTATTCTTGTCTGGAGAATCCCACGGACATAGGAGCCTAGAGGACTACAGTCCATAGTGTCACAAAGAGTTGGACATGACTGAAGCGACTTAGCATGCAAGCATGCTGCTAATGGGATGAGTCTATGGATCACTGACCATAAGTTTGGTTGGGCTGAATTTCAAGACAATATCTAGGCTGGCAAGATGATTACTTTCGATAAGCAGAAGAAATACAGTCCAAATAAAAGAATGCCAAGTTCAATCAAGGAGGGAATTCAGAGATCAATACCTAATAAGGAGCATAAATAAAAATTAGGTCAGAAGAAACACTCAAAATATATTTGAGAGAGTCAGCCAGAAGTCAGAACAGAATATCAATATCAATGTCAGCTACTGTTTTTGAGGGGATGATGTGAGATCTTCAATAAGAATTGATTCCAAGAGCCAGGGACTCTGGCAGTGAAAATCAGGTGGGGATGGATTGGTTTGAATAATTCAGGATATGGCTGGGATGGAGCAAGGCTATCTGGGGTCATTCTGTTAGTGTTGGCCATGAACAGCAGTGCAGTTCTGCTAGCTAACAGGTACCAGGCTGGGCAAGGCACTCTAATATCTCAGCAGATAGCATCAGTGACCTCTTGCTCATATCCAGTGGACTGCCCTTCTTTTTAACCTCTGACTTCACTTGACGGTTTGTGCAACTCATTCCATTTCTTAAAGTGCTCTACCATGCACTCTCTCCTGTCTCTACCTTCTCTGTTGACTGCTCATTCTCCACAGCGTTTGGTTTGAAGTAGTAAAATTGTGGTGCCCTGCACGTTAAGCTGGACATTTCCCTGAGCCCTGGACAAGCCCTCTAGGAGCTCCATATCCCCATGGAACATGTCCTGACTCTCCATCATGAAAACTTTAATACTCTAAGCCAAAGAGAAGAATATTGAACTGTTCACATTTGTACAAATTGTAAAGCACTGTCACACATGTGATCTCTTTTTATTCCCACAATTCTCTAAAGTATGGGCTTCCCTGATTGCTCAGGTGATAAAGGATCCACCTGCAATGCAGGACACTGTTTTGATTCCTGGGTTGGGAAGATCCCCTGGAAGAGGAGATGGCAACCAATTCCAGTATTCTTGCCTGGAGAATTCCATGGCCAGAGGAGCCTGGTGAGCTACCGTTCATGGGGTCACAAAGAGTCAGACACAACTAACACTTTCACTTTATATTCCAAGTCCCACCTTCTCTCATGATCTTCAGAAACATATTCCTAGCTTCTTACTGAATACTCTTTCATCTGAAGAATCAAAGGCATTTCAAACTGAAGATATTTATGCATCAATTGATTTCTCCCACCCTCTTCCTCTTAAATCCTTTTTATAAAACTCTTTTCTTTAAAGAGGATAAAGGAGGTATTTATCTGGTCTAGCATTATATCTGATGCATATTCCTATTCAGTTCAGTTCAGTCGCTCAGTAGTGTCTGATTCTGTGACCCCATGTAGCACGAAGGCCTCGCTGTCCATCACCAACTCCCGGAGTTCACTCAAACTCACGTCCATTGAGTCGGTGATGCCATCCAGCCTTCTCATCCTCTGTTGTCCCCCTCTCCTCCTGCCCCCAATCCCTCCCAGCATCAGAGTCTTTTCCAATGAGTCATCTCTTCGCATGAGGTGGCCAAAGTACTGGAGTTTCACCTTTAGCATCATTCCTTCCAAAGAACACCCAGGACTGATCTCCTTTAGAATGGACTGGGTGGATCTCCTTGCAGTCCAAGGGACTCAAGAGTCTTCTCCAACACCACAGTTCAAAAGCATCATTCTTTGGTGCTCAGCTTTCTTCACAGTCCAACTTTCACATCCATACATGACCACTGGAAAAACCATAGCCTTGATTAGACGGAACTTTGTTGGCAAAGTAATGTCTCTGCTTTTCAATATGCTATTTAGGGTGGTCATAACTTTCCTTCCAAGGAGCAAGCATCTTTTAATTTCATGGCTGCACTCACCATCTGCAGTGATTTTGGAGCCCCCCAAAAATAAAGTCTGACACTGTTTCCACTGTTTCCCCATCTATTTTCCATGAAGTGATGGGACCAGATGCCATGATCTTAGTTTTCTGAATGTTGAGTTTAAGCCAACTTTTTCACTCTCCACTTTCACTTTCATCAAGAGGCTTTTTAATTCCTCTTCACTTTTTGCCATAAGGCTGGTGTCATCTGCATATCTGAGGTTATTGATATTTCTTCCGGCATTCTTGATTCCAGCTTGTGCTTCTTCCAGCTCAGCATTTCTCATGATGTACTCTGCATATAAGTTAAATAAGCAGGGTGACAATATACATCCTTGATGTACTCCTTTTCCTATTTGGAACCAGTCTGTTGTTCCATGTCCAGTTCTAACTGTTGCTTCCTGACCTGCATATAGGTTTCTCAAGAGGCAGATCAGGTGGTCTGGTATTCCCATCTCTTGAAGAATTTTCCACAGTTTATTGTGATCCACACAGTCAAAGGCTTTGGCATAGTCAATAAAGCAGAAATAGATGTTTTTCTGGAACTCTCTTGCTTTTTCTATGATCCAGCGGATGTTGGCAATTTGATCTCTGGTTCCTCTGCCTTTTCTAAAACCAGCTTGAACATCTGGAAGTTCATGGTTCATGTATTACTGAAGCCTGGCTTGGAGAATTTTGAGCATTACTTTACTAGCGTGTGAGATGAGTGCAATTGTGTGGTAGTTTGAGCATTCTTTGGCATTGCCTTTCTTTGGGATTGGAATGAAAACTGACTTTTTCCAGTCCTGTGGCCACTGCTGAGTTTTCCACATTTGCTGGCATATTGAGTGCAGCACTTCCACAGCATCATCTTTCAGGATTTGAAATAGCTCAACTGGAATTCCATCACCTCCACTAGCTTTGTTCATAGTGATGCTTTCTGAGGCCCACTTGACTTCACATTCCAGGATGTCTGGCTCTAGGTGAGTGATCACACCATCGTGATTATCTGTGTCGTGAAGCTCTTTTTTGTACAGTTCTTCTGTGTATTCTTGCCCCCTCTTCTTAATATCTTCTGCTTCTGTCAGGCCCATACCATTTCTGTCCTTTATCGAGCCCATCTTTGCATGAAATATTCCCTTGGTATCTCTAATTTTCTTGAAGAGATCTCTAGTCTTTCCCATTCTGTTGTTTTCCTCTATTTCTTTGCATTGATCGCTGAAGAAGGCTTTCTTATCTCTTCTTGCTATTCTTTGGAACTCTGCATTCAATGCTTATATCTTTCCTTTTCTCCTTTGCTTTTCACTTCTCTTCTTTTCACAGCTATTTGTAAGGCCTCCCCAGACAGCCGTTTTGCTTTTTTGCATTTCTTTCCTATGGGAATGGTCTTGATCCTTGTCTCCTGTACAATGTCACGAACCTCCATCCATAGTTCATCAGGCACTCTATCCGATCTAGTCCCTTAAATCTATTTCTCACTTCCACTGTATAATCATAAGGGATTTGATTTAGGTCATACCTGAATGGTCTAGTGGTTTTCCCTACTTTCTTCAATTTAAGTCTGAATTTGGCAATAAGGAGTTCATGATCTGAGCCACAGTCAGTTCCCAGTCTTGTTTTTGCTGGCTGTATAGAGCTTCTCCACCTTTGGCTGCAAAGAATATAATCAATCTGATTTCGGTGTTGACCATCTGGTGATGTCCATGTATAGAGTCTTCTCTTGTGTTGTTGGAAGAGGGTGTTTGCTATGACCAGTGTGTTCTCTTGGCAAAACTCTATTAGTGATTTACAATTATTGAGTACTTAGCTATTAGGCATTATGATGTGTGCTTTACATGTATGATAGCTTAAGGTGAACAGTGTTGGATTTGTGATCTCTGAAGAAGATTTAGCTTCGGGAACAGGGACCAGGCTTGATCACTGAAGAGCTTTTGTGTAGCAGAGCTTTATTAAGGTATGAAAGGGGACAGAGAATGCTTCTTACACAGACATCAGAAGGGGGATGGAGAGTGCCCCCCTCACTAGTCTAAACAAGGGAGTTCTATATTTTTTAAATTAGTTATTAAATAAATCAAAAGAATGTCTCAAGGTTGTCAAGATCTGAGGAGACCCACTGTCATAATTTACATTTTAAGATAACAGGATTAGCCAGAATGTTTTCAGAAAGGAGAAACTGTCCTCAAGCAGGATGTTGTTATATAATCCTTAGTACAGAGTTTAAACTGAGTTGTTTGTTGTGTAATCATCAGTTCCAGGCTTAAAGAAAGAAATGTTTTATGTTAGTAAGACTAAGGAATGTAGAGAGAGAGAGAGAGAAAATAAAAAAGAAGATGTTTGTCCTTTCCTCCTCCTTGAGAATTCCAGAGCCTTTTCTCCTTCTTGAGGGCTCTGGACCCCTTTCTCCTCCTTGGGGACCCTGGACTTCTTATCAATCTCCCTAAGAATTGACTCTCTCATTCTCCTGTTTTCTTTTAGGAGTATTATGTTGCCAAGAGAAAGGGGCATCATTTTCATTCCATAAGTACTTCCTGGTGTTGAGAGGCATTGTCCCTAAATTTGTTGAGGCAGCATATTCTCCTAACCCTCATATTGAGGGCCTCTGATCCAGGAGCCCCAAGTAATAGTTGGAGGAGATTGTGGCACTTCTAGGATCCTGGACAACCATTTGTAACTTAAAAGCCTTCAGACAGTTAGAAACAAACCCCATGTACAGTTACAGATGTAAGGCAAAACAGTCATTAAACCAAGTTAAAATATAATCAAAATTAAAAATCACATTATTTCCATAGTTACATCACTCCATCTTAGGATTGTTAGATGTCATCAGATCAAGAAGAGGCGTCACATATGATTGTTGTTGGTGAAGGTATTCTCAGAGTTGAAGAAAGTCCTTTTCTTGAAACGGAGAAACCCACCATGGGAAGCCTT
The DNA here is from genome assembly GCF_029378745.1 of Bos indicus. NCBI lineage: Eukaryota > Metazoa > Chordata > Mammalia > Artiodactyla > Bovidae > Bos > Bos indicus. The sequence continues at coordinate 3,328,114 of NC_091772.1, read as the reverse complement.
CAGTTGATGAGGAGGTTGATAAGCTGAAAGCTCAGTCACATAATTAATTCTAAGACTTCAGGATCTATGACAATATCTGTGCACAAAAACAGTCTGCCATTGAGACAGTCCCTTCTTCTTAGGGGGAGTTCGAGCCCTCATTAAAGCTATGGGTCAAACTTTAAACCAACTGTCTTGTGTTTCCTGAGTTAGCTTATACAGATGCCTTTTAATAATGTCATCAGCCTTTTCAACTTTTTCTGAAGATTGGGGTCCCCAGGAACAGTGTGATATTCTATTCCTCGAGCTTTTGACACTCCTTGAGTTACAGCAGCTTTAAAGATGGAGTATTGTTGTTCTGAACTTTAGAGTTTAAGATCCCACTTACATCATGAGAAGTCAGTACAGTAATATTTTGCCCACTCATTAACCTCAGGCTTTAGTGGATACTGCTTTTGATGTGAAAATAGGTGAGGGTTATTGAGCTTAATGATGACCGGAACAGCATTTTATGCTCAACCGATAGTTTTTCCATCAGCCCACACTCTAGGATTTACATTTTGTTCAATTAATGGGAAAGAAAGAGCAGGCTCCATATTCATGAAAACAGAGGCCTAGACCTTGTTCAGTATATCTCTCCCCAGAAGGGGTGAGGGAAACTCCAGCACAAATAGAAACTCATGAGAAAATAGCACAGAGTCCCAGTTGCAGCTTAAAGGATGACTGAAATAATAACCCTTGGCTCATACAGAGAATCCCATTACAGTAGTGGATCAGGAGGAAAGCAGGCCAGGGGCTTCAGTGAGCACAGAGAAAGTTGCCCCAGTGTCCAAAAGGAAATTGACTGGATTGGCCCCCCACCGTTACTAACACCTGGGGTTCCTCAGATTTTATTAGAACAGGGGCTTGTGTGGGGACCCCTGAGCACCTTCAGTCCTGATTGTCCTGAGAGTCCAAGCCCTGGGACCTAGGCCTCAGATGGCTGTCTCTTCTCCAGTGTGGTCCTTTACAGACTGGACATGGGGCTGGGAGTGGCTTCGATGCCTGAGGGCAATCTCGCTTGAGGTGCCCCTCCTTTCCACGAAATAACAGGCCTGTCCCTTTTCACCTGGGTCCCTCTGGGTATTTTGCTCTTCAGGCTGATTCTTAGCAGTTTTCTCAATCATCACTAGAGCCTGGGCCTTTTCTTTGGTTTGTCCTCCTCATATTCTCTACTGTAATATATTGTCCGAGCCTGCTGTAACAGTTTTTCTAAAGACTGATTTGGTCCGAACACCTGTTTTGGTAACTTACGGCAGATATCTGGCGCTGACTGAGTGAGAAATTTGAAATCAATGTCAGTAAACTTGTGGAGAGCCTCGCATAGTCTATCTAAGAATTTGCCAGCAGTTTCCTTCTCTCCCTGTTCTATGTCAGCCAAGTTACGATAGTTTAAAGTCTTAGTGTGTGTTTGCTTAAGTCCTTTAAGAATGCATCCAGCAAAGCCGTTCTGTTATTGGAACCGCTTGGCTCCCAGTAGGAAGGAGGTCTATTTCCCCTTGTTTCACATTCAAACCGTTCATCTCCAAAAGTAGTAGCTTCCCCAAAACTCAAGTTTTTGAGTCAGGAATCAGTGTCTGTCCCAAGACATGTGTTACGTCTCTCCAAGTAGCGTCATAAAGGAAAGTTAGTCCTATAAAACCTTCCATGTACCTTTTGGATCCTCTAAATAGTCTCAACCACAATTGGGACTTTGAATTTCTACCTAGACTGAGGCAACCCCTCCTGGAAGGGTGCCCTGATTCTCATCCTGTTCAGTTGGGAATCCCAGTTACAGGGGCAAAGTAAGAGGGCAGGAGGGAGCTGAAAGTTTCACACCCAAATCTGCACCCTTAGGACACAAGTCTGGCATGTCTCACAGAGAGATAGAGCAACACATATGGCACGTTTACCCATTCCCCTTGTTTTCTACAGAATTGATCTAATTGTGAAACAGTAGTATTATTGAGACCCTTCAGCAGCAGGTTAGTGTTCCCCATCTTCCAAAAGATACTTGGCAATTCAGCATCACAGAAGAAGATCAGGAGTGTCTTTTTTAAACTCTGGGGGTTAAACTTATCCCAGTTTTAAAAATGCATTTTAAAAGAGTGGTTATAGAACTGTTAGCTCCCATCTATAAGAGGGAAAAAAGCAGCAACCACAGCTGTGGCTTCTTTCCACCAGAGGCATCCCTCCCTGCTCTAGATGGGGGTATAGAAAGACTCTCCACTGAAGGTTTCCTTCCCTGGTTGGACTTGGTCTGTCCCTTACTGATGCAGGTGCCTTACTCATCCCTGTTGGTTCTGCCACTGAGGCCGGGTGGAGATGCACCAGGGTTATACCTGATGGCGTCCCAGATTGATGTCCATTTCCTCACCATTAAGAACTTTGTCTGATTTTCGCCCCCTTTCCTCTGGTGCCACCCAGGATGGAGCAGAGTAGCTTTGTGGAATGCTTCCCAAGCTAGGACTCTTAGGGGAAGCATCCATGTTCCACGTGCCTATGCACATTCCTGAGTACAGTCCTGACTGCAGTAGAAGCAGTGAGTCAGTGCCACATTAGTATATGTGACAGTGAAAGGGCCGGCCAGCGAGGAAAAAGAGATTTTTGTCCTCAAGCTACTAAGACCAATCATTTCAGTTCATTTCCACGGATTCCACAGAAAGAATATTTAGGGAGTTGAGATAGAAGTCATCAGAGAGCCTCCTCTGGTCTGCTAAGAGCTAGCACTACCAAAGGAAGAAACACATTTCACTTCCAATCTGACCAAGTCCTGCACTTCTGGATCTGTGTCCTCCACATAGATAGGAGGCACAGCCATGATAAAGACTCACTTTCAGGTTGTTGGCCCCTGAGGCAGGCACCCGTGAGAGTGACCTCTAGCCTGTGAGACATTCCTGGAGCTAGAGCTCTGTCTAGTTCCCACGCATGCTGCTGGAGTTAGAGCTCCACCACGCCCCAAATGTACTCCTAGTGACTTTCTAGCAAAGTTTGCCTATCTAGCAAGGCTAAGCACTTCCATCCATGGGGTCTAAGTAGAAGTACACAATAACAGAATGGATCACAAGTCTATGATTCGACAGATTATGTTAGTAGTTCTAATTCCCCACGCAATTACAAAGTGGTCAAAGAGACCAGGAAAAGGTGACTGAGAAAGGAAAGTTCGTTCTACATGCTTTGCCTATCTCTGGCTGCTCCCCTCGCAGGGATGTTGGTTGTCTCTTGGCATTGGCAGGTCGATATAAACCTCCAACAAGGTTCCCCTTTCTGGGGCTACCTTCAGTCATTACGAAGCACTGCGAAACTGCAGAGCAGGGCTCATCACTTGCTTCACACAGGGCGTGTCATTCATTCACACAAGAAGCAGAAAACGTGTATACTGGGAAAGCAGAGAGGGTAGAGTCCTTAGTGTTCTTATCTTCTCCTGAAGATGCTGGACAGCTCCCAAGATGGTAGCTTATGGTGAACAGTGTCGGATTCATGATCTCCGAAGAAGATGATTTAGCTTTGGGAACAGGGACCAGACTTGATCACTCAAGAGCTTTTGTATAGCACAGTTTTTTTAAAGTGACAGAGAAAACTTCTGACATAGACATCAGAAGGGAGATGGAGAATGCCCTCCTCACCAGTCTAAGCAAGGGAGTTCTATACATTTTTAATTAGTTATTGCAATAAATCGAAAGAATGTCTCAAGGTTGTAAAGATCTTAGGAGACCCACTGTCATAATTTACATTTTAAGCTAACAGGATTAGCCAGAATGTTTTCAGAAAGGAGAAAGTGTCCTCAAGCAGGATACACTGTTGTGATACAATCCAATCCTTAGTAAAGTGTTTAAACTGAGTTGTTTGTTGTGTAATCATCAGTTTAGGTCTTAAAGAAAAAAACGTTTTATGTGACTAAGACTAAGGAATGTAGAGAGACAAAGACGGAAAAAAAAAAAAAGTTTGTTCTTTCCTCCTTCTTGAGAATTCCAGACCCCTATCTCTGCTTTGAGAGTCCCAGACCCTTTCTCCTCCTCAGGGACCCCAGACTTCTTATCAACCTGCCTAGGAACTGACTCTCTCATGTATAAGTGCATTAAATCCTCACAGCAACCCCATGGGAATACAGTTATTGGCCCATTTCAGATGTAGAAACTGAACTGAGGCAAATAAGTGACATGGCTAGAAACTGGCTTAGCTGAGACTTGCCCTGTTGACAATACAGGCATGCTTCTCACCCCTGTATTATAACTCTGCTTCATAAAGATCTTGTGCTAGAGTGCTTCTTAAGCTTTGGTAGTCAGTGGCCTTGGGGAGGAGCTTGAAATTCTATCACGCCCCCAAGTAGTGTCATTGCTGCTGATCCATGGATGACACTTCGAATAGTAAGACTCTGAGTAGTTTGGCCAAGTGGTAGTCCAACTTGTACTTGAACACCTGTGGTTGTACAGGACTCACTACCATTTCAGAAAGGCAAGCCTTTTCATACACAGATGGCTCTAATCACTGTGAGACTTCCCCTTTTGCATTTTCTTCCTCAGAGTGGCCAAAATCTGGCTTTCTTGAGGCAACACAGTAGAGACTCACAAACCAAACGGCCTGTGCTTATACCCTGGCTCTACTCTCAACTGTGTGACTTTAGACAAGTTATTCAGCTGTTTTTTCTCAGCTTCTCCCTTTTAAAAATTAAAGTATAATTGACCCACACTATACGTTAGTTCTAAGCAGATAATATAGTGATTCAGTATTTCTATACATTAAGCAATGATCATCATGACAAGTCTAATAACCATCTATCACCAAAGTTACTACAATATTATTGACTGTATTCCTCATGTTATACATTTATTTTGTATTATAATCCCCATGACTCATTTATTTTGAAACTGGAACTTTGTACCTCTTAATCTCCTTCACCCACTTCCTTCTGACAACCACCTGTTTGTTGTCTGTATCTATAAATTTGTTTCTGTTTTATTATGTTTGTTCATTTCTTTTGTTTTTAGATTCCTCATATAAGTGAAATCATACAGTATTTGTCTTTCTATAATTTATTTCACATGGCAAAATGCCCTCCAGGTCTAGCCATGTTGGTGCAAATGATAAGATTTTATTTTTAAATGGCTGAGTAATAGTCTATTGTTTATATGTACAAAATATTAATATATGTGTATATTATACCTTCTTCATTCATTTATCCATCAATGGACATACTTTGGTTGCTTCCATATCTTGGTTTTTGTAAATAATGCTACTATGAACATAGGGATGCATATATCTTTTCAAATTATTGCTTTTATTTTATTCAGGAAAATATCCAAGAGTGGAATTGATGGGTTATATGGTAGTTTTATTTTTATTTTTTTGAGGAAACGCCATACTGTCTTCCATAGTTGCTTTACCAATTTACATTTTCATCAACAGAAAAGTAGGGTTCCCTTTTTTCCCACATCTTTGCCAATATTGCTATTTATTGTCTTTTTGATAATAACTATTCTATGTTTGAGAGGTGTGAGAGGATATCTCTGTGGTTTTGATCTGCTTTTCCCTGATGGTTAGTGATGCTGAACATTTTTTCATGTGCCTGTTGGCCATCTCTATGTCTTCTTTAGAAACATGTTTATTCAAGTCCTCTGCCCATTTTTAGTTGTATTGTTTGTTTTTTGATGTTGAGTTGTATTACTTTTTAAAAATATATTTTGGATATTTACCCCTTATCAGATATGTCATATTATACAAATATCTTCTCCCTTTCAGTAGACTCCCGTTTTGTTTTGTTGACGGTTTCCTTTGCTATGCAAAAATAGTTTAGTTTAATGTAGTTCCATTTGTTTATTTTTGCTTTTGTTGCCCTTGCATAAGGAGACATACCTCCAAAAATATTGCTGAGACAAAAGAGCGTACTTACGTGCTTAATTAACAATATCACAAGATGTCTTGTTTACTAAAGTAATACTCAGATGCATCTTGGTATTCTCCTTCTCTGGCTTTTCTTCATCTTCTCAACTCTCCGGGCTCAGGTCAAGACCTTTCCTCCTCTCTATACACTCATTTCTTGGTGATTTTATCCAATTCTTCACAAGTGGCGCTAGTGGTAAAGCACCTCCCTGCCAATGCAGGACTCTTAATTGACCCCCAAGTCGGGAAGATCCCTTGCAGAAGGAAATGGCAACCCACTCCAGTATTCTTGTCTGAAGAATCCCATGGACAGAGGAGACTGGCGGTCTACAGTCCATAGGATCGCACAGAATCAGACACACCTGAAGCAGCTTAGCACATAGCACACAGCACACAGAACCTCAAGTAGCATTTATCTATTAATGCTCTCATATTTACAAATGTTTAGTCCTATTTATCTCTTGAACCCCAGTTGTATTCCATACATGCACTTAAATAAAAAAATAAATATGGATTTATAACCTAGCATGAAGAATTTGTGATTTTTAACTCCAAAATGATTCCTCTCACTTTGTTCCCTGTGTTATAAATGGCGACTACATTCTCCTACTTTCTCAGAAAGAAGATGAAAAATCTTATTTCACTCATCTCTTTCACATGTACATCTAACCCATAAGCAAATGTTCTATTGTCGATACATTTTTAAAATTCAATGACTTCTCAACTTTCCATAGATCCTATGTTAGTTTAAGCCACCATTATTTCTCAGTGAATTATTAAAAGTAAATTCCTAACTTGTCTCCTAGGCCCTATTTCTCCACATAGCTGCCACAATGACACTTTTCAAGACAAGTCTTTCTCAGAAATGTTTGATGGTTCCTATCGCAAGATCAGGTTCCTGGCCAGCTCTCTAAGTTTCTTTCCCAGTGTTCTCTCTCCACTTATCTTCACTGCAATCATATTGGCCTTATTGTTGTTCACTGTACAATCAAACTCACTCCCATCTCAGGACCTTTGCCTTTACTATTAACTTTACCCAAAACACTACCCAAAATACTTGTTCCCACTCATGTCTCATTTTGTCAACTGCTACTTTTTCAAGGGAACCTTCTCTGACAATCCAAACTAGCTAAGCTTGGCTAATCTCCAATTCACTATCATTCTTTATTTTTTCACTCTGAATTATTTTTCTTTATAACACTTTTCTGCTCTTGACTTTATCTATTGGTTTATTTATCTACATCTTATTTTGAAGAGGCAACAGTTGTCAATGACATTAGCTTTTCCTTTGGGTACATTTTTTTGTTTCTAAATAATATGCAGACATCATTAACTCTTTTTTTTTAAATTTTGGCTGCAGTGGGTATTCATTGGACACACAGGCTTTATCTAGTTGCATTACGTAGGCTTACTTGCAACTCCACCCCCAATGTGGGATCTTAGTTCCCCAACCAATGTTCAAATACACATCCCTTGAGCTGGAAGGTGGATTCTTAACTGCTAAGGGAAGGCTCTAACACTGTTAATTCTTGATTTACAAAATAGAATATCATTTGACTTCCTGTTATGATCAATGATAGTCAAGCTCTCTTAGATTTTCCTCTCCCTATTCTTTCAATATCATGAGTTTTTAAAATATAATCACTTAGGCATTAATATGACTAGGTAAGTATTGTTCACTGACAAGTTAGCACCACACAATGAATATGCTGTTTCTTTTTAATAATTTTCCATTTTCCTTGGGGAAAATTTTAAGAGCTTCTGTAGAGGAGAAAAGGATGGTTGCTTACAAAGAAATATGAATCACATCAACATCAGGCTTCTTCTCATCAGTGAATCCAGAAGGTAGGGTCAATGGGATAAGTCTTCAAATGTTGGAAGAAAGATAAAATTTAGTCTGTAAGTCTATACCAAGCCAAAGTGTTCATAAACAATAAAGGGCAAAACAAAGACCTTTCCAGATATACACAAAATCAGGAAGTTTACTTGTGTTCTGTCTGTGAAAAACAATTTCACAGAATTGTACCCTAATAAAATATATTTGCAAAGGAATCCACAAAATGCAGGTAGACTAAAGATTTAAGAAATATTAGAACTAATGTTGGATTTCTTTCTTAGTATCAAAGCAAGGAAGCAAGTATAGAAATAAATCAGTGCAAATTATATCACCTAACAAACAGCATAATTTAAAAGACGGTTGATCATGGTTTTAGTCTGACAATGGCATTGTTGTTATTGTTCAGTCATTAAGTCATGTCCAACTCTTTGTGACCCCATGGACTGCAGCACACCAGGCTCCCCTGTTCTTCACTCTCTTTAAGAGTTTGCTCAAACTCATGTCCATTGATTCCGTGATGCCATCCAACCATCTCATTCTCCGCTGCCCTCTTCTCCTCATGCCTTCTATCTTTCCCAGCATCAGGGTCTTTTCCAGTGAGTCAACTCTGCACCAGGCGGCCAAAGAAAGTATTGGAGCTTCAGCTTCAGCATCTAGTCCTTCCAATGAATATTCAGGGTTTATTTCCTTTAGGATTGGCTAGTTTGATCTACTTACTGTCCAAGGACTCTCAAGAGTCTTCTTTGGCATTACAGTTCAAAAGCATCAGTTCTTTGATGGTCAGCCTTCTTTATGGTCCAAATCTCACATCCATACATGATTACTGGAAAAACCATAGCTTTGACTAGATGGACCTTTGTTGAAAAAATAATGTCTCTGTTTTTGAATACACTGTCTAGGTTTGTCATAGCTGTTCTTCCATGGAGCAAGTGTCTTTCAATTTCATGGTGACAGTCATTGTCCATAGTAATTTTGCAGCCCAAGAAAATAAAATCTGCCACTGTTTCTATTTTTTCCACATCTATTTGCCATGAAGTGATAGGACTGGATGTCATGATTTTAGTTTTTTGAATGTTGAGTTTTGAGCAAGCTTTTTCACTCTCCTTTTCACCCTCATCAAGAGGCTCTTCAGTTCCTCTTCACTTTTTGCTATTAATGTGATATCAGGCGATGGCACCCCACTCCAGTACTCTTGCTGGAAAATCCCATGGATGGAGGAGCCTGGTGGGCTGCAGTCCATGGGGTCGCTAAGAGTCGGACATGACTGAGCGATCTCACTTTCACTTTTCACTTTCATGCATTGGAGGAGGAAATGGCAACCCACTCCAGAATTCTTGCCTGGAGAATCCCAGGGACGGGGGAGCCTGGTGGGCCCCCGTCTATGGGGTCACATAGAGTCGGACATGACTGAAGTGACTTAGCAGCAGCAGCAGCAGTAGCATCTGCATATCTGAGGTTGTTGATATTTCTCCTGGCAATCTTGATTCCAGCTTGTGAGTTTTCCAGCCCAGCATTTCACATGATGTACTCCACATATGCATTAAATAAGCAGGAAGACAATATACAGCCTTGCTGGGCTCCTTTCCCCAATTTGGAACCAGTCAGTTAGTTGTTCCATGTCTGGTTCTACTCTTGCTCCTTGACCTGCATACAAGTTTCTCAGGAGACAGATAAGTTGGTCTAGTATTTCCATCTCTTTAAGAATTTTCCACAGCTTTCTTCTAAGAACAGTAAAAAATAAAAATACCCTATTTAAAAATATGAGGAAAAGCAAAACTACAACTTAGATTTTTTGGTTCAAATATGAAACAATTTTGAGAAATTTTTGATGGAGCTTAAGGAAATATTTTCCATTTATTCTTTCCCTTTATTTTCTTGTTATTATGGTGAAGATTTAGTGCCATAGGAATGTTTAAAAACATACTATTTTACCTGATGCTGTAATGGATAATAATTATATAATCATAATGCTTAAGTGCTATTTATTAATTTTCAAAGTTTATAATCAAGTTTTATATCAAGCACAAAAGATATAATTGTTTACCTAACAGAATCTAAATATTATAAAAAAGTGATGGTAGAACTTTCAGAATGTGACTGTTAAAGGAGGTGCTTTAACAGGAAGAGACAAGGTGGAGAGATTTTATTTAATGTACAAGATCCAATTTATCCAATTTTATTTGGTAAAGGGTTAAGAGAATAAAGCTGATAGAAGAAAAAAATAAAGTTTAGGGGCAAAGGCGAGATGACAGTGAGGGAAGGCAGGGGGTTCATGTCTCCCCACACTGAGGATGCTCAGGAGGTGCTGGTAAGACCTACAGTGGACAGGCTGATGGGAGGAGCCCAGGAGTGACCAGTTACCAGGTAGGGGGGAGTAGGAGAAGGTCTAGGTTGGGAGATTGGTGACTGAGGGGCTGCTGAAGGAAGGGGAGCATAAAAATTGACACAGCCACTATGGAGATTCCTTAAAAAGTAGAAATAAAACTGCCACATGACCCAGCAATTCCACTACTGGGCATATACTCTGAGAAAACCATAATTAAAAAAGACACATGTGCCCCAGTGTTCATAGCAGCACTATTTATAATAACTAGGACATAGAAGCAACCTAGATGTCCATCAGCAGATGAATGGATAAAGAAGTTGTGGTCCATATGGTTACAATGGAATGTTACTAGCCATAAAAAGGAATTCATTTGAGTCAGTTCTAGTGAAGTGGATGACCCTGGACCCTGTTATACAGAGTGAAGTAAGGCAGAAAGGGAAAACCAGATTTCATATATTAGGACATATCTATGGAATCTAGAAAAATGGTACTGATGAACCTAATTGCAGGTCAGGAGTAGAGACACAGACACAGAACGGACCCCGGACACAGGGTGAAGGAGAGGCCGGAACAAACTGAGAGAGGAGCCTGACATATATGCACCATCCTGTCTAGAATGGTCAGTGGGCAGCTGCTGTCAGGTTCAGGGAGCTCAGCCTAGTGCTCTGACAACTTAGAGGGGTGGGGTGGGGTGAGGCACTGGGGGAGCTTCAGGAGGGAGGGAACACACATGTACATGACCCACACTGTTATACGGCAGAAGCCAACACAATGTTGTAAAGGAATTACCCTCCAATTAAAATTTCTCAAAAAGAAAGAAAAGGTAATCATATTATATGGTGACATATTGAGTTATATATAAATTAATCAGCAGAAATCCAAAAATTAACAGAAGTAACAAAGTTTAGGTGTTGGAATAAGAGAGAAAGGGCCAATTAGATCATGTTCTAACCTTTAATAAGAAAGAATTAATAAATATTATTTAAAGTTGATAAATTAAGGAATAGAATTATAGTACTTAAAATTAAGGTTATAAACTGTAAGAAGAACTTATAACTGAAATATTTAAGGATGGTTACTTTGGAGAAGGATAAACACTAAAATGCCTGATTTTATTTTATTTAAAAAATTTTATTGAAGCGTAATTGACTTAATATTAGTTTCGGGATATAGCATAGGGATTCAATATTTATATATACTAATAAATGATCATCACAATAAGTCTAGTTACCATATGTCACCAAACTTGGTTATTGTAATACTTTTGACTATGTTCCCTATGTTGTGTATTACATCCCCATGACTTACTTATTTTATAACTGTTTGCACCTCTTAATCCTCCTTCCCCTATTTTGTCTATCTTCCCACTCCTCTTCCTTCTGAAAGCCACCAGTTTGTTCTCTGTATTTTTGAGTCTGTTTGCGTTTTGTTATATTTGTTTACTTGCTTTTTAGCTTCCACATACAGTATTTGTCTTTGTCTGTATGACATTTCACTTCATGTAATACCCTCTATGTCCCTAAATGTTGCCACAAATAACAAGATTTCATTCTTTTTTATGGCTGAGTTTATTCATTCATCTATCAGTGGACACTTAGGTTGCTTCCATATCTTGTCTGGTATAAATGCTGCAATGAACATTGGAGTGCACATATATACTATGAATTAGTGTTTTTGTTTTCTTTGGAAAAATACCCAGAACTGGAATTGCTGGGTCTGTCTCCTCAGGCGAGGACAACAAAAGCATATGTAAACAAATGAGCCTACATCAAATTAAAAAGCATTTGGATAGCAAAGGAAACCAATAACAAAATGAAAAGACAACCTACTGAATGGGATAATTTTTTTTTTTTTTTTTGAAGGGAGAGAGGGAGATTTTTGGTTTTATTGAGAACAGTTCATGGAGGAAGAAGAGGAGACAGCCGAGACGTGAGAAAGAGGAAAAGGCCCCGTGTGAAGAGATGGGATTGTGCTGTTTGAGGTGGGGCATCTGGAGCAGGAAGGCGGGTGGTGGCGCTCCCTGCTAGCCCCCACGAGAGGATTCCTCTTCTCAGAACTTTGGCCTTAAGGAGACTTCAGTCCGTGTGGAGGTTCATTTTTGTCAATGATATGAGGAGTTAATATCCAAAAATATACAAAGGACTCATACAACTCAATATAAAACAATTTGATTAAAAATTGTACAAGGAACCTAAATAGACAATTTTCCAAAGACATACAGATGTCCAACATGCACATTAAAAGATAATCAGCATTAGATAATCATCAGATCAGATCAGTTGCTCAGTCGTGTCTGACTCTTTGCGACCCCATGAATTGCAGCACGCCAGGCCTCCCTTTCCATCTCCAACTCCTGGAGTTCACTCAGACTCATGTCCATCGAGTCAGTGATGCCATCCAGCCATCTCATCCTCTGTTGTCCCCTTCTCCTCCTGCCCCAATCCCTCCCAGCATCAGAGTCCTTTCTGATGAGTCAACTCTTCACATGAGTACTTCACACAAAGTACTGGAGTTTCAGCTTTAGCATCATTCCTTCCAAAGAACACCCAGAGTTGATCTCCTTTAGAATGGACTGGTTGGATCTCCTTGCAGTCCAAGGGACTCTCAAGAGTCTTCTCCAACACCACAGTTCAAAAGCATCAATTCTTCGGCGCTCAGCCTTCTTCACAGTCCAACTCTCACATCCATACATGACCACAGGAAAAACCATAGCCTTGACTAGACGGACCTTTGCTGGCAAAGTAATGTCTCTGCTTTTGAATATGCTATCTAGGTTGGTCATAACTTTCCTTCCAAGGAGTAAGCGTCTTTTAATTTCATAGCAGCAATCACCATCTGCAGTGATTTTGGAGCCCCCCAAAATAAAGTCTGACACTGTTTCCACTGTTTCCCCATCTATTTCCCATGAAGTGATGGGACCAGATGTCACGATCTTCGTTTTCTGAATGTTGAACTTTAAGCCAACTTTTTCACTCTCCAATTTCACCTTCATCAAGAGGCTTTTGAGTTCCTCTTCACTTTCTGCCATAAGGGTGGTTCATCTGCATATCTGAGGTTATTGATATTTCTCCTGGCAATCTTGATTCCAGCTTGTGTTTCTTCCAGACCAGCGTTTCTCATGATGTACGCTGCATATAAGTTAAATAAACAGGGTGACAATATACAGCCTTGACATACTCCTTTTCCTATTTGGAACCAGTCTGTTGTTCCATGTCCAGTTCTAACTGTTGCTTCCTGACCTGCATACAAATTTCTCAAGAGGCAGATCAGGTGGTCTGGTATTCCCATCTCTTTCAGCATTTTCCACAGTTGATTGTACTCCACACAGTCAAAGGCTTTGGCATAGTCAATAAAGCAGAAATAGATGTTTTTCTGGAACTCTCTTGCTTTTTCCATGATCCAGCGGATGTTGGCAATTTGATCTCTGGTTCCTCTGCCTTTTCTAAAACCAGCTTGAACATCAGGAAGTTCACGGTTCACATATTGCTGAAGCCTGGCTTGGAGAATTTTAAGTATTACTTTACTAGCATGTGATATAAGTGCAATTGTGCAGTAGTTTGAGCATTCTTTGGCATTGCCTTTCTTTGGGATTGGAATGAAAACTGACCTTTTCCAGTCTGAGGCCAATGCAAAGCAAAATCACAATGAAATATCACCTCACACCTGTCAGTGTGGCTACTGTAAAAAAGTCAAGAAATAGCAAATGTTAGCAAGGATTTAGAGAAAAGGGAATACTTATGCACTATTGACAAGAGAAGTGATAGTCGCTTAGTGATGTCAGACTCTTTGTGACCCATAGACTGTAGCCTGCTAGGCTCCTCTGTCCATGGAATTCTCCAGGGAAGAATACAGAAATAAGGAACCATTACCTTGTCCAGAGGATCTTCCCAACCCAAGGGTAGAACCCTGGTCTCCTGCACTGCAGGCAGATTCTTTACCATCTGAGTCACCAGGAAAGTAAAAATATTATGGAGGTTTCTCAAAAAATTAAGAATAGAACTACCATGTGATTCAGCAATTCCACTCCTGAGGGTTTTTTTTTTTTTTTTTTTTAATGTGACTGCATTACTCTTCTTAAAAAGGATGGAGATATCAAAATTATTTCAAAATGCTTTTAAGCAGGCACTTCTGACTTGGGTGGGCTGCAATGTTCTATCTGAAATGTCTATCTCATAATACCTTGGCAATTCTAAAACCTTGCTTGTTCAGTCTGTCCAAATAGCACCCATTTTTAGAGTGGAGAAGAAAAAAAAATTGTTGAGGTGCATTTTTAATCTCTTTGTTCTTCTGGGTAATGCTAAAGAGAGAGTGTGGATTAAATGTGAGATGGGGGAGCTGACATCTGGGCAGGAGTCCTATTGGAGTTCACATTTTAATAATAAAATAGTAATCATAAAGGAGTTACTTTAGCAATGATGTGGTAGTGATTTCCAAAATCTGCTCCTTGAAAAACACAATAAGAACATTCACAAAATTTTTCTAAAACTTTTTTTTTTTTGGCCTCTGGAAATTAGCCAAAGGTTTGCAACAATCTGATTCAAACAATTTATTCAATAAAAATGGCTGAATCTAGGTAAGAACAGCAAGTTTTGTGGTATTTAACTTTTCTTGCTTCCATTCCATTTTCCATAGCTCTGTAGAACCCTTGCAAACCCATGAGCCTAGAGGCTGGGGCGGGGAAGCATAATTGGTTTGGAACTCCCCAGAAGATCCTTCAAGAAAGAGTTGTCATATCTTCCTCCAGGGGATGTATCTCCCTGAACCAAGGATGGAACCCATGTCTCTTGCATCTCCTACATTGGTAGGAAGGTTCTTTATCATTCATGCCACCTGGGAAGCCCCACAAAATATTGTAAAATAATTATCCTCCAATTAAATAGTTTTGTTTTTTTTTTTAAAGAGAGAGAATTGTCACTATTTGAACAGTAAGAACTAGACATGGAACAACAGACTGGTTCCAAATCAGGAAAGGAGTATGTCAAGGCTGTATACTGTCACCCTGCTTATTTAACTTATATGCAGAGTACCTCATGAGAAATGCTGGGCTGGGGGAAGCACAAGCTGGAATCAAGATTGCTGGGAGAAATATCAATAACCTCAGATATTCAGATGACACCACCCTTATGGCAGAAAGTGAAGAAGAACTAAAGAGCCTCTTGATGAAAGTGAAAGAGGAGAGTGAAAAAGTTGACCTAAAACTCAACATTCAGAAAAGGAAGATCATGGCATCTGGTCCCATCACTTCATATGAAATAGATGGGGAAACAGTGTCAGACTTTATTTTTCTGGGCTCCAAAATCACTGCAGATGGTGACTGTAGCCATGAAATTAAAAGATGCTTGCTCCTTGGAAGAAAAGCTATGACCAACGTAGGCAGCATATTAAAAGCAGAGGCATTACTTTGCTGGCAAACTCCATCTAGTCAACACTATGGTTTTTCCAGTAGTCATGTATGGGTGTGAGAGTTGGACCATAAAGAAAGCTGAACTCCAAAGAATTGATGCTTTTGAACTGTGGTGTTAGAGAAGACTCTTCAGAGTTCCCTGGACTTCAAGAAGACCCAACCAGTCCTTCTTAAAGGAAATCAGTCCTGAATATTCATTGGAAGAACTGATGCTGAAGCTGAAACTCCAATACTTTGGCCACCTGATGTGAAGAACTGACTTATTTGAAAAGACCTTGATACTGGGAAAGATTGAAGGCAGGAGAAGGGGACAACAGAGAATGAGTTGGTTGGATGGCATCACAAACTCAATGGACATAAGTTTGAGTAAACTCTGGGAGTTGGTGGTGGACAGGGAGGCCTGACATGGTGCAGTCCGTGGGGTTGCAAAGAGTTGGACATGACTGAGTGACTGAACTGAACAAAAGTTCCCTGGGAACACCTGCTCTTAGGGCTTGTCTGTATCCCAGGCACAGAGGAGCCTGGTAGGTTACAGTCCATGGGGTTGCTACCAGTCGGACACGACTGAGCGACTTCACTTTCACTTTCACGCATTGGAGAAGGAAATGGCAACCCACTCCAGTGTTCTTGCCTGGAGAATCCCAGGGACGGGGGAGCCTGATGGGCTGCCATCTATGGGGTCGCACAGAGTCGGACACGACTGAAGTGACTTAGCAGCAGCAGCAGCAGAATGCAATCAATGTGAATAGTGTCTTCCCCAGGTCATTTGTCAAAAACAGTCAGCAACAAATATTTAACATACCAACACCACAGTTCAAAAGCATCAATTCTTCGGTGATCAGCTTTCTTTATGGTCCAACTCTCACACCCATACATGACTACTGGAAAAACCATAGCCTTGACTAGATGGACTATGTTGGCAAAGTAATGTCTCTGCTTTTTAAGATGCTGTCTAGGTGGGTCATAGCTTTTCTTCCAAGGAGCAAGCATCTTTTAATTTCTTGGCTGCAGTCACCATCTGCAGTGATTTTTGAGCCCAAGAAGTTAAAGTCTGTCACTGTTTCCACTTTTCCCCCGTCTATTACCCATCAAGTGATAGGACCAGATGCCATGATTTTCATGTTTGAATGCGGAGTTTTAAACCAGCTTTTTCATTCTCCTCTTTAACTTTCATCAAGAGGCTCTTTAGTTCCTCTTTGCTTTCTGCCATAAGGGTGGTGTCATCTGCATATCTGAGGTTACTGATATTTCTCCTGGCAATTTTGATTTCAGCTTGTGCTTTATCCAGGCTGGTATTCCCATGATGTATTCTGTATATAAGTTAAATAAGCAGGATGACAATATATAGCCTTTACGTACTCCTTTGCCAATTTGGAACCAGTCCGTTTTTCCATATCTGGTTCTAACTGTTTCTTCTTGACCTGCACACAGATTTCTCAGGAGGCAGGTCAGATGGACTCCTATTTCCATCTCTAAGAATTTTCCAGTTTGTTGTGATCCACACAGTCAAAGGCTATAGTGTAGTCAATGAAGCAGAAGGAAATGTTTTTCTGGAATTCTCTTGCTTTTTCTATGATTCAACAGATGTTAGCAATTTGATGTCTGGTTTCTCTGGCTTTTCGAAATCCAGCTTGAACATCTGGAAGTCCTTGGTTCACGTACTGTTGAAGCCTAGCTTTGAGAATTTTGAGCATTACTTTGCTAGCTTGTGAGGTAAGTGCAATTGTGTGGTAGTTTGAACATTCTTTGGCATTGCCTTTCTTTGGGATTAGATTGAAAACTGACCGTTCCCAGTCCTGTGGCCACTGCTGTGCTTTTCAAATTTGTTGCCGTAATGATTGGAGCACTTTCACAGCATCATATTTTAGGATTTGAAGTAGTTCAGCTGGAATTCCATCACCTCCAATAGCTTTGTTCATAGTGATGCTTCCTAAGGCCCACTTGACTTTGCACTCCAAGATGTCTGGCTCTAGGTGAGTGATCACAGTATCATGATAGTGATCATACTATCAAGCATACCAAATATCTATAAAAGAAGTAGAAGAATGGGAGAAAAGAAAGGGCAGAAAGAATATTTGAAGAAATAATGGCCCAAACTTCCCAGTTTGAGGAATAACATTAAACATCCAAGAAACTTAGTAAACTCCAAGTAGAAGTACATCATAATAAAACTATTAAATGCCACAGACCAAGAGAGCATCTTGAAAGTCATAAGAGAGAAGTACAAGGGATCCTCAATAAGACTAACTGCTGATTTCTAATCAGAAACCAGGAATGCAGTGAGCTGGTATATTCAGAGTGATGAAGAGAAAGGACTTTTATCCAAGAATTCTATATTCAGCAAAGCTGTCTTTAAAAAAAGGGATAGCTTGAAACATTCTTCGATTAAAACAAAACAATAACTGAAAGGATCTGCTGCCAGCAGAATCACCTTACAAGAAACACTACAGGGCTGAAATGGAGAGACATTAGATCGTGACTTAAATCCATATGAAAAAAAGTGAAGATTATCAGTAAGGGCAAATACATGGTTAAACATAAAAGTCAGTAGTTTTTGGTTTGTAACTCTTCTCTTCTATTATGAGAAGACATCTGCATTAATCCATATGTATGAAACTGTGTTGATGGGTTTATAATACATTAACATAAAGATGAAATTTGTATTACCATTCATAAAGGTGGAGAGAGGGGATTGGAGGTATATCAGAAAAGTTTTTGTGTACTATTGAGATAGTTTCAATAGCAATATTAATATTAATTGGTATCATTAATTAATATTAATCTCAACTAGATTCTTAAAATAAATATGGTAATTGTAAATCACAGGGCATTACTAAGAAAATAACCAGAAAAGTACAGTTAAAGAAAAAAATGACAAGAAAATTAAAATTTAAAAAGAAAATTAAAATTAAAATCAATTAAAACTGATACCAGAAAATATCAATTTAACACAAAAGAAGGCAGTGATGGAGAAATTGAGGGGAAATACATAGGATATATACAAAACAAATAACAAAAAGCCAAACATAAATCCTACCTTATCAGTTGTATTAAATGTAAATATTCAAGACACTAATCAGAAGGCAGAAGCTGGTCAAATGGATTTTCTTAATAAAGCAATTGAACTATATGCTACCTATAGGAGACCTAGTTTATCAAAGACAAATGTTGAAATTTTAAAAGATGGAAAAAGAAAAAACTATGCAAACAACAAGAAGAAATCTGCAGTGACCATAGTAACAACAGACATGATGTTTCAAATAAAAATTATTACTAGAGACAAGGACATTTATAATCTTAAAAGTATAACAGCAAAGCACAACAGATTGAAAGGAGAAATAGACAATTCAACAATAATAGTTGGAGATTTCAACACCCCACTTTCAAAATGCAAAAAGCCCCACATAGGAAATTGATAAGGATCAAAGACTTGAACAACACTAACACACTCTAGTCCTAACAGACTTCTGTAGAACTTTCCACCCAATGACCACAGAAGACACATTACTCTTGGGTACCCAACACCTTCTCTGTGCACCTTTGTCCAAATTTCTCCCTGACCCTCTTTATAAGGATGTATGCAGTCCGATTTCATTTAGGCTTCATCCCAGAATAATCTAGGATTCAGTTCAGTTCAGTTCAGTTGCTCAGTCGTGTCCGACTCTTTGCGACCCCATGAACCACAGCACACCAGGCCTCCCTGTCCATCACCAACTCCTAGAGTTCACCCAAAGCCATGTCCATCGAGTCGGTGATGCCATCCAGCCATCTCATCCTTTGTTGTCCCCTTTTCCTCCTGCCCTCAATCTTTCCCAGCATCAGGGTCTTTTCAAATGAGTCAGCTCTTCACATGAGGTGGCCAAAGATTTGGAGTTTCAGCTTCAACATCAGTCCTTCCAATGAACACCCAGGACTGGTCTCCTTTAGGATGGACTGGTTGGATCTCCTTGCAGTCCAAGGGACTCTCAAGAGTCTTCTCCAACACCACAGTTCAAAAACATCAATTCTTCGGTGCTCAGCTTTCTTTATAGTCCAACTCTTACATCCATACATGATCACTGGAAAAACCATAGCCTTGACTAGACGGACCTTTGTTGGCAAAGTAATGTCTCTGCTTTTGAATATGCTATCTAGGTTGGTCATAATTTTCCTTCCAAGGAGTAAGCATCTTTTAATTTTATGGCTGCAATCACTGTCTGCAGTGATTTTGGAGCCCAGAAAAATAAAGTCTGACACTGTTTCCACTGTTTCCCCATCTATTTCCCATGAAGTGATTGGACCAGATGCCATGATCTTAGTTTTCTGAATGTTGAACTTTAAGCCAACTTTTTCACTCTCCTCTTTCACTTTTATCAAGAGGCCCTTTAGTTCTTCTTCACTTTCTGCCATAAAGGTGGTGTCATCTGGGTATCTGAGGTTATTGATATTTTTCCCAGTAATCTTGATTCCAGCTTGTGCTTCCCCCAGGCCAGCGTTTCTCATGATGTACTCTGCATATAAGTTAAATAAGCAGCATGACAATATACAGCCTTGACGAACTCCTTTTCCTATTTGGAACCAGTCTGTTGGTCCCTGTCCAGTTCTAACTGTTGCTTCCTGATCTGCATACAGGTTTCTCAAGAGGCAGGCCAGGTCATCTGGTATTCCCATCTCTTTAAGAATTTTCCATAGTTTATTGCATTATTTATTATATTATTATAATCTAGGATAATCATCTCATTTCAAGGTCCTTAACTTAATCACACCTGCAAGACCTTTTTCCAAATAATGTTTACAGATTCCAGGGGTTAGAACCTGATATCTTTGGGTGACATTATTCAGCCTACTTCAGGGAGCTTTTTAAAAATCTTGGCGCTTTTAGTACCTTTCCCAAAAATCCTGGTTTAATTCTGTTGAAGTGGGCCCGGAACATTGACAATGTTTTTAAGTTTCCCAAGTGTATCCAGTATTTCAAACTACTGCTGTGAACTACTTCTTTATTTACATTTGGTCTCTTCTATCCGCTCAGTCCTTTTTTATGCAATTCCCTTCTTTTAAGGAGCCCTGATGGAGCTAACCTGCTGCCTCAGGTAACTTCTACCAGAACAAATTATCAGGTACAAATTCATATTAAATTAATTTATATTCACCATGCTAAAAAATCTAAATAATTTTTGAAAGAATTGAGTAAGGTAGATTTCAGATCCACTTCATGGTGGTCAAAGAAATCTTGAAGGAAAAGAGGGACATGTTTTGCTCAGAAGTGCTGGGATATACCACAGAAATCACTCAAGACAGGGAGTCAGGATTTATTTTTATTTACGAAATGGCAACCCACTCCAGTACTCTTGCCTAGAAAATTCCATGGATGGAGCAGCCTGGTGGGCTACAGTCCATGGGGTCACAAAGAGTCAGACACAACTGAGCGACTTCATGACTTCACGAACAAACAAATATAAAATGTTATATGTTGCTGACACCATTCTAAACACTACAGGTTTAACTTCCTCCAACTTAATGAAGTTTGTACGATCACAATGCCCATTGAACAGATGAGTAAACTGAGATACAGAGCAGTTAAACATCTTGCCCAAGTTCAGTTCAATTCCATTCAGTCACGCAGTCATGTCTGACTCTTTGCAACCCCATGGACTGCAGCATGCCAGGATTCCCTGTCTTAAACTGCTCTGTGTCTCAGTGCTTGTCAGGTTCAGATTCAGGAGTCTGGGGTGGAGTCCACGTTTCTAACAGACTCCCAGGTGATGCTGGTTCTGCTGGCTTGTGGACCTCATTTTGGAGTGGTGCTGTGCTGAAGCATCAGTGTCAATAATCTCCATCTGTGGTGAATTTCCCAGCTTTACTGGCCTTCCCTTAAAATGGTAGGCATTGGAAGCATCTGTATACACTATCTGTATGTACCTAAGTAGGTTCTGTCCTGCTATCAGTCACCTCTCTTAGGTTAACATGAGGATGCAGACAGCCCTTCTGTCAGGATTATATGCTTCCTCATTTTCCTACTCCACGCTTGCTTGGGTTTAAGGCACTGGACCAAAGCAGATCTCTGGCTTAGGGTTCAGGGAAAGTTAGTTGGTGGGTCCATGGTTACCATTTTATTCAATAAAGGAGCCAGAGATCATTGTACTTCCTGCTGCTTGTTTAGAGTTCTATGAATATAGACTAGAGAGCTGTACCAAACCCCAGATGACTGCAGGTTGCGTGGCCACCCCAAGTCAGCAGTGCTGCTCGGTGGACCCACAGGTTGACCAGCCACACCAAATGCTGTTATTAGGAGCCACTGAGTTTTGGGGACATGTGCCATGCTGCATTATTGTAGAAGCAGATTACTAAAAGACCATCTCTGTAAACTGGGACAAATTTTTAATTCTATTTCCTTTGTAAAATAGGATCAACTTATTCAGAATTATTTTGAATAGTAAATAATAAGGGAGGTAAAAAAGAACACGATATTGCATGAAATGGCAGAATTGCAACTACAGTTTCCCCTCCGATAGCTAGTCTTCAAGAAGCTTAATCAAGAAAAAAATCTTCTGGTAGAATTAAGAAGAGATGGTGTGCAACAGACAGAAGGAAACATTTGTGATCTTTGCTTGGTATCAGATAATTTCCTAGACCTTTAACATATTTTATAATATTTTTTGTCTTCCCTACAAACCTATCGGTAAGTTTTATTATTCCCTGTTTATGGATGAGGAAACTATGACTCAGAAAAGTGAGCTGACTTTGTCAATGTCAAGTAGCTTGTAGTGCAGGCCCTGGAATAAAAACAAATCTTTTTAAACTAGGTCTTTTTACTTTAATGACCTTGCTTTTTTCACTGTTAAATCCAACTCAAACCTTATTTACACCGCAATTTTTAGTAAAATATTGTATTCTGGGCTCCCACTACAGAGTAAGATAATGGATATTTTTGCTATTTCCATTTGATTTAATAAATTCTTCTTCTTTCTGTCTAGAATTAGTCTCTTTCTCTTCTCTCTCTAAACCTGTGTGTGTGTGTGTTTCTCTCTCTCTTCTGCCTTCAGATCCCTGTAGTTAAAATTCTAGCAGAAGATAAGTGACTCAGCAAGCTGGATGTTAATCTCAGTGGTTTATTTATTCTTAAAGGAAAAAATTCTCTTAACAGTATATCTAGAAGTAAGGGAATGAAATTTTTAAGGCTCTTGTAGGAAAAGCATCTTAGATATACATAACCTATATAGTAATGTTTTTCCTCAACATGGCAGGAAAAGAGGTCCAAGCTCATAGCAGAGTTTAAATAGGTATCTTGTTCTTCAGTCGCTCAGTCTTGTCTGACTCTTTGCGACCCCATGGACTGCAGCATGCCAGACTTTCCTGTCCTTCACCATCTCCCAGAGCTTGCTCAAACCTATGTCCATGAGTCAATGATGCCATCCAACCATCTCATCCTCTGTCGTCTCCTTCTCCTCCTGCCTTCAATCTTTCCCAGCAGCAGGGTCTTTTCTAATGAGCTGGCTCTTCGCCTCAAGTGACCAAAGTATTGGAGCATCAGTCCTTCCAATGAATAGATATCTGCTGCTGCTGCTGCTGCCAAGTTGCTTCAGTCGTGTCCGACTCTGTGCGACCCCATAGATGGCAGGCCACCAGGCTCCCCTGTCCCTGGGATTCTCCAGGCAAGAATACTGGAGTGGGTTGCCATTTCCTTCTCTGATGCATGAAAGTGAAAAGTGAAAATGAAGTTGCTCAGTTGTGTCCGACAATACCAGTCTCCTCTGTCCATGGGATTTTCCAGGCAAGAGTACTGGAGTGGGGTGCCATTGCCTTCTCTGGAATAGATATGTACATACCATTTATTATGCTCAAATGCACAAGCTATTTTTTCTTTCTGTATTTAATGCTTATGAGAAATCATGCCTAGGATTGACTTTATCAAATTTGATCCATTGCTTCTATCTAGTTTTTAATCTGCATGCATATAGCTCTTCTATTTTTGTTCTTTTCTATTTTTATTCTGAAACAAAAGAATCATAACACACTTTTTCCATTTTAAGCTATATGACCTGGATTTGCATGATGTATTGGTCAGAACAGGCTAGATTATATTTCCCCTCATGTTCATAATGGCCTCACCATCGACAGTTTATTTTTCTAACCTCTACTTGTACAGTGCAGACTAGCAGGGCATTTCTTCATCGTCCTCATTAATGTATGTCCACTGTTGGAGACTCCAATATGGGCTTTTGTGATTGTCAACATACAGAGAAAGGGGGAATTAGCCAAGCAGAGGGACTTATATACTTCCACTGGAAGACGCTCCTGTTCATATTTAATTGTGTAAACCAAATCACGTGGCCTCTTTTACTTAAGAAGGTGGGGGAAGTGCAACCCCTCTATATTCCTAGAAATAAAGACAGAGGTTTTATAAGCAGCTCTAATAACAGGCCAGATGGCCTCACTGGTGGTCAGGTAGGGTCCCTGCTTCTCTTGGGCCAGTGATGAAATACTGAGTGTTCAGTCAGTCAGTAGTGTCTGACTTTTTGTGACCCCGCAGACTATAGCCCACCAGGCTCCTCTGTCCATGGGATTTCCCAGACAAGGATACTTGGTTGCCATTTTCTCCTCTAGGGGATCTTCTCAACCCAGAGATCGAACCTGTGTCCCCTACGACTCCTGCATTGGCAGGCAGGTTCTATACCACTGAGCAACCTGGGATGAAGTAGAATTCTGGCTAATTCACTTTCTTCTTGGGTGGACTAACTTTTAACCTGAAAAAACAATAATGCCATATCTTATTATACAGCTTAGAAGTTAGCATGTGTAAGGAATATACACATATAAGTGATTTCAAATAAGGTAATATAGAATTGTATTCTTTAATATGATAGTACTCTTAAAAATAGGCAAGTTTCTTTTTCAGTTCTTTTTTGCTTTTACTGTTACAAGAAGGGGGTTCACATTGTTTGGCTTGTATTCTCTCTCAGGTGTCAGGAGATATTGTTTCTTTTTTTTTTTTTTTTTAAGCCATTAATGTATAATGATCACTGAGCTCCAGGCAATTCAAACTTTGTTCATGTCAGAGATATGAAATTTGGCTTTCGAGGGTGGACTCATCCTTCAAATATGTAAAACTTATTTTGACACTGCATGCATATGTCTAAATTTTTGCAAAACATAGGTCCTCTTAATTTCTTTAAAAGAGTTTATCATATTTTCTATCAAATAAGGGTGAGATAACTTGATCTGGAAAGCTAAACACACTAGTACAAAAGCAGTTTTTAGAGCAGTCCTGTCCATAGAACTTTCTATGGTACCATAAAATGTTCTAGAGCTGCAATATCCAAAAAGGATCCACTAACAACATTTAGCACTTGCTATATGGTTAGTGTGACTGAGGAACTGCATTTAAAATTTTTACTTAATTTTAATTAGTTTAAATTTAAATCTAAATAGCCACATCCTGTTAATGACTACTGTATTGAATAGTAGAGTTTTAGAATTTGGGCATTCAACCTATGCTTATTATTGTTGAATTAAAAAAAGAAACCTAAAATACATCCTTAAGTTGAAAAAGAGGAAGCTGATAAGTATATCCCTGGTCTGCCTACTGAAAATCCGAGATTCCTGTGGAAAGGTTTTCTCATTCTGGGGTATGGGTATCTTGGAATTCTAGGAATCTGCAGAATCACTGCTTTGGGAGTGGACTCTGGGTTAGGCCATGCTGGGCAGCAGTGCTGAATGGTGAGATACGGTAGAAGGAAAGCCAAGAATTGTCATGGAGCAGAAGTATTATGTCAGTCATCGTGGTAACCTTAATATCCTCCCTGGCAAGACCTGAGCTCAAGGAGGTGGCCTGAGATGATCAAAAAGAAGGCCCTGCCAGCTCCTGCTGAAAGAGACTTGAAAACATACAATGACCCTATTCCTTATTCCCTCTATTCCTCACTCCCTCTATTCCTCATCACTGATGGGGATCGAAGTTGACAGTTCTACCTCCAGTTCAGTAAACCCTCCCTATCATCCTGTGAAATGACAGTTGCTGTTTCTCAAACTTTAAGTATTAAACCAGCATAATCTTACCCTCTCTCAAACTCAGACACAAGTCAAATGCTCACCTTTAGATCACCCCTCCACAATATAGATATTTGGGAGTGAGCACTAACCACCACCATCATTAAGACAAAGCAGTTGGAATATCTCCTCTTTTCTGCTTTATCCCAAGACTTCCACTATGCTAAGACCTAGCAACACAGAGACAAACTACGCAGGGTCCTTCCTTCAGGGAGCCCAGAGTCAGCAGTGAGAGACAGACATAGGAAGTGCTTGGGGACATAGAATAAGGAGTAATACAGTGGGAATATGCAAAGTGAGATTAACATTCCCTCCAGTTACTTGGAATTCAGAGAAAGAAGTCTTTCTACAAATGTTTGTAGCAGAGACTAGCTCAGAACTCACCAAACTTGTTACTTCTTTCTGGTCTCTCAGGCAATACTACCCAGCCTCACTTTTATTTAGTCCAAGACTGTGTGACAAAGTTCTGCCTAGTATATCTGGCCACACTGAAGTGCCTCCTATAAAACCCCTTGTTTCAGTCTTCATGTTCTTTCTGTTGTAGGAACCATGAAAGCCAAATGCAGAGGCTGGTAGTACCATTAGCTGAATGGAGCTGGGTCCTTGACAACATTGCTTGGAGGAGACACCAGGAAGGCCTCACAAATCCAGCTGGACTGTTACATGAGAAATAGACTTGTATTGTGTAAAGCCACTATAATTTGAGGGCTGTTTGTTGTAACTATTAGCATCAATTACCTTTATATGGTTCAACTGGCTTCAACGTGGCTATCAGATATAATTACAGACTATTAGAACTTAGAAAATTCTCAGTCTATTTCATTTCTTTATCTCATAGAAAAAGCAATGAAGTGACTTGCCTAAGTTCACGCTGCCAGTTTTTGGAAATCCCAGGACTAAAATCCAGTCCCCAAGTCTCAGTCAAAGGCAGTCTCCACCAAACCACACTTGCCTCTGTTAGTCTATGCACACTTTTCAGTTCTTTTGTACAACTGCCGGTGAAACAAGACACGCAAGTGGAATTTTGTGAAAAATAAAAATGTATCTTTTTGAGGAAGAGAATATTGAGATTTAGCCTAATCTTTTTTGATATTAGAATATCTAGGCTGTTTATAACATACTGAACTTAAAGTGTACTTTAATTTGTTTATCAGGACAAATTCAGGTTTATCACCAGGACAATGCTTTATTATATTGTTTGTTTTTGTTACACTGTGCCTGGTGTTTAAGTTTATCCACCTCTGGGAAGAGAGAGGTTGAATTCTTTGGGTACAATATATGGGTTCATCAATTTCTGAGAAAAGAAGACTAACCTCTCTGATCTTCAGTGTCATGCTACCTAGGATAAAGTGGGGCAAAGAAAACCACACACAGGTTAATTTAATTGCTGTAGCAGATACTAGACTTGCATGATCTGTTATAGATACCAAATCTTGATTCATTGTGCGGCAACCAGCCTAGCCCAGGTAATGAATGGTGATGAATGTAAACCAGATGTGCAAATCTTGTCTCCTTTGTAAATAATTTTTCCAGAAATGGGAATGGGGACAAATTTTGGCCAGTGAAATGTACCTAAAAATCTGCTGGAGGTTTCTGGGAAATATTTTCCTTTCCAAGTCAGACACAACTAATCCTGCTTGCATGCCTGAAAAGGGAGATGCTGAGGAAAGGCCATTACTCTGCCACTGCCTTCCTCCATCGGGATTTAGTTGTGGGAGGATGAGACTCTCGAAGTGGGAGCAATACTCCAAGGTGGGAAACACTAATGTGAGTTGGTCACCTTTTTTGTATCCCTTTATACCTTCACCCCTCCTTGTAAGCACATGGTTGCTTGTTTCTCAGTTCATTGCAACTGAGGGATTAAAGGTTAGACTCTTTAAAACTGCCCAAAAGATTTATTGGGTTCCAGCCCCCCATCCATTCTCTGACAAATTAGCCTGGTCACCACGTTTCCATCCCTTCTATCTTGCCAGGATAAGGGTGATACAGATAATTGTCCTCAAGTTTATAATTTATAAAATTGCAGTGATAAAAATCTACCTGTTATTGTTATTAAAAGGATTGTACTGAATTCATTTATTCAACTCATATTTACTAAATGCCCATGAAAGTGAAAAAGTGAAAGTGAAGTCACTCAGGTGTGTCCGACTCTTTGCAACCCCAAGGACTGTAGCCTGCCAGGCTCCTCCATCCATGGGATTTTCAAGGCAAGAGTACTGGAGTGGGTTGCCATTTCCTTCTCCAGGGGATCTTCCCAACCCAGGGATCAAACCCGAGTCTCCTGAGTTGTAGGCAGACACTTTTACTGTCTGAGCCACAAGAGAAGTCCCCACTAAGTGCCTATAGTGAGCTAGAAATTGTGGTTAGCACTGATGATACTAATGAACAAAATAGACATGATTTTTAGCCCTCATGGAAATTCTAATCAGGTAGAAAAGACAGGCAGAAAAAGTAAATTGTTAAATAAACATACCAAGAATCAGAAAGAATTTCAATGAGCTAAACAAGATAGAATATGGAGGAAAATGAGTGGGGCAGGAATACTACTTTAGATAGTCCAGAGAAGACCTCTAAGAGGTGATGAGATTGAACCTGAGAAGTATGGAATGGAGCCCACCAGATAAAGAATGGGGAGCAAGGGAAAAGATTTTGTGGCAAATGAATAATAAGAATAACAGTCTTGAGATAGGAGGAGCTTGGTTATGCTAAAAGAAGTAAAAATGTAAATGTGGCTGGAATGCAGTTAATTATAGAGAAAAATGGCAGGGACTAGGACATGTAGAGCTTTATAGTTCATAAAAAGGAATTTTTATTGGATTCTAATTGCAATGAGAAGTCTTTGAAGGGTTTTCAGCAGGGGAGGCATGATTTTATAGGATTTAAAAATTAAAACTCTAGCTTTTGTGTAGAAAAAATGTAGAGATGTTCAAAGCAAGGAGACCATATGAAAGGCTGTGTAGTGCTACAGGTAAGCAATGGCTTAACCTGAGAGAAGAGATGGACAAGGGACTGGAATAGAAGTGAATAGATTTAAGACAAATTTAAAGCGCTGAATCAACAGAATTTTCTGATGGATTGAGTGTGGGAGGTAAGGGAAAGGAAGAACTTAGTGGTATCTTCCATATTTTTGATTCAAAGAACTAGATGGATGGTAGGGCTACTTTCTAAGAGTTTCCTCTTAGAGGAAGATTAGAGAAGGGAGATTTTGGACTTGGGGTGAAAATCAACAGTCTGATGTGGATTTTTTTTTAAAAAGATGGCTAAAAGTAATTCATTTAGTGATGTCATATTGGTAGCTGAATGTGTATTTATAGGTAAGTCTAAACTGATACAACAGTTAGCTATTGCTATGTAACAAACCATACCAAAAATCAGAAACTTAAAGAACAACTATTTTGTTAGCTTGTGTCTTTTCAGGTTGGTGAGTTACCCTAGGTTAAGTGAGGATCTTCCTTGCTGTCACCTGGGTTCTCTAGTGCATCAGTAGTCAGCTGAGTGTTGGCTAAGTGGCTTTGTTTCTGGCAGTTGGTTGATTGTCAGATGGTATAGCGATCTATATCGCTTTTCATTCTTTAGTGGGCTGCTTTGGTCTTGTTCATAAAATAGAAAGAGGGTTTCTAAGAGTTAGTAGAGTCTTAAGCTCATAACTGGTCAGCATCACCTTTCCAGAATTCCACTGACCAAAGAAAATTTTAAGGCCAGTCCAGATGCAGTGAATAAAGAAATAGAGTCTACCTGATGATGTGAGCTGTTGCAAAGTCACATGGCAAAAGGGTATAGACACAGAAAGGTCATTAACTGGGGACATCAATGTTATTAATTGACTATCAGTTCAGTTCAGTTCAGTTCAGTCGCTCAGTCATGTCTGACTCTTTGTGACTCCATGGACTGCAGCATGCCAGGCCTCCCTGTCCATCACCAACTCCCGGAGTTTACTCAAACTCATGTTGATTGAGTCAGTGATGCCATCCAACCATCTCATCCTCTGTCATCCCCGTCTTCTCCCGCCTTCAATCTTTCCCAGAATCTAGGTCTTTTCAAATGAGTCAGTTCTTTGCATAAGGTGGCCTAAGTATTGGAGTTTCAGCTTCAGCATCAGTCCTTCCAATGAACATTCAGGACTGAATTCCTTTAGAAAGGACTGGTTGGATCTCCTTGCAGTCCAAGGGACTCTCAAGAGTCTTCTCCAACACCACAGTTCAAAAGCATCAATTCTTTGGCACTCAGCTTTCTTTATAGTCCAACTCTCACATCCATACATGACTACTGGAAAAATCATAGCCTTGACTAGATGGACCTTTGTTGGCAAAGTAATGTCTCTACTTTTTAATATGCTGTCTAGGGTGGTCATAACTTTTCTTCCAAGGAGTAAGCGTCTTTTAATTTCATGGCTGCAGTCACCATCTGCAGTAATTTTGGAGCCCCCCAAATAAAGTCTGTCATTGTTTCCACTGTTTCCCCATCTATTTCCCATGAAGTGATGGGACCAGATGCCATGATCTTAGGTTTCTGAATGTTGAACTTTAAGCCAACTTTGTCACTCTCCTCTTTCACTTTTATCAAGAGCCTCTTTAGTTCCTCTTCACTTTCTGCCATAAGGGTGGTGGTGTCTGCATATTTGAGGTTATTGATATTTCTCCCAGCGATCTTGATTCCAGCTTGTGCTTCCTCCAGCCCAGTGTTTCTCATGCTAAGTTAAAAAAGCAGGGTGACAATATACATCCTTGACGTACTCCTTTTCCTATTTGGAACCAGTCTGTTGTTCCATATCCAGTTCTAACTGTGGCTTCCTGACCTGCCTACAGATTTCTCAAGAGGCATATCAGGTGGTCTGGTATTCCCATCCCTTTCAGAATTTTCCACAGTTTGTGGTGATCTACACAATCAAAGGCTTTGGCATAGTCAATAAAGTAGAAATAGATGTTTTTCTGGAACTCTCTTGCTTTTTTGATAGTCCAATGGTTGTTGGCAATTTGATCTCTGGTTCCTCTGCCTTTTCTAAATCCAGCTTGAACATCTGGAAGTTCACGGTTCACATACTGTTGAAGCCTTGCTTGGGGAAGTTTGAATTTTGAGCATTACTTTGCGTGTGAGATGAGTGCAATTGTGAGGTTGTTTAAGCATTCTTTGGCATTGCCTTTCTATGGGATTGGAATGAAAATTGACCTTTTACAGTCCTGTGGCCCCTGCTGCATTTTCCAAATTTGCTGGCATATTGAGTGCAACACTTTCACAGCATCATCTTTTAGGATTTGAAATAGCTCAACTGGAATTCCATCACCTCCACTAGCTTTGTTCATAGTGATGCTTCCCTTGACTTCACATTCCAGGATGTCTAGCTCTAGGTGAGTGATCATACCATCATGATTATCTGGGTCATGAAGATCTTTTTTGTACAGTTCTTCTGTGTATTCTTGCCCCCTCTTCTTAATATCTTCTGCTTCTGTTAGGCCCATACCATTTCTTTCCTTTATTGAGTACCATCTTTGCATGAAATATTCCCTTGGTATCTCTAATTTTCTTGAAGAAATCTCTAGTCTTCCCCATTCTATTGTGTTCCTCTATTTCTTTGCATTGCTGACTGAAGAAGGCTTTCTTATCTCTCCTTGCTATTCTTTGTAACTTTGCATTCAAATGGGTATATCTTTCCTTTTCTCCTTTACTTTTTGCTTCTCTTCTTTTCATAGCTATTTGTAAGGCCTCCTCAGACAGCCATTTTGCTTTTTTGCATTTCCTCTTCTTGGGGATGGTCTTGATCCCTGCCTCCTGTACACTGTCACAAACCACCATCCATAGTTCATCAGGCACTCTATCTATCAGATCTAATCCCTTGAATCTATTTGTCACCTCCACTGTATAATTGTAAAGGATTTGATTTAGGTCATACTTGAATGGTCTAGTGGTTTTCCCTAGTTTCTTTAATTTAAGTCTGAATTGGCACTAAGGAATTCATGATCTGAGCCACAGTCAGCTCCCAGTGTTGTTTTTGCGGACTTTGTAGAGCTTCTCCATCTTTGGCTGCAAAGAATATAATCAATCTGATTTGGGTATTGACCATCTGGTGATGTCCATGTGTAGAGTCTTCTCTTGTGTTGTTGGCAGAGGGTGTTTGCTATGACCAGTGAGTTCTCTTGGCAAAACTCTGTTAGCCTTTGCTCTGCTTCATTCCGTATTCCAAGGCCAAATTTGCCTGTTACTCCAGGTGTTTCTTGACTTCTTACTTTTGCCTTCCAGTCTCCTGAGTCTCCTGTAATGAAAAGGACATCTTTTTTGGGTGTTAGTTCTAGAAGGTTTTGTAGGTCTTCATAGAACCGTTCAACTTCAACTTCTTCAGCATTACTGGTCGGGGCATAGACTTGGATTACCAATATATTGAATGGTTTGCCTTGGAAACGAACAGAGATCATTCTGTCATTTTTGATACTGTATCCAAAATTGAATTTCAGACTCTTCTGTTGACTATGAGGGCTACTCCATTTTTTCTAAGGGATTCTTGCCCACAGTAGTAGATTTAATGCTCATCTGAGTTAAATTCACCCATTCCAGTCCATTTTAGTTCGCTGATTCCTAAAATTCCTAAAAACTAATTGGCTATACTATATGTTATAATTCAGGAGTCTTCAGCATTTAGGTATTATTTAAATCATAGGAAAAGCTGAGCTCAACTAGAGAGAAAGTATAAGTCAAGGAGAGAAGAGTCTTAAGACGTTCCAGCATTTGGCTAATGAGGTTGAGGCCAGCAAATAGACTAGAAGGCAAAACAGGAAATAGAAATACATAGAACATGTACTAATGTTTAACAAACTGAGTCTCAATATAGTTTATATTCATTCATTGAGGTGTTCTCAGTTCAAAGAAGACTTAGTTAGCTCTATGGTAGGAAAAAAAAATGATCTATAGACTATGAGAATCTAGTAAAAACCATGTAGAGTGTATAATTTAGTCAGAGGACAATTTCATGCTCCCATAAAGTTAATAACAATGTAAGATAGTATACAAGTGTTTCTCAAGGGCCTGTCACTGAGAAATCTTCAGCAAGACAAAAGTCAACCCTTTCGCTGGTTACATGGATGCTTTTGCTTTGTGAAAAATTCATTGAACCATACTCTATTACTTGTATAATCTTCCCTATGTGCATTATATTGCATAAAAAGATTAAGAAAAAAATAGTTTATCCCTCTGAGCTATTGATACTGATAATGATTTAGTTTGATTTAAAATACTGTCTTTTCACAAGAATTTCCTTTTATTATACTAGCTTTCATACATCTGATATATTCTTACATAGTTCAGGACTAAAATTTAGAAAAAGAGGCTTGACAATAAAAAAATACTTTTTCCTTATAAGCAATTTAATCATGATTAATTTTTAAACCTTTTTTCAATAGTTTTGAAAAAATATATTATCTTTGTCTTCTACCTCAGCTTAAATGAACTCCCATTATGAAAAGCAATCTAGTTCTCTGCTTCAGTATGCACTATACTTTTAACATATGAGCAAAATAAAATTCAAACAGAGGAGAAATTGCTTTTTGTTACAAGTTTTTGCTAACAGAAGGTAAGAAGTCCTTTTGAAAAAGACAATTGAAGGAAAAGAAATTGGAACAGTTAGAAAGAAAAGAAGGCCTTGTAGAAATAAAATAGAGACCAAATCAGATAGGAGCTTACTTGGAAAACTGGAATAGGGACAAATTGGCTGGGTCAAAAAAGGAAAACGGCTTTTAGAAAAATGGCTATAGAAATAATCATAGAATTTAAAGTTGGTTTGGATGATTTAAGAATGCAGGTGAGGAGGGGTGACAAGACAGCTCATGTTTCAGGAGATTTGCGTCATGTTTTATGCAAAGTTGAGCTAGAAGTTGTTTTTATAATCAAAGCAACCAAAACTGATTATTAACTGTATATTCATGACATGTGAGCATTGGTAGTGACTGAACTCAGATAGCTGTTTGAGTGATGAGATACAAGGACCCTCAAATCTGACGAGGAAGCCAAGACCCAAAGAGATTAAGTAATTTGGTGAAGGCCATCTGAAGAGCCAAGAATAAAGAGGTATAGGACTAGTCTGAGTTGTTTTTGCTGTTGTTTGGTCACTAAGTCATATGTGACTCTTTGCGACTCCATGAACTGCAGCATGCCATGCTTCCCTGTCCTTCAGTATCTCCCTGAGTTTGCTCAAACCCATGTCCATTGAGTCAGTGATGCCATACAACCGTCTCATCCTCTGTTGCCCCCTTCTCCTCTTGCCCTCACTCTTTCCCAGCATTAGGGTCTTTTCCAATGGGTCTGAGTTAATCACCTCAAAATCTAAACAGAGAGGCTTGCTCTATTTTTGTAGGTAAACCATGCAAAAATGAACTTGGTAGAAGATGTAGTTGTTGTGGATTTTGTTTTCATATTGGGCAAAGCCTGTTACCAGAAGGAAAGTGAAGTCGCTTAGTCGTGTCTGACTCTTTGCAACGCCATGGACTGTAGCCTACCAGGCTTCTCCATCCGGGATTTTCCAGGCAAGAGTACTGGAGTGGGTTGCCATTTCCTTCTCCAGAGGATCTTCCTGGCCCAGGGATTAAACCCAGGTCTCCCACACTGTAGGCAGATGCTTTACTGTCTGAGCCACCAGAAGCAAAGGGAGTGCCAAAGCAAGCGATTTACAATGGGTACCAATATTTCTCTAAGAGAGACTGGGGCAGTTTTAAAAAATGGCCACAAATTCTTTGCTATTTCTTTCACTGAGAGTTTGAGGGTCCATGTCACTTCCCCTGGACCTGGGTTGGGCTGTGACTACCATCTGCAGAACAAATTGAGGTTGGAAAGTAAGTATAGAAGCCAGGACACCTGTTCAAAGGTTGTTGCTTCCATTCAGAATGATGGCAGCTTGGAGTAGGGGGATGATTCTGGCGATGGAAAGAAGAAGCTCTAAGAGGTGGAATTTAAGAGGAGGAATTAACTGGATCTGATGATAGAATGGATTATGGCAGGGTATGGCTTGAGCAGTAAGAAGGTTCTGATTTCCCTAACTGGAAAAAAATCTAGGCCTAGAGCCCCAACATTCTATTTTAGCCATTTAGGATGACCATGAGACATCCTGCTTTCTTTTGGTGGTTGGGTTTCAAATGGGCAATTAGATCCATAAGTTCGGAGCCCAGGGGAGAAATCTGAGGTAGGTATAGAATTTCTCTTATTATATAAAAGTTAATTTTTTTTTTAAACTTGAATTATTCTTTTGGCTTTTCTCCAAACCTATGAATTTCAATATTCTCTTGGGCTTCCCAATCACTTCAGTTCCAGGTAACACAACACCGCGGTCATCTTCCTCCATCTCTGTTTTCATATATGAAGGTTTTCTTTAGCTCTCTTCTTTTGTGAAGTAAAACAAAAGCTAACCAGATTTCTGAGTTTTTAGCCAGAACATCAGAAAATAAACAAAAACAAGGCTTAGAGCTTAAATGGCTCCACTGCACATTTGCAATTTCACAGCAGCCCCTAGGGGTTTAAGGGAAATATTGCAGGCTCAAAGTCTAAGAAACAGATGGTGCCCCTCATCAGATTTGCCTGTAAAATTCCGGAACTCAACATGACAGATTACATCTATTTTTCAGTTTATAAAAGCCTCAAGAGAATGCCCTTCTCCAGATCTAATAACTACCCATGGGACTATAATGCTGGTTGGTACTGTACTCCCAAGTCCACACTGTCCTCCTCTCAGAATTACCATTATTGCCCACGTAGGGCATTTCTATTCCCTCAAACGTGCTAGCTTGATCCCATTAAGTCACAGTTTGGAAAGAACACCTGTTTAACTTCTTTCCTCAGATATAATTTCTTTGTAATCTTTGTAATCAAAATAGTAACAAGAGTAAAATTGGCCATATACCTGTATGTATTGGCTATTGTTCAGGATTTCTGGGCTCAGGAATCAAACTGGGAAATGCTCCCACAGATAACATAATGAGATAAGTTCTATAAGTGCCCTATCAAGGGCAGAGGGAGAGCACTTAGTGGCAACAATTTTGTCTCCTTAGAAGATAAGGGTAGTATCATTATCAGAGGGGAAAGCAGCATTTCTCACAAAAGGTTAAGATCATGATCAGATTTTTGCACTTCTAGCTCATCTTTACCTTTCAAGCCTTAACTCAAATGCCCCTTTTCTCAGAGGCCTTTTCTGCCTGCTCGTTCATTTAAGGAAACCACCCTCTTCTCTGGTCAATTACTCCATTATTCATTACTGTATCTATTCCCTTCCTTGTACTCATGATAATTATTTGTAATTTCCTTGTTTCAGTGTTTGTTTATATGCTTATTTGGTATTCAAGTGCTACTTTATCCCTCATTCAGAATAGGTGCTCAATTAATTAATGAAATGTCTGAACAAGGCCCAAATCACCAGCTAGTCTACTGAGAGAACTCCATCCAATTGATTATCTGGTATCCTCTGCCAAGCACTATCCAGTAGAAATATAATGCAAGTCATTTATGTAATTTTAAATAGTCTAGTCACTAAAAAAGTAGAGATATGAAATTAACTTTATAATATATTCTATTTTACATAATATATCATTTAACATGTAATCAGTATAAATATGATCAATGTAAAAATGGTTAGTAAAATAGTTTACATTCTCTTTTTCGTAGTAAGTCTCTGAAATCCAGTCAGTTCAGTCAGTCAGTTCAGTTGCTCAGTCCTGTCTGACTCTTTGCGACCCCATGAACCGCAGCACGCCAGGCCTCCCTGTCCATCACCAACTCCTGGAGTTCACTCAAACTCATGTCCATCGAGTCAGTGATGCCATCCAGCCATCTCATCCTCTGTTGTCCCCTTCTCCTGCCCCCAATCCCTCCCAGCATCAGGGTCTTTTCAAATGAGTCAGCTCTTCGCATGAGGTGGCCAAAGTATTGGAGTTTCAGCTTTAGCATCATTCCTTCTAAAGAAATCCCAGGGCTGATCTCCTTTAGGATGGACTGGTTGGATCTCCTTGCAGTCCAAGGGACTCTCAAGAGTCTTCTCCAACACCACAGTTCAAAAGCATCAATTCTTCGGTGCTCAGCTTTCTTCACAGTCCAAATCTCACATCCATACATGACTACTGGAAAAACCATAGCCTTGACTAGACGGACCTTTGTTGGCAAAGTAATGTCTCTGCTTTTCAATATGCTATCTAGGTTGGTCATAATTTTCCTTCCAAGGAGTAAGCGTCTTTTAATTTCATGGCTGCAACCACCATTTGCAGTGATTTTGGAGCCCCCCAAAATAAAGTCTGACACAGTTTCCACTGTTTCCCCATCTATTTCCCATGAAGTGATGGGACCAGATGTCATGATCTTAGTTTTCTGAATGTTGAGCTTTAAGCCAACTTTTTCACTCTCCTCTTTCACTTTCCTCAAGAGGCTTTTTAGTTCCTCTTCACTTTCTACCATAAGGGTGGTGTCATCTGAAATCTGGTAAGTATTTGATACAGTACATCTTAATTTGAATGTTAGATTTTTATAGGAGCTCCTTGATTTGTATTTTGATTTTATAAAATTTATAGTTGAAAAAGAAGACTCATATCCCCAAGCAGTTCCAAACAGATTTAAGCATTTTCTGAAAATGAATCAAGTATCAGATTTTAAATGTGAATTTGAGTAAATTTAAATGAAAGAAAAATAAAAATTCAGTTTGTAATTGTAGTAGACACATTTCAAGTACTTAACGGTGCTAGTGGTTACTACATTGCAGCATAGACATCTTGTCAAACTTTTCTCATCATGTTGTCTTGTGGAAACGTGTCTTCACAATCAGATTATGCTATTCCAAGAGAGAAAAGAGAAAGAAACTTGCAACATTAAGAGGAAGTGTTTGCCAGGAACTTTGGCAGGTATTTTCCAAATAAACTTGCAAACAAGCCTATGAGGCTGATTCCACTGTCCACATTTTATCCCTTGGGAAACCGAAAACTGAGCGAGAGAGAACCTGCTGCAAGCACATGGAGTCTTTTTCTCTCTCCAGTGGTTTCTGGATGGTAAGAGTGAACAAATGGATGCTCATCCTTGGCTTTGTGTCCTCCTCATCTCTCTGGGTACGACCCTGACCACACGGGAGCATGCCCAGCTCTGCAGGTGTGAGTCACATAGTGCAGCCTCTCTGCTTCCAGTTCCTCACAGATCCTGGTGAAGTTCAGTCCTGACATAGGAGGTAGATGGGCCCCTGGGCAGAGCAGCTGGAGTTTGTCAAGCAGAGCAAATTGAAGCTGTTTTTCCTAGACACTTCAAGGACAAAGTTAATGGCAGGAGGTGAGCTCTGCTGGAGTAAAGAGGTAAGATGAGCACTCCTGAGGTCAGTGAGACCTCCCCAACTGCATATGTGCAGAAAAGCTCCTTGTGGTGTCAAAAGGGAGGGGGGCCACCCCAAAATAAATGTTTTCAAACCGCCCCTCAATATCCCTTTTCTTTTCTTCCTTAGTGAGAGAACACGTTATTTTTAGCTGGATACGTGCTCCTCCCTGAGAACAAAAACTATATTTCTCTACTTCCTTAGCTACCTGTGGTCATGTGACTACCTTTTGTCCAATGCAATGTAGGAGGAAGTGTGTGAGACTAATGGAAAGTTTCCTTAAAGAAAGAATTTCTACCTTCCTTCACTTCCTTCCTCTATTGCACATAGAGTGGCCTCAGCTGAATGCAGAGTTGATGGCTGGAATTTCAGTATCCATGTTGGATCATGAGGTGGAGGCCATGTGGCATGAGGTGGGTGCCATTGTGCTTTCTGAGAACTTCTTTTTTGTTTAGTCAATATCAGTTCAGTTCAGTCGCTCACTCGTGTCTGACTCTTTGCGACCCCATGAATCACAGCACGCCAGGCCTCCCTGTCCATCACCAACTCCCAGAGTTCACTCAGACCCACGTCCATCGAATCAGTGATGCCATCCAGCCATCTCATCCTCTGTCGTCCCCTTCTCCTCCTGCCCCCAATCCTTCCCGGCATCAGAGTCTTTTCCAGTGAGTCAACTCTTCGCATGAGGTGGCCAAAGTACTGGAGTTTCAGCTTCAGCATCATTCTTTCCAAAGAACACCCAGGACTGATCTCCTTCAGAATGGACTGATTGGATCTCCTTGCAGTCCAAGGAACTCTCAAGAGTCTTCTCCAACACCACAGTTCAAAAGCATCAATTCTTCGGCACTCAGCCTTCTTCACAGTCCAACTCTCACATCCATACATGACCACAGGAAAAACCATAGCCTTGACTAGACCAACCTTTGTTGGCAAAGTAATGTCTCTGCTTTTGAATATGCTACCTAGGTTGGTCATAACTTTCCTTTCAAGGAGTAAGCGTCTTTTAATTTCATAGCAGCAATCACCATCTGCAGTGATTTTGGAGCCCCCCAAAATAAAGTCTGACACTGTTTCCACTGTTTCCCTATCTATTTCCCATGAAGTGATAGGACCAGATGCCATGATCTTCGTTTTCTGAATGTTGAGCTTTAAGCCAACTTTTTCTCTCTCCACTTTCACTTTCATCAAGAGGCTTTTTAGTTCCTCTTCACTTTTTGCCATAAGGGTGGTGTCATCTGCATATCTGAGGTTATTGATATTTCTCCCGGCAACCTTGATTCCGGCTTGTGCTTCTTCCAGTCCAGCGTTTCTCATGATGTACGCTGCATATAGGTTAAATAAGCAGAGTGACAATATACAGGCTTGACGTACTCCTTTTCCTATTTGGAACCAGTTTATTGTTCCATGTCCAGTTCTAACTGTTGCTTCCTGACCTGCAAACAGATTTCTCAAGAGGCAGGTCAGGTGGTCTGGTATTCCCATCTCTTGAAGAATTTTCCACAGTTTATTGTGATCCACACAGTCAAAGGCTTTGGCATAGTCAATAAAGCAGAAATAGATGTTTTTCTGGAACTCTCTTGCTTTTTCCATGATCCAGCAGATGTTGGCAATTTGATCTCTGGTTCCTCTGCCTTTTCTAAAACCAGCTTGAAAATCTGGAAGTTCATGGTTCACGTATTGCTGAAGGCTGGCTTGGAGAAATTTGAGCATTATTTTACTAGGGTGTGAGATGAGTTCAATTCTGCAGTAGTTTGAGCATTCTTTGGCATTGCCTTTCTTTGGGATTGGAATGAAGACTGACGTTTTCCAGTCCTGTGGCCACTGCTGAGTTTCCAAATGTGCTGGCATATTGAGTGCAGCACTTTCACAGCATCATCTTTCAGGATTTGAAATAGCTCAACTGGAATTCCATCACCTCCACTAGCTTTGTTCCTAGTGATGCTTTCTAAGGCCCACTTGACTTCACATTCCAGGATGTCTGGCTCTAGGTCAGTGATCACATCATCATGATTATCTGGGTCATGAAGATCTTTTTTATACAGTTCTTCTGTGTATTCTTGCCCCCTCTTCTTAATATCTTCTGCTTCTGTTAGGTCCATCCCATTTCTGTCCTTTATTGAGCCCATCTTTGCATGAAATCTTCCCTTGGTATCTCTAATTTTCTTGAAGAGATCTCTAGTCTTTCCCATTCTGTTGTTTTCCTCTATTTCTTTGCATTGATCGCTGAGGAAGGCTTTCTTATCTCTCCTTGCTACTCTTTGGAACTCTGCATTCAGATGCTTATATCTTTCCTTTTCTCCTGTGCTTTTCACTTCTCTTCTTTTCACAGCTATTTGTAAGGCCTCCCCAGACAGCTACTTTGCTTTTTTGCATTTCTTTTCCATGGGGATGATCTTGATCCCTGTCTCCTGTACCATGTCACGAACCTCAGTCCATAGTTCACCAGGCACTCTATCTATCAGATCTAGGCCCTTAAATCTATTTCTCACTTCCACTGTATAATCATAAGGGATTTGATTTAGGTCATACCTGAATAGTCTAGTGGTTTTCCCTACTTTCTTCAATTTAAGCCTGAATTTGGTACTAAGGAGTTCATGATCTGAGCCACGTCAGCTCCCGGTCTTGTTTTTGTTGACTGTATAGAGCTTCTCCATCTTTGGCTGCAAAGAACATAATCAATCTGATTTCGGTGTTGACCATCTGGTGATGTCCATGTGTAGAGTCTCTTGTGTTGTTGGAAGAGGGTGTTTGTTATGACCAGTGCATTTTCTTGGCAAAACTCTATTAGTCTTTGCCCTGCTTCATTCCATATTCCAAGGCCAAATTTGCCTGTTACTCCAGGTGTTTCTTGACTTCCTACTTTTGCATTCCAGTCCCCTATAATGAAAAGGACATCTTTTTGGGGTGTTAGTTCTATAAGGTCTTGTAGGTCTTCATAGAACCGTTCAACTTCAGCTTCTTCAGCATTATTGGTTGAGGCATAGACTTGGGTTACTGTGATGTTGAATGGTTTGCCTTGGAAATGAACAGAGATCATTAGTAGGAGGGATTCTGGGCCAAGCTGGGACCACCTGTAGGCAGTATTTCCCAAGCCCTTCTGCCTAAATATTTATTCTAGGTACTTGTGCATGAACTCACTTTCATTTTGCTATCTATCACACTGTTTTCTGAGTTTCCTAGTTCCTCTTCCTCCAGGCATTTCATCCTTCTTTTCTCTCTTCTAAGAACTTGTTTTTCTGTCTAGCTTTCTGGCTATTGACTTGCTATTGGAGATTGATTGCATTAATGTCACAGATTACCAGGCCTCCCTTTATCCATAGTTTTCTTTAGTGAACTTTCACACTGATTCTGGGACCTGGCCCTGAGATATTTGATTAATGAGATAGCAGCTATCTTTTTGAAAAGTGCATGCACATTTTTCCTTTCTCTCTTGGATCTCTGCACACCAAGAGAACATGCCTGAGTTAGCCTGCTGGAGGGATGTGAGAGATACATGGAACAGAGCCAAAGCATCTCAGCTGAGGCCACTCTAGACCAGCCAGCTGACAACCAGCCTGCCAGCTGATAGTGGATGTCTGAGCAAGCCCTGCCAAAATCAGTCAATACTGGTCCAGGGTGGCAGAACTTCCTAGTGGAATCATAAGCTGATGAGAATTTACAAATGATCGTTGTTTTATGACACTAAGTTTTGGGGTGGCTTATTGCATAGCCATAGCCACACTTCCTTCCACAACTGCCCCTCCCACTGTCTTACCACAAGCATCTGTGCTTACAATCTATATGATTTACTATCTATATGATTACATAAGTTGATATTCTCAGTTTAACCTGAGATTTTTGGCTTAAAGCAGCAATCATTTATCCATGATTATTCATGAATCTATGGGTCATCTTTTGGATCTGCTGTGGGTTTTGCTTGCCTGATCTTGGTGGGACTTGCTCATGCATCTGTGGTCAACTGGAGGTTAGGCTGATTTATTATAGCAACACTGGGATGATTCTCTCTCCACGTGGTCATCATCATGGCCTGAGCTTATTCACATAATGATCACAAAGCTCCGGAAGTACTCAAGAGTGATGAATTCTAACGTGAAAGCTGTTTTAAGCCCCTGCTTACATCATTTTTGCTCTATTCCATTGACTCAAACCCAGAATGAATGTGGAAAAACATTGTAGAGTGACATCAGAAAATTAGGATCACTAGTGCAATTGATTGGAGAAGGCAATGGCACCCCACTCAAGTGCTCTTGCCTGGAAAATCCCATGGACGGAGGAGCCTGGTAGGCTGCAGTCCATGGGGTTGCTAGAGTTGGACATGACTGAGTGACTTTGCTGTCACTTTTCACTTTCATGCATTGGAGAAGGAAATGGCAACCCACTCCAGTGTTCTTGCCTGGAGAATCCCAGGGACGGGGGAGCCTGGTGGGCTGCCATCTATGGGTTCGCACAGAGTCGGACACGACTGAAGTGACTTAGCAGTAGCAGTAGCAGTGCAATTGATCCACTGTAGTGATATCACACAAATACTTTGGTTTCTCTGAGCCTTGGTTTCCTCTTTCAAAAATGGAGATAATAATACGAAGGTGTTATATTTGAATTATATGTCAATATGTAGAAGTCCTGGGGCTTCCCTAGTGGCTTAGATGGTAAGGAATCCGTCTGCAATGCAAGAGACCTGTGTTTGATCCCTGGGTTGGGAAGATCCTCTGGAGAAAAATGTCAGGAAATCACCAGTATTCTTGCCTGGAAAATCCCATGGACAGAGGAGCCTGGCAGAATACAGTTCATTGGGTCACATGAGTTGGACACGACTTAGGAACTAAACCACAGCAACCAAATGAAGTCCTAACCCTCAGTTCCTCTGAATGGATCTTATTTGGAAATAGGATCTTTGCAGATATAATTTAGTTAAAATGAGGTCATTAGAGTGGGGTTTAATCCTGTATGACTATTTTCTTTGTGAGAAGAGGAAAACATCATTAAGATCCAGACACATGAGGATTGGGGCAGATGTAGGCATAATAGAGCTGCAAGCCCACAAATACCAGGGATTGACAGCCACCACTAGGAACTAAGAAGGGGTAAGGAAGAATTTTATTTACAGCCTCAGAGGAACATGGTCCTGCCAACACCCTGATCTTGGACTTCTGGCCTCTAGACAGTGAGACAACACGTTTCTGTTGCTTTTAAGCCACTCAGTTTGTAGTGCTTATTACAGCAGCCCTAGGAAACTAATACAGGCCTGCTCCTCTGGCTTACAGCTCAACATTCAGAAAACTAAGGTCATAGCATCCAGTCCCATCACTTCATGGGAAATAGATCGGGCAACAGTGGAAACAGTGACAGACTTTATTTTTCAGGGCTCCAAAATCACTGCAGATGGTGACTGCAGCCATGAAATTAAAAGACGCTTGCTCCTTGGAAGAAAAGCTATGACCAACCTAGCTGCTGCTAAGTCTGCTGCTAAGTCACTTCAGTCATGTCCGACTCTGTGCGACCCCATAGACGGCAGCCCACCAGGCTTCCCGTCCCTGGGATTCTCCAGGCAAGAACACTGGAGTGGGTTGCCATTTCCTTCTCCAATGCATGAGAGTGAAAAGTGAAAGTGAAGTCGCTCAGTCATGTCCGACTCTAGCAACCCCATGGACTGCAGCCTACCAGGCTCCTTGGTCATGGGATTTTCTAGGCAAAAGTACTGGAGTGGGGTGCCATTGCCTTCTCCGTGACCAACCTAGACAGCATATTAAAAAACAGAGACATTACTTTACCAGCAAAGGTTCATCTAGTCAAAGCCACGATTTTTCCAGTGGTCATGTATCGATATGAGAGTTGGACTATAAAGAAAGCTGAGTGCCAAAGAATTGATGCTTTTGAACTGTAGTGTTGGAGAAGACTCTTGAGAGTCCTTTGGACTGCAAGGAGATCCAACCAGTCCATCCTAAAGGAGATCAGCCCTGAGTATTCATTGGAAGGACTGATGCTGAAGCTGAAACTCCAATACTTTGGCTACCAGATGCGAAGAACTGACTCATTTAAAAAGATCCTGAGGATGGGAAAGATTGAGGGCAGGAGGAGAGGGGGACAACAGAGGATGAGATGGTTGGATGGCATCACTGACTCAATGGACATGGGTTTGGGTGGACTCTGGGGGTTGGTGATGGACAGAGAACCCTGGCATGCTAAAGTCCATGGGGTTGCAAAGAGTCAGACATGACTGAGCAACTGAACTGAATGAACTCCACTGGCAGAACTTTTATCTAAGTATCAGTGAGAGAAGTGACTGCTGATGGATGGACGCTG
This sequence comes from Bos indicus, assembly GCF_029378745.1. Lineage (NCBI taxonomy): Eukaryota > Metazoa > Chordata > Mammalia > Artiodactyla > Bovidae > Bos > Bos indicus. The sequence goes on along the minus strand of NC_091772.1, from coordinate 3,284,034 downwards.
GCCCTACAAGTAGAGCTTCTGAGGTAATGCCAATCCCATTTCATACTGGGAAGAATCTCTTCAATAAGTGTGAGGGTGCACAGCTGTACAACATCAGAGCTGCCTCAGATCTCTGGTTTTAGAATCCTTGGTTTTTCAAAGGAAACACTACTTGTCTTCCTGTCAGCCTCCCTGCTGGCTTTGGTCAGCTCTGCACATCTGCCCATACCAGTCCTTGGGAGGCATGTCTGCAGGGCCGGGATGTTTCCATTTTCTGAAGAAGCATCTCTGAGTTCTGATTGCTGGCCTTGCTCCCATGTAACTCTATTTCCAGTTAACATTCCAGGAAGACAGAGGCTAAATTTAATTCCCTTTAACCTTGTGATTTCTATACCATATCCTCCATTCAGACTCTTGTATTATGCAACGAACTTGATTCTGGGCATTCTAGAGGCAGTAGTGGTAGTTTTTGTAGTCAAATAGGTGGGGAAAGTCATGTTTCTCCTGTGGGAAATCTCGCATCTCCTTAGACATTTTAGGAAGTTTGCCACATGAGAGTGCTCCCAGAATGCACCACCAGATTCCTCCCAGAATGCTCCTTGCTGCTCCCCAACCTCTAACATTGTTCATTCTGTTCTCCTTGGCAAGACAGTGCTTCTTAAACTCTAAGAACTTTATTTTTCTACGACTTGAATCCGGCGAAATATTTTCCCCACATTTGCATTATATTGTCTTTTTATTAAATTATAATTGACTAATTATATTAGTTTCAGAAGCACAGCATAATTATTTGATATTTTTATACATTACAAAATGATCACAAATCTTCTTGCCGCCTTTCACCATAAAAAATTATTACCAAATTACTGGTTACCAGGATCCAGCCCCAGTAGGATCCAGGGATTCCCTCGGGAGGACGGTGTCAGTGAAAGAATAGATAAAGAGATAGAGATAGGGAAAGAATTTTGCTGTTAAGAAAATAGAGGAGAGAAAAGAGGCTGATATTCCTTGGTTTACACAGAAAGCCAATAAAGCCCCAGCATGGGACTTACTCTGTTCATGTAGGCCACAGGCGCCTTCTCGAATCGTGGAAGGTGCCCCACCTTGGGCACCTTCTTGAGTGGGTCTTAGAAGCCCAGGCAGGAAAGTGAACGCAGAGAGCCCCTGCGCTCCATGGAGTCAGCCTGAATAGGAAAAGGAAAGAGAAAGAACGACACAGGGAGACTGAACTTTGGTGAGCAAGGCCGGCACTTTATTTTCCAAAGCAGTTTTTATACCTTAAGTTGTGCATAGAGGATAATGGGGGAAGGGGTAGAGTCATACAAGGTCAGCAGTCCTTGATCCTTATCAAAACCAGGCTTTCTTCCTGTAAACTTATCATATGCAAAAGTTTTAGGTGATTTACATCATCTTCTGGCCAGGAAGCCTGTTAACATTTTATGACCCTTTTCCTCAGAAAACTTATTTTTCTCTAAAGGTGATTATTCTAAAGTCAGCCGTCACCCTCCAAAAGCATTAGATAAAGTTGCATACCAATAGGGCAAAAAGTGGTGGGCTATAACAAGAAAAAAATTAACTCAAGGGTCTAAGGTTACAAACATTAAAGCTACTACTTACATTGCTATACACCAACTATATTAATCAATACACTCCCAGGGACACAGTAGGTAAAGTGAAAGTGTGAAAGTGAAGTCCCTCAGTCGTGTCCGACTCTTAGTGACCCCATGGACTGCAGCCTACCAGGCTCCTCTGTCCATAACATTTTCCAGGCAAGAGTACTGGAGTGGGGAAACTTGGCAGCAAGCATTAGCTCAACAAAGAAATCCTCTACTAGTTCTATTTAACAATTTTAACTCTCTGAGAAGCTCTGCATTGTTAGAATATCTTAAGCTTCCCATGCCTCTCGTGGGGAGGCTGTGAATCTGAACAAACCTGTCAGGCAAGCCAGAAAGTCATCAGAGGGGTTTAAATTGAAACACTCCTATTATGTCCAGGAGACTTATTAACTAGAGTTTTAAGTTGATTTTCTTACAGAGAAATGCGGTCGGGGATAGCCCCCTGTTAATGTCAGAGGAGTTGGTGAAAGTCGTGAAATAGTAAAACAGACAGATTTTGGGGTAGACTCTCAGGCAGGCCCAGAGAGGCACCCCTCGAGTTCTGGCTCTCCTTGCCCACCAGAACTCTCCCACATGGTCTTGTCATGGGTGGGGACTCCCGTGCTGGCTCCCAGCAACTGGTTATATTTCCTATCCTGTACATTGTATCTCCATGACTGCTGCTACTGCTAAGTCACATCAGTAGTGTCCAACTCTGTGCGACCCCATAGACAACAGCCCACCAGGCTCCCATCCCTGGGATTTTCCAGGCAACAATACTGGAGTGGGTTGCCATTTTCTTCTCCAATGCATGAAAGTGAAAAGTGAAAGTGAAGTATCTCAGTCGAGACTGACTCTTCACGACCCCATGGACTGTAGCCTACCAGGCTCCTCCGTCATTGGGATTTCCCAGGCAAGAGTGCTGGAGTGGGTTGCCATTGCCTTCTCCATCTCCATGACTAAGTTTCTACCTCTTGTCTCCTTCACCTATTTTGCTCATCTCCCACTCTCCTCTCCTCTGGCAACCACCAGTTTGTTCTCTCTATCTATGAGTCTGTTTCTGTTTTATTTGTTGTTTTTTAGATTCCACATATAAGTGAAATCATGCAGTGCTTATCTTTTTCTGTCTTAACTTATTTCACTTAGCATAATATCGTCTAGGTTCATAAAGGTTTTTTGCAAATGGCAAGATTTCATTCTATATTATGGTTGAGTAAAATTCCATTATATATATATATATATACATATATATATTTATATATTTATGTATATATTTATATATAAAATCGGAGAAGGCAGTGGCACCCCACTCCAGTACTCTTGCCTGGAAAATCCCATGGACGGAGGAGCCTGGTAGGCTGCAGTCCATGAGGTCACTACGAGTCGGACACGACTGAGCAACTTCACTTTCAGTTTTCATTTTCATGCATTGGAGAAGGAAATGGCAACCCACTCCATGTTCTTGCCTGGAGAATCCCAGGGACGGGGGAGCCTGGTGAGCTGCTGTCTATGGGGTCGCACAGAGTCGGACATGACTGAAGCGACTTAGCAGCAGCAGCAGCAGCAGCATACATACAAAATGGAATTTTACTCAACCATAATATAGAATGAAATATTGCCATTTGCAAAAACTTTTATGAAAAACACTCACTTCGTGGGAAACACATGAAAAACACTCACTAGATGGGGAAACAGTGGAAACAGTGTCAGACTTTATTTTTGGGGCTCCAAAATCACTGCAGATGGTGACTGCAGCCATTAAATTAAAAGACGCTTACTCCTTAGAAGGAAAGTTATGACCAACCTAGATAGCATATTGAAAAGCAGAGACATTACTTTGCCAACAAAGGTCCGTCTAAAGGCTATGGTTTTCCTTGTGGTCATGTATGGATGTGAGAGTTGGACTGTGAAGAAAGCTGAGCGCCGAAGAATTGATGCTTTTGAACTGTGGTGTTGGAGAAGACACTTGAGAGTCCCTTGGACTGCAAGGAGATCCAACCAGTCCATTCTGAAGGAGATCAGTCCTGGGATTACTTTGGAAGGAATGATGCTAAAGCTGAAACTCCAGTACTTTGGCCACCTCATGCGAAGAATTGACTCATTGGAAAAGACTCTGATGCTGGGAGGGATTGGGGGCAGGAGGAGAAGGGGATGACAGAGGATGAGGTGGCTAGATGGCATCACTGACTCGATGGACATGAGTCTGAGTGAACTCTGGGAGTTGGTGATGGACAGGGAGGCCTGGCGTGCTGGAATTCATGGGGTCTAAAAGAGTCAGACACGACAGAGTGACTGAACTGAACTGATATATATATATATATATATATACACACACACACACAGACATATATATATGTATATATTTTTTGTTTTTGTTGTTTAGTCACTAAATCATTATATATATATATATCCATATATATCTATATATATGGGTGTATATATATATATACACACCACAAATTCCTTGGACACTGAGTTTGCTTCCATTACTTGGCTATGGAAAATAATGATGTGATGAATATAAGGTACACATATCTTTTCAAATTAATGTTTTTATTTTAATTGGAAAAATACCTAGAAGCGGAATTGATGGACTGTATGGTAATTCTATTTTTAATTTTTAAAGGAAACTTCATATTGTTTTCTATGGTGGCTAAGCCAATTTACAATCCCATCAACAGTACACAGGTGTTTCCTTTTCTCCACATCCGTACTAATTCTTGTTATTTCCTGTCTTTTTGATACTAGCCATTCTGACAAGTGTGAGGTGATTTCTCGCTGTGGTTTTGATTTCTTTTCCCTGATGATTAGTGATGTAGAACATCTTTTCATGTGCCTGTTAGCAATCTGTACCTCTTCTTTGGAAAAATGCCTATTCAGGCCCTTTGCCCATTTTTCAATAAGGTGTTTGGTTGGTTGTTCTTTAGTTTTATGAGCTCTTTATATATTTTGGATATTAATCCTTTATTAGGTATATGTTTGCAAATATTTTATCCAATTTAGTAAGTTTTCTTTTCATTTTGTTGATAGTTTCCTTTACTATATAAAAGATTTTTAGTTTGATAGAGTTCTATTTATTTATTTTTGCTTTTGTTCCTCTTTTTTGAGGGACATAGCCAAAGAAATATGACTAAGACTGATATCAAATCATATACTGCCTATGTTTTCCATTAGGAGTTCTATCCCTTCAGATCCTTTATTTAACTATTTAATTCACTTTGAGTTCATTTTTGTATGTGGGGTGAATAAGTAGCTCAGTTTGATACTTTCACATGAGGTTATGCAGTTTTCCCAACACCATTTGCTGCAGAGGTGGTCTTTGTGCCATTGCATATTCTTGACTCCTTTGTCATAGATTAATTGACCATACAAGCATGGCTTTATTTCTGGGATCTATTCTGTTCTGTTGATCATTGTATCTTTTTGTGTCAGTACCATATTGTTTTGATTACTACAGCTTTGTTCTATAGTTTGCAATCAGAAAGACTCTTATTTCCTGCTTTATTTTTCTTTCAAGACTGCATTATTCTTCTGGGTCTTTTGTAGTTCCATACAACTTTTAGTATAATTTGATCTAGGTCTGTGAAAAATGTCATTATTATTTTCATAGGGTTGTACTGAATCTCTATAATGCTTTGGGCAGTACAGATATTTTAGCAATCCATAAGTATGGTATATCTTTCCACTTATTTGTGTAGTTTTCAATTTCTTTCATCAGTGTTTCATAGCTTTCAGAGTATAGGTCTTTTACCTTCTTGGTTAAAATTATCCCTAGATATCTTATTCTTTTTGATGCATTTGAAAATGAGATTGCTTTCATCATTTCTTCTGGTAGTTATTGTTAGTGTATAAAAATGCAACAGATTTCTGTATATTAATTTTGTATTCTGAAATTTCACTGAATTCATTTATTTGTTCTAATAGTTTTTTTGTGAAATCCTTAAGGTTTTCTTTATATAGTATCATGTCATCTACAAATAATGCCAGTTTTACTTCTTCCCTTCCAATTTGGTTGCCAAATTTTGAGAATTTTAAGTCATGGGTCAGAATGGAGAGAGCATAGAACTTGAGACAAAAGGCCTGAGTTCAAGATTCATCTTTAACACTTACTATGTGTCTTTGAGCAATTCATTTAACATCTCTGTACCCTAATATTACTATCATTATTATTATCGGTGGACAGAATAACTTCATTCTGAGAATCAGCTAAGATAATGAATCTAAATGTGCTAGACTGTGTAAGAGTTATTCAATTCAGAAAGAGACAATATTTATTCATTCACTCAGCTAACAACAATTGAAAACCTATATATGTGTAGATCTTCTGCTAAATGCTGGAAATATAGTAGTGAACAATATAGTTGAGGTCTTTACCCTCATATATCTTATATTCATATATCATATATTCAAATGTAGGAAACAGACAATAAACTATCAAAAAATAGGCACAATTGCAAATAAGTAGATGCTTACAAATTATAATAGTTTCTAGGAAGGAAGCTATTAGTAAAGGCAATGGCACCCCACTCCAGTACTCTTGCCTGGAAAATCCTGTGGACGGAGGAGCCTGGTAGGCTACAGTCCATGGGGTCATTAAGAGTTTGACACGACTGAGCGACTTCACTTTCACTTTTCACTTTTCACTTTCATGCATTGGAGGAGGAAATGGCAATCCACTCCAGTGTTCTTGCCTGGAGAATCCCAGGGACGGCAGGGCCTGGTGGGCTGCTGTCTATGGGGTAGCACAGAGTCAGACACGACTGAAGTGACTTAGCAGCAGCAGCAGCAGGAATAATTCGGAGAAGGCAATGGCACCCCACTCCAGTACTCTTGCCTGGAAAATCCAATGGGCAGAGGAGCCTGGTAGACTGCAGTCCATGAGGTCACTAAGAGTCGGACACTACTGAGCGATTTCACTTTCACGCATTGGAGAAGGAATGGCAACCCACTCCAGTGTTCTTGCCTGGAGAATCCCAGGGACGGGGAAGCCTGGTGGGCTGCTGTCTCTGGGGTCGCACAGAGTCGGACACGACAGAAGCGACTTAGCAGCAGACTTAGCAGGAATAATTAGGAAGCCATTTGGGCTAGATGTTAAGCAGTATGGACAGAGCTGAGATTGTCTAAGATTTGAAGGTTGTAACTCTATGCTTGGAGGAAAAACTAGGCAGGCAAAAGTGTGATGAGAAAAAATGATCTTTTTGCTCTTTTTCTATAATACAACCTGAATTTCCTGTAGATCTATTTGTCTTGCTGCCTTGCTACTCTCTACTCATTGGATCACCAAAGAAGCATCTTATCTTCAGGGAAAGCAGATGCCCCCTAGACCAATGCCAAGTGTCACTGAATTATAGAAGGGGCTTTCTCAAGTCTAGTGAACAAAAGTTTAGGAAGCTAGCATTTGTTGACAAAGGAACAGAGGAAGTTTTAAATTCAAAAAGTTTCCTTTATACATTAAGAGCAATTAGAGTCTGAACACAAGGTTTCAAAATGACACAGAGGTAGAAAGAATTTAGTCTGTATTTGAAGGAGTTTCAATGAGACAAAAAAGGGGTAGAAATTTTCCTACCACTAAAACAGAGAGGGAAACTGAAGGATAAGAGGTCAGATAAAAAAAAAAGAGGTCAGATATGAGTGAACTGGGTCTTTGGCATGCTAAGTTGCTTCAGTCATGTCCAACTCTTTGCAACTCCATGGACTGTAGCCCACCAGGCTCCTCTGTCCATGGGATTCTCCAGGTAAGAATACTGGAGTGGGTTGCCATGCCCTCCTCCAGGGGATCTTCCCAACCCAGGGATCAAACCCACGTCTCATGTATCCTGTATTGGGAGGCAGGTTCTTTATCACTAGTGCCACCTGGGAAGTGTTTTTATATCTTTGTAGTAGATATAAAAACATCTTTCAAAACTTGGTTTTAGGGAACATTGTTGTTGAACAGCAAACATAAGTCCATAAATGCCTATATCCTTATTGACAGGATGAAGATTTTATTAAGTGTCCATCTTTATCTCACATAGTCCTTGTTACTAGGAAGCTACACTCACCTCTAATGACAGAGGTGGGGCTTAATTGAAGTAAATGATGGCAATCTCAACCCCCTTAATTGCAACTGGCTCAGAAATACAGGTCTTAGCCAATCAGCACATGGCCTTCTTTTGTCTGTCCTTGTTTTGAGTTGGTCCAATCAGGCTGAAGGAAAAGCCTTTTACTACAAGGTTACAGAGAGGTTTTCTCCTACCCTCTCCCGTTGCTGATGGAGGAAGCAGGTTGCCAATATGATTTACACTCAACTTCTGACCAAATTAGAATCTGGCTTTGGAATGAGGCCAATATTGTGGCTCTCAGAGTGAAGAAGCTAAAAGAACCCACATCCCAGCTGACTTTGTTAAGGTCTTGAACCAACCAATTCCAATACTAGACCTCCCATTTTGTAATATTATAATTTTATTCCCTCTTTAGTCAATTTGAGTCAGGCTTTCTGTTACTTAGAGCCAAATGGGAGAAATAGCCAGACTGTTCTGGAGAAATGCCAAGATAGGGAGAATAATTTCTCACTTTTATGAGTAGATCCTAGGAAATTTTAAAGATTATTAGAGGAGTCCTATGTCAACAGGAGGAGGCTAAGGCAAAAGAGAAATGCACACATGGCATGATCTGATTAATTAGCAAAAAGTGTATGCCACCTGCATTAACCTGAGAGTGCTTTATAAAAATTTCAGAATTTCTTGCATGCTCAAGGGGACAACGGGGCATGTAAGATAGCTGAGGGTGCCGCCTTGTGACTCCTTTCCCAGTAAAAGGTGTGGTGATTTTGTAGAGAGGGCAGTAAGGTGTGTCACTCAGGCTAAGTTTGAATGGAAATCACTGCAGCAAGGATGAGTCAGCAAAGGCAGGCCATGAGTTACACAAGAGCCATGAGCACTGGCTGCGGCAAGAGTAGACTTTTACCAGATAAGGGGAGACGTATCTGAACGTGAGGTCGTTGGGAATCAGCAGAGAACCACACGTAGGTAAGAATGTAAACATCTACCTATACCCAAACGCCATATTAGAGGGGAAGATCAAATTGTGAAGCCAGCTGAGAAAAAAGAGATAGACTCTTGATAGAGCATCTGGAATTAAAAGTGATTAATCACATATCTAAATGAGACTGGGTTAATCTCAAAGAGACTGTGTTAACCTCACTCTGGTAGTTTGCATTATTTGCTGTAATTCTTCGCCCATCCTGTATCCATGCCCTTGATCATGGACCTCATAACTCCTCTTTCGAATGAGGTAAAGTCTAGGGTGGAGTCTATTTCCACACTCCTAGATGTGTGGCTACATCACCTGTTTTAGTGAATAGAATGAAGCTGAAGAGATTTGTTCCACTTTGAAGCCTAAGTCTCAAAAGGCCTATCTGTTTCCATTTTCTTGCACTTTTATGTCTGCCACCATCGTGAAAACATACCCAGGCTGAAGAGTTACGTGGAGGAGGACTGAGTCACTCTAGTTATACCAGCTAAAGACATTTTTAGATCAGCTAACATCCAGACGTCCCCAGATGTAAAAGTTTTCTTTTAACACTGTAAAAAATTATCACAATTTTAGAGGCTTACGAAGGGGTCTTCCCTGGTGGCTCAGATGGTGAAGCATCTGCTTACAATGTGGGAGACACGGGTTGAATCCCTGGGTAAGGAAGATCCCCTGGAAAAGAAAATGTCAACCCAGTTCAGTATTCTTGCCTGGAAAATCCCATGGACAGAGGAGCCTGGTAGGCTACAGTCCTTGGGGTCGCAAAGAGTCAGACACGACTGAGTGACTTCACTTTCACTTTCAAAAGGACACAGATTTATTGTTATAGATCAGGAGGTCAGAAGTCTCAAAGGAGCCCACAGAACTGCATTCTTTCCAGAAGCTATGGGGGGAAATCTGATTCCTTGTCTTTCTCAGCTTTTAGAAGCTGCAGATATTCTTTGACTCACAGACCCTTGAACCGTCTTCAAAGTCAGCAGCATAGCATCTCTTCTGTGTGACCTCCTACCAATCTCTTTTATGAACCCTAGTGAGTATATCAAGCCCACCCAGATAATCAAGAATAATCTTTTCATCTCAAGATCCTTAATCACAGCTGCAAAGTAATATATTCACAGGTTCTAGGGATTAGGATATGGACATCTTTGAGTACCATTATTCTGTCTACCATATCATATACATGAGCAAGCCCAGACTAGGACCAGCAGATATAGGTGTATGAGAAATAAATGCTCAGTGTTATGTGCCACTGAGGTTTTGAGATCATTTTTCATGTGGCATTGTTGTGCCAGTCGATAACTGACATGTGATAGAGATTGAACTGTTCTTAATTGGCAAGTTTGAAATTGTATCTTGCCATTAGTTAAAGTAAAATCTACAGTGCAAAATGAGAATAAAGTAGTAAAAAATGTTACTTTACTTTTGTTGTTCTTTCTTTTCTCTTCTTTGTTTCTACTTTTTCATTATGGAAAAAAGAGAAAATGTAGAAAAACAAAAATACAGAAAAATAAACTGAAATATATAATTAAAAAGTCATTTGTCATCACATCATTCTAATATGATTGCTATCAACATTTTGATGCATACCCAGAATTTTCAAATATTCAATCCTTAGAAATTCTATTAATGGGACTTTCAATGGAAGGTTGACCTGACCCAGGAGAGCTCTCTTCCCATCTCAAATACAGAACAAGCATATTATAAAATAATAACATGAGTGAGAGAAGGTCAGAGTTAGTGCATTCTAAGCTATTGTACTGTTTGGAAGAAGGAAAAAAGTGAAGATTATCTTGCGATTTTTTAAGAAGGAGAAAGATGAAGATTAACTTGTGATTTCTTAAGAATAAATGCTAAACACTTAAGAATAACCACTAAAATAGTAGAAATAATATGGGACCAATAAAGGAAGCCAAAGGAAATGGATCCAACAAAATTCAGGGACAGGAAGAAAAAGAAGCAAAGAACAATCTCCCAAATGGAATGCACAAAGTAGGATGGCAGAGATAATTCATTATAATAATACAAATAGATTATATAAAAAGTAGAGACAATTAAACTGGTTTAAAAAATATCTATTTGCTACTTTCCAGAGAAGCATTTAGGTAACAAAACTCAGAAGGGTAGGAAACAAGAGATGGAAAAGGTATTTGATGTATCATGCAAATACTAAAAGAAAGATACAAAGCCCTGTATAGACCGAAGAGCTGTATGTACTAGAGAAAATTTAAAGATAATATATAGAGCTATAAAAATGGAAGATTATATAGTCATGTGATGGAATACTAGGTAACAATTACTATGAATGAATGAGAGCCATATAAATCAGACTAGAGCCATATGAATCAGATTTCAAAGCATGTTGAATGGAAAAAGAAATGGAAAAATGTTATATTCAGCCTGACAACATTTATCCATATAAAAAAGCAACTCTGTATATCTCCCATATGTATGTGGCAAAAATAGGAAAATCTGGACTAGGTGATACACACTAAATTTATGAATCAGTCAGTTTGAGAGGGAAAAAGATAGGCTAGAGAAATAGAATAAACAAGACTTCAGCTGACTTACAATAGTCATTATTTCAAGCATGCTGAAGGAGATACATAGTTGAACCTTGAACAACATGGATTTGAACTTCTCTGGTCCACTTATACACAAGATTTCCTTCCGGTAAATACCACAACACTTCTAAGGTCTCGGAGAAGGCAATGGCACCCCACTCCAGTACTCTTGCCTGGAAAATCCCATGGATGCAGGAGCCTGGTGGGCTGCAGTACATGGGGTCACTAAGAGTCAGACACAACCGAGCAACTTCACTTTCACTTTTCACTTTCATGCATTGGAGAAGGAAATGGCAACCCACTCCAGTACTCTTGCCTGGAGAATCCCAGGGACTGGGGAGCCTGGTGGGCTGCCGTCTATGGGGTCACACAGAGTCAGACACGACTGAAGCGACTTAGCAGCAGCAGCAGCAACTAAGGTCTACTGTTGGTTGAATTTGCAGATGCAGAATCAAGGATATGGAAGGCCAACTGTAAAATGATAATTGGATTTTCTATTGCACTGGGGGGCATCCTTCACTCTGGCATTGTTCAAGGGTCAACTGCAATTAATCATTCGCATCACAAATGCAAACAACTGATGTTGAAATACAGACCAGCATTGTTGTTGCTGTCGTTGTTCAGTTGCTAACTTGTGTCTGGCTCTTTCCAACTCTATGGACCACAGCTTGCCAGTCTTCCCTGTCTTTCACTATCTCCCTGAGTTTGCTTAAACTCATTTCCATTGAGTTGGTGCTGCAATCCAACCATCTTATCCTCAGTTGGCCCCCTTCTCATCCTACCCTCAATATATCCCAGGATCAGGGTTTTTTCCAATGAGTCAGCACTTTGCATCAGGTGGCCAAAGTATTGGAACTTCAGTTTCAGCATCAGTCCTTCCACTGAATATTCAAGGTTGATTTCCTTTAGAATTGACTGGTTTGATCTCCTTGCTGTCCAAGGGACTCTCAAGAGTCTTCTCCAGCACCACAGTTTAAAAGCATCAGTTCTTCAGTGCTCAGCCTTCTTTATGATCCAACTCTCACATGACTACTGGAAAAGCCATAGCTTTGACTATAGCAACCTTTGTTGGCAAAGTGATATCTCCATTTTTTAAATACACTGTCAAGGTTTGTCATAGGTTTCCTTTCAAGGAGCAAGCATCTTTTAATTTCATGGCTGCAGTCACTGTCCACAGTGATTTTGGAGCCCAAGAAAAGAAAATTTGTCATTGTTTGCACTTTTTCCCCATCTAGTTGCCATGAAGTGATGGGACCAGATGCCATGATCTTAGTTTTTTGAATGTTGAGTTTTAAGCCAGCATTTTCACTCTCGTTTTCACATGCAAAAAGGCAAAATGTTGTCTGAGGAGGCCTTACAAATAGCTGAGAAAAGAAAAGAAGCTAAAGGCAAAGGAGAAAAGGAAAGCTATAAGCATCTGAATGCAGAGTTCCAAAGAATAGCAAGGAGAGATAAGAAAGCCTTCCTCAGTGATCAGTGCAAAGAAATAGAGGAAAGCAATAGAATGGGAAAGACTAGAGATCTCTTGAAAGTTAGAGATACCAAGGGAACATTTCATGCAAAGATGGGCAAAATAAAGGACAGAAATGGTATGGACCTAACAGAAGCAGAAGATATTAAGAAGAGGTGGCAAGAATACACAGAAGAACTATACAAAAAAGATCTTAATGACCCAGATAACCACAAGGGTGTAATCACTCACCTATAGCCAGACATCCTGGAATGCAAAGCCAAGTAGGCCTTAGGAAGCATAACTATGAACAAAGCTAGTGGAAGTGATGGAATTCCAGTTGAGCTCTGTCAAATCCTAAAGGATGATGCTGTGAAAGTGCTGCAGTCAATATGCCAGCAAATTTGGAAAACTCAGCAGTGGCCACAGGACTGGAAAAGGTGAGTTTTCATTCCAATCCCAAAGAAAGGCAATGCCGAAGAATGTTCAAACTACCCCACAATTGCACTTACCTCACACACTAGCAAGAAGTGAAGTCACTCTTTGCGACCCTATGGATGTAACCTACCAGGCTCCTCCATCCATGGGATTCTCCAGGCAAGAATACTGGAGTGGGTTGCCATTTCCTTCTCCAGTGGATCTTCCCAACCCAAGGATCGAACCTGGGTCTCCCGCACTGCAGGGAGACTCTTTACCATCTGAGCCACCAGGGAAGAGCCATCACATGCTAGCAAAGTAATGCTCAAAATTCTCCAAGTCAGGCTTCAACAGTACGTGAACTTCCAGATGTTCCAGCTGGTTTTAGAAAAGGCAGAGGAACCAGAGATCAGATTGCCAACATCTGTTGGATCATTGAAAAAGCAAGAGAATTCCAGAAAAATATCTACTTCTGCTTTATTGAACATGCCAAAGCATTTGACTGTGTGTATCACAACAAACTGTGGGAAATTCATCAAGAGATGGGAATACCAGACCACCTGACCTGCCTCTTGAGAAACCTATATGCAGGTCAAGAAGCAACAGTTAGAACTGGACACGGAACAACAGATGGGCTCCAAATAGGGAAAAGATTACGTCAAGGCTGTATACTGTCACCCTGCTTATTTAACTTATGTATAGTGTACATCGTACAAAATGCTGGGCTGGATGAAGCACAAGCTGAAATCAAGATTACTGGGATAAATATCAATAACCTCAGATACCCAGATGACACCACCCTTATGGCAGAAAGTGAAGAAGAACTAAAAAACCTCTTGAAGAAAGTGAAAGAGGAAGGTGGAAAAGCTGGCTTAAAGCTCAACATTCAGAAAACTAAGATCATGGCATCCAATCCCATCACTTCATGGCAAACAGATGGGGAAACAATGGAAACAGTGAGAGACTTTATTTTTGGGGGCTCCAAAATGACTGCAGATGGTGACTTCAGCCATGAAATTAAAAGATGCTTGCTCCTTGGAAGAAAAGCTATGACCAACCTAGACAGCATATTCAAAAGCAGAGACATTACTTTGCTGACAAAAGTCTGTCTAGTCAAAGCTATGGTTTTTCCAGTAGTCATGTATGGATATGAGACATAGACTATAAAGAAAGCTGAGCACTGAAAAATTGATGCTTTTGAACTTCGGTGTTGGAGAAGACTCCTGAGAGTCCCTTGGACTGCAAGGAGATCCAACCAGTCCATCCTAAAGGAAATCAGTCCTGAATATTCATTGGAAGGACTGATGCTGAAGCTGAAACTCCAATACTTTGGCCACCTGATGCAAAGAGCTGACTCATTTGAAAAGACCCTGATTCTGGGAAAGATTGAAGGCAGGAGGAGAAGCAGACAACAGAGGATGAGATGGTTGGATGGAATCACTGACTTGATGAACATGAGTTTAAGCAAGCTCCAGGAGTTGGCGATGGACAGGGAAGCTTGGCGTGGTGCTGTCCATGAGGTCACAAAGAGTTGGACACAACTGAGCAACTGAACTGACATTCACTCTCCTCTTTCACCTTCATCAAGAGGCTCTTTAGTCCTCTTCACTTTCTGCCATCAGAGTGATATCATCTGCGTATTTGAGGTTGACAATATCATTCCTGGAAATCTTGATTCCAGCTCGTGATTCATCTATCCTGGCATTTCTTGTGATATAATCTGCTTTACATTAGGAGACTCAAAACTGCAACTGGGGAGGAAAAGTATTTCTGGAGGAAGAATTGAATGGTCTTGGTTCAGGTTCACACACTCCATTTAGATGGTGAACACTATGCTTTGTGCAAATAGAATCCATTTTTTCTGTTGTGTCTCAGAGCCAACTCCAGAGAAAGAATCACAATATATTTGGTGGCTGACCTTGAGAATAAGAGTGTCAGTTTCTTTCATTTAAAGCAGCAAATTTAAACAATGTCATCCTTAGTCACTTTATGGAAAATTTACCAGGAGCCAAGTGACCTATATTGTAAGAGAAACAACTAAGAAAAGAGAAGTGTAGTAGACAAAGCATCAAGTGTGGAGACCAGAATACTCCTGGGTAAGAAGAAGAGGACTTGGAGAAGCTCATCGGTTTAAGTTTCTCACTTGTCAGATAAGAAAGGTTGAGTCAAATCAACTCTGAGTTAAGTTCTTACTGGTTCATTGTATGTGACTTTGCAAGTCTTACCCTTAAAAAGTGGAGCTGTGACTTGCTTTGACAAATAGTGATCGAATGAAAATGTGCAAGCTATAAGCCTCGATTTTAAGATTCCTTGTGTGAGATTTTCTTCTTGCTCTTGGAAGCCTGTTTCCACCACGTACAGAAGCCCAGGCTAGGAGATGGATCCAGTCAACCTTAAATTGTGGAGCCAAATAAATAATTTTTTTTTAGTCATCAAGTTTAGGGGTGGTTTGTTATGCAGCAATAGCTAAGCAATATAATTTTCAAATTGAAAATTTAATGAGTCAATTACCCTTCCCTTCCTTATACCTTCAGACAGAGGGCATGTTTTCTAGGAAACTTCCCCTGACCAAGAAAGCATCCATTGCATTGTCTTGATCTGTGTAACTTCCTGTATCATTGTCCTATTGGCTATTTAAAGACTACACATTATACCTAGAACCTCTTTATTTCTGCCTCAAGCTTTTTAAAATTTACTTATTTGGCTGCATGAGGTCTTAGTTGCAATATGGTAGCTCGCTAGTTGTTAGTTGCCTGTAGCATGTGGGATCTCAGTTCCCCTTAGATTGAACCCTTGTCCCTTGCATTGCAAGGTGGATTCTTAACCACTGGACCACCAGGGAAGTCCCTGCCTCCAGCTTTTTCTTATGTACCTAAGGCTCTCGATGTTCATTGAAGAAAACAATTCAGTAGGCATGTCTGTCTTTAGTTTCTACACCCTGTCCTCTGACAGTCACCATCCTTGAAGGTGGGCAGCATCCTCTGGTTGTCTTTAGATGCTTGGGACTGTTGCCCACGAATATATAACCTCACTTGTGTGGTGATCCTTTAGCTCAGAACTCTGTCCTTTGCATTTCAAGGCGATACCTAGTTATGTAACAGATTAATTCTGATGCTGGCACGTCACATATATTTCAGCTCAAATTGGCTGAGGGGAAATCTGTTTCTGTTACCGAAGGGTATCTGGCTTCAGGCATGGTTTTAATTAGATTTCCATCTTTTCACTCCATCCTTAATCTGGCTTTTCCTCTGTGTTGCCTTAATTTACAGGCAGGCTTATTCCACGTGATGATAAAAATGGCTGCCGGAAGCCGGGGACTCCCGTGTTTTCTGCTGAATAACTGCAGCATAAAAAGACCTTTCCCTTCCCAGAAGTTTCAGCAAAAGTCTAGAAGCTGATTTTCACTGGACTCATCAGCTTACATAGTGTGTCTGAACTGATTACTTTCTCCAGGGGAGGGCAAATGCTAACTGGCCAAACTGGTCATCGGCTAGCCCCTCAGAGAAAGTTAGAAGTGAGGGTGGGGTGAGCATCACTCAATCGATGGATCAAGACAGAGTGGGATTTTCTGTGGCATGTCAGGTGCTGTTACTAGAAGGGGGACAGATGTGAGCAGACAGAACCAGCAGCAACCATCCAAACAGCGGTTTTCAATCTCACTGTACATTATAGTCACCTGGTGGGGGGTGGTGGGAGGACTTTTAGAAAATACCTCCAGAAATATTGCTTTATTTGGTCAGAGGTGTGGCCTGGGCCTCAGTATTAGTTTAAATTTTCCAGGTGATTCTAATGCATAACCAAGACCAGAACTGCCACATTAGGAATAGTAATATTAATAGCTAAATAAGCCTGACCTTGGGGAATGCCTCAAAGCCTGCGGGTTAGGCTGAAAGAGGTCATCTCTCAGGGCAGAGTTCCCGACCCTGGAGAGCTAGGAATCCAGGTGGTACAGGGGACATGGGAGTGAACTGGGGTAGGCAGGTAGGAAAGGCTAATTGCCCCCAATCTGAAGTATACTAGCAACCACCTGCTGTGTACACAAGCTGCCAGCCCTGATGACAACTTTTAACTTTAAATTTTGAGAAACGTTTTGGTCCAGAAGGCCAAAGAATCCACTCTGACACTCCCCCGTTGCAGAATGAAAGGTACTAGGTCAGCTACCCTGTCAGAGGCCTCCTACCTCCGGGGTCAGGTGCAGAGACCCTTGAGAGTCCCTGGCATAATTCAGCCCGTGGAGCAGGCACCTGTCTCCCTGGTCCCCATCAGAGAGGGTGGGACGTCATTCCCATCTTTCATGCTGCAGAATGTTTCTCCCAGCTGGTTGGAGGAGGCAAATTCTCCTCATCTTTCTAGTGAGGAAAAGTTCTGGCCAATCACAAGAAGCCAACTGGAGACTGCAAATGTGGGGATGAGATGGCAGAATCTGTTTTTGGAACTGCAAAAGACACACCTCCCGGAGCACAGAGCTGCCCCAGAAAGCTTGTTGTCAGGCAACCTCTGGCAGCCGCTCTGCCTGCTGAGCTGGGGGCAGAGGTGGTCAGAGACTGCTGGTTGCCTGGGTCTCTGCATCCAAAACTCCACATCTTCAGAGTCCAGGCCCTGAGCAGAACAAACTGCGAGGCTTCTTCCAGAACCTTCATTTTGGGGAAAACAAGAGAGAAGAAAGCTCAGACAGAGGCGGTGGGCTCAGTAGATAGGGTAAGGGACTGGACATCCGAGCCCCAGCACTGTGGTTCCTGTCGTGTCTTCCTCGACTTGAGTACATGAGTGCTTCCCTGAATCTCACTCTCCTCATCTGTAATATGGGGTCCTAGATGTGTCTGAGACTCCTCCAGCTCTGCAAACTTTGTGATTATGATAGTAAGGGAGGGGCCACCAGCCTGCTTTGCTTTGGGGGCAACGGAGTGTTTATGGCACCCTCATTTTTAAGAGCAGGAGACGCCCCCTTTTCTCCTTGTCCTTTCCTTCCCTCCTGATCACCTCCCTGTCACTCTAGGAACATAAACTTCGAGGACGAAGCCCCGGGTGTGTGAGGGGCGGCCAAGCCCAGCCCCCGTACCCCCTATCCCGTCTCTGGCTTTAACCCCAGCGTCACAGAGGGAGACGTCTGGGCTTCTGCAGGCAGGGAAACTCAAAGCCCTTCCTTTTGCGCTCCTCTCTCCCGCCCTGTCTCTCTCCTCCCCCTCCTTTCCCCTTCCTTCCACTGCTGTTTACTGATCCCCCAAGTCGTGATGACGTGCCAGGCTCGGTGCCAAGCTCTAGGGCCCCGAATTCATAAGGGGGTGGGCGAAAGCTCTGCCCCGGCGGAGTCTCCGGGGCAGACGTGGAAATAAACAGTGATGGTGCCGCGCCCCGAGGGCGCCCGCGGAAGTGAGCGCGGGCTGCTCGCGAAGCCCCCGGGAGGACGCCCGACCCCGGGAAGGCCGGGCCCGCGCCTCCCGCCGCGGCAGATGGCAGCGGGCGGAGGAGGCCGGGCTGCAGCCCCGCTGGGACCGCAGTGAGTCAGGAGCCCGCCTCCCCGCCCGCGCGCGGGCGAATCCCTGCGCTCAACTCGGCGCCGCGCGCGCCGCGCCTCCGCCCTCCCCCCGCGCCTGGCTCCCCGCACCCGCCCGCTGCTGCCAGCCCAGGGTCGCGGCGGCAGGAGAGAGGCCGAGGGGACCGGTGCTCGCACGGCTGGAGCGGGGCGATCGCGGTGTGGCAGTGCTCCTTGGCATCGGGAACGTTGCCGGGGAAAGCGGGGAAACAGAACCCGTGAAATGACTCAGGGTTCTTGGAGTGGCTGCAACGCGGTGGTGCAGAGGGCTGGTTCCAGAAGGAACGATGGGATGCCAGAGGCCTGGTGGTTCTCTAAGCCTCAAGGAGAGGGACCCTGCTCCAAGCCGAGCTGGAATTTTTGTAGGAGAGTAGAAATGCACTGAAAATGTATATCCCTAAAAATATCTAACTTCGTATTTGAGTGAATTCGCAGCAAGCAGGTGACCTAGAAAGAGAAATAAGATCCTGAAGCCTTGCGTCTCCACAGAATAATCCCTCTGCTGGGCCAAAGGCAAATGCCTTAACCCCACTGGCCTTTCCAGATGACTTTTGGAAAGCAAGCCTGGAGGCAGGTTGGAAATGCGGTCATTTCTGTTTGTAACTACCCAAAAGGCAACTCCAAAAAGCCACCTTGAGCTCCAGGGGTGGCAGGGAGGTCACCAGTCCCCCAGGAGCTCCTGCTAGCTGGAATCTGTCCTTCCTCCATAGGTTAAAGGCAGAGGACTGGCACTGCCCCGGGCCTCTGGGATGAAAGAGCTGCCCCAACTTAGAGGTGCTTCCACCAAGATGGGCAGTGACTTGTCCAGTAAAGCCTATGACTTGGGATCTCAGCTCACAGAGGGCCAGTGGAAGCCCTCTCGTGCCTCTTATCTGTACCAGTTTGCTTCCAGGGAGCAGAAAGCTATTTTTCCTCCATATAGTGGCTGAAGTCATGCTCCTGCAACCCAAGTCAGATTGTACTGTCACAGACCCCTCCTGTGACTTCCCATCCCAAGTCATTACCAAGCCTAAAGGCCCTCAGAGATCAGGCCCCTGTTACATTCGCCTCCTTCCCTTCCCCTCTTTACCCTTTCTCCTTCTGTTCAGGCCACATCGGGCTCCTCCCTGGTCCTTGAACACAGCAGGCACACTCCCTGCAGGTTCTCCTGCATGCTGTCAACTGAATGACTGAGCACATTGTATGTTTACTTATCTGCTTATCAAGCATCTCCCCTAAAAATTGAGTCCCCTGGGGACAGGATCTGTGTCTGTTGGGCTGTTCTACTTCCAGTGCTTGGCATACTGTAGGGGCTCAAATAAATATTTGTGGAAGGAATGAGGTCAGGATCCACCGAGGAATTTGCTCAACTTCACGATTAGTGAAACAGCTAGAAGATGAGCCCTGGTCATTTTCCTGACCTAGAACTTTTCTGGTATCTCAGACTCAGGCTGGTTATTTGGAATTGATCTCAAATGAAATCAGACTGGACAATGGCTACTGAATAAGCTGGACATCTTCTCAAGATGGAATTTTTAGGATCCTTAAAAAAACCCAAGTGCCCTGTTACTCTGGAATGTAACTATTAATTTATGTAGGAGGTTCCAGTAGATGTTGAGTGATTCGTGATGCTGTGCCAATTTTTGGTCTTTCCTGACATTTCTTATTTAGCTAACTTTGAAGGCTTGGCTGGAAGCTGAGCTTTAAAGAGTATAGGGCTTTTACTGAATCTCATCCTACCCATTTAGTCTGGAGTTATTTTTGAGAGAGAGAGTCCTGCAGACTGAAACTAGAATCGTAAGATCTGTATCAAATCATTAGAATACCGCTAATGGTCATTTGGGCAAAGATGGGCATTCTAAGTGGTTCAGTCTTCTTGTGGCCATTTTTTTGGTGTGTGTCATACTAGATGGTATGGTTCTTTTCTTAGCAATTGTTTTATTTTTTTTCTTTTAAATTGGAACATTATCAAGGATATCCAAGAATATTAGCAGTGCTAGTACTTCTTAAAATGGCATGATGCAAAGAAGTCCCAGAGTTGGAGACAGGAAAACTGGGCTTGCATCTTGGTTGCTCTGTATCTCAGCTCTGTGACCCTCTTTGTATCTTCAAGTCCTCATTTGAACAGGTAGGGTTGTACTATCTACCAGAGAGCTCTGCAGTGAAGGTCAGATGAGTTACTGTAGAATAAAGTGCTTTATAGGTGGTATAACACTGGGTACTTCAGTGCCCAGCATGATGCTGTTAGAAAGAACATTAAAAATAAAATTGAGGATAAAAGTCCATCTTTCTGCAGTTGCAGTCAGGGTGACGGCTATGTACAAAATACAGAGCACTAGAGCACATTAAGAAAGGAGTTGAGAGCAAAAATGAAAAATCTTCAAGTGTCAAGGTCACTGTGCCTGGATGGGGGTGGGGATGTGATCATTGTAGAATTGTAGAAGTGTGAAGGTGTGTAACAGATGAATCATGGGGCTGGACCAATGAGAGTTGGAGGGACCAGACTCCAACTGTTCATGTTCAAACTGACATGAACCTGAGAATGGAAAGATGGAAGGATGGGTGGGGCAGGGTCTAGTTCCTGTCTTCCTCACATCTTTAATTTAGCAAATGTTCTTAAGTGCTGACCAGGTGTTAGACATGGTCTTCCATCATTTCCAGGAAACTGTCCCCAGATACCTGATGAATAATTACATCCTTCTGTGCTGCTATTGGTATACCCTACCCTTTCTCTGCTCCTTACCCCATCTTAGCTTGGAGCAGTTGATTGGAGAAGTAGGGGATTTTAAACTTCTGAATACCAAGAAAAGCATGCAGTTTTCTATAGTTGGAAGCCTGATGCAGGTTTCTAGGGAGTCAGAAGAATTGGGTTTTCTGAGGCTTTGATGATGCATCCAACAAAGCCAAAATAACTGATTCAAACCAAGTGAAATATTTAAATTTACTCTCTTGTTATCAATTTATGAAACACTAATGTGTTGCCTCCTCTGCATTGGGCTTTCCTGGTGGCTCAGATGGTAAAGAATCTGCCCAAAATGCCGAAGACCCAGGTTCGATCCCTGGGTTGGGAAGATCCCCTGAAGAAGGGAATGGCAACCCACACCAGTATTCTTACCTGGAGAATTCCATGGACAGGAGCCTGACAAGCTACAGTCCACGGGGTTGCAAAGAGTTAGACACGACTGAATGACTAACACACCCTCCTCTGTATTATCTGTTTTAGTTAATAAGCCACTAGTGGATAGGCAATCTGACTTCCTAGCACACCAAGCACCAAGTAAAAAGCACATGGAAAATATTGTCTAATGACAATGTGTTTTCTCTATCATACTAACTATAAAATAGCCTTCAAATGACCAAAGTTTTTCATCACTCATTGATTATTTATCTGGTACCTATGGGGTTCTCCTTTGTGGACATAACTTCACTTACTTTATTTTTATTTGGGTCCCTAGCCAAATTATTGGGTTGACCAAAATGCTCATTTGGGTTTTTCTGTAAGATGTTATAGGAAAACCCAAATGAACTTTTTGGCCAACTCAATAATTGCTTCTCATAAATAATCCTATGATGATACAGATCCTGATATTGAAGCTTCTGCTAATCTAGGACTTAAGATATGGTGATTCACTGACTGGAAAGGAACAAGAGTAATGATAACAAATGGTAAACGCATTTGCATTGAATTGAAGGTAGGAAGATGAAAGGAAGGTAGTGTTTCAGTCAGCTATTGCTATATGACAAATCAGCCCCAAACCCAATCATTTCAAATCTTTTTTTTTTTCCATACTGTGCATCACTGGTTGGATGGAGGTTGGATAATCTAGGGTGTGTTCAGATGGTCTTGGTTCAGTGAGCTACTTTGGGTAGATAGTAAGAGCACCAGAGGTCAGACTCAACTAAGCAAGCTCATTTTGAGTCTTCATCGCATCACATTTGCTCATGTTTCATTGGGTGAAGCAACTCACATTGCTGAACCCCTCGTCAATAAAGGGGAAGGAATTCTGTCTGTAGTGGGAGGAAGTGCAAAAGGTCCTGCATACAGTGAGATGTAAAGCAGGAAGGATCAACAATGCATAAATTAGAATCTAGTTTCTGTATATGGAATGTTTCCAGGATATGGGAATACCATTGTATTCCACCCCCTGATATGCTAACTCATTAAAATCAGTTAATACATGGATTAGGCTGTTCTAGCAGCAGTTGGAATTCTCCTCCAGTGAAAGCCCTTTTGGCTGTTGATTCATTGGCAACTGCAATCCTAGACATGGAATCAAAGAGTCTTTAGTTCAAGTTCCAGTGGTACCACTTTTCTGTACATCTCTGAATGGCACGCTCCAGGTGCCATTTCCTCATCTATAACATGAGAGTAATCATTCTCTACTTATTTCATAGGGTTGTTATAAATGTCAAAATTAAGTGAGATCATTAGTATGAAAGTGTTCTGTAAGCTGGAAATAACTGCACAGCAAGGAAACATTATTAAGGAGCAAAGTGCCCAAAGCTTTCTGATGGGGCCTGTTTGTACTGGCGATTTTTAGAAGTCCATCCTCTTATTCAATTCCACTGATTCAGTGACTTGCACTGTTATTGTGCTCCTTAGGCCTTGTTCCTGGTGCAGCCAAAATGTAGCATAAGTAGTCTGAGATGAGGCGGGGTAGTCAGGGTGGGACTGTCAGGAAAGGAGCATGAAACGAAGTGGTGAAGCTAAGGAAAAATTCAGCCCACTTCTTGTGTTTCTGAACAACAGCGTGGCCATCAGTGTCCTCTTAGGGTCTCACAGTATGTATGGAATGCTGAAACCAACATCCTTTCTTGTGATTGTTACTTAATTTCTTCCTGGTTATTTTTCAGTGGTTTTTAATGGAGGTTGGAGCATGCTGTGGGAGGCAGTGCCAACTAATACAGAGTAATGCACAGCTTTGAACAGTATCTTGTGGTTTCCTTTGCTTGGCTTTCACTTCAGTTATAAAATCCTTGATTTTCATGAGTCCACCTAAAAATACACACTTGTTTAACAACCTTCGCCATCTACATTCTGCATATTTGTATCTGGGGTGCCATCTGTTCTATGTCTTGGAGTGAGCTGGTTCCTAGGTGTGCCATCCAGCCTCATCCAGGAGGTGGCCTGGGGTGTCCATATGGCCTCTGGCATTTTCCTGGTCACACCAATACCTGGGCTCAGGCCCAGGAAGAGGTTTGAGACTAGGGATGAGCATCATACCAAACACACCTAGGTTGGATCTTCAATGCAATCTGACTTTTCATGCTGTATCTGGAGAGAGAAGGGAAGGCCATGGGGTATTTCTAGTGATCTCCTGTGACAAAATTCATTACTTAGAGGGTTTCTCCTTAGTGCAGTTATTTAGGAAGACCCCTAAATGGAATGGTGTAATCTCTGATTTTCTAAGAAGAAACACCCCACCCACACCGCATCCAAGATAAGGTAGGTTGAAATGTGAGCTTAAGATAAAACAAATGTGCGCATGAAACTTAATGAACTTGGTATGGGGAGGAGGGGCAGTGGATGGAGTCAAGATCCTTTAGTCCCAGCCTCAGCTTTGTCCCTGACCAGCTATGAAGTCTTGAATTAAGCCTTTCACGGACCTGTGCCTCAGTTTCCTCCTCTGTGGCAGGGGTGAGTTGGACCAGATGTCCTTCACGTCCCACCCAGCTTTGTCATCTGAGACTTTCACGCCTTCTCTGTCCTCACTGATAAAATGAGGAAGGGGAACTATTTTACCTCCTCTATCTCATGATTGTACTTCCTAGTAGGAGGGAAACGGGATTGCACAGGGCTCAGCGCAAGCCCTGGTGGCCATATGTGCTCTTTGGCAAGAGTCTAGGATTAGAAGATGGAAAGGAACACAGAAGGAGAAGTGGACCTTTTCCCATTGGCATGAGAGTGAGTGTTTTGGTTGAAATGCCCCAAATAAAAGTAAGACAAAGGAGTCTGCATTTTAACATTTTTCATGTAAATAATAGACATCAACCCATTAGTGACAGTAGTTAGAGGGCATTATTTTAAAGTGCATTTTTCACCCAACAGGTACTGTTTGGAGTGTAAATGCACATTTCTGGCAAAGCCCCCATGCTTGGTGATGTTTTCCTTAGCATGGGGCGTTTAGAAACTGGGAGAGAGACTATGCAGAAAAGGGAGTGTGTCCAGAGAGTAAACATGTCTGTGTTGCTCATTTTTCAGGACCACAAAATTAATAACCTCAGTGGCTTGATTCTCCCTGTGGATGCATCCAGACACCTCACTGCCACTGCAGGTGCCTGGGGATTAATGAGCATCGTCCACAACTTGGCTTGTTTTTGCTTTTAGCTCTCTCTCTTTCCTAAAATCTTCCATCTAGTACATCACCCTCTGTTTGGCCAGCAATGACAAGAAACAATGCATTGGCTTACTGGGGTTTGAATTCATAGCTGCTTTCTAGACTGCGTCAGTGTCAAATGGTCTGTGTATACATCAGTCTCTTTGGGGATGGAAAGAGGAAAATTGTGATAAGCTAAATAATTTGTGGGGTACATTTTAAAAGCTCTAAGTAGATGTTGCTTTTATAAATTCTTGTGGGCCTGTGTAGCTTTAGTTTGCTGCTCTGTTAAGTGCTGCTCACAGAGACCCAAGTGCGAGTAGTTGAGTTGGAGGGTGATGCCAGCAAGCCCATAAAGAGGAGGCGGGACAGGGACAGGGAGGCAGGATCAGATTAGGTTCATCCCACTGAGGGACTCTGAGGGCCCATGCCGAGAATTCATCTCAGAGTTAGTTATCCAAAGGGAGCCAGGAGGCTGGGGTATTTATCCATGAATCCCTGTCAGTTATTATCTGAGGGCTGCTCCAAATGTATGTAAACTACTCAACAGGGCCTTCTCTAGTGGTTCAGTGATAAGAGTCTGCCTGCCAATGCAGGAGACCCAGATTGGATCCCTGGGTCAGGAAGATCCCCTGGAGAAGGAAATGGCAACCCACTCCACTCTTCTTGCTTGAAAAACCCCATGGACAGAGGAGCCTGGCCGGCTACAGTGCATGGGGTAGCAAGAGTTGGACACGACCTAGCCACTAAACCACCATTGGCCTGAGTAGTTCTAAGGCGGAAGCACTAGAAGCACTAGAATACACCCTCAGGAGGAGAAATTCATGTGCATCAGTCACGTCTGACTGGGTGGATTCTTTACCACGGAACCACCTGGGGAGCCCAGAAATTCAGGTAGGAGAGCTTTATTATGTCAAGAGCTAAAGGAATAAGGGCAGGGCTGTACCTGTACTTGCTGCAAATAGGCACATCAAGGAGACTACATACAACAAACAGATATATGTGGATGAAAGTACCCAACTTCCTCACTCAAACTTAAATGATAAAGGAGGCAAATGATTCAGAACTGAAATGCCCAAAAATTGGAATGAAGCTTAAACCAGGCTCCTCAATGATTTGCCAGGCATGGGGGTATTTTCTCCTCTATTTGTTTGTGGCACTTTCTCTGTATTGGCTAAATTCTCAGTAGTTGCTACCCTCATGGTTGCAAAATAGTTAACAGTAGCTATATTTTCTGTCTTTAACATCCAGCGAAGAAGAGAAAGTCTGTTTTTTAAAAAGCTTGAATAAGTTCTAAAATTAAGTCTTTTGGGCTATGATTGCTCTGATTGGGGTCATAGTCCCACCTTTAAAACAACCATTGCAGCCAGGGGACTTAAGTCTATCAAAATTCGTCTCTGAGTTTTTGGAAGGAGGGGGAATGGTGGCTCTAACTCAGAACACATGACTGGGAAGTTTAGTCTGTTGAGACAAGAATAGGAGGTGATTATTACTGAGGTCTTTAAATCTAATAGTACAGGTGTTTGATAAACAAAAGAGTTAAATTCAGTGATATTATCTTTCAGCCCCTTGATGTCAGAATCCAGCTGAATATCCAAGGAGGACAGAAAGAGATCAACAGAGGTGTAGTGAAGGAGGGAGGCTAGGAAGGAAAAGTGATGGTGCAAAGCCTGGGTACCAATCGCCACTCCAGGGAGCTGAATTCAGACTGTATCTCTGACAACACTAATGCTGGGTAATATTTATTTAGCTGAGCCTAATAAGCAGTGTAAAGCGTCTCATCTCTCAAATTGGCACAGTAAGGGGCCACAGCAGCCAGGCTGCTGATAATTAACAGTGAAATGCCTGGCGTGCTCTCTCCTGCAACATCCGAAGAGATGCCTGGGACTGCTGGGCAAATTTATTTTCTTCTTGCTGGCTGGGCTAAGGAGGGAGCTTGCTGCAGAAAATTACTGGAGAGGCAGCCAGCCAAGTGCAGAACAAAATGGCTGCTGTGAAAAGGCAGGCTAGGCTGAGAAGGGCGACCCATCCCTTACTTGTGAAGGTTCCATACTCACACACTTTGCATTTTCAGTACCCTTAGCCGTAGACTGATATAGGCAAAGTGGAGATATATTGTTTTTAATTCACAAGTGCTACATTTGAAACAGTAGCTGCAGAATCAAAGAATTTTAGAATTCAAGTGAAGCTTGTACTCTGTGCAGTTCGACTGTGTGTGTTTACTAATGAAAAAATAGAAGCCTAGCACAGATGTGTGGCTTGTGACTTCACAGCTGAGTTGACACGAGAACTCAGTCCCCATGTCTGCCACTGCAGTGTTGGTAATAACAATGTCTATGATCTAAATTCTTAGCATTCAACCTGTACATGGATCTTCTTCCCTTTTTACAGCTGAATCATTCAGTGAAATTCATACAGCAAGTCAGTAGAAGATGAATGACTTCAATACTTAAAAAAAATTTTTTTAATTTATTTTTAATTGTAGGATAATTGCTTTACAATGCTGTGTTAGTTTCTGCTGTACAATATAAATCAGCTATATATATATGTATATACATAGCTGATTCAAATATATATGTATGTGGATATATGTATGTATGTATGTGTGTGTGTGTATATATATATATATATATATATATCCCCTACCTCCTTAGCCTCCCTCCCACCCCCAGCTTCAATCATTTTTTTTAAAAAATTTATTTTATTGAAGTAGAGTTGATTTACAATGTTGTGTTAATTTCTGCTGTGCAGCAAAGTGATTCTGTTCTATACATATATATTCTTTTAAATATTTTCTGTTATGGCTTATCATAGGATATTGAATATAGTTCCCTGTGCTATACAGTAGAATCTTGTTGTTTATCTATTCTGTATATAACAGTTTGCATCTGATAATCCCAAACTCCCAAGCTATTCCTCCCCCAACCTCTCTCCCCCTTGGCAACAACAAGTTTGTTCTCTTTGTCTGTGTGGATGATTTCAATACTAATCAGTACTGTTCATGAATAAGTTTGGAAGCTCTCTCTAATTAACTAATAACAGTGATGATGGGGATGATGTTGTTTAGTCACTAAGCTGTATCCAACTCTTTGTGACCCCATGGACTGCAGCCCACTATGCTTCCCTGTCCTTCACTATCTCCTGGTGTTTGCTCAGACTCGTGTCCATTGATTCAAGGATGCCATCCTCTGGTGCCCCTTTCTCCTTTTGCCCTTAATCTTTCTAGCATCAGGGTCTTTTCCAGTGATGGTTCTTTGTGTCAGGTGGCCAAAGTGTTGGAGCTTCAGCTTCAGCATCGGTCCTTCCAATGAATATTCAGGATTGATTTCCTGTAGGATGGACTGGGTTGGATCTCCTTGCAGTCTAAGGGACTCTCAAGAGTCTTCTGCAGCACCATAATTTGAAAACATCAGTTCTTTGGCGCTCAGCCTTCTTTCTGGTCCAACTCTCATATCCATAGATGACAACTGGAAAAAACATAGCTTTGGCTCTATAGAACTTGGTCGGCAAAGTGATGTCTCTACTTTTCAATATGCTGTCTAGGTTTGTCATAGCTTTTCTTCCAAGGTGCAAATGTCTTTTAATTTTGTGACTGCAGTCACCATCCATAGTGATTTTGGAACCCAAGAAAATAAAATTTGCCACTGTTTCCAACTTTTCCCCATCTATTTGCCATGAAGTGTTAGGACCAGATACCATGATTTTAGTTTTTTGGATATTGAGTTTTAAGCTGGCTTTTTAACTCTCTCTTTCACCCTCATTAAGAGGCTCTTTAGTTCCTCTGCCATTAGAGTGGTATCATCTGTGTATCTGAGATTGTTGATATTTCTCCTGGCAATCTTGATTCCAGCATGTGGTTCATCCATCTGGCATTTTGCATGATGTGCTCTGCATAGAAATTAAATAAGCAGGGTGACAAATACAGCCTTGATGTACTCCTTTCCCAATTTTTTTGTTCCATGTCCAGTCCTAACTGTTGCTTCTTCACCCGAATATAGATTTCTCAGGAGGCAGGTAAGGTGGTCTGGTATTCCCATCTCTTTAAGAATTTTCCACAGTTTGTTGTGATCTGCAGAGTCACAGGCTTTAGCATAGTCAATGAAGCAGAAGTAGGTGTTTTTCTGGAATTCCCTTGCTTTTTCTGTGATCCAGTGGATGTTGGCAATTTGATCTCTGGTTCCTCTGCCTTTTCTGAATCCATTTTTCTAAATGCTAGCCTGTGAAATGAGCACAATTGTATGATAATTTGAACACTCTTTGGCATTGCCCTTCTTTGGGATTGGAATGAAAACTGACCATTTCCAGATGGGAATGAGAGATAATAATTACTCAGCTCTCAAAATACACCAGGAATTGTGCTAAATAATTTATGTACATTATTATTTTGAATTTTAATTCTCATAATAAAATTTTTATGTGCTATTCCCCCATTCTATGGTGAAGGAAATTGAGGTTTACAGAGTTGATGATGCATAAGAACTCATAATTGTAAATGGTGGGGCCAGGATCTGATCTCACCTGGTCTCATTCAAAACCCTATACCTATAACCATGACTAACCTTTTGCTTCTCAGGCCCTGCCAGTATTTCAGTGACTTCTATTGTGTTTTGTTTTGTTTTGCTTCTCCAAGAAGAAATTCTCTATTTGGAGAAATCTCATATCTTTTCCTTTTACCCTTAAAAAATTCAAATTAATTGTACTTTGTAAATTTGTGGTTAATGATTTTGGAGAGTTGATGCGTTTTTTTTTTTTTTTTTTTTGTAAGATCACATGTGAAGTACTGCATTTACATATTTAAAGACAGTTTTCCTAAATGTCAAGTTCAAAATATAGATGTATCAGAATATGAAAAGGAAATAACTTTCTTGTATTGCTGACTCTCCTAGCTCTCAAACTGCAGGTTGCATCCTGGACTTAGAGCACTGTGGGGACATCAGACCCCACCCGAGGCATCCCTGCCAAATAGCCTTGCTTTCTGCTTGAGTCCCCACCCCTGATCGGCATGACTTCCAATTCTCCTTCCTCTAGTTTCTCCAGATGGCAGACATTTTCAGCCTCCTGGCTCCTGCAAGTTCTTCCTACTGACTTGGAGCCAATTCCTATAATCTAGCTTCCCCCTCTTCAGAGGGTTGTGCATAGCTTCTACAAGGACGGGGCCATCTGACTCCTCTGCCTATTGGCTCCTCTTGCCAGCGTCCTCATCTGACCTTGGTTTTCCCCCAGTTGATCCCCATGGAGAGATGACTGTTGGTTTGACTTGCATGGTTTTCCTGTTGGCCCCCACCTCATTTTAATTCTTCTTTCCTCAACTTCATCATTAAGATCCCGTTCTTCTCTACTTTGTGGCTGTTTCTACCAGGCTATAATAGCATTATTATAACAGGTAGATAGGTTAACTCTGTTTTAAACTTAGAATGGTTTTGTTAATTACATCAGCAGAGAGCTGGTTCAAGGATGACCAAAGAACTGACCATTGTTGTATACGGGCATGGGACGAACTGCTCATCATGGAGGAGAAGCCCACCTACCACAACAAAATAATTGAGGCAGACATAAGAACTACGTAGAACATACCCAAATAAAGTTTGTACCTTTCTCCTTTTCTTTTAATTTTTTTCTATCTTAGCTTGTTAGACCTAAATTTTCCCCTATTTCTAACTTCAAGCAATTACTGTCTTATATGGTGTGGTTTAAGCTTTTCTTACATTGTCAGTAAAAATTGCCCTTCTTCTGTCTTCTAGAAACATGCAATCTACTTGAATGTTTATGATATGAGCATTTCCCAAAAGAGTGAAGACTCAATTAATGGGGGGCGTATACTACTCATGAAAACCACCTTTAAAAAAGCAAATATTTCTTCTGTTGGATTTTTTTCTTTATCTTCATTGAAAACTTCTTACTTTCCCTTTATATCAGTGTATATATTTTAATTTATTACTATTATTTATCTTATGTTGGGAGCCTTGATGAAAACTATAAGTTTTCTCTCTCCAGTAAAATGTCCAAATCTCTCTCTCTCACACACACACACATTTTGGCCTGTATCCCAAAGTATTCACTGCTGCTCATCCCCACAGAAGTCTATTCCTCCTCCTACTTTCAGACGAAGAGTTCCATAAGATAAATGAGGACATTTTATTTTCCTGATCCTTGTCACCTCCGTACAACAGAATGAAGCCCAAAGTCTTCCATGACTATGCTCAAATGACTCTTCCTGTCCATTTATCCTCTGTCCCAGCAACATGTGCATTCTTATCTCTTTGTGCTTTTCAGGCTGTGTACTTGACCTGGAATAATCTTCTCTCCTTCTCTACCTTGAGGAATCAGATGCATCTTCCCCAGTCACACTAACAGCAACTTCTGTGAATCCTTCTATCAGGTAACTGACATAGATGACAGACACAACCAGGCTTCATCCTCCCTTTCTCTACCTTACGATTCCATGAAGATTTGATCTCTTTGATAGTATTTCAGTTCAGTTCAGTTCAGTCACTCAGTTGTGTCCGACTCTTTGCAACCCCATGAATCACAGCACGCCAGGCCTTCCTGTCCATCACCAACTCCTGGAGTTCACTCAAACTCATGTCCATAGAGTCAGTGATGCCATCCAGCCATCTCATCCTCTGTCATCCCTTTTCCTCCTGCCCCCAATCCCTCCCAGCATCAGAGTCTTTTTCAATGAATCAACTGTTTGCATGAGATGGCCAAAATACTGGAGTTTCAGCTTTAGCATCATTCCTTCCAAAGAACACCCAGGACTGATCTCCTTTAGAATGGACTGGTTGGATCTCCTTGCAGTCCATGGGACTCTCAAGAGTCTTCTCCAACACCACAATTCAAAAGCATCAATTCTTCGGCACTCAGCTTTCTTCACAGTCCAACTTTCACATCCATACATGACCACTGGAAAAACCATAGCTTTGACTAGACAGACCTTTGCTAGCAGAGTAACGTCTCTGCTTTTTAATATGCTATCTAGGTTGGTCATAACTTTCTTTCCAAGGAGTAAGCATCTTTTAATTTCATGGCTGCAGTCACCGTCTGCAGTGATTTTGGAGCCCCCCCAAAAAATAAAGTCTGACACTGTTTCCCCATCTATTTCCCATGAAGTGATGGGACCAGATGCCATTGATAGTATTTAGAAGCATGTAAATCTTAAAATTAAACAGAACCTTAAAAACCATTTTGTTAAGCTTTATTTTAGTTTGTATCAAAATATTTACCAATAATAATAGCAATTTAAAATAGTTAATGTGCAATTTTTACCTGTTGGGCACTGATCCAGCCATTGGGGCATAGCATGGAACTTTATACTGAGAGAAGGAAGACTATAAATTAGTTTTAAAAAACAAATACTTAAGAACATTGAGAATTGGGAGTTCATTATTTTGAGAATTTATTTAGAGAATGACTAGAACATTAATTTTTTTAATTGGGAGGTTGAGAGAAACATCTTTGACATTTGAGTTGAAACCTGAATGTTAAGAAGGACCTGGTCTAGGCAAAGATGTGGGAAAGAGAATCTGGTAGAAGATACAGCAAGTGCAAAGGCCCTGAGGTGGGAGCTTGCTAAAACAAAGACAGAAATCTAGTGGTGGAGGTGTTCTTAGTTGAAAGGAGTAAGGAATTTGGAATTTATTCTAAGTGACACAGAGCCTTCTGAGTCTGCACGCTCCTTGAGAGCAGACATATGTGACTCCAGCACAGTGCTTGGCAAAAGAAATAAATGCTGCAAAAAATAAGTTTTATAACAAAGTCATTTTGAGAATGTTAAGATGCTCCTTATTGTAAACTACTAGGAGAAAGTTGTTTCCGAGGCTATGTTATGTATATCCATGGTCACATTTGGCTAAGAAAAAATTCAGCTGTTAAGTAACAACCCTTGGATTTCAATTTTCTCCAAGGACCACTGTGGGAACTTTTATGAGCTCGTAAAAGTCCAGCTTGCCCTGCAAGTTCCCACTCATTCCACTTTCTTAGATTCTATCTTATCGCTGAAATGGTTTGAAGCCTCAGGAATTTTACAAGCTTCTATCTGCTGTTGGCTTTTTGCCTCTAGCATTCAATTTTCACACCAACTTTTATGAATTCAAGAATGGTACTAGACTGGCTTCCTCTGATAGGATTTTTTACCTTTCAACACATTTTCAAACATTGCTTATTTAGAAGGTAGTATAAAACATATATGTTCAGTTTCAATAATAATTATAAAGTAAATATTTGTGTAACCACTACCTGGGTTATGAAATGGAATGCTGCATCTTAGAAAGTGAGATTTTAGGACCCAAGCCGCCTTTAGAATTGAAATCACCTGGTTTGCACCCCTTCTGTAGATGTAAAGTCTAAGGCTTAGAATTGTCAAGTGGTTTTAGACAGGAATTGTAGCAGTTAGTGATGATGCTAATGGAGAACCATCAACACTAAACCAGCAGGTGCCACTGAGATCGGGGGCTCAGTTTCTCAGACCAGGTTGTCTGGGGTTTGGATGAACATTTCGATTAGAGTTGGGAGGGCAAGGAGATGATCTGAGGGAGGGACAATTATTTCCCCTTCTGGAAGCTTTCTATGAGGGTAACACTTATGGTCTCTTTTCAAGGTGCTTGTTAACTATATGTGACTGGATTTTTAGCATGGAGTTCTTTACATCTCTTTTATTCTTTTTCATCACTAATTTGGTTCATGTTTGCAGTCAATATTTTCTAACTATTGTAAGATTTTTAGTGAGTAGTGGAATCAGAAGTGGTTTGGAGTTGTGCCTCAGTGGCTTTTTATTCCAAAGACAGTTTTAGTTGGAGGAACAGGGTGTTGTTTCATCTTTTCTATTTTGCTATTTAGAACCTGTAGGATCTTATTTGCAATTGACATTCTCTATTGTAATTTTGTTCCTGTTTATTTTTAAATTTTTCTTTTTGTTTCACTGGAAAGGAAAGATGATGCTCAGTTTTAAACGTTAAAAGTGTACAAGTTGCTTTGTTACAATAAAACTAAATGTGTACAAAAAAAAAAAAAAAAAAGGATAGTAGTAAGTAAAGCACTTTCCTGAAATCTCTGAGCATTTCTTACAAACTGTTAAGTTTGAGGAGGGGTCAATGGGAATCTCTGATTTATAGTTAGTTGGTCAGAAATACAGTGACAACCTCAGACCTTCAGTTGGCCTCTGAAGTGTACAGCAGTCTTGTAGGACTGAGCCCTTAACCTGTGCGGTCTATGCTAATTCCAGATAGTTAGTGTCATAACTGAGCTAAATTATAGGATACTTAGTCAGTGTCCACTAAGAATTGGGGAACTACTTGGTGTGAAAAACACACACACACACACACTCAGACACACATTTGGTAGCAGAAGTGAAAACTAGCAGAAACTAGTGTTTTGTGTTTTTTTTTTTTTTTTTAATGAGTCTAAAGACGTTTACACTTAAACATTTAAAAAATACCCTGTGAATTTTTTGCGAAGACAAAAAAATCATCTGTAGGAGGAAAGAAGCGTATAACCACTTCCTTCCAAGTCTGTCATCTTTGAATATTTTCACCGTAGTCAAATCAAATTAAAATTTCCATAAAGTATAGTGTTGGTGAGGGAAAAAGTTACACAGAGGCAGCATATCAGTTTAGGGTTCTAGTTATAATGATGGTGGAAAAGGAGCTGGTGTATAGAATGGGGCAATGTGAACGACTTTGTTTCAAAGCAGCTTTTCTCTTGGTGAAATAGTGTGATTTACTATTTTATCTTTCCATGCTTCATTTGTTTTCCCCCTCAAGCTATCTTCCAGTTCATAAATTCTTCCTTCTGCTCTATTCTGCTGTTATAATCATCCATTAATTTTTTTCTTTGGCTATTGTATCTTTAGGTTCTAGACTTTCATTTTGTTCATTAAAGAATCATTAAAAATTCTATGTCAAATTTTTCAATCTAAATTTTTATCGTTTCAGTGTAGCAAACAGTTGTAAACTCTGTTTTTTATATTTACATGTAAGGAGACCCTATGGTTTTCTTTATGTTATCTGATATTTTTGATGTTTCTATTTAATGACTTTTATTTTTATCTGATTTTATTTTATATAAGACATTATCTTTGGAAAAATATCTGTGGGGATTTTTTCAACCTGTGATGCTGTGAGAGGAATTTCATTTCTTTTGTTCATGTACCTGGAGCACTAGCAGTTTGAGGCCACCTTAATCCAATTTAGGAATTTAGATCATTTGGGCACCCCAGATGACTCAGAGCTGAATTATATATGAGAGCTTGGGACTTTAGTTTCAGGTTTTATCTTCCTGATACAGTGAGACTGGCAAAAATCCCTTTATACAGTTTCTCAGATGTATCTTCCACATCAGCAAGAAGTGACACCAAATAATGGTTGACCTCTCTAGCTTTCCTTGGATGTTGACTTGTTAATTCTTTACTACCTTATTTACTCTTTCATGCCTTCAAGCTGACTTTTATTATTAATTTTTAAAATATATGTTTCCAGTTTTTTCTAGTTGTCCTCAGTGATAAGACTAATTCAAATTATGTAGTGATCTATTACTAGAGGCGGAGTCTTGAAATAGTGTGATTTATAAACTAGTCCCCTGTGTATAAACTTCAGGGGCTGGTTACACACTGATTAGAGAGCAATATCTGAACCGCCACCTTTTTCAGATGTTGCCCTGTTACTTCCTCTGGGGATTACTTCCTTTCACTCTGACAGCTGTTTCCTGCCCTCCTCCTCCCAACTCCCTACTGAGCTGTCCTCATGACGCAGAACTCTCTCAGCATTTCATACCCTGAGCTAGAAGACAAAAAGTGTGTCTACGCATCCTCAGCCTTCTCTTTCAGTTTTTGACTGATTGATTGATGACTGTATTTTGGTGAATGGCCAGGAGGGAATAAGTGAACTTTTAGAAAATACATGACTTGAAATCCTGAAAACAAATCATTTTCTCTTGAAAAATTCAGGATATGTGATATCTTCAGAGTCAAATATGTTCTTTTTTGTGAGGTTTAACTAAAGATTCAAAATTTTTTCAACACATCCTTCGGATGGGTTTAAAAGTTGGCATATCAATTTGTGGGTACTTGCAAAAGAAGCTTTCATAATTTTCTTGGCTTAAAATTCCTTAAACACATGAAGAAGGGTTATTTTTTAAGTAAAATTTTATTGAAATATAAAATAAATACAGGAACATACACAGACTATATGGCTGAATGGATTTTGGTAAAGTGAACACATCCGTGTAACCAGGACTTTAAAACCAGAACTAGGTCATTGGCAGCACCCCAGATGGCTATTTCATGTCCCCTGCTAATCTCTAATTCCTCAAGTGTAACCACTCTCCTGACCTCACGTTATGGATTAGTTCTGCTGATTTTTGAATTTTATATGTAGAATCATTTAGGACATACTCTTGTGAGTATGTGTTTGGTGTTTTTATTCTATCAATATTACGTGTGTAGGATGTATTAATATTATTGCATGTGATTGTTAAATCATTCTTCTTTTTTGTTATAGTCATCTATTGCATGAATACACTGTGATTTATTTACCCAGGCTACTGTTAATGGACAGTAATGGACCATTTTACAAACAGTGGTGTGACAAAAATACTTGTGCATTTTTAACAGTGATTTATTTAATTGGCTGCGTCGGGTCTTAGTGGTGGCACTGACACCTTTTATTGCAGTGCACAGGCCCTTCATTGCGATGTGCAGGCTTCTCTTCAGTTGTGGCACATGGGCTTCATAGTTGCAGTGCTCAGGCTTAGTTGCCCCATGGAATGTGGGCTCTTCCCCGACCAGGGATTGAACTTGTGTCTCCTACATTGGAAGGCAGATTCTTAACCACTGGACCACCAGGGAAGTCCCTCTTGTGCATTCTTCTTATCTTTTAGTACACATAGATATCAAGAAGATTCTCAGTGTTTCATCTCCTAAGGTTTATCATGATGACCCAGATTCTTGTTCTTGATCTCCTAATTTGGACCAAATATAGATGAAGATTCTGAAATGATTTCCATGAACTGCTTTCTGTGTAAGTTGGGAGCACATCGTCCAACTGACTGGTCTTTTAGGTGAACCATATCACTATAATCTAGTTGTCGAGCTGGATGAATTTGACAGCATGGTGGAAAGACCTCATTGGTAAAGTACCTCAGTCAGTCAGTTCAGTTGCTCAGTCGTGTCTGATTCTTTGTGACCCCATGCACTGCAGCACGCCAGGCTTCCCTGTCCTTCACTATCTCCCAGAGTTTGCTCAAACTCGTGTCCATTGAGTTGGTGATGCCATCCAACCATCTCATCCTTTGTCATTGCCTTCTCCTCCTTCCTTTGATCTTTCCCAGCATCAGTGTCTTTTCCATTGAGTCAGTTCTTCACATCAGGTGGCCAAAGTATTAGAGTTTCAGCTTCAGCATCAGTCCTTCTAATGAATATTCAGGACTGATTTCCTTTAGGATGAACTGGTTGGATCTTCTTGCAGTCCAAGAGACTCTCAAGAGTCTTCTCCAACACCACAGTTCAAAAGCATCAATTCTTTGGTGCTCAGAAATCCTGGGTCTGTAACCCTGACTTCTGAACATTGTTTTATGTTTCCATTTGGCAATCTAAATTATATCTATTACCCATTATAGATTATCTTAGAAGTTAATTCTGCCACATCCCAATTGAATCTTTTAAAAATGTGAGAAAAGACTATTTTTTAAAAATAAAATATGATCCCTTATGAAAATATTATTACAATTCTGTTAGCTAATGAGATTCTGTGAGAGTTCAAAAAGAAAAGATATCTGTTCACAGAATCTCCAAACTGCTTAAAAATTGGACAGAAAAACTGTCCATACATTAGAACAAAAGATATTTAGAACAAAATACTATAGCCAGTGTGAGTTATTGTCATATATGCCTCGAAGCTAAACAGATGGCTAATATGGGAATTAGAGTAGAATTACTCATTCATTCCACAGAAACCATTCGAGCTTCTATTATTTGCTACTCTCTATGCTAATATAATTTACATTAAATTATATTAAATTAAATGTTAATTATATAACATAGTGCCTTCATAACATGATCTACTATAATTCCAAAAATTGACAAGAACTGGAGAGAAAATAAATCAACATAAGTAGAAGAGTGGGAGTAGATGCTATTTCAGATAGGGGAGGGAAAGGGAAGTCAGGAAATCACTTTGAATGAGTGACTCATGCAGAGGCCCAAATGGAGCAAGGGAACAAGAACTGCCCAGATCTGGAGGAAAAGTATTCTAGGAATAGAGACTTATAAGACCAACCCCTGAGATGGAATTGAGATTGGCAGATTCAAGGATGAGTTAAAATGACATTACACCTGAAGGACAATGAGCAAAGGAGAGAAGAGAAGGTCAAAGGAGAGAGGCAAAGGAAGGCAGGGGCCATGGAAGGAATTTGAATTTTATCCCGAGGGTAATGTGTGGTTTTATCTGAGATACTGTTAGCAAAGTATGGCTACTGCATAGGGAATGAATTATAGGTATTAGAAATGGAAGCAAGGCAGACTCCTCTGAGAGCTCATTTGGTTCCCTGGGTTTGGGAGATGGGAGAGATACATGTGGTAAAAGCTACCACAGAACAGACCAGGAAATTATTCCCAAGGAAAAAAGAGCTAAATGCCAGAGTTTCAGTTTGAGAAGGTATCAGATGAACCCCTTTTACCCCTTTATGTTATAGATGAGAAAAATTAAGGCTTGGTGAGCCTAAGTAACTTTCTAAAGGAGAAGATGTGATTGCCATGTTGAAAACACGAGGACATTTGGAGAAAGGTAACTTCTGTCACTAAGTAAAACCGTTTATGCAATAAAGTGAAATTATTGGTAAAAGTCACAAGTATGTTGAAATTAAGTGCTCAGTTCACCCCTTTCCCCCCTGCCCTGACAATCTCTTTTGGTAACACAAAATAGCCAGCTTACTATCTTGAGATGACTTTATGAAAGCAAAATTGACTTCGAACTTTTTGACTGCAATGTCCAAGACCTCAGTTTTCTCAAAGCTGACACAGTGCTGGGCATATGACAGGTGCTTAATAAATAACTGCTGGTGGAACTGGGAATCAGAAGAGTTCTGAAATGTGGTTTAAAAAAAGAGAGAGAAAAAGCCCACCAGCTCCATACTTAGCATTGTGCTAACACTGAGAAAGAACAATTAAAGTATGGATATTTTGGATTATAAGTAGCAGAAACTCAGCTCAAACTGATTTGGAGTGGTTTATATGCAGGTCAGGAAGCAACAGTTAGAACTGGACATGGAACAACAGACTGGTTCTAAATAGGAAAAGGAGTACGTCAAGGATGTATATTGTCACCCTGCTTATTTAACTTATATGCAGAGTACATCATGAGAAACGCTGAACTCGAAGAAGCACAGCTGGAATCAAGATTGCCGGGAGAAATATCAATAACCTCAGATATACAGATGACACAAGCCTTATGGCAGAAAGTGAAGAGGAACTCAAAAGCCTGTTGATGAAAGTGAAAGTGGAGAGTGAAAAAGTTGGCTTGAAGCTGAACATTCAGAAAACGAAGATCATGGCATCCAGTCCCATCACTTCATGGGAAATAGATGGGGAAACAGTGGAAACAGTGTCAGACTTCATTTTTTTGGGCTCCAAAATCACTGCAGATGGTGACTGCAGCCATGAAATTAAAAGACACTTACTCCTTGGAAGAAAAGTTATGACCAACCTAGATAGCATATTCAAAAGCAGAGACATTACTTTGCCAACAAAGGTCTGTCTAGTCAAGGCTATGGTTTTTCCAGTGGTCATGTATGGATGTGAGAGTTGGACTGTGAAGAAAGCTGAGCGCCAAAGAATTGATGCCTTTGAACTGTGGTGTTGGAGAAGACTCTTGAGAGTCCCTTGGACTGCAAGGAGATCCAACCAGTTCATTCTGAAGGACATCAGCCCTGGGTGTTCTTTGGAAAGAATGATGCTAAAGCTGAAACTCCAGTACTTTGGCCACCTCATGCGAAGAGTTGACTCCTTGGAAAAGACTTTGATGCTAGGAGGGATTGGGGGCAGGAGGAGAAGAGGACCATGGAGGATGAGATGTCTGGATGGCATCACTGACTCAATGGATGTGAGTCTGAGTGAACTCTGGGAGTTGGTGATGGACAGGGAGGCCTGGCGTGCTGCGATTCATGGGGTCTCAAAGAGTCAGACATGACTGAGGGACTGAACTGAGCTGAACTGAACTTAGTGGCTAAATCATGTCCAAGTCTTGTGACCCTTGAACTGTAGCCTGCCAGGCTCCTCTGTCTGGGATTCTCCAGGTAAGAATACTGGAGTGGGTTGCCATTTCCTTCTTCAGGGGATCTTCCCGACCCAGGAATCAAACCCGGGTCTCCTGCATTGCAGGCAGATTCTTTACTGACTAAGCTATGAAGGAAGCCCATCAAACTGATTTAAGCATTAAAAATCATTCATTGGCCCATGTAATTAAGTCTAGGGAAGTATACTGGTTTCAGGTATGTCTGGATCTAGGGCTCACAAGGCCTTTAAAGAATTCTGTCTTGTTTTTCTCTCTGTCCATTTATTTGTTCATCTTTCCTTCATGCTGGCTTCATTTTCAGGCTGACTTTCTTCACATGGAGATCCTTCCACAGTTTTAAACTTATGTCTTCCAGTTTATTAACACCAACAGAAAGATTTTTCTTTTCCAAAATGTTTCTATCAAAAGTCTTCATGGGCCATGCCAATCAGCCCAAAGGAAGAGTGAAGAACGACTAACAGAAGTTGATATAATTGATAGTGACAGGTAAAATGACAAAGACCTGCTGTCAAAGGGGAAGATGCAAAGGAGAATCTGTAGCCAAAGA
The DNA here is from genome assembly GCF_029378745.1 of Bos indicus. Classification (NCBI taxonomy): domain Eukaryota; kingdom Metazoa; phylum Chordata; class Mammalia; order Artiodactyla; family Bovidae; genus Bos; species Bos indicus. The sequence continues at coordinate 3,243,364 of NC_091772.1, read as the reverse complement.
GGCAGAGTCTGCTTATGCGATCTCTCTGAAATCTGAGATTACCTTAACTCTAGAGCAAGACTGGCCAGCTTAGTATCCAAAAGGCTCCTCTGCTTACAGTACTAGCAGTGCAGATATTAGTAGATGCTTTCAGAAGCTCTATTTATGTCTTGGTTTCCTGAGGCAGCTAGATTTTTCCAAGGCCCTGCTGAGAAATTGAACAAGCTTCTTCTTGGGTATGCAAGTGTTTACAGGACCGGCAGCCATGGTCATGCTTCTGTCTTCCTCACAGATGCCCAGTCATCGGTATTAAGTCCCAAATGCCCATAGTTTATCTACAGCTTCTCAAAAATATTCTTCATGTTTATAAAAGGGACAATGACCCCGGTGTCTGCTTTCCTCAGAAATTCAAGAGCTAGGGCAATGGAATAGCAAACCAAATGGGTTGGTGACTTCAGACAAGTGTGTCATTTTTACTCTGTCATGAAGGTAACCGAAGAAACAAACTCTGCTTCCTTATATTCCACTAAAAATGTCCCCCCAAATCCGACCATCCAGTTGAAATATGAGTCAATTAGGAGCTCTAAAACAATTAAATTTAAAAAACATTTTATGAAAGAAATTGAGTAGGTTGTTTGAGGTCACAGAGCATCCCTTAATGAGTGTTTGCCTCAACACAGGCAGCTTTATTTTGCCTTCTGGATTGTAACATTTCTGAAATCTGTGTATTTCTCCTTTGTGTATAAATTCTGAGAATGTGTTTTTCTAGCCATGGCTCCACAAGACCAGTATTAATCATCTTCACAATTTTTGTCATATGTACTACATCATTAGGGCTCAATGAAGGCAAGAAAAACCACTCTAGGTATTTCAAGCAGAAGGGGGTTTAATTTAGGGTGCTTACAAAATGGTGAAAGGAATGGAAGTCAGAGGCACCAGCAGAATTTTGGTTTCAGTGTCCAAGTCAAAAACTACTTATCATGTTTTTCACTCTTGATGCCTCCATAACCACCTCACTCCCAGGAGACGGTTGACTAGAGAGTGGAACCCAGAGTATGACTGCTGCTCTCAAACCTCTCAGCTGCCAAAAACTTACTGCCTCCACTCTATTTCTACATTACAAAACTCAGACAACTGCATCTAATTGGCACAATGTGATTCATATCCAGAACCCTGATAGCAAGGGTGTCTGCAAAGTGTAATTTTAAGACTTCCAACCTCTTGGAAGGAAAAGAGGAGGTTAAGAGAGCTAATCCAAGAATATGCCATTTGTACTCACTTTAGAAATTAAAATGATTCTAAAAAGAGACCTTATATTTATACTGTAAATGAAAATCCAGGATCATTTGCCATTAAAAGAAGTTATTTGTCAAAGTAAATGCAAGGAATTTTTTTGCCTTAAGTTTCCAAAAGATATCTTTCCTCCCTGAGAAAACAGAATAATTATAAAATGCTCTTCTCCCAGGCTTTCTCCAAACCACACTATTCCCCCACGCTATGCCATCTACCCATTTCATGTGTGCCAAAAGAGAATATTTGAAATTAAATTACAGCTCATGTCTCAATTAAAGCAGATGTCTGCATGAGCCATATTTAAGCTTTTTCATCCTGTGGGGGTTTGGAGAGGACTGCACAGAACCTCTTAGCCTCAGCAGCACGTGATGATGCACTTTGGGAAATGCTTTATTGGGTTTTAAGCACCTTGAAGGTACTTTGATCTCTTTTGTCTTAAGTTCTAGGATGAATCCACATTTGAAAAAATTCAGGACTTCTTTGGTGGTCCAGTGGTTAAGACTTTGCCTTCCCATGCAGGGGATGGAGGTTCAGCCCTGGTTGGGAAGCTAAGATCCCACATGCCTCATGGTTGAGAAACAAAGGAAAGCATAAAACAGAAACAATATTGCAACAAATTCAGTACAGATTTTTAAACCGGTCAACATAAAGAAAAGTCTAAAAAGAAAAATCTAACCTGGAATTACAAATTGAAGAAGGAAGAAAATCAGGAAAGAGAACTTAAGGGAATTTCTGGAGTGAAGCAAAGACCAGTAGTCAATTTAAAGAAGCTGCCTTTGTCTGGGGGGTGGGGATAGGGAAACCTGAGGTGACTCCTGCAGGTTGAGCTCTGGACAAGAGTTGTCCATTTAACCCAACTTCTTTCCTGGAGCTTTGGATCTATTTTCCCTGTTAGCAGCTCCCCAAACCTGTCTCTGCCATGAGGACCATTGTTTTCTCCTTTCCTTCCCACATTTAACTGTGATCTTACCTGCCATCCCCAATTCTGCCTCATTTGTCTTCAGTATAGTCACCACTACCAGCTTCATTCTATTTTCTGCCTTTCAAAGAGCTCCATGACTGTATTTTTTCACACCAGAATCCGCAGCATCTAGGTTGCTGTTTGTTACAAACACTCATTTCACATTGGTTGAATGAGTAACACATGGGTCAGTGAACAGTTAGTCTGCTGGGCTCAAGCCAGGCCAACCCAGAAAGAAGCTCTGACCCTACTCAGCCTCGCTTTGTACCCTCTGTGTTTTGTACAATGCCGGATGGATCAAAACTCTTTACAACAGAATGAACTTCCAACTCCAGACCACCTGAAGTACACGCAAACCTTCATGTTGTAAACTCAGTGCTGAGGTAATGCTGGAAATCTCTTCTTTCATCTTAGAAGAAGACAAAGAACTATCTTTTTTCAATCTCTGAGCCCCAGTTTCCTCACCTGGAAAATGGGGAGGAATTTTTGGTGTGTGATTCACTAGTTGTAACATAGATCATATGAAATGATCCATGTATCCATGTATTCATTGTTTAAGGAGTAGTTTTATGAATGCCTATGATGGACAAGGCCTTTACATGGCATCTTCTCAACCTAGGTGCAGTATGTCAGCTCTCCTTCTTCAACATTCCTACACTTCCTTCTCTGCTCTGTTTTTCTCAAAAGTGTTTATATATTTTAAATTTTACACTATTTGTTATAATTATCTATTAAATTTTTTATTACATATCTCCAATTACTAGGCTTCTAGGTTTTAAGCTTCAAGAGAGGGATAATTTGGGTTTTTGGTGTTTTGTTTTGTTTTTTGCTATTGTTTTTCTGGGCCTGCCCCTTTGTGGGCATTTAATAAATAATATTGACTGAATAAACAAGTGTCCCATGTTTGGAGTGCAAGTGATGGAATAAACCAGGTTATTATATAAAACTCAAATGTTTCCCTTATTAGAGAAAACTTGCTGAAGAATGTGTGTTCTGTACAGATTGCTTGTACAGAAGGGCTGGAGTTGGGCTGAAGGAACAGTTTAGGAGGCCAGTACATAATCCAGGCAAGAGATGACAAAATGCCTGAGCTCAGACAGTGTTTTGAGTGAAGGGAAGGAACAATTAGAAAGTACTGAGAATAGAGAATTGCAGGTGGTGGGTGCTTAGATGTGAGATGTGGTGGGAAAAGTGAAATTGACATTGAATCTCTCATTTCTGGTTTGGCTAACTGGGTGAATGATAAGTTGTGCTGAGACGGGGTTGTTGGAGAAGGAAGTGATTGTTTGAAGGATAAACACAGGGAGAGATTTGTTGTCAGGTGCCTCTGGGTGGACAGATGTTCACCAGGAGATGGACCACGGCCCTGGGTTAGGAAGAGAAATTTAGGCTGGGGCAAAGACTTGAGAGTCACAGTCCTAAGCTCTAAGAACAGCATGCAGAGTGAGGATGGGAAAGAGCTAAGGGGAACACTATCATTTGGGATAAATGGAGAAAAAGAAGGGCTGCAAAGAGAACTGAGAGCAATCATAAGAGTGGGAGAAAACAAAGGGAAATTTTTCAAAGAGGGAAAAGCCAAAGACTTCAGATGTCATAAAGATATCAAACAGCACAAAGAATGAAGAGTTTCCACCCAACGTGGCACATGGAGAATCAGGTGACAAAATGGACATTCTCACAGAAAGACTGAAGATCATCAATTTCATTCTGCCTCTCCATAGACTGAGGAGCATCCCATTTTGTTAAAAGATAAGCCTTTGCTTATTCTGTTTGAGATCCTAGAGTTCTGTACCATGGATAATGGAAAAGACTTCTGTTTACTTAAAATCCAAGACTACTACAATCTCCTTCAGGCCAATTATCCATAATTCCTTTACTTTATTAGAAAACGTGGTGTACTGGAGAGTTTGACAATTAGGAGCCAGATCTAATTTAACATCTGTTATGGCTAAAGGCAATGGCACCCCACTCCAGTACTCTTGCCTGGAAAATCCCATGGATGGAGGAGCCTGATAGGCTGCAGTCCCTGGGGTCGCTAAGAGTCGGACACGACTGAGCGACTTCACTTTCACTTTTCACTTTCATGCATTGGAGAAGGAAATGGCAACCCACTCCAGTGTTCTTGCCTGGAGAATTCCAGGGACGAGGGAGTCTGGTGGGCTGCCGTCTATGGGGTCACACAGAGTTGGACACGACTGAAGCGACTTAGCAGCAGCACGGCTAAAGGGTATTCTTGTCTCAGAAATCCCATGGACAGAGGAGCCTGGTGGGCTACAGTCCAAGGGAGTCACAAGAGATGGGCACAACTTAGCAACTAAACCACCACATTGGCTAAAGAGGGACCTTGAACAACACATGGAATTTTCTTTCAGTTCAGTTTTCTTCACTGGTAAAATTATGGGGTTGGCCTCAATCAGGCCCCAGGGGATATGCATCAGGGGTAGTGACCTTTTAACTTTAATATTTATGAATTAATGAAATCTATGGTAGATATTTATTAAAGATTCTACAAGTAGCCAATTTCTATTCCATTCCAATGATAATTTTGTTGTTGGAATCATTTCAGTTCCTCTCTATATTATGCATATAGAAGCCTAAATAGTACACAGAGCTTTCTAATATGCTCATGACTCAAGCAGCAGAGTATATAAAGAAGATGGAACAAAATATAGACTCTATACCTCTGTCATAGGCTGTTGGCTGTTGTCAAGCTGAAAATGGTTTATTTAGTATTCTAATTACAAAGAAGCAGGGCTAAACCACTTATATTATTCTTAAGATTCCTTTTAAATATAATTAACACAAATTAAGACAATATTTGCAAGGGTCCTGAAAACAAAACACAATGACAAAACGACTAGACTATTGATTTAATAGATTTCTTAAATGTAACTAAGAAAAATTTTTGCTATTTAAGCTGTGTTTTCTCAAAGTTTCACCAACATGATAAAAATACCAGTGAACCTCTCCCTCTCTGTCTCTTAAAGAAATGGAGAGAGTGAGGACTGAAGAATCATGGTGATGCTGAAAATGTGGTTTTTGAATTCATACGTTAATTGTATTAGATTATTATTCAGCTTATCTCCACTCCTTCCTCTCAACTTCCAAGGAAATTGTGTACTTTTCTGCCTAACACATACAAGGCCTTGATCATGTGTCCTTGATCTTAGACTGTTGGGAAAGCCTAGAGACCTTTTCAAGAAAATTGGAGAAACTGAGGGAACATTTCATCATGCAAGGATGGGCACAAATACAGGACAGAAATAGTAAGGACCTAACACAAGTAGAAGAGATTAGGAAGAGGTGGCAAGAATAAATAGAAGTGTATAAGAAAGGTCTTAATGACCCAGAAAACCACGATGGTGTGGTCACTCACCTAGACCCAGACATCCTGGAGCAGTCAAGTGGGCCTTAGGAAGCATTACCACAAACAAAGGTGGTGGAGGTGATGGTATTCAGCTGAGCTATTTTAAATCCTAAAAGATGATGCTGTGAAAGTGCTGCACTTGATATGCCAGCAAATTTGGAAAACTCAGCAGTGGCCACAGGGCTGGAAAAGGTCAGTTTCCATTCCAATCCCAAAGAAGGGAAATGCCAAAGAATGTTCAGACTATTATACAATTGCATTCATTTCACATGCTAGTAAGCTTATGCTCAAAATCCTTCAAGCTAGGTTTCAGCAGTTTGTGAACCTAGAACTTCCGGATGTACAAGCTGGATTTAGAAAATGCAGAGGAACTATTGTTCAAATTGCCAATGTCCATCGGATCATAGAAAAAGCAAGGGAATTCCAGAAAAACATCTACTTCTGCTTCATGGGGTCATGAAGAGTTGGACACGACTGAGCAACTGACACTTGCACTTTTTTCTGCTTCATTGACTACGTGAAAGCATTTGACTGTGTGAATCACAACAAACTATGGAAAATTCTTAGATAGATAAGAATACCAAACCACCTTACCTGTCTCCTGAGAAACCTGTTTGTGTGTCAAGAAACAACACTTAGAATCAGACATGAAACAATGGATGGGTTCAAAATTGGGAAAGGAATACAACAAGGCTATACATTGTCACCCTGCTTATTTAACTCCTGTGCAGAGTACATCATGTGAAATGCCATGTTGGATGAATCACAAGCTGGAATCAGTTGGATGAATCACAAGCCGGAATCATCAATAATCTCAGTTACACAGATGACACCACCCTAATGGCAGATAGTGAAGAGGAAATAAAGGGCCTCTTGATGAAAGTGAAAGAAGAGAGTGAAAAGACTGGCTTAAAACTAAACATTCAAAAAACTAAAATCATGACATCCAGTCCCATAACTTCATGGCAAATAGAAGGGGTAAAAGTGGAAACAGTGATAGATTTTATTTTCCTGGGCTCCAAAATCACTGTGGACAGTGACTGCAGCATGAAATTAAAAGACACTTACTCTTTGGAAGGAAAGTTATGGCAAACCTAGACAGTGTATTTAAAAGCAGAGACGTCGTCTTGCCAGCAAAGGTCCGTATTGATAAAGCTATGGTTTTTCCAGTAGTCATGTATGGATGTGAGAATTGGACCATAAAGAATGCTGAGCACCCAGGAATTGATGCTTTCAAATTGTGGTGCTGGAGAAGACTCTTGAGAGTCTCTTGGACTGCACAATCAGACCAGTCAATCCTAAAGGAAATCAACCCTGAATATTCATTGGAAGGACTGATGCTGAAGCTGAAGCTCCAATACTTTAGCCACCAGATGCAAAGAGCCGGCTCATCAGAAAGAACCCTGATGCTGGGAAAAATTAAAGGTAAAAGGAGAAGTGGGTGGTAGAGGATGAGATTATTAGATAGCATCATTGACTCAATGGACATGAATTTGAGAAAACTCCAGGAGATAGTGAAGGACAGGGAAGCCTGCCATGCTTCATGGAGTCACAGAGTCATTCACAACTTAGTGACTGACCAACAAAAATGTGGGTGGAAGTGACAAGGTCACTGCTGCTTGATGTTCTGACATCAAATAGTGTTGGCTTCTCCTTCTTTGAAATGGCATCTTAGATAAGTGGGGACAGTGTATATTTCTGCTAGTGCTTCAGGAAACTTTCTTCTCCACCATGAGAAGGATTTCTCCCTAGTAACTCTCCATTTTCAACCTGAATCTCAAAAAGAGATTCATGCAACACAATTGCCCTAGTGGACCTACAGACTCTGAGTGACCCCAGCCGACTTGTGGACCCTGAAACATAAGAACAAATGATCATTGTTTGAAATCACTGAATTCTACATGGGTGTGTTATGAAATATGGTTGTTTCAATGGTTGACTTCAATTCAGTTCAGTTCAGTCACTCAGTCACGTCTGACTCTTTGCTACCCCATGAATTGCAGCATGCCAGGCCTCCCTGTCCATCACCAACTCCCGGAGTTCACTCAAACTCATGTCCATTGAGTTGGTGATGCCATCCAACCATCTCATCCTCTGTCGTCCCCTTCTCCTCCTGCCCCCAATCCCTCCTAGCATCAGAGTCTTTTCCAATGAGTCAACTCTTCACATGAGGTGGCCAAAGTATTGGAGTTTCCGTTTCAGCATCATTCCTTCCAATGAACACCCAGGACTGATCTTCTTTAGGATGGACTGATTGGATCTCCTTGCAGTCCAAGGGACTCTCAAGACTCTTCTCCAACACCACAGTTCAAAAGCATCAATTCTTCAGCATTCAGCTTTCTTCACAGTCCAACTCTCACATCCATACACGACCACTGGAAAAACCATAGCCTTGACTAGACGGACATTTGTTGGCAAAGTAATGTCTCTGCTTTTGAATATGCTATCTAGGTTGGTCATGACTTTCCTTGAAGGAGTAAGTGTCTTTTAATTTCATGGCTGCAGTCACCATCTGCAGTGATTTTGGAGCCCAAAAAAATAGTCTGACACTGTTTCCACTGTTTCCCCATCTATTTCCCATGAAGTGATGGGACCAGATGCCATGATCTCCGTCTTCTGAATGTTGAGCTTTAAGCCAACTTTTTCACTCTCCTCTTTCACTTTCATCAAGAGACCTCTTCACTTTCTGCCATAAGGGTGGTATCATCTGCATATCTGAGGTTATTGATATTTTTCCCGGCAATCTTGATTCCAGCTTGTGCTTCTTCCAGCCCAGCGTTTCTCATGATGCACTCTGCATAGAAGTTAAATAAGCAGGGTGACAATATACAGCCTTGACATACTCCTTTTCCTATTTGGAACCAGTCTGTTGTTCCATGTCCAGTTCTAACTGTTGCTTCCTGACCTGCATATAGGTTTCTCAAGAGGCAGGTCAGGAGGTCTGGTATTCCCATCTCTCTCATAATTTTCCACAGTTTATTGTGATCCACACAGTCAAAGGCTTTGGTATCAGTATCATTTAGCATAGCATCTTTTCTCATGGATCCAATGCTCTTTGAGATCTCAGATCTCTATCCAAGGTCTAATTGATTTGAGTCAGGAATCAAGGCAGAGATGCACTTAAAGTTTAGTTTTCAATTTTATCTAGATCAGAAGTCAGTTTTACTTAACATTTGACCATTTTTAATATAAATCTAATTTTGATTGTAAAATTCTAATTTCAGATTTTAATTCTAAATATCCACTGAAGGCAACGTTATCTCTTAGGATATCTGACAGTGTCTGGACACTCTTTGATTACCATGACTCAGAATGGGGCTGCTACAAACCAGGGATGCTGGTAAACACCCTACGGTCTGTGCCTCCTCACAACAAACAATTATCCAGGCCCAAATGTCAACGGTGTCAAGGTGGAGAAACCCTGGCCTAAGTACATAGTAATACTTCTTTCCCTCAGAATGTGTCAAATTTTATCTTTGGGTAGCACAGCATTAAGACTGATTATCATTCATTAGGAACAAATAGGAAAAGTTGACCAAGTATACTGTATCATTCCAGATAGCCTCCTGAGAAGGTACCAGAATCCTTCTATTGTTTATTAGCCCACTGGAAACTATAAAGCAAAAGTAATTATCTGCTTCATTTTTGAGATTTAAAACTCTTTCACTGGGCTTAAGTGTCTCAGTCAAGCTTCCCCTTTCCACCAGCGCTTCAGGAAAACTCTTTATCACTCATATCAGAGGCCTTGTGAATTTGTCCTTTATTTACTCTCATTCATTCAAATAATTTATGTAGCACCTGCCATGTGCCAGGCACTTTTAGGATTTCTCATGGCCAAAATATCAGGTTTAATTTTGTGTTTGTTTTGTTTGGATTCGAACTGAGTGTATGGGAACGCATGAAACTCACCTTCATTTCCAGGTGCCCCAACAGTGACCAGAACCTTGCTGTTCACCTGCACCTCTGAACACCCCTTCCTGCGTTATAGGCTTTGTAAGGGAAAGAGCCTGCCTCTCACTAGAGATAGGAGATACATCTTCTCACCCTCCCTTAGAGACAATCAGATGTAAACTTTTGGACGACTTTGTATTAGAATCTAGAAGATACTGGTGACAGCTAGAGATAGGTGCAAAAGTTTTTGTGGTAGCACTATAAGCACAGGTTCACTTTACAAGCATGTTTTGCAGCGTATTTCCTGTTAATATCGTATTCTATAAGCAAACATTCCGTGTGCTTTGTTAGTGAGAAGCATACCAGCAGCATCTGATTCCACGAGGTGACGTTAAAGCTGAAGAACAATAGTGACCCCAAGAGAGAAGTTCTTAGGTTGAACTTGAACCTGTTGGGTCACTTGAATTATTTGTTTATTACGTTTTATTTTTGACAGTGCTGGGTCTTTATTGCTGCTCATGGGCTTTCTCCAGTTGCCATGAGCGGGAGCTATTCTCTAGTTGCAGTGCTTGGGCCTCTGGTCGTGGTGGCTTCTCGTTGCAGAGCGTGGGGTGTAGGCACACAGGCATAGTTGCTTCGCAGTATGTGGGATTCTCCCAGACCAGGAACTGAACTTGTGTCTTCTGCATTGGTGGGCAGATTCTTAACCACTGCATCACCTGGGAAATCCTGAGCAACTTGATTTTGTCCAACTGAAAGAGATGGAATTTTCTGGGATATCCACAGGCCTATGTGGGTCTTCACAAGTGTCTGAGCTCCCAATGTGGGCTCCAGGAGATGGCTTGACCTGGGGCAGGCTCTCAGCAGGAAGGCTCCTCCCTTTCTCTTTGCTCTGTCCTTTCAGAGTCAATGGAAGGTGGTGTCCAGTGAGCCAGGGTGTGGGGAGCCCAGGACAGGAGAGCGAGGATGCTCCAGGGCTTCGGATGCGGACAGTGCACGGAGGGAACACATCCCTGGCCGCCACAAACCGGGATGTCTGTACCTTTTGGTTAATTTGATTTTGATATTTTGGATTCAACCCCAATATCTCCTTCAGATAATGCATTTTTCTGTACCCACGGAAAGAGTAGAAAGCAGCTAGCAGCAAAATGATCTGACACTCAAAGAGAAAATCAATGCCAAATGTCCACTTTTATGTTTTCTCATCTAATCCTTACAAAAACCATGTGAGCAGACTTAGTTCCTATTTTTCAGTTAAAAAAAAAAATGAGGTTCCCAGAGGGAAACTAACTCAAATTCTTATTCAAGTTCATCTGACTTTCAAGTCTGTATTATTTTTCATTAACTACAAAAGCCAATGTCAACTCCCTTTTATGACCTGTTAATGTTCAAGTAAAATTGATTTTTATCATGGGAAAAAAACTGGCTAGAGGAAGCAGGGAACATACATTCAGCCCCTTTGATAGGAGAGTGACATTGTGCATGGTTTCAAATCATCCAAAGGGCCAGAGAATCTTCCCTGAGTTTGCCAACTTGCCTCTGAGGACCCCAGGCACGGGAGCTCTGTCAGACTCGACGTATCTGCCCAGGGTCAGGTTAGGCCCGGGTGCCCACGCCCTTCTGAGATGCTTGCTCCAGGTCACAGTGCAGCCTGGAGATCGCTCGGGCGAAAGGCAGCCTCGTGTCCTCTAACTTTTGCCCTCTGACTCTCTCTCAGGGCTTTTTGCAACCATGTTGGTGGCAACCAGTGGCCCCCAGCTTACAGTGACATGTCATATGAAGTAATAAAACAAGAGGTAATCTGGCCAGAGCCAGTCATTGAATTTCCTAGAGTTTCAGCTTTTCTTTAAGAAAATATGGTTGCATAACTGAATCGCTTTGCTGTACGCTTGAAACTAACACAGCATTGTTAGTTTCAACTATGCTCCGATATAAAATAAAATTAAAAAAATAAAAAGCTTAATAAGAATACACATTTTAATTTATTTCTGATAATGCTTTTTCCAAACTTTAAACTTTTTATTTTGTATTGGGGTATAGCTGATTAGCAATGTTGTGGTAGTTTCAGGTGAACAGCAAAGGGACTCAGCCGTATAGAAATATGTATCCATTCTGCCCTGAATTCCCCTTCTATCCAGGTGACCACATAACATTGAGCAGAGCTCCATGTGCTATACAATAGGCCATTGTTGGTTATCCCGTATAAATACAGCAGTGTGTACATAACCTTCCCAAAGTCCAAATACTATCCCTTCACCTCAGCAACCATAAGTTCATTTTCTAAGTCTGTGAGTCTCTTTCTGTTTAGTAAGTTCATTTATATCATTTCTTTCTTTTTTTTTTTTTTTTTTGATTCTACATATAAAGGATGTCATATGATATTTGGGCTTCCCTGGTGCCTCAATCGGTAAAGAATCCATCTGCAATGCAAGAGACCTGGATTCGATCCCTGTGTTGGGAAGATCCTCTGGAGAAGGGCATGGCAATCCACTCCAGTGTTCTTGCCTGGAGAATCTCCATGGACAGAGGAGCCTGGCGGGCTGCAGTCTGTGGGGTCGCAAAGAGTTGGACAAGCCTGAGCAACTAGGCACCGCACATATGATATTTCCCCTTCTCTGTCTGACTCACTTCACTCAGTATGACACTCTCTAGGTTCATCCATGTTGCTGCAAATGGCATCACTTCCTTCTTTTTAATGGCTGAGTGATAGTCCATTGTGTATATGTACCACATCTTTATTTATTCCTCTGTCAATGGATATTTAGGTTGCTTCCTTGTTTTAGCTATTGTAAACAGTGCTGCAATGAACAGTGGGGTGCATGATGATGATTCCCCCCAGATATATGCCCAGGAGTGGGATTGCAGGGTCATACGGTAGCTCTATTTTTAGTTTTTTAAGGAATCTGCACACTGTTCTCCATAGTGGCTTTACCAATATACATTCCTACCAAGAGTGTAGGAGGGTTCCCTTTTCTCCACACCCTGTCCAGCACTTGTTGTTTGTGTATTTTTGGATGTCTGATAATGTTAATTAACCTAATATTGAAAATAAAATCTTAAATTTCACACCCCCCTCCTCAAAAAATGGAAAACATGGTTTCTTCAAAGGGTAAATGATGTGGGGCAGTTGTGTGTGACCCCAGAATCAAGGTGTTCAAATCCTAGCTCTTATATTTACTTGCTGTGTAACCTTGGGGATATTACTTCCCCTTTCCAGTGCCCCGGTCTCCTCATCTGTAAAACAGACTCAGTTGTCCATCGCATGCATATGTTCTGCCATGGACCACAACCTTGATGACATGTGCTGGGGATGGAGCAGTGAGCAAAACCAACCAACATCCTTCTGTTCTCCTAAAGGAGACTGATGATAAACAGGTCTGTTTGTAACACAGCTTTAGAGTGTGCTAAATACCATAAAGACAAATAAAGCAGGGTAAGGGATGGAGAGTTGGGGGGAAATGGCCACAATCCAAAGGGCAAAAGAGAAAGGGCTCTTGGAGGACATAAAACATGGAGAAGACCAGAGTATTGTGAAGGGAGAGAATAACACAGTACCTAAGGCGAGAGTGTCCTAAGCAGATGGGGTGAAAATATTAAATAAAATATAACAACTGTACCTGCCTAACTGGAGTGCTGTGGAAGTGACAAAGGAGGATATGTGTAAAATGAGACCACAGAATCTCCCCTGCAAAGGTGAGCCCTGCCTGTAGCCCAGGATCTCAGAGATGAAAGAATGATACAGTTCTGTTCCACCCTTTCCCTAGTAACTCACGTGTCTCGTACAGTAGTCTCCAAGCTTTGGCTTAAGTGCCTGTCAAGACCGGGAGCTTCTACTCCAGCAGGCAGGGCCTGGCCTCCGAGGTGGGGGGCTTTTCTTTGTGAGGAGGCAGATCATCCTCCGAGCTTGTATCTTACATCTGTTGCTCAGGAACCTACCCGCTGCCTCTTTCACACACTGCCGCCTCCAACATTTGTAATGCTTTCATCTCAGCTCCATCGGTTCCTTCAACCATTCCTTATCTGTGTGGCTTCCGGATTCCTCACTGTTCCATTTGATCATTTCAAACACACTGCACAATGCACTCAGTCTCTGATAGATGGTGGAGTGGGGTGTGTGTAGGGGGGAGCAAAATGGTGAGATCAGTGCTGGAGGCTGGAAGCTTCCCATACAAAACTCCTTCCTAAAAGCAGAATCTCGAGATAAAGAGATGTCTCCTCTTCTCCGTGGGTACCTGCTTCAGCCTTTGGTCCTGCTCAGGCATAACCAGAGCCCGCACTGATCTAAAATCACACCTAGGGTGATTGTTAAAAGGATCAGTTGACTGACCAGTGCTTCCAGTTCCCTGGAGAAGAGAGAATAGAGAGCTGGGGGTAGTGGGGACATGGTGAGTGGTGGTGGGGTCAGGACAGATGCTATTGCCATGTTATTAGTTAAGCATCAGCTTAACGGGATTAGAATAGAGCTGATGAGTCAAGAATCCTAAATTCCATTTCCTGTGAACCAGTCAGCTGGGTCCTGCTCCCCAGCTTTAGCTCAGCTCCCCCCTCCACCAACTGCCTCCTAAAACAAGCCATAGCTGCAAGGGTTAGAGGGCATATGTGTCTCGGTACAAGCCCATCCCAGCTACTAGAAAATAATTCCGAAGAGAAATCTGCCTGATGTAGACGACTGGGGCTATGTTGTCCTCAGAGCTTACCTGTTTCGGAGCAGATTCTCCTTGATGTGACTTCTGAATGGATGGGCAGATTTTATCACTGTGGATCACAGCCCTGAATTTTAAGCAAAGCATTCAACAGTGTTGGGAAGTTCTGTATCACCTTCTTCTGGTTAAATTATTGGAGAAACACAGACATTTGGGCTGGTATGTAGAAAACAGGAATAAACGCAGTCATTTGTTCATCTGTTTTATTTGTTTCAGTTTTTATATTTAGAACAAAAAGCTTAATTCTTAAATTGAATGCAGGAAGGGAGAGTGCAAGTAAAATTGAGGCAACCCACTCAGGCTGATCCAATATATTAAGCCATAGTCACAGTGCAAACAGCCTCTAATCACAACTTCACAGTGATTTATCTGCTCTCCTGGGCCGGCTTGATAAAGCAGCCACCGCACTGACGTTCAGATGATGCCTTTCCAGGACTCAATTTGCTGGAAGCTGCCAATTGGCTGAGTAACTGCAGGAAAATAATGAGCTGATTTCCACTGGTCGATCTGTTTGATTGACAGGCAGGTTGGGCAGAGCCAGGAATTGCTGAGGGGCCAGTCCATTCCAGGACAACAGGCGATCTGACCTTGAAGCTATCCAAACTGGGCAAGCTGCCACTTGGGGATCCTGACACTGTCAGCCACATGAATTTGCAGACTCATCCTACCTGACTCAAAGCTTTTGCTGTTGTGGAAAATGTGATTGCAGAATTTTACTACCTTCTGCAGTTCACAGACATGGTTGTTTTTTTTTTTAACTCTGCGAAAGTGGGAAGTTACTATCCTTTGCTCCCTCTATATCCAGTCAAAGCCCAATGATTCTTTAGAGACAAACTCCTGTATGGATGTTTTCTTGACTGTTATCATGAGGTGCATAATAATCTGTCTCCCCCAAACTCCTAGAGCTTCAGCTGTCAAACCTCAAAGGTCACTGTGCTTGGAATTTCCTGAGCATTAAGTTAAATTGCAGGTTCTTATTTAGCTAGTGAATATTCAGCAAGTGGGGACTTGCATTTCTCACAAGTTTTCAAAGGGGCCACACTTCTGTAGCAAGGATCTATTTCCTTGACAATAGAATTGGGCAGTCTGTGACCATAAACTTGTCTCCTGATATAACCAAAGCGTCAGCAGGGCTTGTATGCTCTCTGCCTTTTTATCTTCCTTAGCACTTCATTGAGTGCTGTACGAACAGGTAGTGCTAACAAATATTTGTTGAATAAAGAAAGCTCTTATATGGGAGAAACCATATCTATGCCTAATCAGCACAATGACTCATGCAGGAAATGTGCTCAATAATTATTCATTGAATGAATGAGTGACCTGCCAGTATCTAGGAGGCTGGTGAGAAAATAACAAAAAAGAGATTAAGAAAATTTTTAAGCTGCGCTTGTTTGAATCAAGCAGGTGGGGAAAGCTTGGAAACAAATTCAGGAAACATGGCGTCTGGAATTAATACCCTGGCCACGTAGCATCTAACACATACGGTGTTAGACCATTTCTGTTGTGAAGATTTTTAAAAGCATTTCCACTGTCACAGTAGGCTTCTGAGTGAATTTGCCGATCTGCCCTGTTTGGAGTGCTGTGGAGAGGCACACAGCAGAGAGTGGGAAAGGGCACCGTTTGCTCTGGCAGGACTCCACGGGAAGCAAGTCTTAGTCTGCCTGAGAAATGCTAGTTTTTGAGCTGATTCTTTTCAGTGATTTTGCCTCCTGCTTTCCTTTCTTCTGATTACCCACCAACACTCACTCCCACGTACGGACCAGCTTTGGACCTTGGCCTGGTTTTAGCTGCTGGGAGGTTGTATCAGTGCCCTTGCCGAACAGCTGGACCCTGACTGCATATAGAGGTCACAGCTGTTCACAGAGGGGGCTAGCCATCTCCCAACGTCGGGGAAGGAGGACAATTGATGGCAGCTGGGAGAAACAGTAAGGACACAGGTCAAGGTGGCACGGGAGTTTCGTCTTCAGATTTAGGGAGATGGCTAAGTATACGCTGTGCTTTTATAGCCCATGAGCTTCGTTACTTGCCTTAAGTAGCTGTCTCACCAGCCTGTTTTAGAACTTCTGCCATTAGAGCCAGCATTTGGGGTTTGGAAAAAAATCAGACCAAGGCTTTGGAAGGCCACTGTTAACTGTCCTTTTGATATCTGACATCCTTGAGGGGTACCAACGGGGAGCTGTAGGCCTTCTTGGAGTCTTCCTATGTCAGCACCCAGGCAGGCAGAGCCCTGGGCATTTCCCAGCCCCTCCAGCTGGATTTGCAGGGCATATCCACTGATATGAACCCTGAGCCTTGCTGAGCTAGTCATCCTGGCTGTTGGATTGTCACAGAGTCGAGGAGAAGTATTCAGATGTCTCCAAGCCTGACCGACAACTCTGCAGCCTGGAACTGCTTTCTGGAGGAGCAGAAAGAGACAGTGGAGTCCTAGAATCCTCACCCCCTGCAGGTGTAACCCAGCATGCCCAGAGCTGCACCTGTTTCCCATTACTGCACCCAGCTTTCCAGCCCATTCTGTAGTCTGGCTGGCTTTGTTTGCTGCAGGGCTGGGTCCCCTTTGGCGCAGGTGGTGTGGATGCTCCGCGGGACCCAGGACAGGTGCACTAGGCAGCTTCCAGTCTCCCTGAGTGGCTGAGAGCACTGCAGCGAGCTCTTGGGCCAGATCCAGGCTGGCTGCCAATAGCCTCTCACAGACTGCGTCACAGCACAGCTCTCTGGCTTGCCGGCAAGGGAAGAAGGAGCAAGCAAAGCCATGGGCTTGGAATCTCTCTGGCACCGCTTCACCCCCCCGCCCCCGCCTCCATTCCATGTCCCTCTGCTGCTCCACGAGTCTCCTCACTGCTTTTCCTTTACTCCATCTGCCCCCCGATATCATGCTACCATTCTTGTCCTTCTGATGGTTTGTCATGTCACCCTCCAAGCAGAATGACTCAGACCACAGCACATCCCATCAGGACAGCACTGTCTAGAGAGGAACAGGCTTGACCTTATAACGTGTTAGGCGTGTCACTGGTTAACAGAGTGAAGTAATGAAAATCTGCATTTCCCCACTACAGACCTTTCCTACATGGAACTGGCTGGGTGCTCATGGGCCTCAAGGTCACCTTTCTGTGTCTTGATTTCCCCACCTGTAAAATGCAAACAAGGACTCCTCTCTTCTCTGTTTCTCAGGGGCTTATGAGTATCATAAGGAATATTGGAGGGCTTCATGAACTTTCCAGGTAATTCAGTGGTAAAGAATCCGCAGTCCATGAATCCGGAAGGTCCCCTGGAGAGGGAAATGGCAGCCCATCTCAGTACTCTTGGCTGAGAAAGCCAGTGGGCAGGGGAGTCTGGCGGGTGTGCCTTGTGTCCATGGGGTCACAAGAGTGTTGGACATCACTTGGCCACTAAACAGCAAATAACAATCACAAATTAGTGTACAGAACATTACCTGAGGGGCATGTTAAAATGCAGATTTTGATTCCATAAATCTGGAGTGAGCTCTGAGTTTCTGCATTTCTGACAGATTCCTAAGCTAATGGATGCTGCTGGTCTGGAGACCACTCTGAGTAGTGAGGGGCTAGTAAATAAGAAGACGATTTGAACATCATGAAGCACACAGGAACTGTAGCATTTTAATTATCTTATGTGTTTGCCTTTCTAAAAAGCACATTTGCATCCTTAAAAGAGTCTTCATATCTTTAATACAGATAGATGAATGTCATTATTTTTGGCATCTTAGATAGCTACTAGAGAGAAAATGTGAAGCTAAGATGATTATCATTTCTGTTGTCACTGAAGTTGCCTCTTCCTTTTTTCTCCCTTTTCCTTACCTTTCCCTCCTCTCAGAGCAGGGGTTGAAAGTGGATTTAAATGCAATTTCTTATCTAAGCAGCTTGTTGTCAGCAGGTGAACAAGGGTGTTGGGTTATTTCCCAGGCCTGATGATGGACAAAAGAGGGGTTGATTGAAATCTATTGTTTTCTCAAAATAGAGTATGTATGTGCATCAAAAAGCATGTAGAATTGGCCCTGTATATCTAAGGGTTCCATATGCCCTACCCACCGCAGATTGAAAATACTCAGAAAATAAAATATAGAAGGTTCCAAAAAGAAAAACTTGAATTTGCCATGCATGGGAAATGCTATTTACATAGTATTTACATTGTATTAGGTATTACAGATAATCTAATGATGATTTGAAGTATATGAAAGCAGATGTGTATAGCTTATATGCAGACACAATGTGCCATTTTACATAAGGGGCTTGAGCATCTGTGGATTTTGGTATCCAGAGCAGGTGCTGGAATCAGTTCCCTGCAGATGCTAAGGGAGATTGTGTAAGAATGTTTATAGCAAGACTATTTATAAAGTTAAAGCTGGAAAGAACCCATTCTAAATGTCTAGTAGTAATAGAATTGAATAAAAAATTGGGCTGTATTCATACCATGGAATACTGTGTGTGCATGCATGCTAAGTTGCTTCAGTCCGACTCTTTGTGACCCCATAGACTATAGCCCACCAGGCTCCTCTGTCCATGGGATTCTCCAGGCAAGAACACTGGAGTGGCTCACCATGCCCTCTTCCAGGGGAACTTCCCAACCCAGGGATCGGACCCAAATCTCCTGTGTCTCCTGCATTGCAGGCAGATGCTTTACCATTGAGCCACAAGGGAAGTCCAGTGGAATACTACAGAACAATAAAAACTGAGCAAACTACCATAACATGTACCCTCATATATAAACCCTATAGAGAAAATTTGTTACCAAACGAAGATTTGGCTGCTCAAGAATCCAATACTGAGAGACAAGAGTTAGACACAAGGAAAGGCAGCTTTATTGAGGAAGCTGACTGTCTTGGGGAGAAGGTGGACTCAGGTCCCAAAGAACAAAATTTCCACTCCCTGTGTTTGCTCGGATTTTATAGGGAAAGGGGCTATATGCAGGGGAAGGGGCAGTCTTCTATTTTCAGAAATAATTGTCTCAATCATGTGATTCCAAGCACCCATCAGGTCTTGCTTACAGAAGGAACCATGAATGGCTTACAGTTGCGCCATGAATCTCTGGTCAACTGGGGTGGCCCCTGCAGGGTCCTGCTTGGTTTCAAAATGATGAGCAGACATCAGACATGCTGTATGATTCCACTTATATGAAATTCAAAAGCAGGCAAAACTAAGTAACACGGTTACTTCTGTATAAAGGGGCAGTGCTGATGGGGAACTGACATAAAGGAACCTTCTGGTATTCGCCAACTTCCCTGATATCCTTTGGGCTGGCTTCCTGGGTACCTTTGCTGGACGATGGACCAGAAATAGAACCTGCCATCTCTTCACTTCCCCTGTGACTGAACAGAAGGCTTTAAGTTCTCTGAGCTCGAAGACTGTCCCTGCCTCAGGCACTGTATCCTCTGGTTACCAGGACTCTTGCTCTCTCTAGAGCTCTAAGCTGTAATCCCACCTCCTCAAGTCCAAAATCAGACATGCAGAGCTGCTTGTAGTTTGAAGTTTAAGGCTTCTGTCCCACATTTGGGTTTCTTCAAGAAGAGTCTGGAAGATGTGAGACATCTGTTGTGAAAGTATTTGTTGCCACAGTAATGCTGCCTAGCAAGGCATATCCAAACTCAGCATCTTCAAAAACAATCATTCCTAGTTCTCAAGGTTATGGTTCAGCTGGGTGGTCCTTCTGCTCAGGGCTCTGCTGACCTCTGCTTGTGAGTCCATGATCACTGGAGGATGTCTGCTCGAGACTAGCCTTACCCACGTGCTTAGTGGTCAGTTGGCTGCTGGCTGGATGATGGCATGGCTAGGTCACATGTCTAGTCTGGATATGGTAATGTGGTGGTTGCTACGGGTCCAAGGAAGAAAGGTGCTCAAAGGTACCGGAGGTGAGGCTTGGAGCTGGAAAACCATTTCTTCTTTCCTATTCTATCCTTCAAAACAAGTCACAGACCAGCCCAGGTTCAAGAGGTGGGAACACAGTCTGTGTCTCATCTAGAGAAACTGCAAAATCACATTGCAATAAGTGTGCATACAAAGAGGGGTGGAAAATCAGGGCCATTTTTTCTGTAATTAATCTACTACATGTGACTGAGGTATTAAAACAGAGTCCTTGAGAATTGGTTCTTTTGCCTTCTGCAAAGCATCTGTGGGGTAGAAGCTGCCATCTAGGCCTCTACAGCCTTGACTCTGACCCCACAAAACTAGTCAAACCTGTTCTCCACCCCTCTTTTATGCATTGTTCTTTTGGGGCTCAGCAGACTGCTTTAATCCTGCTGGTCAAACAGATGTGTGGCAACCTGAGTAAGCACATAAAAAGTAAGTACATAAAAATGTTTTAGGTCAAATTTCCTAGAAGAGCCTGGAATGGGGATTTTTGTCAAGTGATTTGTTGTGGGAAGAATCTCAAGAATGAGGAGGAGACTAAGGTGTGGGTGTGGTTTCCCACTGTGAGACAGGGGACTGGGCCCTCTTGCCTCCTACCCTGGGTATCTGTCGGTTACTGGCCAAGGCTGACCCTGGATAAGGAGTGACCACATCTCCATTGCTGTGGCTTCCATCAGCCTTGGGCAATTTTCTAAAGCTGTAGCTGTACACTTTTAATGGCAACACTCAGAGTAGCTGGGAAATGGAAATGTGGCAGAGGAAATGGGGTCTGGGCTGAACCACAATAGCATTTACTAACAAAGAGGCACTATTTAGAAAGTGAATTCTGAACTCAAAGAAGATCTAGAGAAAATTTAGAGGAGACCTGATAACTGTGTCCCAGTTTTGGTGAGTTGTATGACGCATAGAGGAACCTGTTCTGCAGGCAAATCTAGAATTCATATCAACAGAAGCAGATTTGGGCTTAACCTAAGGGGAGAATACCGCATAATTTGAGCGTTCTGAAAATGAAAAGGAATGTCTTGGGGGTGGTGAATTTCTGAAAAAGAGACTTGACAACATTTGGTAGGATATTAGTATAGGATATCAGTTAGGTTCTCAAAGAAAGATAGTAAGGAATCATGGCGAAAATCCCACATCCTTAAGTCCTTAATGTTCTGGCCAGAGATACTTCTTTTCTTAATATGGAGCTTTGGCCTCAATCCCTGGTTTATCACTCCCAACTTTGGCTGGCTGGGCCACATGCCAGCTGAGGAGTTTATAGAGTGAGCCCTGGTGAACATATAGTGTCTGTATAGTCAAAGCTATGGTTTTTCTAGTAGTTGTATACAGATGTGAGAGTTAGACCATAAAAGAGTCTGAGCACCAAAGAATTGATGCTTTCAAACTGGTGCTGGAGAAGACTCCTCAGAGTCCCTTGGACCGCATGGAGACAAAACCAGTCAATCCTAAAGGAAATCCACCCTGAATATTCATGGAAGGACTGACACTGAAGCTGAAGCTCCAATACTTTAGCCACCTGATGTGAAGAGCTGACTCACTGGGAAAGATCCTAATACTAGGAAAGATTGAAGGTAAAGGAGAAGGGGGTGGCAGAGGATGAGATGGTTAGATAGCATCACCAACTCAATGGACATGAATTTGAGCAAACTCCAGGAGATAATGGGGGACAGAGGAGCCTGGCGTGCTACAGTTCATAGGGTTGCAAAAAATCCAGCACGACTTAGCAGCTGAACAACAACAACAAAAAGGTGAAGAAAAAGGTGGATGCTTCAAGAAAGGCGTAGATAGACCCTGAGAAGAAAAGTCACTCAAAATGACATGACCTTACACTGCCTTTGAGTCTTTTTGGAGCTGTACCCTCACAAATGTGGGTGCTCTGCTTGGTACAGAGAACAATGGAATTTTCTTATGCCTCTAGTCTGACTGTACAATGAAAGTCACTTGGAGACCTTTTAAAAACCCTATTGTCCAGCTGCTCTCCAGACCAAATGAAATCAGAATTTCTAGGAGTGGGAGACACATATCAGTAATTTTTAGTTAGAGCAGTAATTCTCAGACTTTAGCAGTAATCCCCAGACTTCAGAGTTATCTGGAAGGCATGTTGAGATACAGAGTTCTGAGTCCCAACCCCAGAGATTCTGATTTAGTAAATCTGGGGAAAGGCCTAAAAATTTCCTTTTTAACAGGTATCCAGGTGAGGTTGATGCTGCTGGTCTGAGAACTGCACTTTAAGAGCCCACTGATAGAGATGAACAGAAAGAAGTAGAGAAATCTGTCTGTTTTGGTTTCGGTGTAACCCTGCCTCAAGTGAAGGCTTGGTGTAGGTGACCCTTCATGCGCGTTTTTTGATTCCCTAGTTCTGTGGCCATTCACACTGGTCTAAAGACCTGGATGTTATTTGTACTCAGCTGTGGGGTGCCAGATAGTCAAACTCTCAGAATGGTTGGGTAAACATTTTCAAGATATCCTAGGTGCTCAGCAGTGGGTAGAAACAATCCCATGTTGAGTCAAAAATAGCTGAAATCTTATCCTCCCCGGAAGGCACCAGGATATTTGTGGGAGTCAACTCTCATTTGCAGTGAGTTTCAGGCACGATGGACTTCCGTTAGTTGCATCTGCTTGCTGAGAGCACTCCCTCCCCAAAAGCTTTCTTGAGGGAACAACTTTCCCCCAATATCAGTGAGTCTGGGAGAAACTCAAGGTGACATTGTCATACATGCCTCTTTTGAAGACTGTCTGTCTTGCTGACTACTAATAATTGCTAACTTCCTGAAGGAGACAGAAGAGATTAATTTTCTGTATAAGCTGACTTACAGCTGGCCACCTCTGAGAAGATGCCCTGAGTCACTCCTCTTGACTAATGCTCATGGCGGATTATTCAGTGATAAAAATCTTCCCTTTAAACATGGAAAATTTATGGGCAAACATCAAGGCCCTCCCCCTAAACTTGCAATTAATCTAGAGATTAGTTAGGACAAGCAAATAAAGGTCTCTGTTATTTTCTCAGTCATGTCCAGCTCTTTGCGACTCCATGGACTGGGGCCCGCCAGGCTCCTCTGCCCATAGGATTTCCTAGGCAAGGATACTGGAGTGGGTTACCATTTCCTTCTCCAGGGGATCTTTCCAACCCAGGGATCAAACCTGGGCTCTGCATTGCAGGTGGATTCTTTACCATCTGAGCCACCAGGGAAGCCTGTGAACACTAGAGTGGGTAGCCTATCCCTTCTCCAGGGGATCTTCCCAACCCAGGAATTGAACCAGGGTCTCCTGCATTGCAGGCAGATTCTTCACCCGCTGAGCTACCAGGGAAGCCCAAATAAAGGTCATTTACAGCAAAAGGGGATACTCCAAATATGGATTATCAGGCCCTGACCCCAGGTAGTGACCATGGAGCCTTTGTATGTCATATTCTCTTGTTTCTCCAAATAGGAATGAGGCTGACTCTGCACCAATTATAAGGCCTTATTAGTTTAAAATGTAAGATGTTTTTGAGAATCCACACAACAAGATAACTATAATATTACTACTACTATCATTTATTGAACTTAAATCACTGGGTTTTGTTTTTTTTTTTCCCCTAAGTCACTATTCTAATGACTATACCCTGAATTTTTAGAAGTCATTCAGTCCTCCTGATGACCTTAGGTGATGAATTCAATTGCTCCTCCATTTTCCAGATGGGTCATCTGGGCAAAAAGAAGGAGCTGACTTGAACTAAATCACAACTGTTAAAGTGGTACAGCCAGGATGAGGGCCCAGCAGGTTGATTTCAGGACTCTTGACCTCATGATGTACCGAACAAAATGAAGCAAATGAAAAGCCCCTGAAACAGGGATGGACTCGAGAAAGGATTTTTATTTTTATTTATTTATTTATTTTTTATTGTCAGGCCTGTGGAGAAAGTTGGGGTGGTGTATTTATGAAAGGAGGAAGTTTTGTGGAGGGCAAAAGAATTTAGATGTCTTTGGCTTTGAAACCAGACCAGGAAAGGTAAAGGGCTCATTAACAATTACAAGTGACCCTTGAGCAACATGGGTTTTAACTGCATGAGTCCACTTCAACTGGGATTTTTTTCACTGACTAGTGCTTCAGTATTACAGGATCCGAGGTGGGTTGAATTCATGGATACCGAGGAACTACATATATGAAGGGCTGACTAGAAGTTATACTTGGATTTTCAACTGCACAGAAGGTCATTGCCCTTAATCCTGGATTGTTCAAGGGTCAGCTGTATAACATGCCCAATTATTTATTATAATCTTATATGATATAAATATAGATGCATATATAGAACATATAAAATTAATAATACATAACCTATAAAACATCTACTTCTGCTTTATTGATTACACCAATGCCTTTGACTGTGTGAATCACAACAAACTGTGGAAAATTCTTCAAGAGATGGGAATTCCAGAACACCTCACCTACCTCCTGAGAAATCTGTGTGCAGGTCAAGAAGCAACAGTTAGAACCAGACATGGAATAGGGAAGGGAAGCCTGATGTGCTGTAGTCCATGGGGTCACAGAGTCAGACTCGACTGAGCAACTGAACTGAACTGAATGTGTATGAGATATATAATGCACACTATATTGATTATAATGTGTTATATATGATATCTAACTGGGACTTCCCTGATGGCTCAGATGGTAAAGCGTATGACTACAATGTGGGAGACCTGGGTTCAATCCCTGGGTCAGGAAGATCTCCTGGAGAAGGAAATGGCAACCCATCCAGTATTCCTGCCTCCAAAATTCCATGGACGTCAGATTCATTTTGATATTTGGCAAAACTAATACAATTATGTAAAGTTTAAAAATAAAATTAAAAAAAATTCCATGGACGAAGTGGCCTGGTATATATTTATACATATATAAGTATATATAAATATAAATAAATATATATAGTTTTTGGAACAGCTTTATTAGGATATTATTCACACACTATAAAATTCCGTAAAGTCCACAAATCCAAAAAGAGAATAAACAAAATGGGGCTGCTAGAAAACTCTCCTTAGAGAGTCTGCAGATGGTCCATCTGATTCGGAATCTGATTACATGGGTTGATCCACATATATAATAGATGACAGGATATTTAAATGTTTTCTTTCCCAGCTTCAAGCCTACAGGCTAGGTGAGAACTATCATTTTTATTTTTCAAAAGATAAAATTTTAGTTATCAATATTTCTCAATGCTAGCTCTAATAATGGCATGTTTATTAAATGGCTTCAATTTGCCGGGGCAATATCTCTTCTAATTTTGTGGTTTTAACATTTTTCTTAAAAGCAAAATAAGATAGGATTTTAAAATTCCTGGGCTGTTTTCTTTGATCACATCTGACCACATTCGTGTTTGCTTTCTAAATTCCTAATGGTTTCAATCAGGGTCTCATTTTCCTTAAATTGTTGTTGAGCTGTTGAAGAGGGTTATAATTTACTCCAACCTTATTTGAAATTGAATGGTCAATTAAAATACCCACTAACTAACCCCCAAATTGACTGGACTTAAGAAATTTTTCAAAAGGTATTTAAGGGAATAGTAAAATAAATGATGCCTGAATGGTTAAAAGCCCTGCAGTTATTTTAAAGGCCCATTTTAATTTAGGTTGAAACCTACGCAATGTGAAAAGTGCTGCAAAGAACAGAGTTGGGGCAGTCGGGTGCTGTGTTCTTCCCTAAAGGAAAAGTGAAACAGCGTAAAGAGAGGCGACGACTCCTGGAGACAAAGCGATGGTGGCTTCCAGTCTGGCACTCTGGCATCTCTGTAGAATTAAATGGATGTGAGCTCCATGAGGGTACTTGGGCACCATGCTCTGGGGAACCACATCTCACCGTGGGCCCCACACCCAAGAATAACAGACAACTGTGAGAGCCAGTTTTCTGGCACAGTCTATTTGCATCTGAACAAGAAGCCTACGAGGTCCAAGCACCAGAGAGGGAGCCCCTCAAATTCTGTGCTGCACACAACTTCCTTGACCTTTCTGGGAGCTGGAAGGTGGCTGGGAAGACTGTTCACACAGGCTGAAGTTGAATCTACTTTGACCCAAGTGAAAACAGAACTGAGCATCAGCTACCATTTAATTTTTTAAAATTGAAGCAAAAAGTATTGTGCCATATTTTTAAGCATGAGAATTTTTGGCAGCAGAATCAAGCTGACAACTTAAGTTAAAACTTTCTCTTTGATCTCTGCATTTTCTCACATCTTGGGAAAAATGTCAGAACCAAGTTGACATGGGTAAGGTAGGTACTTTGTTGCCGGAATGTGAGCAGATGATGGAGGCAAATCTAGTGTTGGAATTTTTCCCAAATATTTTAACAGGGACCTTCCGGGATGCATGCTTTAAGAATGAAGGCACTATGAAAAGACAAAGGGCTGGAACCCAGGGATTGTTCAAAAGTCACTTTACCTTGTCAGAGGCAGTGCCAATGCACAGCTAAGAGAACAATCTGTATTCAATCCAAGGCTTACTGCTAGTGTTGTGTGATCTGAGGAATGTTACTTATCTTCTCTGCATTTCAATTCCATTATTTGTATGGGCATGAGTTTGAGTAAGCTCTAGGAGGAGTTGATGATGGACAGGGAAGCCAGGGGTCACAAAGAGTCAGACATAACTGAGCAACTGAACTGAACTGAACACAGCCATCTGACTGAATCAATGCTTAACACTCTTTCTGCGTCCTCCCTATCCTTGGGGGTGACTACCAAGCATGTAAGCAAAATCATAATGCAGGGGAAAAGGGAGATCAGAATGCATTTACATGACTCTCCAGAGGAAACCATTTCAGACTGGATTATGGAATACTGATTTTCAGATATTTGCAAGAGTGCTTAAGACCAGACTGCACAGGTGAAAGTGTGAAGATATTGTCAAAACATGCAAATGATGTCTCCTTTAAATTTCTTGTGCCAAGTCAGTCCTAACCTCTTTTGGACCTTCAGTTCAGTTCAGTTCAGTTCAGTCGCTCAGTCGTGTCCCATTCTTTGTGACCCCATGAATCGCAGCACGCCAGGCCTCCCTGTCCATCACCAACTCCCGGAGTTCACTCAGACTCACATCCATTGAGTCAGTGATGCCATCCAGCCATCTCATCCTCTGTTGTCCCCTTCTCCTCCTGCCCCCAATCCCTCCCAGCATCAGAGTCTTTTCCAATGAGTCAACTCTTCGCATTAGGTGGCCAAAGTACTGGAGTTTCAGCTTTAGCATCATTCCTACCAAAGGAATCCCA
Organism: Bos indicus; assembly: GCF_029378745.1. Taxonomy (NCBI): domain Eukaryota; kingdom Metazoa; phylum Chordata; class Mammalia; order Artiodactyla; family Bovidae; genus Bos; species Bos indicus. Next base: position 3,216,082 of record NC_091772.1, on the reverse strand, counting down.
GGACTGATTTCCTTTAGGATGGACTGGTTGGATTTCCTTGCAGTCCAAGGGACTCTCAAGAGTCTTCTCCAACACCACAGTTCAAAAGCATCAATTCTTTGGCACTCAGCTTTCTTCACAGTCCAACTCTCACATCCATACATGACCACTGGAAAAACAATAGCCTTGACTAGATGGACCTTTGTTGGCAAAGTAATGTTTCTGCTTTTGAATATGCTACCTAGGTTGGTCATAACTTTTCTTCCAAGGAGTAAGCGTCTTTTAATTTCATGACTGCAATCACCATCTGCAGTAATTTTGGAGCCCCCCAAAATAAAAGTCTGCCACTGTTTCCACTGTTTCCCCATCTATTTCCCATGAGGTGATGGGACCAGATGCTGTGATCTTAGTTTTCTGAATGTTGAGCTTTAAGCCAACTTTTTCACTCTCCTCTTTCACTTTCATCAAGAGGCTGTTTAGTTCCTCTTCAAATGTCTCCAAAATAATGGAAGAACAAAACTTCTCATTATAATATTGAACTGTTACTGGGAGCTAAGTTCTATTGAGAAAAGATCTCTAGATAAAATTATTAAACCAAAGCAAAAATGATCTCCAGCCTTGTATTCCTTAATGTGCTAACATTCAGGTCTGCAAAATCCATTCTCTTCCTACTGACTCTGGCAGAATTACTAACAACCCCAGAATCCTGTGGCTAACTCCTTTCTTCTCAAGGGCCAAGACTCTGTCCAGTTAACTGGCAAACGTTTATAATTCTGGTCTCTGGTTCATTCAAAAATCATTCAGTTTGCATTTACTAACCAAAAACCACATGCTAAGGGCTGTTTTAGGTACTTGTTTTACAGAAATAAGCAAGCCAGTAGTAATTTTGATATATGGAACTTACAGTTTAGTACCACGTCTTTCTGGAAGAGCAGCCATGGGAGGGGAGAGTTCTATAAATTATTCGTATCTACTGTAAAGTCAAGAGGGAAGCCAAAAGAGAGTTTTCTGAGTTTTGTAGCTGAATGATATTCCTCATTTTCTACAAGTCCTATACATATTTTCTAGGAAAAGTATGGAGAAACCCAGATGTAACTGGTATAATAGCAAACATTTTCTGGGAAGCTGAACTATTGGTTAAATTTCTCCAAGATAGAAAATCACAAGTATTTGTTCCAAATGTTCCCAATCAATGTAAAATTTTGTTCCAGGGACCAGATCTGGATTTATTAACTTGGGGCTAATGCTGAAGGGAAAAATAAAACATGATGCTGTTGCTGGAAAATAATCAATGGGCCCATTTAATCAACAAGTATTTATTAAGTTCCCAGAGGTCTTGAGGTTATCATGGCAAATAAGTTAATCATTTAATTTAATCAACAAGTATTTATTAAGTTCCCAGAGGTCTTGAGGTTATCATGGCAAATAAGACAGAGTGACTCCCCTTGTGAATTTTGTGTTCTGGTTGTGGATACAGATAGTAATGAATACAAAAAAATAAGTAATACAATTGCAGAATAAGATGGAAGAGAATTACAGAGATAGGTCATGTTTTAGATAACCACAGGAGGGCTTTTAAGGAGTTGAATTTAAGCTGGACCTGACCAATAAACAGGAATGAGGCAAGCAAGGATCTATGGGAAAATGGTCCCAGGGAGAGAAGACAGCATGCGACTAAGCAAAGATCAGTGGATCAGGCTAAAACAGAAGGACACGAGGAGCAGGTGGTACAGCTGAGCACATCCCCAGTTGGTGTTGAGTCATCTGACAACAGAATGAAATGTGGAAAGAATTTCTATTTGGAAAGAAATGATCTAGCTATTTAAACAGGATTATGTACAGCTCAGAGCCAGGGCATTGAGGAAAAATGGATACCGTGAAAGCTGGGTAAATTCTTCCAACATAGGTAAAGGCTGAGCCTTGAGATATGGTAAAATCAAGCTGACTAATGAGGTCCAGTAGCTGCTGAGAAGAAATTTGGAGGCCCTGAGACAGGAAGGCTCTGATAAGTTCGACTTTGGAGTCCACTGGCTTTCAGAACTGAAGGTAGGGTGACCCTATTCTTTACCCTACCCCATAGAATAGGGTAAAGATAGAAAGCAATTGCTTCCTTCTTGGCTTAAGCTGCCTGGAAATACACTGGAAGACTGGACTCTTTATAAGCTTTAACCACAGCATGTCAGAACAGAGCTATATTTTTAAAAAGAAGAAGAAGGAGAAAATCAATCCAATGCTTCCTATTCTGCAGTAGGTAAATAAGAAAAACCCGATGTGTCAATGGTACCTCCAGTTCCCATGATAAGCAAAAATTCCAACATTATTTAACTAATATCATTACTTGCACTGTGAGGCTCCTGAGGTCACTGCAGGGCTTTGTCATTCTGTTGGAGGAAATTGCTGAATAGACTCAGATGATGTAGACCATGAATCCATAGTAAACCTTGCTTGGTGCTCTCCGTGTGTATGGAATGCTTTTAGCTCTCTCTTCTCTTTTGGATGCTATGGCCAAATGACAGAGTTGATTCTCTGTTTCCAATGTGGTTTCTGCCATCTTCTCTTATAAAAATATAATGTCTTCTGCTTCTTCTCTGATATTCAGGTCTATTCACCCAAACTGGACTTTTCTTTGAGCATGGATTTCTTTCTACCTCTCAGGAGTGGGACTACTCCCAACTCTTTGCTCCTATCTCTGGCTGGTACATGGTCCGGCCCGGGGTCTTCTTCCAGTATTTTAGCAGATTTCTGTCATTCTTGGATATCTTGGAAGTAGAGAGGGTGCCCCTTGAACTTCCCATATACTAAGTCTTCTAAAAATATTAGTAGAAGATCAACAAATGACATGCTAGCCTTTGAAGCCATACGCCTGCCTCTCTTGATTCCTTTATCTCCTGTGTTTCTCATGCTCTTGTATTTTCAGTCTGGAGATAATGCTCTGCCTGTTATTGGACTCTAGTAAAATTTATTTCAGCCTTGCCTTGTTGTGCTTAGTCAAACTTAGAGGTTTGGTGGAGACTGAACTCGCTCACCAAATCTGCTTCCCTCTCTTCCTGGGTGCACAGCTAGACCACATTTCCCAGATTCCTCTGCAGTTACTTGTGGCCATGTGTCTGAGTTCCTTCCAGTAGAATGTTGCCCATGAAGATTTCCCATGAGCTATCTCCCATTTTTTCCCTTCTATCTATCAGCTAAATGGAGAGGATTCTAAGAACTAAGATGGGGAATCATCAGATGAAGGAGTCTGGGTGTCACCAACCAGCAGAATTCAGTGGACTTTATGAATTAGGAATGTATTTTTTTGTATTTTGGGGCTACTGAAATTGTAGGGGTTGCTTGTTGTAGCAGCTAACATTACTAACCCTAAGTAATATGTTGGTCATATCCCTTTCCCAAGGTCCTGTCCCCCCACACAAATTCTCCTAAACAACCCCCACATCACCAGTTTATTGAGTCTGACTCACTCCCAAGAGGCAAGGCGTTTAATTAGGAACACATGAATAAGAAGCAAAGGCCCCTCTTTCCCACACCAAATCCCTGAGACCTAACATTTAGTGAACAGTGACTGTTAAGAAAAACAGATTTAATGTGAAGCTAATAAATTTTAAGCTTGGGGCCTCTCACATGCATGGACCCTGCCCAAGTCCTTGAAAATGGCCTTCGCATCTGTTCATAAGGTCAAATGCTTTCATAAAAATTGCAAATGTAAAATGCTTTCTTTTTTTTTTTTAATTTGTGGGAGGGTGCATTTATACCAACTTCCAGACCCCGCTATATCTCGATACAACCTCAAGGCTGAGTGTTTAACATGTATTTTCAAATGTCATCCTCATAGCCATTATGTAATAGGTGCTATGATTTTACAGAGAAGAAATGTGATGCATGAAGATTTCAAGTCACTTATCCCAAGTCACCCAGCTGACTTTCTTTTTTAATATTTATTTATTTATTGCCCCAAATCACCCAGTTCTTATATACATATGTATACATTTACTTATGGCTGCAGCACAGGGCCCTTTGGAGAAAGTGTCAGCTTTCTCTAGTCGCTGTGAGCCGGGGCTACTCTCTAGTTGCGGTGCCTGGGCTTTTCCTTGCAGGGGCTTCTTGTGTTGCGGTGCAGGGGCTCTAGGGCACATGGGCATCAGTGTTTGCAGCATGCAGCTCTAGAGTGCTCAGGCTCAGAAGTTGTGGTACAGGAGTCTAGTTGCCCTGAGGCATGTGAGATTCTAGTTCCTGGACCAGGGATGGAACCCATTTCCCCTGCATTGGCAAGTGAATTCTTAACCACTGAGCCACCAGGGAAGTCCTCAGCTCTGACTCTTTTTGGAACCAGAATTCAGGCACAGACTCTAAAGCCCAAGCCTGTTGCCACCCTCTTGGTGTCATAGCCTGAGAGTCACCTACCTGTGGTCCAGGGCATGAAACCAGGAGGCATGAAGCAATAGCGGCGGTGTTCAGCATATTTCTCTTGGCCCCGCTGAATAACTTCTTTGGACCCACCCTAATTTCTTTAGTCCCAGATAAGAAGAGATGGAGGATTTTTGCAGGGCTACATTAAAGTGCTGATTTCATACACCAGGAAACACATAGGATTTAGCATCAGAAGATGTGAGTTTTAGACTAAGAAAACAACGGGATGTGACGGCACAGATTTTGCCAAGAGATGGATGTACATAGCAGCAAGCAGCTGGATCAGATGAATGGCTCTGGGCTGTCAAAGCCAGGGAACAGCTTCAAAACTCATCACCAGCCCAGCTTCCACATGGTGTAAAAGAACTGGAAGATGGGAGGATAAATGGGCAGGCCCAGAACGGGGGTCAAAACACGTTACTCCAGATGAGCCTCAGAGCCAGCAGTGCCCTGAGGCTTGTGGGCACACACCAGCTGTTACCTGTGTGGTGGTTTGATCCCCAACTAATATGCCAGCTGGTGGAGCTTTATTTCCTTGTTGACTTTTTTGCTGCCACCTGGGGAGTCTTGGTAACTGTAAACAAAGATTTAGAACACTAATAAAGTGTTGGGCGCCAATGCAGTTGACTCTGTACTAAAATCAAGTAAGCTGTAGATGAGCAGCTGGCATGGGAATCCCAGACACACAGGCTGGTGGGGAGCAGGAGCCCAGGAGCCATGAGCTGGAGTGAGAGAAAGGATCTAACTGTGGAGGCCCCTCGGTTCAGAGCCCAGCTCGGGCACTTGGAGTAGATGCTGATGCATGGCAGAGCCCCCAGCTCCCAGCTGCTGGGAGCATTGGCTGCTAAAGGATCACAGAGGCCCCCTTCCCTAAGAATTGTCACCAAATGATGCCTAAGAGATTATACCTCTATACCCCTCCCCAGGTGAAGACCACAGAAATGACTGATCGATGCAGGAGTACAGAAGTCCAGCCCCTTTGCCTTAAGGAGGAGGTGATTGTGCCTCCAGAGCCTTTCATGGATCAGGCCAAGTTTCAATTTTGCCTGAGCACCTATCTTTGCTTGCCTTCTTCCTCTGTCCTGTCTGCTTTCCTCCCTTAAAGTCTTCTCCTAAACTCCTTCCTCAATACTCCGTGGGTCCCTGATTTTCCCCGTCCTGGGCTCTGTTTCCAGGGACCTGACCTAAGACGCACTGAGGGTTTTAGGTCCCTAGTTGCCAGAACCAAGCCTGGCAGGAAGTGGGCAGGGCTTTGCAGTGGGCAGTCCCCAGAGAGGTGTACTAGGGAACAGCCTCCTGCTCTGTGTATACATAGTGGGTGGCAGGCAGAAAGTGAAGACACACTTGAGAAGCAAGTGTCAGCTCCTGGGAGAAACGAGTCAGCAGAGAATGGATGTCAGGACCATAACCAGAAGAAGCAACTGGCACACTCATCAGGAAAACCACAGACAATCCCAGTACTCTAGCCTGGGTCAGAAAAGCCAGGGTAGGAAATCCTATGATGTGTCAGATCCCTGGAGGTTCAGGGCTCATAGCTGGCTCACCAGATCCTTCATTTGTTGGTAGTAAGACCCAGCTATGTAGTAGCCTTGTGAATCTGGGCAAGTTAATTTTCTTTACTAAACCTCAATTTCCTCATTTGTAAAATGGCATACAGCATGCATTAAAATGGTAACTATTTTATTATATAAATATTACTCTAAGCCTCAGTGAGTAATGGACTTTCTGTCTGCTATGGGATAGACCTGGATTTCTATGTAGGACCTACCTGTAGATCCAGACTTGGAAAGCAAAGAAAAACAAAGCTACGGGATAAAAAATGGGGGTTGAAGAAATGGCCACACCAACCCAAAAGGCCATGAGGATATTTGTATGGCTACCTGTGGTCCTTATCTTAAGACCCAGAGCCCTAAGGTACCCTTTTTGTATCTTCAGAGCCAATCTTAAAAGTGGGAGGGGGAGGGAAAGATAGCTGTAAGCCAAGAATCCTTCAGATTTGACTATCACTCATCTAGAATTCGGAGAAGGCAATGGCACCCCACTCCAGCACTCTTGCCTGGAAAATCCCATGGATGGAGGAGCCTGGTAGGCTGCAGTCCATGGGGTCGCTAAGAGTCAGACACGAATGAGCGACTTCACTTTCACTTTTCACTTTCATGCATTGGAGAAGGAAATGGCAAGAACACTTGCCTGGAGAATCCCAGGGATGGGGGAGCCTGGTGGGCTGCCATCTATGGGGTTGCAGAGAGTCCAACATGACTGAAGTGACTTAGCAGCAGCAGCATCTAGAATTGGACCCAGGAGGAGCTGTTGGGGACAGAAAGTTGGCCAATCAATAGTTATTGACCTCATGTCTGAAACTTCAAGAGAATTTTTCTCTGGCTTAACAAAAACTACATTCACAATGCCAGATTCCCAGTGCATAAATAACCAACTGGAAATTCCCAAAGACAGGAGTGTCAGGAACTCTGAGCCACTCAGATGTTCTTTCCCTATACTTCTGTATGGGGTTGCATGGTCCTCATTTTAGCAGAGGGTTCCAAGAAGCAGATCTTGAAATGAGAATTCACATGTGACTTGATTTATTGAGGAAGTTCTCTTGGAAAAAACTGGGTGTGGAAAGCAGGACAGAGGAGGAAAGAAGCCAAGTCAAGTTGAAGCCTTAGTCTTAACCCTCAGGAGTGGTTGGTAATGTCAATTACACCTCAAATTTTGGCCTAACTTCAAGACAAAAGAGCTGGGATTTCCTCTTCCCAACCCAGTCAATCATTGGCTAGGGACTACTTTTGAGAATGTATAAGCCAAGGAACTTCTATCTCTCAAGCTGATAGCCCCAGGGGGCTTCTCCACAGAGCATCATAGAGATGAACAACTGGAATCAAAACACTTAGAAGGCAAGGAAAGGCACATTAAAAAGGTCAAAGTCACCCAAGGGAATCTGAGTGGAGCACCATTGGAGATGCTACACATTTATGATGATTTTAAGGGACTGGAAAATGCCAGTTTCTGCAAACATACAGTTTATTTTATTGTTTTTAGTGTTATAAAATTTGGAGGGCATAGGAGTTAGCCTTAGAAAGTTTGAGTTTTAGTTCATGCTCTGGGGAAGCCTTACAAATAGCTGTGAAAAGAAGAGAAGCAAAAAGCAAAGGAGCAAAGGAAAGATATAAGCATCTGAAAGCAGAGTTCCAAAGAATAGCAAGAAGAGATAAGAAAGCCTTCCCCAGTAATCAATGCAAAGAAATAGAGGAAAACAACAGAATGGGAAAGACTAGAGATCTCTTCAAGAAAATCAGAGATACCAAGGGAACATTTCATGCAAAGATGGGCTCGATAAAGGACAGAAATGGTATGGACCTAACAGAAGCAGAAGATATTAAGAAGAGGTGGCAGGAATACACAGAAGAACTGTACAAAAAAGATCTTCATGACCAAGATAATCATGATGGTGTGATCACTCACCTAGAGCCAGACATCCTGGAATGTGAAGTCAAGTGGGCCTTAGGAAGCATTACTATGAACAAAGCTAGTGGAGGTGATGGAATTCCAGTTGAGCTCTTTCAAATCCTGAAAGATGATTCTGTGAAAGATGATTCTGCACTCAATATGCCAGCAAATTTGGAAAACTCAGCAGTGGCCACAGGACTGGAAAAGGTCAGTTTTCATTCCGATCCCAGAGAAAGGCAATGCCAAAGAATGCTCAAACTACCACACAATTGCACTCATCTCACACGCTAGTAAAGTAATGCTCAAAATTCTCCAAGCCAGGCTTCAGCAATATGTGAACCGTGAACTTCCAGATGTTCAAGCTGGTTTTAGAAAAGGCAGAGGAACCAGAGATCAAATTGCCAACATCCGCTAGATCATGGAAAAAGCAAGAGAGTTCCAGAAAAACATCTATTTCTGCTTTATTGACTATGCCAAAGCCTTTGACTGTGTGGATCACAATAATGTGGAAAATTCTGAAAGAGATGGGAATACCAGACCACCTGACCTGCCTCTTGAGAAATTTGTATGCAGATCAGGAAGCAACAGTTAGAACTGGACATGGAACAACAGACTGGTTCCAAATAGGAAAAGGAGAGTACATCAAGGATGTATATTGTCACCCTGCTTATTTAACTTCTATGCAGAGTATATCATGAGAAACGCTGGACTGGAAGAAGCACAAGCTGGAATCAAGATTGCCGGGAGAAATATCAATAACCTCAGATATGCAGATGACATCACCCTTATGGCAGAAAGTGAAGAGGAACTAAAAAGCCTCTTGATGAAAGTGAAAGAGGAGAGTGAAAAAGTAACATTCAGAAAACGAAGATTGTGGCATCTGGTCCCATCACTTCATGGGAAATAGATGGGGAAACAGTGGAAACAGTGTCAGACTTTATTTTTCTAGGCTCCAAAATCACTGCAGATGGTGACTGCAGCCATGAAATTAAAAGAGGCTTACTCCTTGGAAGGAAAGTTATGACCAACCTAGATAGCATATTCAAAAGCAGAGACATTACTTTGCCAACAAATGTCCCTCTAGTCAAGGCTATGGTTTTTCCAGTGGTCATGTATGGATGTGAGAGTTGAACCGTGAAGAAAGCTGAGCACCAAAGAATTGATGCTTTTGAACTGTGGTGTTGGAGAAGACTCTTGAGAGTCCCTTGGACTGCAAGGAGATCCAACCAGTTCATTCTGAAAGAGATCATCCCTGGGATTTCTTTGGTAGGAATGATGCTAAAGCTGAAACTCCGGTACTTTGGTCACCTCATGCGAAGAGTTGACTCATTGAAAAAGACTCTGATGCTGGGAGGGATTGGGGGCAGGAGGAGAAGGGGACGACAGAGGATGAGATGGCTGGATGGCATCATTGACTCGATGGACGTGAGTCTGAGTGAACTCTGGGAGTTGGTGATAGACAGAGAGGCCTGGCGTGCTGCGGTTCATGGAGTCACAAAGAGTCGGACACGACTGAGCGACTGAACTGAACTGAACTACTTCCCAAGAACAGTCAGTCTAAAGCCAGGTCTTGGACTTTTCCTGGTGGTCCAGGGGATAAGAACCCACCTGCCAATGCAGCAGACATGGGTTCGATCTCTGGTCCAGGAAGATTCCACATGCCTTGGGGCAACTAGGCCCCCCATGCACCACAACTACTGAGCTGGTGCCTTAGAGCCTGCGCTTTGCAACAAGAGAAGCCACCACAATGAGAAAGCCCAAGATACAGAGTAGGCCTTGCTCAATGCAACTAGAGAAAACCCACATGCAGCAATGAAGACCCAGCACAGACAAAAAGAAAATAAATAAATTGTTAGGAAAAAAGCTACAAAGCTGGGTCTTGTATTGGCAGTTCAGGGCATGCAAACTACATTGACATTGGAGTCATTACATATTCATCAACCAAGTCAACAGATTGTTAAGCCCAAGTCCACGATGAAAGACTTCCTATGTTACAGCTTCCCTGCTACATTGCTTTATATAAATGGTAGCTCAGACAGTGGTTTTAAGATCTTATTTTAGCATCCTTTAATGTATGAGGAAACTTCAAGCTTGCTTCTGACTTCAGTGAGTTTGAAGATGAGCCTCTTACTTCTTTTGGGACACTTTTTTTCTCGTTACCCCATAGGAACTCAGATTTCTCCATTGGCTTCTGGATCTGGAGTTCAGTGAGTCTGCAAATACAATCCCAGTTACTCTTCTGTGTTCTGTGTTCACTTCCGTTTCTGGCTTTCAGAAATGTTTATCTCAGTTTTTGGAATGGTCATATTGTTTAAATTCTTCTTTTTGATGTCATATTCTGTATCAGTCAGTTATTGCTGCATAATACAGTACCCCTGAAAAATGAGTGATTTACTACAAGTCGTGAACTCACATTCATGTATCTGGGCTTTACCTGGGGTTTGGCTAATCTGGGGTGGGTTCTGCTGGGCAACTCTGCTTCACTCTGCAAGAAGTGAGATGTGGGAATAAAAATTTTGGCTTCTTTATCCTCTTGCTATCTCATCTCCTGTTTGTGTCCCCTCCTCCCACCTCATTCTCTGCCAATTAGCCAAGTTCATCTGTAGCTGAAGAACTAGGGTACCATTTAGAAGTCCATAAATGTCAGTCCCCTGAAGCACAGAGCTGGGTAGAGAAGGTGAGGGGGCAACACAGAATATCTAGTCTGATCCAAGGGACGTCATAGATAGTTGATAAAGCACTGGGAGACACAGGGCACATGCAAACAGAAAACCAAGACTCTTGAGTCTCAGAGAGGTGTGATCCCCCAAGTCAGATTTTTGGAAAATCACTCCTTTGGGGTTTTAGGAAATTGGCAACTCTTGGCCTAGATGGGGGACACAAAGGCAGGAGTCCCAGGAACTCCAAGGGGCAAAATCCTGTTGCCTTTGAAAACCATCTTGCACTCAAAGAACTATGGCACCCTTTGGACCTTTTATTACTTCGGTCTCGTTAATCTGGTCTTTGTACTGAGAAGAATGAAAGGAGGGCAAATTTTTCCATTCAATGAACATTGAAGTGGCAGTCGAGTAAGCTATTGAGTTCCAGCTCTGCCACCGTCAAATTCTGTGACCTTGGACAATACATGTGGCTTGTTGAGCCTCAGGTTTCCTCCTGCAGAAAATGAGGAGGTTGAATCAAATGCTTTCACTTCTTTGAAAATTCAGTAGCTATGGTTTATAAACGGGATGAATGACACTTGCAATTTTGTTTTCTTTTTATTGAAAAATATTTCACTCTGACTGTCCATGCTCTGGTCTCTTTACTGAATTACTCGAACTAATGGGAATCTAGTGAAAGAGCTTTGTATTTTCACTTTTCCTTTCCTTAATTCTTAAAACCATTATTTTCTTCTCTGCCTCCCAGGCAAAGGAGAGCCAGCCCTGACAGCCACCCAAGGCAAAACATGGTTTGACAGTGATAAAATGAAAGAGCTAGCTGCCTGTAAATTTAGATCTCTAGCATAGATACTGATTTCCTAGCCTCATGGACATCCCAGTAATTATCTAGAATTATGCATAATTTACCTACTTACATTTTCTAAGAAACTGTCAGTTTTCAGGTCAGAGTTTGACAATTTATTGGTTTGTCCTGTGGAAATAAATTGGGGGCATCAGGGGCTGGAGTCTTTAGTGTGTGCAGTTGGGGCCATAGATGTGAAACGGCCTCCTATTTATAGCTGAGCAAGCTTAATTGTTGCTTTTCAATCTAAATAGAAAGGCTCTGTTTACTGCTGCTTTTAATTGTTGCAAGTGGTGAAAAAGCATGCAGGGCCTCTTCAGTAAAGGCAATTTAATAAAAGCATTTTGTCAATAAATTATTATTGCCATCATGAAAGCCATGCTCAGCATTCAAATATAAAGCAAGCAACAGCTTGGCTTCTCCCTTTGATGGACTCAGCACAATGCTTTTACATTTTCTTAATTCATTCTATTTTTTCTCCTGTTTTTCATGGACTATTAGAGCTGATAAGGGCACTGTGGATCTTCTTAATCTCTAGCCCTTATTTTACAAAGGAAAGTCTCTGAATTACCTGTTCAGGGCTGGGACATGATTGTGTCTAGAGTCTTTTTTTTTTTTTTTTTCTTTTTAAAGATCATTTGAGAAATCAGAAAATCAATCTGCTTTCTGTGAGTGCTTAGTTGAAAGGGGATTATGGAACCCACCAAAACATTACTTGCATAGTTCTCTTTTGTAAAACTCTTATCAAAATTTTCTACCAAGTATATCACTTTAGCTTCAATTTCCAGGGAACTGAGTAACACAGTATAATGATCCAACCCAGAAGGAAGTTCTCTGTGTGGAAGGCAGGGGATCATATTCTTCACAAATGACCACACAATATTTCCAGGATTGCATACTCTTCCAGAACCTTGCCTTCCTCCTTCAGTTCATGTTTCCTTCTCTTGAACCTGGACTTGTCTTGATGAGTAGAATGCAACCAAAACCACTTTGTGTGACTTCTGAGGCGAGGTCCTAAAAGGCACTGTGTTTCCACTTCCTTTCAGGATGCTTGGAACACAGCCACTGTGTAGAGAGGAAGTTCAGGTTGCATGAAGGAGCCCTACATAGGTGTTCAACAGGGCCGACAGTTGGCATTGACATCAGAGTGATTTTGAGCTGCTCCAGCTGATGACAAGTGCAACTGACAGCTCTCTGTTGGGTCCTGTTGAAATTGCAAGTTCTTAAAGAAAATAAATATTGTTGGTTGAAGCCACTACATTTTGACATGTTATACAGCCACCAAAACTGGAATTCTGTGATACAAATACTATCCCCTTGCATCTCAATTCTCTTTAAAGTCTATCTTCCCCTTTCCTTTATAATGGGCCCTTGTCCATTTTCTTTATTTTTACTAGGGACCTAATGCTACTTCCTCTCGGCTACCGCCCCTGACCTTGGATGCAGGGTAGCTCCTCTTGGCTGCGCTCTGCGTGCCGTTGCAGCCGCCCAACACAAGCTGGAATCCTTATCTTTGACAAAGGAGGCAAAAATATACAACGGATTAAAGACAATCTCTTTAACAAGTGGTGCTGGGAAAACTGGTCAAGCACTTGTAAAAGAATGAAACTAGAACACTTTCCTGGAGAAGGAAATGGCAATCCACTCCAGCACTCTTGCCTGGAAAATCCCATGGATGAAGGAGCCTGATAGGCTACAGTCCATGGGGTCGCAAAGAGTCAGACACGACTGAACGACTTCACCTCACTAGAACACTTTCTAACACCATACACAAAAATAAACTCAAAATGTATTAAAGATCTCAACATAAGACCAGAAACTATAAAACTCCTAGAGGAGAAAATAGGCAAAACACTCTCCGACATACATCACAGCAGGATCCTCTATGACCCACCTCCCAGAATATTGGAAATAAAAGCAAAAATAAACAAATAGGACCTAATTAAACTTAAAAGCTTCTGCACAACAAAGGAAACTATAAGCAAGGTGAAAAGATAGCCTTCAGAATGGGAGAAAATAATAGCAGGGGAAGCAACTAATAAACAACTAATCTTAAATATATAAAAGCAACTCCTACAGCTCAATTCCAGAAAAATAAACGACCCAATCAAAAAATGGGCCAAAGAACTAAATAGACATTTTTCCAAAGAAGACATACAGATGGATAACAAACATGAAAAGATGCTCAACATCACTCATTATCAGAGAAATGCAAATCAAAACCACAATGAGGTACCATTTCATGCCAGTCAGAATGGCTGCGATCCAAAAGTCTACAAGCAATAAATGCTGGAGAGGGTGTGGAGAAAAGGGAACCCTCTTACACTGTTGGTGGGAATGCAAACTAGTACAGCCACTATGGAGAACAGTGTGGAGATTCCTTATGATCCAGCAATCCCACTGCTGGGCATAGACACTGAGGAAACCAGAATTGAAAGAGACACGTGTACCCCAATGTTCATCGCAGCACTGTTTACAGTAGCCAGGACATGGAAGCAACCTAGATGTCCATCAGCAGATGAGTGGATAAGAAAGCTGTGGTACATATACACAATGGAGTATTACTCAACCATTAAAAAGAATACATTTGAATCAGTTCTAATGAGGTGGATGAAACTGGAGCCTATTATACAGAGGGAAGTAAGCCAGAAAGAAAAACACCAATACAGTATACTAACGTATATATATGGAATTTAGAAAGATGGTAACAATAACCCTGTATACGAGACAGCAAAAGAGACACTGATGTATAGAACAGTCTTTTGGACTCTGTGGGAGAGGGAGAGAGTGAGATGATTTGGGAGAATGGCATTGAAACATGTATAATACCATATATGACATGAGTCGCCAGTCCAGGTTCCATGCACGATACTGGATGCTTGGGGCTGGTGCACTGGGACAGCACAGAGGGATGGTATGGGGAGGAAGGAGGGAGGAAGGTTCAGGATGGGGAACATGTGTATACCTGTGGCAGATTCATGTTGATATATGGCAAAACCAATACAATATTGTAAAGTTAAAAAAGAAAAAAAAAGAAAATAAGTCTTATAAGTATTGTCAAAAAAAAAAAAAGATTTCCAGGAGAAATATCAATAACCTCAGATATGCAGATGACACCACCCTTATGGCAGAAAGTGAAGAGGAACTAAAAAGCCTCTTGATGAAAGTGAAAGAGGAGAATGAAAATGTTGGCTTAAAGCTCAACATTCAGAAAACGAAGGTCATGGCATCCGGTCCCATCACTTCATGGGAAACAGATGTGGAAACAGTGGAAACTGTCAGATTTTATTTTTTTGGGCTCCAAAATCACTGCAGATGGTGACTGTAGCCATGAAATTAAAAGACGCTTACTTCTTGGAAGAAAATTATGACCAACCTAGATAGCATATTCAAAAGCAGAGACATTACTTTGCCAGCAAAGGTCCGTCTAGTCAAGGCTATGGTTTTTCCAGTGGTCGTGTATGGATGTGAGAGTTGGACTGTGAAGAAAGCTGAGTGCCGAAGAATTGATGCTTTTGAACTGTGGTGTTGGAGAAGACTCTTGCGAGTCCCTTGGACTGCAAGGAGATCCAACCAGTCCATTCTGAAAGAGATCAGCCCTGGGATTTCTTTGGAAGGAATGATGCTAAAGCTGAAACTCCAGTACTTTGGCCACGTCATGTGAAGAGTTGACTCCTTGGAAAAGATTCTGATGCTGGGAGGGATTGGGGGCAGGAGGATAAGGGGACAACAGAGGATGAGATGGCTGGATGGCATCACTGACTCGATGGACGTGAGTCTGAGTGAACTCTGGGAGTTGGTGATGGACAGAGAGGCCTGGTGTGCTTCGATTCATGGGGTCGCAAAGAGTCGGACACGACTGAGCAACTGAACTGAACTGAACTAATACTACTTCAAATACCATTGCTACTACATCTATTGGTACTACTAAAAAAAATAAGATACTTTTTATAGCTAATGTTGAGTGCATATACCTACTGCACTCTACCTATAGATTTAAGTCCTAACATGTACTAATTTATCTAACCTTCATCTTAACCTGGGATGGGTTGAATTGTATCTGTCTTCCCCAAATTTACATGTTGAAATCCTATATCCCAGTATTTCAGAATGTCTGTATTTGGAGACAGGGTCCTTAAAGAGGTAAAATTAACTCATTAGGGTGGGCCTTAATCCAGTTGACTGGTATTCTTCTAAGAAGAGGAGATCAGGCCACAGACATGCACAGAGTAAAGACCAAGTAAAGACATAGACAGAAGATGGTCCAAGCCAAAGAAGCACAACCCTCTAGACACCTGATCTCAGATGTCTAGCCTCCATAAGTGTGAAAAGTACATTTATATTACAGTCTGTGGTATTTTTTAATGGCAGTTCTAGCAAATGAGTACACAACCTTAAAGCAGTATTGAGCTCAGATGAAGGGTCTACAGACACAGGAGCTGACACAGAGAGAAGGTAAGTGGCTTGCCCACGGTTAACACAACTTTATTTTCTTTCAAAAATAAGGAAAAATGGCCCAGAAATTTAACTTACATAAAGAGTTTCACAGTTAGTTTGAAGAAAGATTAAAAATTAGAAAAGTCAAACCTACCCTATGGTTGTACCATTTAGCAACAGAGTCCTCAGAAATATGTCCCACTAGTCCTCTTGGCTGAGTTAGGACAAAGTAGCTCCAGGGCAGGCGTGAATGCAGTCACGTTTCACCATGGCTGTGGATGCCAGCTGGGGCCAGAGCATTTCTCTCCCTCTCCCTCTCCATCTGCTTTCCACATCAACACTGATGCCCAGGGCAAAGCTGCACAGAAAAAGAGTGTGGGTTCCTGAACAACTGTGTGGAGTTGAGTCACTGTCCATCCATATTGAATGAATGAAAAGAATAAATCGTATTGGGTTAAACCAATGGATTTTGTGGGGCTTTGGTTTCATTTTGTTTTTACTGCTGTGAATTTACCCTTGCACATAGAGATTATGATTGGGATTAAACTAGTCAATGCCACTGCTGGGCCACAATAATTGGTTTAGGTTGGGTGCATGCCCACATGCACCAATGAGATATGAGGAGCTGTTTTCTGAGGGTTCTGGAAAAAGGAAGAGTCTTTCACTGAAACTATTAGAATTGATTCTCCTTTTCCACTTCTCTCCCAACTCAACATGCTAAGCAATTCAAACTTTCAATCTGCTGTAGCCTTTTGCTGGCAGGAGACCACTGTGTGGAGTCAGAGGGCAGAGAGATGGGGAAGCCAGGTGCTAATGACATCACTGGTTTGCTGGATGCAGCCTTGCCTGATTTATCTGTGAACTCCTTCAGTTCTTTAAGACAACTAGGTCACTTCATTGCTTGAGTCTGAGATTTCTGCTCTTAGAAACATACTCAGTGTTACTGAGCTCCAGCTGCCTACACAGAACCCATTAACTACCTTTTACTTCCTCACAGAACCTCTCTTTTACAGATGCCCCATCCTCATGTAGCCGCTATGACCCAGAGGATCCCCTTCAGCTTGAGGAGTGAGTCTGATGGGATTAAGAGTTATCCCCCTTGTCTGTGATTGGTTTGGGAAAAGTCATGTGACCCAGTTCTGGTCGATGACATGTGATGAGAGGATTCCTGGTTTCATTCAGGGAAGTTCTGGCTTGGTCTTAAGAGTAAACTATTCTCTCTTTCCATAACTGAAGTCAGATGAATCTACCATTGTCCCCTGGACAACTTTAAAACATGAAACCAACCACAGGAACAGCAAAGCCAGGGATTATATAGAAACTAAACTCCAGATAACAATATTGAGATCCTGGATCAACCAACTCTTATTACATTTCCTATTAAATGAACTTATATATCCCTTCATTAAAAAAGCTCATTTAGAAATAATTGAAAGTCATCCAGTTGTTTGAATAACTGAAAGTTAATGGCTGCATGAACTATCCCAGTGGTTCCAAATGCTTCCAATAGAGCAAATAATCTCTTTTCTCTGTCCCCAAAGAAATGATAGCCAATGTGTACTTTCCTCTTTCTATCTCTATCTCCTTAGGCTATAAATGGCCAAATGGTTTTCTTCTCACATGAAGAGGCATGGAATAAACTCCATGAAATCTCTTCAGACTAGTCTTGAAATAGAAAAAAGGTGTTGAAATACCTTAAAGTGGTCTGTGCTCTATGATACAGCCTAGAAGAGGCTATTTGACAATATCCTTTGCAGTAAGAAGAGCATCAGTTGGCATGTTGTTGGCCTCTTGAGTGAACAAAGGTCTAGAAAAGAGATCAGGCTTCTTTCTTCTCTTGTCCAAGATTGTTCTATGATTATATTCAGGGATTAATGACTGATGGTGAAAATGAAATTAGTTGTTAGTCTTAGCCAGGTAATTATGTTCCTGAACTATCAGGAGAGATGGACTTTGAGGCCTCTAATTACATAAAGAAAACTTTCAAGTGTCTAATCTTTATATATAGATTTGGTTCTTATATTTGTAAAATTTCTTCTTCCATTAATGCTACTTGTGTATATTATCAACTCTGGGGGGTAACTATAGCAGGTTTTGTCAATTTCATTATGCAAATAAATTTGAACAGGGAGAGTGACGATTTCTAGGCTGATTCTATTGGTAGACCACACACTGTATGATTTCAGTTCTTTTAGATCTATCGAGATTTATTTTACGACCCAGGAAATGGTCTATCTTGATCTATGTTCTGTTGGCAGTTGAAAAGAATGTGTGTTCCTCCAATGCTGGGGGATACTCTATAAATGTGGACTAGATCCTGTTGGTTGATGGTGTTGTTGAATTCTTGTATATCTTTTCCAATTTTCTAACAAGTTGTTCCGTCAAATATTAAAAGAGAGGGGTAGAAGTCTGAAACTGAACTTATAGATTTGTATACTTCTTTCAGTTTTATCAGGTTTGTTTCATATAGTTTGCATCTCTGTTGCCTGGGGGATACACAGTGGGTGTTACTATGTCTTCTTTGTGGATTGACCCTCTCATCAGTATATAATCTCTCTCACTAAGTCTGTAATTTTGTTTTTTGCTCTCAAGTCTAGTCTACTTTATCTGTTATTAACTATCATCTCCATTCAATAGATCTCATTCCATATCTTCCCCCTTACCAGCCCATTATCTCAAGTCTAGTCTACATTATCTGTTATTAACTAGCCATGCCTGCTTTCCTTTGATTACTGTTTCCATCATTTTACTTTCAACCTGTGTATGTTGTGATATTTGAAGTGAGTTTCTTGTAGACAATATATAGTTGGATTACATTTTTTAATCCATTCTGCCAAGGTCTTTTAACTGATATATTTAGACCATTTAAATTCAATGTACTTCAGGTGGCCCTAGTGGTGAAGAACCCACCTGCCAATGCAGCAGATGCAACAGACATGAGTTGGCTTTCTGGGTCAGGAAGGTCCCTGGAGAAGAAAAGGAAACCTACTCCTGTATTCTTGCCTGGAGAATCTCTTCGAGAGAAGAGCCTGACAGGCTACTGTCCATAGTGTCATACAGAGTCAGACACAACTGAAGTGACTTTGCACACATTGATATATTATTTTCCAGGTGACTCGGTGGTAAAGAATCCACCTGCCAATACAAGAGACATAAGAGATATGGGTTCGATCCCTGGGTTGGGAAGATCACTTGGAGAAGGAAATGGAATTCTGCTCTAGTATTCTTGCCTGGAAAATCCCACAGACAGAGGAGCCTGGCAAGCTATAGTCCGTGGGGTTGCAAAAGAGTCGGACATGACTTAGAACATATACATGACACATGCATTGATATATTAGGGCTTAAGTCTGCCGTTTCATTTTTCTTTTGTTTCTGTTTTTCATTTATGATTTTTTTTTGTTTTCATAGGAATTATTTGAAAAATTTTTTAGAATTGCACTTGAATTATCTGTAATGTTCATCAATAGTGTATCTCTTTGTGTAGTTTTTTCCTAATGGTTGCTCTTATATGTATGTATACATAAAACTCATCACAGTCTACTGTTGTCATCATTTTACTCATTTGAATGAAGTGTAGACAATCTTATCTCTTTATGTCCATTTATCCTCCTCTGTTCATAACATAATTTTCTTAAATATTTCCTCTACATATTTTAATAAGCATATCAGGCTATGTTATAATTTTTGCTTCAAATATCAAATATAATTTAGAAGTCTCAAGAAGAAAAGGTAATTCTGTTGTCATTATGCATAGTTTTGGTTACTGTATTTCTTCCTTTCTGATGGTCTAGGGTTTCTTCTTTTACCATGCTATTTCTTTTTAAAGAATAGCTGCCCAACTGAGACCAGAACCTCCAAGCTCAGCTCAGTCCCAATTGCAAGCCTTAGATTCAGGAGCTAAAGAAACAGCTATCATTTCAAGTCATTAATTTTGGAGTTGTTTATTACCAGCATTGCTGTAGTAATAGGTAACTGATATCAAATGGATGGGAGGCCCTGTACACCACACACACACACACACACACACACACACACCTCCAGCAGGCTCTGATGTGTGGAAAAGACTGAGATTGTTTGTAACCCTTGAAGGGAACAAGCCCAGCCCAATGGGTTTAGGCTCTGCCTTCTCAGTTTTTAAGGACCATCTTTTCTAGATTCAGAGATCCCCAGATAAAACAAGACTCTAAGGAATACTGTGTTCCCTTCTAAGTCTGCCCTAGCTTCCCAGGCAAGATGTAGAAAGGCCAGAGAAGCCCTCTCTCCTAGAGGGCAGGCTCTGTCACCTCCATGTAATAGATCTCATCCCATATTTTCCCCTCTTACCAGCCCATTATTACTATCTGCTGTCTTGCCCTCATGGTATTTTGTGCTATGGAGGCTGGTTATGGGCTTTCTCTAATTTGCATAAAAATCAAGAGTTCTCATTACATTCAAAGGAGAAAGGGTGTATCTTTTTATAAGCCACACCAAAGAATCCATGTTTGTTCTAGAACTAGGTTCATGCCCCTTCAGAGTAGAAGACTGTAAAGTTTCTAAAATGCTTATTGCTAAATTCCAGAGTCCCTCTTTCCACAATATGCCAGCAAATTTGGAGAATTCAGCAGTGGCTGCAGAACTGGAAAAGGTCAGTTTTCATTCCAATCCCAAACAAAGGTAATGCCAAAGAATGTTCAAACACAATGACACTCATCTCACATGCTAGTAAAGTAATGCTCAAAATTCTCCAAGCCAGGCTTCAAGAGTACGTGAACTGAGAACTTCCAGATATTCAAGCTGGATTTAGAAAAGGGAGAGGAACCAGAGATCAAACTGCCAACATCCATTGGATCATCGAAAAAGCAAGAGAATTCCAGAAAAACATCTACTTCTCCTTTATTGATTATGCTAAAGCTTTTGACTGTGTAGATCACAACAAACTGTGGAAAATTCTTCAAGAGATGGGAATACCAGACCTCTTAACTTGCTTCCTGAGAAACCTGTATGCAGGTCAAGAAGCAACAGTTAGAACCAGACATGGAATAATGGACTGGTTCCAAATGAGAAAGGAGTACATCAAGGCTGTATATTGTCACCCTGCTTATTTAACTTAAATGCAGAGTAGATCATGCAAAATGCTGGGCTGGATGAAGCACAAGCTGAAATCAAGATTGCCGGGAGAAATATCAATAACCTCAGATATGCAGATGACACCACCCTTATGGCAGAAAGTGAAGAAGAACTAAAGGGCCTCTTGATGAAAGTAAAAGAGGAGAGTGAAAAAGCTGGCTTAAAATTCAACATTCAAAAAATGAAGATCATGGTATCTGGTCTCATCACTTCATGGCTGGATTGGAAACAGTGAGAGACTTTATTTTTGGGGGCTCCAAAATCACTGCAGATGGTGACTGCAGCCATGAAATTAAAAGATGCTTGCTCCTTGGAAGAAAAGCTATGACCAACCTAGATAGCATATTAAGAAGCAGAGACATTACTTTGCTGACAGAGGTCTGTCTAGTTAAAGCTATGGTTTTTCCAGTAGTTATGTATGGATGTGAGAGTTGGACTATAAAGAAAGCTGAGTGCCAAAGAACTGATGCTTTTGGACTGTGGTGTTGGAGAAGACTGTTGAGAGTCCCTTGGACTGCAAGGAGATCCAACCAGTCCATCCTAAAGGAATTTAGTTCTGAATATTCATTGGAAGGACTGATGCTGAAGCTGAAACTCCAATACTTTGGCCACCTCATGCAAATAGCTGACTCATTGGAAAAGATCCTGATCCTGGGAAAGACTGAGGGCAGGAGGAGAAGGGGACAACAGAGGGTGAGATGGATGGCGTCACTGACTCAATGAACATGAGTTTCAGCAAGCTCTGGGAGTTGGTGATGGACAGGGAGGCCTGGAGTGCTGCGGTCCATGGGGTCAGAAAGAGTCGGACACGACTGAGCGACTGAAGTGAACTGAACTCTTTCCATAAAGAGGGTCTCTCTAGCCTTATTTCCATAAACAATTTCTTTTGTTTTTTTGTTTTTTCTTAAACCAATGGTGTCCCTGAACTCAGAGAAGTCAGGATAAGGCTTTGTTTAAGAATTTTTTTTCTGTTTCTAGCCATATTTAGTGAAAATGTTAGTCATTTAGTCATGTCCAACTCTTTGTGACACTATGGACTGTAACTCGCTAGGTTCCTCTGTCCATGGAATTAATTCTCCAGGCAAGAATACTGGAGTGGGTAGCTGTTCCCTTCCCCAGGGAATCTTCCTGACTCAGGGGTTGAATCTTGGTTTTCTGCATTGCAGGTGGATTCTTTACTATCTGAGTCACCAGGGAAGTCCAGCAGATAAGTAACCAGTCATTCATTTGACTCCACGGGAGGGGATCCTAATGCTTACCCCCATGGTGAGAGTTGGGGGACAGAAGAAGGGAGCATTTTCTGAGGAAGCATCTCTCCTGGGATGCCATGCTGGGTGGTATGAGTATATCACCTCATCTAAGACTTACTACAACCCCTGATATTGATACTACTGTTATATTCATTTTATAAACAAGGAAATGAAGGTTCAGTAAGGGGAAGCACTTAGCAAATGTCAATCAACAAAAGAATGTAACTTCTACAGGCCTGCTCAGTTCAGTTCAGTTCAGTCGCTCAGTCGTGTCCGATTCTTTGCAACCCCATGAATCGCAGCACACCAGGCCTCCCTGTCCATCACCAACTCCCGGAGTTCACCCAGGCTCACGTCCATCGAGTCAGTGATGCCACCCAGCCATCTCATCCTCTGTCGTCCCCTTCTCCTCCTGCTCCCAATCCCTCCCAGCATCAGAGTCTTTTCCAATGAGTCAACTCTTCGCATGAGGTGGCCAAAGTACTGGAGTTTCAGCTTCAGCATCATTCCTTCCAAAGAAATCCCAGGGCTGATCTCCTTCAGAATGGACTGGTTGGATTTCCTTGCAGTCCAAGGGACTCTCAAGAGTCTTCTCCAACACTACATTCTTCGGTGCTCAGCCTTCTTCACAGTCCAATTCTCACATCCATACATGACCACTGGAAAAACCATAGCCTTGATTAGATGAAACTTTGTTGGCAAAGTAATGTCTCTGCTTTTGAATATGCTATCTAGATTGGTCATAACTTTCCTTCCAAGGAGTAAGCGTCTTAATTTCATGGCTGCAGTCACCATCTGCAGTGATTTTGGAGCCTAGAAAAATAAAGTCTGACACTGTTTCCACTGTTTCCCCATCTATTTCCCATGAAGTGATGGGACCGGATGCCATGACCTTCTTTTTCTGAATGTTGAGCTTTAAGGCAACTTTTTCATTCTCCACTTTCACTTTCATCAAGAGGCTTTTTAGTTCCCCTTCACTTTCTGCCATAAGGGTGGTGTCATCTGCATATCTGAGGTTATTGATATTTCTCCCAGCAATCTTGATTTCAGCTTGTGCTTCTTCCAGCCCAGCATTTCTCATGATGTACTCTGCATATAAGTTAAATAAGCAGGGTGACAATATATAGCCTTGACGTACTCCTTTTCCTATTTGGAACCAGTCTGTTGGTCCACTTCCAGTTCTAACTGTTGCTTCCTGACCTGCATAAAGATTTCTCAAGAGGCAGATCAGGTGGTCTGGTATTCCCATCTCTTGAAGAATTTTCCACAGTTGATTGTGATCCACACAGTCAAAGGCTTTGGCATAGTCAATAAAGCAGAAATAGATGCTTTTCTGGAACTCTCTTGCTTTTTCCATGATCCAGCAGATGTTGGCAATTTGATCTCTGGTTCCTCTGCCTTTTCTAAAACCACTTGAACATCTGGAAGTTCACGGTTCACATATTGCTGAAGCCTGGCTTGGAGAATTTTGAGCATTACTTTACTAGTGTGTGAGATGAGCGCAATTTTGTGGTAGTTTGAGCATTCTTTGGCATTGCCTTTCTTTGGGATCAGAATGAAAACTGACCTTTTCCAGTCCTGTGGCCACGGCTGAGTTTTCCAAATGTGCTGGCATATTGAGTGCAGCACTTTCACAGCATCATACCTTGCTAATTACAGGAGAACATCATTCCCCACCCACCCCCTCCCCCCCCCCCCACCCCACAACCTTATTCCCTACACACTTTTTCTGAAATTTAAGAAAAAGGAGAGAAGATAATATGGCAACTACCTAGTATCTTTTATAAAGAGTTGATCATTGCTTAAATTCTGTCTCATTTGCATGAAATATTTAAAATAAAATGTTAATATCTTGGATCCTCACTTTCAACCTCATTTACTATCCCCTTCTCCACTCCCAGCCCCAAGAATGAATCTCTACTATAAGTTTCGTGTTTTCCTTCTGGCCCATTTCCATACAGCTCAAAGACCTTTCTGGGATTAGAAAGTTTCATTCTTTTTTCTGCTTCCTTCTAGTGATTTTGGGAACACCACGCCTTAGAGAAGGTCAGTGACCTCTGCCTGCCCTCTGCGCTTTGCCCACCCCCACCCCCTGCCCACCATGGTGTGTGACATTGGTGCCAAGGGGCAAGTTCAGCCGGAGTGATGTTCTTGGTAGAGCTGAAGTGGTCCACCACAGCTACAGCAGACAAAGCTCTTTGTTCTCAACTCACGCTGCTAATCGTTCAATTCCAAGGACAACCGGGAACATCGCATTTTGTTTCCAGAGCTGCATGATATCTTGGTATGACGCCATCTAGTGTTCCAAACTTTGCTAGCAAAAGAAATGAAGCATCACCTCAAATAAAACAAAAAGACCTCAAACTAGGGGTGGGGGGCAGATATTACTACTAAACTACCTTAAAAGCAAAGCTTGAGTTTTCTTTTTCTTTTTTTATCACCATGGCAGGAGGAAGCACGGGTGTCCCACTTGCATATCCTGACCCTCACCCCTTTGGTGCAGAGGGGCCAGGCCACCAGCTACCAGCACCTGCCCAGCAGGGGAGGCTGAAGTGATGGGAAATCAGTGCCCCCTGGAAAAAGCCCTCAACAATAACTGCTAAGAATTGATACATAAATGCCTTAGCTCCGTCTCTCAGGTAGGATAACAGAAAGGCATGTGTCCAGCACTCCCAGAGTTTTCCAGTGAAATGCAGCTCTATCTGCCAGAGTGCTGGCTGGCCAGAGTGTGCATGCTTTACCAGCTGCTTTCCTCTGGGTCTCAATCCCCTATGCTCCCACTAGCATTTCCTTCACTTCTCAAGTAACCAAGTAAACCATTTCCCTAGGCATCTGTGTCTCAGTGTCTCCCAAATTGAGAAAACTCCTCTGTGGTTGATTGCAAAGTGGCTCCAAACTACTCCCTCCTCTCTGTCTTTACCATGTAATGTTGCAGCTCCTCCCATGAAGCAGTGGGCTGGTCTCGGGTCTGACTTTGGCCACTAGAATATGATGGAAGTGATGGCATGCCAGTTCCAAGCCTCGGCTTCAAGAAAATATATAGGACGACTGAAGGGAACATACTCCATAGCACAGGGAACTCTACCTAATGCACTGTGGGGTGCCAGATGGGGGAGAGATCCAAAAGGGAGGGGATATATGTATACGCACTTTGCTGTGCAGTAGAAGTTAACACAACATCGTAAAGTAACTACACTCCAGTAAAAATTGATTAAGAAAAAGGAATATACAGGACTACTTTTTTCCTCAAATATCATGAGTGGTTTGTCACTAACAGAAACTGATTTAAGTCCATATCTGAGACCCTCCCTTGTATGCATTTCCTTGAATAATAGTATTATTTACCTTAAGGAAAACCATCTTCTCTGGAACAGAGAGGTTAAACAACCTTTTCAGGGTTGCCCAGCAGAATGTGAATGCAGTAGCTGTCAGAGTCCTGGTTTATTACTTTGCTCCAGGGCCTCTGTGCTGAGTTACCTTGTCTGGGTTTGCCTGCTGGCTGCTGCATTTTCTCCCCACCACGGCTGCCAGTGCAGCTGCTGGTTTTTTCCAAAGCCCTCTTTTCAAAGAGCTGTGAGGTAGGAGGCGCCTGCGTTTTCACAGATTGTGCCAATGACATATGTGTCTACTAGGGATTCAAGTGCTTACAAAACCAGCCTGAGATGCAGAGCTCACGAAAACCACTGCAATTGCTGGATGCTGGAAAATTTATGGAGCTGCAGAGCCAGCAGGATGCAGAGTAAACAGCACTGAAGAGAGTAAGTCTAGCTGTGGCATCCTGACCTTGCCTCTGGTCTCCGAAGTTATTCTCAACCCTAAGAAGCCAGGATTCAAGGACGAAGCATGGCTTCACGCAAATGCAGAGCCAAAAAGCATGAGGTTAATTGTCTAACTGAAGGAAGTTCTTGTAGGCTAGGGCAGTGGTTCTCAAAGTAGGATCCTTTTACCAGCGTCACCTGGGAACTTGTTAGAAAATTCTTGGGCCCCATTCCAGACCCTCTGAATCAGAATTTTGGGGGATGGGGCACCATCAGTCTGTTTTATTAAGCCCTCCAGGTGATTTGAATGCAGTCTTAAGTTTGAGAATTACTGATTTAGGGGCATGTTATTACAAAGGTGGCTCACGGCATTGGCATCCGTTGGGAGCTGCTTAGAGAGGCAGAAACTGCACTTAACAAGATCCCCAGATGATCTGAGTACACCTCAAAGTTGAGAAGCTCTGGGTATACATTTCTAGTCTCAAACCTTGAAGTTTGTGATTCACTGGGTCTGGGGGGGGGCCTGCCAACTTATATTTCTAAAAAGCTCCCAAGTATTGCTGATGCTCGGAGAAGGCAATGGCACCCCACTCCAGTACTCTTGCCTGGAAAATCCCATGGACGGACGGGCCTGGAGGGCTGCAGTCCATGGGGTCGCTGGGAGTCGGACACGACTGAGCAACTTCACTTTATTTTTTCACTTTCATGCATTGGAGAAGGAAATGGCAACCCGCTCCAGTGTTCTTGCCTGGAGAGTCCCAGGGATGGTGGAGCCTGGTGGGCTGCCGTCTATGGGGTCGCACAGAGTCGGACACGACTGAAGCGACTTAGCAGCAGCAGCAGCATT
The DNA here is from genome assembly GCF_029378745.1 of Bos indicus. NCBI lineage: Eukaryota > Metazoa > Chordata > Mammalia > Artiodactyla > Bovidae > Bos > Bos indicus. The sequence continues at coordinate 3,189,353 of NC_091772.1, read as the reverse complement.
GCTGATGCTGTGGTTTTGGGGGCCACACTTTGAGTATCAAGATTCTAGTCCTCAGGCCAGGCTTAGAATCTGGGTCATGGGAGGGTTTCAAGGCAATCAAAGTTTGAGCCATTCTGAACAGACATTCAGGGTGCACATCGCTCAACTCCAGAGACGCCATTCACACAGACTGAGTCAAGGACCTGAAACCCTCAGCTAAGTAAGATAAGAGGCAGGGTAGAATAAAGAGTGGGATTTACAGTTAGAAGTGGATTTGAATCGTAACCTTGCCTCTAACGTAGTATGATCTTGGGAAAATTATTTAAGTCTGTGTTTCAGTGTCCTTATCTGTAAAATGGAGATGGTCATACCTGCCCCACTAGATGAGATATTCAATGGTCAGCACACAGAACAAGTGCAGCAAATATTCGTTTGCTCTCAGCCAAGGGAATAGCAGTGTCATCAGATGCACTGTCTCCTTCTCCTCCTCCAGTCTCCTCCCAGGCAGGGGCCTAATTGCCTGCTTCAGGCTGAAGGCCAGGTAAGCGTGATGGGCTTTTCTTTAGCACTCCCAGGGGTCAGATGAAGGTGATACAAGAATAATGCAGGCTATTTATATTAGGAACTCTTCTCATGGGTTTGTAAAAATCGATTCATAAAAATGACCAATGTAGCCAATTTCAAACCACACCCAGGTTTCATCTATCTACCAAAGTCAAAAGAGACAGCAGCATCTCTGGTCCTGACAAGGCTCTCTGTGTTGCCCCTGGTGCCTGGAGTCACACAGAGGCTTTGTGGGGGCACCTTGGCAGGGAAGTCTGCCCTCCTCCACTTAAAGCACACAGTTGGGCCCCTCCCATGCGTTGCTGGTGTTGATTTTGAGAAGAAGACACTCAGGGGTTCTCCAAAACAAATTAAAGACCAAATTAAAGTATGTCTTTGGGGCAAATGGAAAGTCATTTGGGGTACAGAGCAGACTGCAAAATGCCATCAAAGCTTTAAAACCCAAACCGACCAGGGCTGGTAAGAGGCCAGATGAACCTTCATGGTTTCAGAAAATAGACATCCTTAAATTTGCTTTTTTGCACTTTCAGAGAATCAGAGGAAAAGGATAAGTGCTTTTTCTTTTTTTGTTTTTAATTTCAGGGCTTGTTTTAATTTTAGTAGGGGATGGAAGGACTGCTGAGTTTAGGCAAGAATTCAGCCTGAGATAGCCACTAGAGGGCGTCAATGATTCAGGAAAGCTCCTATTTCCAAAAGAGGCCCCAGAAGCTGAAAAGGTCTGATCTGAGTCGGGTGTCTGGGGGAAAGTGGGTTCCTTAAAACCTTTTAGGCAGGTGCTCACCGAAAGGAAGTATCCAGGTCCGTAGGGACGCTAGATAATTAAACAATGTATTTACTGTATTTTTTCTGAATGCAAGCCACTTGTCCTTGGTGTGAAAGTACAGATAAGGGTGTAGGACTTCTAATGAGTCTGTAACTGAAAAGGGCTCAGGGGGTGGTATCAAGGACAAGCTTGGAAGTTGTGGGCCGTCATACCCCATTATTTCTATGTGCTGCCCCAATAAACTTAAAATCAAAATAAAAACAGCATGTTTGCTAGGCAAATACAGTAAGGTCTTCAAGTTTTGCAAACTTTCAAAGATGTGAACATGCATGCCAGCCTCTGTATGCCAGCTGTTGTACTGTACTGCTGTACTTTTCAAGGTACTATGAGATTAAAAATGTTTTCTTTATTTTTTGTATCTGTTTATTTTCTACATATTATTTGTGTGAAAAGAATTATAAACCTATCACAGTACAGTACAGTACTATATAGTCAATTGTGTTAGCTGGGTTCCTTAGGCTAACTGTTGGACTTAAGAACAAATTGGACTTAGGAACATGCTCTCAGAACAAAAATAGGGGACTTACTGTAGAGTTTTGAGCAAAGTTCCAGATTGTCACCCATAGAACTGTGGTGCTGGAGAAGACTCTTGAGAGTCCCTTGGACTGCAAGGAGATCAAACCAGTCAATCCTAAAGGAAGTCAACCCTTAATATTCATTGGAAGGACTGGGGCTGAAACTGAAGCTCCAATACTTCAGTCACCTAATGTGAAGAGCTGACTCATTGGAAAAGACTCTGATGCGGGGAAAGATTGAGGGCAGGAGGAGAAGGGGATGACAGAAGATGAGATGGTTGGATGGCATCACTGACTCAATAGACATGAGCCTGAGCAAACTCCAGGGGATAGTGAGGAACAGGGAAGCCTGGTGTGCTGCAGTCCATGGGGTCGCAAAGTGTCGGACACAACTTAACAACTGAACAACAAGAAGAATGTCTTGATTGGAGCTTTGCAGTGTGTGCTGAAGCGGGAGTAAAGCTGACTCTCTATTGTTGCTCAAAAGGCCCTTAAAGTCTACAGTAAGACAGAACACCATAGAATTTAGCAATTCACCTTTCCTGGAGAGATCTATGACAGGAGGGGGGATTCCAGTAGGGGGACATGCTAGAAAATGGCCTACAAAGTATGGTCCAGCCAAGGAGTTCCTGGTCCCGGGAAGCAGTGGGGCAGAGCGGGCGCCTCTCGGTCCACCAGCCTCTGGGTGGAAGCGATTCCTCAGCCCCGCCCTGCTGCAGCCTCTGCAGTAGTTTGGCTGTCTGACAGTATTCCCTACCCCTCCCATACTTGCTCCCTCCCCAGCGCAGCTGGCAGCGACTTTCGTGGGAGGAGTGTTGAAGATTAGGAAGAGGGGTTCCTTAGAGCAGGAGAAGGGTCTCCCAGTCCACAGTTTGCTCCAGGAGAGCTGAGTCCTGGATGACTTGCAAATATGGTCTCTCTGCAGAGACATTCTGGGAAAGGACAGGAATCAATTGGGTTTCAGTATATTTCCTTGGTTGTAAGAGATAGATTGATAAAATAAATGAGACAAAATCTATTCTATCAAGTAATATAATGATGTTTCCCTTTCTATTAATAATAGAAATTTCCTTTCCGGAAGCTAAAAATTCAGTGAACCTCTTCAAGCCTGGTTTACCATGGATACAAGGAAGACAGTCTTCCCTGTGAAAGGCTCTCTTTCTTGCTGTCTGGATCACTGTGGCCAGCCCCTCTGGCTCCTCTCCTTCTGGATCAGCCCCTTTGACTCCTCTCCATCAGTCCTCCTATAGATAACACCATGGACTCCCATCACATCACGTCCAAGCATCTTTCCCAGGCCTCCAAGGACAGGTCATCTCTTCCACCTGCCACTCAGCTTCTGCTCTCATCCTGCTGGTCATCTCACTGTCCAACAGAAGGGCCCCTGACGTCAACCCCTCTGAGTATTTGGGCGTGTGGTTGCTCTTCCTTGGGAACCTTTCCTCCTTGTTGGCATAAAAGCTGAACCCAAGCTACACTTCCTCCACAGAGGTTTTCCTGATCGCTCAGTGCTTATCGACTGCCGCTTGCTTTGAACTTTCCCATCTTTCTACAGACACTAGGGAATTACTCCAACACTGCTCTTTTTTCTCTCTGTTATGTTAGGAAACTTGGTTGTGGCCTGACAATTAGATGGCTATGTCTTTGAGGACAGAGGTTGGAAAGTAGCATGTCAAGAACCCAACATGGACACATAAGAAATGCAGTGAACTTATGCCTGGTTAACTTCTTTGCATCCTTCAGAACTTAGGTTGAATCTCGCTTCTTAAGGGCAGCTTCCCCCATTAGATCAAAATCCCCTACTCTAGTTTCCCAGAGAACTGGGACCTCATAGAACTCCTATAGAGAACACTCCTGGTTGTGCTTCTCAAAGACAGACTTCTTTAAAATTTGTGTTTTTTTTTTTTTTTTTTTCTGCTCAGTTCCTTGCATGAGGGTTAGGATGAGGTCTGGTTTTGTCTAGTGCCTAAGGAAATTCCTGGCACACGGTTGGTACTCTATACATATTTTCTTGAAAGAATGAATAGATACTATTGGGAGGGCTGCACTGGTTTGAGACATGAACTTCTTGGGGAATGAGAGCAGCAGAGCAAAGGCTGCTAAGCTCCTGTGAGCTGGTACCCTTGAGCTAAACAGAAGCTGACAGCAGAGGCTCAGATGGGTCAAGTCAACAAAATCATTTTACTGTCATTATTGGCAATGAGCGACATGATATTTTCTCAAAGGTTTTGTGAGGAGGTTATCAAAGATATGCATTCATTGTGGAAAATAAAGTTTAAAAAATTATAAGGAAGCAGAAATGGTAACTCCAAGCCTACCACTCAAAGCCTTTTATAAAAATAATATTTTCTTCCAACCTTGGTGTAGTAACTTTATTGTACATAGTGAAATGTTTTGGAGGTGGGGTCTCCACGGAACTCCCCATCAGGACACCAGATCCAGGTACCCACAGGTTCAGTTTAGTTCAGTAGCTCAGTCATGTCTGACTCTTTGTGACCCTGTGGAGTGCAGCACGCCAGGCCTCCCTGTCCATCACCAGCTCCCAGAGCTTACTCAAACTCATGGCCATCGAGTTGATGATACCGTCCAACCATCTCATCCTCTGTCGTCCCCTTCTCCTCCTGCCCTCAATCTTTCCCAGCATCAGGGTCTTTTCCAGTTGAGTCAGTTCTTTACATCAGGTGGCCAAAGTACGTCTAACTCATTAACCCATCCATGCTTCCTTCCTTCCCTTTGCTGCCTCATTTCCACATTCTTCCTGTGTTTCCTGGAATCTTCTCCCAAAGAAGCCATTTGCCTCAAATCTTTGTTTCAGGGCCTTATCTGGGGTATCCAGTCCAAGGAGTGATCCCACTACCCCATTTCTTGGCTATGCATTCAGGCACTGGCCAGGTTAGAGTTTCTCTCTTCTTTTTAACTAAAGTGGTAGCTAAAAATTCTAAACAATCCAACATATATTTTAAGGAACAGGGTAAAAATGCAGAAGTGTGCCAGACTGCTGACTCTCTATTATCAGAACTTCTGATAGGAAGGCTCCCAAGAGGGAATAAATGATACAGACTATGGGCTCTTTGGAGGTGACTTTGGATTGTTCTTTATTTCTCCTCTCATTTCTTTTTTAATCTGCTTCCTCTACAATAGAAACCATCCTAAACTGAACTGTTTTTGCTGCCAATCCCTAATTAGGTTTCCAGATACACCCACATGCCCGGGTGTGATGCTAGGCTTGCTGTAAAGCAAGTTCATATGCACTTCATTTTATTAAAAGCTAACACTAGTTCTGAAAGCCTGATGCATGCTGACCACTCTCTACAAAGTTCTGCAGGACATTCTGCAGGGGCTGTTGAGACACTATCCTTGTAGGGAAGATAAGACACATACACAGCCAGATTCATGCAGGGCCAAGGGTGACCTGCCAACTGAGGGGTACACCCAGGCTGAAATAAGCAGGAAACAACTAAAGGAATTCTGAGAAAGTGGTGAGTCATTCTGGCTGGAGTTTGAGAAAGCTTCAGGGAACAGGCTAAGAATGATGGATGGGTTGGATTTTAATGGATCACATGGGTCAGGACAGAAAGAGAAGTACTCAAAGCTTCCCCATCTGTTTCTAGGGGGCTCCTATTTGATGTTAAATGCTAAGACTGATGTTTCTCTCTCCCTCTCCACAATAGTGACAAAACCTTTATTTTTTTTTTTTCTAATTTTATTTTATTTTTAAACTTTACATAATTGTATTAGTTTTGCCAAATATCAAAATGAATCCGCCACAGGTATACATGTGTTCCCCATCCTGAACCCTCCTCCTACTTCAGCTTCTCCGATAACAGTGAGGAAACTGCATCATCTTTCTGATGTAAAAGAATGAGTCAGATCCAAGTCCAACCATAACACAGGCATATCATCTGGGAATGCATTTCACATGTGACAGAGGTGTAAACAAAACAGGCACTGATTGCATCTCTCGTTGGAAGAAGACCAGAGACAGGCATTGGTTGCTGCTGGTTTAGCTACTCAGCAGTCTCGTCAAGAACCCAGGCTCTTCCTTCTTCCTCCTCTCTCTTCCGCAAGCTGTTGGTTTTTCGACCTCATGCTGCTCATTTCCTACTTGCCAGTAGGTTGCTATGGATCCAGGCTTCAAGACCACCTCTGAGGCAGGAAGAAGCAGGGAGGACAGCACCAGAAGCCTCCCATCTTTTGCTCAAACAGCAGAAGTTTTTTCAGGAGTCCCCTGCAAATCTCTACTTCTATATCTTTGACTAGAACTGGATCAGAGGCCCAGCTGTAAAACATTCTGGGAACTTGGGCATTGCACATTTTAGATTTTATAATTACAGATAGTAAGGAAGGAGGGATAAGGAATGGCTATAATGATGATCCTATCAATTCTGCCTCTCCTGCCAGACATTTCACCTGCTGTGGCCAAGACTCTTTGAGCCTTGCTCCCTCTTAGCTGATAGCTGGTCTACTAGTCAAATATTACCTAGCCATACCATGTAACAGAGCAGCCCAAACCCCCATGGCTAATAATAAACATGCATTGCCATTCTTCCAAGTTTGCTGGCTGGCCAGGATGGCTCTGTTCCACGTGTGTTTCATTCTTCTGGAACCAGAGGAATGGCATGGCAGAGTTCTGAGCAAAAGAAGCGAGCAGAAAATGTGCTGCCCTTTGGTGTAGGCTCAAAACTTGTGCACTGCCATTTCGGTCCACATTTCACTGGCCAAAGCAAGCCGTGTGGGACCACAGAAAGGCTTCGTGGTGGAAGGAACTGCAAATTTACTTGGGAAAATGTAGGTATGGAGAGGTGAGGGGAACTGGGAAAATTCACAGACCCCAGCCTGTTGATCTAATACGTTATCTGTGTGACAGTGCGGGTGGGGGGGCAGGATATGGGTGTGTGTCCCTGCAAGTGGTAAATATACCTGTAACAGGCCAGGGGCTACTGAATGCAGTGCCTGGTCAGTGACGTGGCCCCAAGGTGGTAACTTTAGAGCAGGTGTTGGGGAAGTGATGGATACAGAGCGCTAGCCCTGTTGAGAAGGCAGAGGATGTTGTACCTTGAATCACCTTTCATGGATGGCTCTTTTTCATTGAGCATGTCTAACCAAATAGGATTCTGAGGTTCAGCTTCTCACCAGATGTCAACTTGGCGTTATCAGGACCAGGCAGTTGGCAGCCTCATTCTCCCTCCGTGTCTGGGCATTTTCATCCTCTGAGTAGGATTGAGTCCTGCTTTCCCCAGCACAAGCAACTGTAGATGTTACCTTAATTTCTCAAGGAATCTTTTCCCAGATACACCTCATTTACTATAACTCCTATAACTTGATTAAAGCAAATATTGGGACAATAAGAAAAGAAGAGAGAAGACAATTCCTCATGATGGTCATGATACCCACATGGTTCCTTGGTGCCATTTCACTTAACCAGAGTGTCTTTGACAGGAGGGCTGCCCTGGTTTTAATTTAATTAAATTCTGACACGTCCTCCTAAGACAGAAATCACAATACAGGTGAACTGTATTTAAGGACATAGGAATGCCTTTGAAAAAAGTATACACATCCTTGACTTTGACAGTGAGATTCATTCATTAATTCATTAAACTTTTTCAGTGGTTTTTCCTCTCTCTGGAGCCCACTTTGACAGAAAGAGGTATATATGAACTCACTTGAGAAGTCAATGAATCTTCTTTTCTAATACAAATAGATAATATCACATTGTTGCAGATTTATTTAGTGGACTATTTTTTAGAACTTATCTGCCAGACTCTATTCATGAATTGTCTTATATTTCACATATATTAGCTTATTTAATTTTTATTATGAATGTACAAGGAAGGTCCTATTATTGTTCCCACAATACTTTGAAGCACAATGAGGTTAAACAACTTCCTCAAGATTAAGTAGCTTGGAAAAAGTGTGGATTCCCACAAGACAAATGCAAAAAGGAGATGAAACACTTGGCAGATGATATAGTATTTCTCATGAAGCTGCATAAACTCTGAATGTGTGTTAGTCGCTCAGTCATGTCTCACTCTTTGTGACCCCATGAACTGTAGCCTGCCAGGCTCCTCTATCTATGGAATTCTCCAAGCAAGAATATTGGAGTGGGTAGCCATTCCCTTCTCCATGGGATCTTCCCGACCCAGGGATCAAACCCCAGTCATCTGCATTGCAGGCAGATTCTTTACTGTCTGAGCCACCAATCATTTTGGGGGGAAACAAGTAGCCTCCTTGGGGCTTCCCTGGTGGCTCAGATGGTAAATCAAGTGACCAAGTGACCCAAGGAGAGGACAATGACCAGAAACCCTAGAATCCTGCTGGGTCTTTTAGGGAAGAAGCACACCCTCTCTGATAGGGACGTGAAGACAGGACATGGACTGGCAACCGTCTTGCCACTGTTGGGGAAACTCTGAGATTGAAAGCAAGGTACTGATATCAAGAGATTAGATAAATCAATTCCTGATGATATTATTTGAACCCCTGGGTTCAGCCATGCCCACGTTTCTCATTACAGAGCCTGCAGACGTTTTAGTTCCTCAAGTCCATCGAAAACCTTCATTGTCAAAGCCAGTTTGAATCAAGTTTCTGTCATTAGTGACAAAGAGCCCTGTCTGAAAGTGAACAAGTTCATTTCCCAAGCCTGTTGTTCTGCTCCGGGGACCTCCATTCTATCCAGCAGACCTTGAAGATTTAGGTTGATTTTCTTTCTTTGATGCATCTACAAACATCCTCTCATGTGAAGCTTCCCTCCTTCTCCTACATTTGCTTCCTTACTGACACTAGGAACAAGAACACAGCTTCTTTTCATTTAGAGGCTTCAAATGAATCATTATGAAGGAAAAAATAGGTCCCATCAAAAAGTAGCATGATGAAGTTAAAAAGGTAAAAAAATAAAAACTCAGGTTTTTACAGTCCTGGTCACACGGAATTTTTCACTGTTTAATGTGGTAGCCACGAGCATCATGCATCTGTCAAGCACAGCAACCATGGCCATGAGTGAAAAACTGAACTTTAATTGTATTTAATTTTAATTAAAACTTAAAAACTGATACTTGATTCAGTTACTGAAAAACATTTTTTTAAAAATAAGTGTTCAGAACGTGAACACATGAATTTTTCTTGGCAACTGTATGTTTTATAAAATCTAAATACAAATCAAATATTTCCAATAAAAATTTAGTATCTGAATTGAGACATGCTGAAAACAAAATACATGTAAGATTTCGAAGATTAGATTAGAAGGAAAGCAAAATTAGTTTATTAATTAAATTTTATATTGACTGCATATTGACATTATATTTTTGATGTACTGAATTTAAAACACTCTTAAAATGACTTTCACCAGTTTCATGTTTTTGTTTTTTTTCAAGATCCACTCTTCTAGCTACTTTCAAATATGCAATAGAGCATTATTGACTATAGTCACCATGCTGTACATTTTATCCCCATGAGTTATTTTATAACTAGAACTTCATACCTAAAAAGTACAAATTTTTCCCAAAAAAATGAGTGGCCCTTTTCACTCATTTCACCCACCACTTATTTTTTTTTATTATGGCTCATGTTATATTTCTATTGGATGGTGCTGGTGTATAGTTCCTGCCTAAGTTGTCATTGAAGACCCTACTTGTATTCTGTAGAATGGAGTTTATCAAACCTGTGAACCTGAGAGTGTTCACAATTTGAGATTTTATTCTGGAAAAACATTGAAGAAACATATCAACAACCCTATGTTAGTCTTCCTTATAAAAGTCTGCAACAATCTAATTAAGCAGTTTTGATTATTTTTCCTGCTATTAGGTCAGTCAATAGTCCTTCTGTTTGTTCTCTTGGTCTAAGTGATACTCTTCTGATTGCAGGGTAAAAAGCATGAATTTCTGAAAATGTTATTCTAAAAAATAAAAGGAACTTCCCTGGAGGTAAAGTGGTTAAAGCTCTGAGATTCCACTGTTGGCATGGGTTCAGTCCTGGTTGGGGAACTAAGATCCCACAGACCAGGGACACAACCAAAAGTAAATAAATAGAATGAAAGGGAAATATTCTATTTAATGCAAAATAGGAGTTATTGTAGACTGTTTCCAGAAATCTGTTCATATTGCATATCTTTGTCGCAGATGTGCAGATGACACCACCCTTATGGCAGAAAGCAAAGAAGAACTGAAGAGCCTCTTGATGAAAGTGAAAGAGAAGAGTGGAAAAGTTGGCTTAAAACTTAACGTTCAGAAAACTGAGATCGTGGCATCCAGTCCCATCACTTGATGGCAAATAGATGGGGAAACAATGGAAACAGTGAGAGACTTTATTTGGGGGGGGGGGGGCTCCAAAATCACTGCAGATAGTGTCTGCAGCCATGAAATTAAAAGACACTTGTTCCTTGGAAGAAAAGCTATGACCCACCTACACATCATATTAAAAAGCAGATACATTACTTTGCCAACAAAGGTCCGTCTAGTCAAAGCTATGATTTTTCCAGTAGTCATGTATGGATGTGAAAGTTGGACCATAAAGAAAGCTGAGTGCTGAAGAATTGATGCTTTTGAACTGTGGTGTTGGAGAAGACTCTTGAGAGTCCCTTGGACTACAAGGAGATCCAACCAGTCCATCCTAAAGGAAATCAGCCCTGAATATTCATTGAAAGGACTGATGCTGAAGCTGAAACTCCAATACTTTGGCCACCTGATGCGAAGAGCTGACTCATCTGTCAAGACCCTGATGCTGGGAAAGATTGAAGGTAGGAGGAAGGGGGGATGCCAGAGGATGAGGTAGTTGGATGGCATCACCAACTTGATGGCCATGAGTTTGAGTAAGCTCCAGGAGTTGGTTATGGACAGGGAGGCCTGTCATGCTACAGTCCATGGGGTTGCAAAGAGTTGGACACAACTGAGCAACTGAACTGAACTGATTTTTGTTGCTGTCTTGTCAATCTTCTGTTATGTCTGATATTTTTATTGAAATACTGGCAATCTTGTGAAGCCTCCGTTTTGCTTTATTTATCCCACTTTCCCATTTGCTGAAGATGAAGCTCCAATACTTTGGGCACCTGATGTAAAGAGCTCTTTGGAAAAGAGCCTGCTGCTGGGAAAAATTGAGGGTAGGATGAGAAGGGAGTGACAGAGGATGAGATGGTTGGATGGCATCACCAACTCAGTGGATATGAGTTTGAGGAAACTCTGGGAGATAGTGAAGGACAGGGAAGTCTTGTGCACGGCAGACCATGGGGTCACAAAACATCAGACACAACATAGAGACTGAACAACAGCAACTCCCACTTTCCAGAGATCATGATTCTAGAGTCCTTCCCACTCAGAAGCTGGAAGATACAGTTAGAGCAGAAGGTAAGTGAGGGCTTGATCCCCAAGGGATGTGCCAACTGAGGGGCCCTGGTCCCATTGGGTCCCCTTCCCAGGTCAGGGACTTCTTTAGAATTTCCTTGTAAGCTTTCAAAGGTCCTTTTGCACAATCAGATGATGAAACAGAAGTATATGACCTTCATTCTGGAAAGTGAACATTGCAGGGTTTTTATAGGGCTTCATTGTAAATCCAGAATGTACCCTGCAAAGCATTTATCCGCTTGCTTTCAGCTCCATTCTCCACTCTTCCCTGTCTCTTTTGCATTGAAAGGGGCTCATCCTGAAAGCTACATTTCTCATTACTCAGCCAATTGACTTCTGGCTGGATTCTGCCCATGGGAAGTGTGCCCAGGAGACAGGACAGCAGAGGGTAGATGGGGAGAAACAAGGGGTTATTATCCTCTCTCTCTTTCTTAAGATGCATCATCTTTGGCAGTAACTTTTTTATTTTCCAGCTTTTGTCAAAATAACCTTTTATTCATGACACTGTATGAAATAATTTAAAACTGTGCACAAAATAATAATAAAAAATGTTTATATATATATATATTTTTGCAAATTTATTAATTTATTTTCATTGGAGGCTAATTACTTTCAGTTCAGTCGCTCAGTCATATCCGACTCTTTGCGACCCCATGAATCGCAGCACGCCAGGCCTCCTATCCATCACCAACTCCCGGAGATCACTCAGACTCACGTCCATCGAGTCAGTGATGCCATCCAGCCATCTCATCCTCTGTCGTCCTCTTCTCCTCCTGCCCCCAATCCCTCTCAGCATCAGAGTCTTTTCCAATGAGTCAACTCTTTGCATGAGGTGGCCAAAGTAATGGAGTTTCAGCTTTAGCATCATTCCTTCCAAAGAACACCCAGGGCTGATCTCCTTCAGAATGGACTGGTTGGATCTCCTTGCAGTCCAAGGGACTCTCAAGAGTCTTCTTCAACACCACAGTTCAAAAGCATCAATTCTTCGGCCATCAGCTTTCTTCACAGTCCAACTCTCACATCCAAACATGACCACAGGAAAAATCATAGCCTTGACTAGATGGACCTTTTTGGCAAAGTAATGTCTCTGCTTTTCAATATGCTATCTAGGTTGGTCATAACTTTCCTTGCAACGAGTAAGCGTCTTTTAATTTCATGGCTGCTGTCACCATCTGCAGTGATTTTGGAGCCCCCAAAATAAAGTCTGACACTGTTTCCACTGTTTCCCCATCTATCTGCCATGAAGCGCTGGGACCGGATGCCATGATCTTCGTTTTCTGAATGTTGAGCTTTAAGCCAACTTTTTCACTCTCCACTTTCACTTTCATCAAGAGGCTTTTAAGTTCCTCTTCACTTTCTGCCATAAGGGTGGTGTCATCTGCATATGTGAGGTTATTGATATTTCTCCTGGCAATCTTGATTCCAGCTTGTACTTCTTCCAGACCAGCGTTTCTCATGATGCACTCTGCATAGAAGTTAAATAAGCAGGGTGACAATATATAGCCTTGACATGCTCCTTTTCCTATTTGGAACCAGTCTGATGTTCCATGTCCAGTTATAACTGTTGATTCCTGACTTGCATACAAATTTCTCAAGAGGCAGATCAGGTGGTCTGGTATTCCCATCTCTTTCAGAATTTTCCACAGTTTATTGTGATCCACACAGTCAAAGGCTTTGGCATAGTCAATAAAGAAGAAATAGATGTTTTTCTGGAATTTTCTTGCTTTTTTCATGATCCAGCAGATGTTGGCAATTTGATCTCTGGCTCCTCAGCCTTTTCTAAAACCACCTTGAACATCAGGAAGTTCACTGTACACGTATTGCTGAAGCCTGGCTTGGAGAATTTTGAGCATTACTTTACTAGCGTGTGAGATGAGTGCAATTGTGCGGTAGTTTGAGCATTCTTTATCATTGCCTTTCTTTGGGATTGGAATGAAAACTGACCTTTTCCAGTCCTGTGGCCACTGCTGAGTTTTCCAAATTTGCTGGCATATTGAGTGTAGCACTTTCACAGCATCATCTTCCAGCATTTGAAATAGCTCAACTGGAATTCCAAAACCTCCACTGGCTTTGTTCGTAGTGATGCTTTCTAGGGCCCACTTGACTTCATGTTCCACAATGTCTGCCTCTAGGTCAGTGATCACACCATTGTGATTATCTGGGTCGTGAAGATGTTTTTTGTACAGTTCTTCTGTGTATTCTTTCCACTTCTTCTTAATATCTTCTGCTTCTGTTAGGTCCACACCATTTCTGTCCTTTATCGAGCCTATCTTTGCATGAAACGTTCCTTTGGTATCTCTACTTTTCTTGAAGAGATCTCTAGTCTTTCCCATTCTGTTGTTTTCCTCTATTTCTTTGCATTGACCATTGAGGAAGGCTTTCTTATCTCTTCTTGCTATTCTTTGGAACTCTGCATTCAGATGCTTATATCTTTCCTTTTCTCCTTTGCTTTTCGCTTTTCTTCTTTTCACAGCTATTTGTAAGGCCTCCCCAGACAGCCATTTTGCTTTTTTGCATTTCTTTTCCATGGGGATCGTCTTGATCCCTGTCTCCTGTACAGTGTCATGAACCTCGTTCCATAGTTCATCAGGCACTCCATCTATCAGATCTCGGCCCTTAAATCTATTTCTCACTTCCACTGTATAATCATAAGGGATTTGATTTAGGTCATACCTGAATGGCCTAGTGGTTTTCCCTACTTTCTTCAATTTAAGCCTGAATTTGGTAATAAGGAGTTCATGATCTGAGCCACAGTCAGCTCCTGGTCTTGTTTTTGCTAACTGTATAGAGCTTCTCCATCTTTGGCTGCAAAGAATATAATCAATCTGATTTCGGTGTTGACCATCTGGTGATGTCCATGTGTAGACTCTTCTCTTGTGTTGTTGGAAGAGGGTGTTTGTTATGACCAGTGCATTTTCTTGGCAAAACTCTATTAGTCTTTGCCATGCTTCATTCCGTACTCCACGGCCAAATTTTTCTGTTATTCCAGGTGTTTCTTGACTTCCTACTTTTCCAGTCCAGTCCCCTATAATGAAAAGGACATCTTTTGGGGGCGTTAGTTCTAAAAGGTCTTGTAGGTCTTCATAGAACCATTTAACTTCAGCTTCTTCAGCGTTACTGGTTGGGGCATAGACTTGGATTACTGTGATATTGAATGGTTTGCCTTGGAAACGAACAGAGATCATTCTGTCATTTTTGAGATTGCATCCAAGTACTGCATTTCAGACTCTTTTGTTGACTATGATGGCTACTCCATTTCTTCTGAGGGATTCCTGCCCACAGTAGTATATATAATGGTCATCTGAGTTAAGTTCACCCATTCCAGTCCATTTTAGTTCACTGATTCCTAGAATGTCGACATTCATTCTTGCCATCTCTTGTTTGACCACTTCTAATTTGCCTTGATTCATGGACCTGACATTCCACGTTCCTATGCAATACTGCTCTTTACAGCACTGGACCTTGCTTCTATCACCAGTCACATCCACAACTGGGTATTCTTTTTGCTTTGGCTCCATCCCTTCATTCTTCCTGGATTTATTTCTCCACTGATCTCCAGTAGCATATTCGGCACCTACTGACCAGGCGAGTTCCTCTTTAAGTATCCTATCATTTTGCCTTTTCATACTGTTCATGGGGTTCTCAAGGCAAGAATACTGAAGTAGTTTGCCATTCCCTTCTCCAGTGGACCACATTCTGTCAGATCTCTCCACCATGACCCGCCCATCTTGCGTTGCCTCACGGGCATGGCTTAGTTTACCCCTTGTCCAAGGTAGGAGCAGCTGCTGTGCTTTGCTGGAGCAGCTGTGAAGAGATACCCCACTTCCAAAGTAAGGGAAACCCAAGTAAGATGGTAGGTGTTGCGAGAGGGCATCAGAGGGCAGACACTGAAACCATAATCACAGAAAACTAGCCAATCAGATCACACGGACCACAGCCTTGTCTAACTCAGTGAAAGTAAGCCATGCCATGTGGGGCCACCCAAAATGGGAGGGTCATGGTGGAGAGGTCTGACAGAATGTGGTTCACTGGAGAAGGGAATGGCAAACCACTTCAGTATTCTTGCCTGGAGAACCCCATGAACAGCATGAAAAGACAACATGATAGGATACTGAAAGGGGAACTCCCCAGGTCAGTAGGTGCCCAATATGCTACTGGAGATCAGTGGAGAAATAACTCCAGGAAGAATGAAGGGATGGAGCCAAAGCAAAAAGAATACCTAGTTGTGGATGTGACTGGTGATAGAAGCAAGGTCCGATGCTGTAAAGAGCAATATAGCATAGGAACCTGGAAAGTTAGGTCCATGAATCAAGGCAAATTAGAAGTGGTCAAACAAGAGATGGCAAGAATGAATGTCGACATTCTAGGAATCAGTGAACTAAAATGGACTGGAATGGGTGAACTTAACTCAGATGACCATTATATATACTACTGTGGGCAGGAATCCCTCAGAAGAAATGGAGTAGCCATCATAGTCAACAAAAGAGTCTGAAATGCAGTACTTGGATGCAATCTCAAAAATGACAGAATGATCTCTGTTCGTTTCCAAGGCAAACCATTCAATATCATGGTAATCCAAGCCTATGCCCCAGCCAGTAACGCTGAAGAAGCTGAAGTTGAATGGTTCTGTGAAGACCTACAAGACCTTTTAGAACTAACGCCCCCAAAAGATGTCCTTTTCATTATAGGGGACTGGACTGGAAAAGTAGGAAGTCAAGAAACACCTGGAATAACAGAAAAATTTGGCCTTGGAGTACGGAATGAAGCATGGCAAAGACTAATAGAGTTTTGCCAAGAAAATGCACTGGTCATAACAAACACCCTCTTCCAACAACACAAGAGAAGAGTCTACACATGGACATCACCAGATGGTCAACACCGAAATCAGATTGATTATATTCTTTGCAGCCAAAGATGGAGAAGCTCTATACAGTTAGCAAAAACAAGACCAGGAGCTGACTGTGGCTCAGATCATGAACTCCTTATTACCAAATTCAGGCTTAACTTGAAGAAAGTAGGGAAAACCACTAGGCCATTCAGGTATGACCTAAATCAAATCCCTTATGATTATACAGTGGAAGTGAGAAATAGATTTAAGGGCCGAGATCTGATAGATGGAGTGCCTGATGAACTATGAATGGAGGTTCGTGACACTGTACAGGAGGCAGGGATCAAGACGATCCCCATGGAAAAGAAATGCAAAAAAGCAAAATGGCTGTCTGGGGAGGCCTTACAAATAGCTGTGAAAAGAAGTGAAGCAAAAAGCAAAGGAGAAAGGAAAGATATAAGCATCTGAATGCAGAGTTCCAAAGAATAGCAAGAAGAGATAAGAAAGCCTTCCTCAATGGTCAATGCAAAGAAATAGAGGAAAACAACAGAATGGGAAAGACTAGAGATCTCTTCAAGAAAAGTAGAGATACCAAAGGAACGTTTCATGCAAAGATAGGCTCGATAAAGGACAGAAATGGTGTGGACCTAACAGAAGCAGAAGATATTAAGAAGAAGTGGAAAGAATACACAGAAGAACTGTACAAAAAACATCTTCATGACCCAGATAATCACGATGGTATGATCACTGACCTAGAGGCAGACATTGTGGAACGTGAAGTCAAGTGGGCCCTAGAAAGCATCACTACGAACAAAGCCAGTGGAGGTTTTGGAATTCCAGTTGAGCTATTTCAAATGCTGGAAGATGATGCTGTGAAAGTGCTACACTCAATATGCCAGCAAATTTGGAAAACTCAGCAGTGGCCACAGGACTGGAAAAGGTCAGTTTTCATTCCAATCCCAAAGAAAGGCAATGATAAAGAATGCTCAAACTACCTCACAATTGCACTCATTTCACACACTAGTAAATTAATGCTCAAAATTCTCCAAGCCAGGCTTCAGCAATACGTGTACAGTGAACTTCCTGATGTTCAAGGTGGTTTTAGAAAAGGCAGAGAAGCCAGAGATCAAATTGCCCACATCTGCTGGATCATTGAAAAAGCAAGAATGTTCCAGAAAAACATCTATTTCTTCTTTATTGACTATGCCAAAGCCTTTGACTGTGTGGATCATGATAAACTGTGGAAAATTCTGGAAGAGATGGGAATACCAGACCTGATCTGCCTCTTGAGAAATCTGTATGCAGGTCAGGAAGCAACAGTTAGAACTGGACATGGAACAACAGACTGGTTCCAAATAGGAAAAGGAGTACGTCAAGGCTGTATATTGTCACCTGCTTATTTAACTTATATGCAGAGTACATCATGAGAAATGCTGGACTGGAAGAAGCACAAGCTGGAATCAAGATTGCCAAGAGAAATATCAACAACCTCAGATATGCAGATGACACCACCCTTATGGCAGAAAGCAAAGAGGAACTAAAAAGCCTCTTGATGAAAGTGAAAGTGGAGAGTGAAAAAGTTGGCTTAAAGCTCAACATTCAGAAAACTAAGATCATGGCATCTGGTCCCATCACTTCATGGAAAATAGATGGGGAAACAGTGGAAACAGTGTCAGACTTTATTTTGGGGGGCTCCAAAATCACTGCAGATGGTGACTGCAGCCATGCAATTAAAAGACGCTTATTCCTTGGAAGGAAAGTTATGGCCAACCTAGATAGCATATTGCAAAGCAAAGATATTACTTTGCCAACAAGGTCCGTCTAGTCAAGGCTATGGTTTTTCCTGTGGTCATGTATGGATGTGAGAGTTGGACTGTGAAGAAAGCTGAGTGCTGAAGAATTGATGCTTTTGAACTGTGGTGTTGAAGAAGACTCTTGAGAGTCCCTTGGACTGCAAGGAGATCCAACCAGCCCATCCTAAAGGAGATTAGTCTTGGGTGTTCATTGGAAGGACTAATGTTAAAGCTGAAACTCCAATACTTTGGCCACCTCATGGGCACTGGAAAAGGCCCTGATGCTGGGAGGAATTGGGGGCAGGAGGAGAAGAAGACGACAGAGGATGAGATGGCTGGATGGCATCATGGACTCGTTGGACATGAGTTTGAGTGAACTCCGGGAGTTGGTGATGGACAGGGAGGCGTGGCGTGCTGTGATTCATGGGGTCGCAAAGAGTCGAACACGACTGAGTGACTGAACTCAACTGAACTAAGTTACTTTACAATATTGTAGTGGTTTTTGCCATACATTCACATGACTCAACAATAGGTGTACATGTGTCCCCCATCCTGAAACCCCCTCACACCTCCCTCCCCATCCCATCCCTCGGGGTTGTCCCAGTGCACTGGCCCTGAGTGCCCTGTCTCATACATTGAACCTGGCTGGCGATCTATTTCACATATGGTAATATACATATTTCAATGCTATTTTCTCAAATCGTCCCACCCTTGCCTTCTCTACAGAGTCTAAAAGTCTGTTCTTTACATCTGTTTCTTTTGCTATCTCACATACAAGGTCATTGTTACCATCTTTCTAAATTCCATGTATATGCATTGATTTACTACAGCTTTCTTATCCATTCGTCTGCCGATGGACATCTAGGTTTCTTCCATGTCCTAGCTATTGTAAACAGAGCTGCAATGAACACGGGTACACGTGTCTCTTTCAATTCTGGTTTCTTCAGTGTGTATGCCCAGCAGTGGGATTGCTGGATCCTATGGCAGTTGTATTTCCAGTTTTTTAAGGAATCTCCACACTGTTCTCCATAGTGGCTGTACTAGTTTGCATTCCCACCAACAGTGTAAGAGGGTTCCCTTTTCTTTATATATAATATTTTTAAAAATTTGTTTTACTGAAGTATAGTTGATTTGCAATGCTATATGAGTTTCTGGTGTACATATAAGTGATTCAGCTAAGTATATACATATATGTTTGTTTGTTTGTTTGTTTGTTTGTTTTGTATTTTTTAAATTTCTAGACTGCTGTGTTGGTTTCCACCATACAACAACACAAATCAATCACAATTATACAGAAATCCGCTTCCTCTCTAGCCTCCCTCCTCTCCCCAATCCCATCCCTCCAATCTACAGATTCAATGCAATCCCTATCAAACTATCAATTATATTTTTCATAGAACTATACATATTTTTAAAAAATGAATTATAATAATACATGTTAAGGAACTTCCCTGATGGCCCAGTGGTTAAGACTTAACCTTCCAGTGCAGGGGATGAGGATTCAATCCCTAGTCAGGGAGCTAAAATCCCACATGTCTTGCCGCCAAAACCCAAAACATAACACAGAAACAATACTGTAGCAAATTCAATAAGGATTTTAAAAATTAAAAACTATAAGAAATATATATGTTAAAAAGATTAGGATTGGTAGAGTGGGTCAAGGAATGATATAGGGACTGGTTAGTTGTCTAGAAACTGAGGCTTGCAACTAATTATTAGAAAGTGCTAATGTGCACTGATCTATGGTGAATAATCCTTGCTTCCTGAGTAGATTAACTTTAAGGAAAGAGCTAATGAAATTCAGAACCTCCCAAAGAGATCATAAGTAGACATTTGATTAAGCAAACAAGTTAAAGCAAGAACTTGGTAGATAATCATGAAAATGGTCCTTGTCTTTTCACATTTAATTGAGCAATTGCATTCCTCCAGCAAACAAAGGACTAACCCATTAAACATTCAAGAACTTGATGGTAATGCAATCAGGCATCAGAAATATTCAAGCTGCCCTTCTAGCTGATCTGGGTTAACTGCTTTTTCCCATCATCCTTGAAGCTTTTATGTGGCTTTTGTCTGCTTCATTTCTGGTAAGCTATTTTAACAGGTAGAAATTGTTGCAAACTTTAAGATGGAAGAAAGGGGACATTTTTCTGATTTTATAGCTCAAGTCAAATGTAGCTCATCAAGGTTAGCAAAAAGTCTGAGTAGTTATTATTTTTCCTAGATTCGTCCATCATATGTTAGTGGAAACCAAGAAAACTAGAGGTCTGGCTTCTGGTCTGCCAAGATATGCATCGCCCAACCCAAATTGGGCCAGTAAATTGTAAGCAGCTGTGCTGTCTTCCTACTGTTCATTATCACAGCACTTGCCTCCTCTAGACCTAGCTGCATACTTTGAATTTCACAGCTGCCCCCAAGGATGTAGTGCTGTTTGTTTTAAATCAGGGGTCCCAACCTCCGGGACCTAATGCCTAATGATCTGAGGTGGAGTTGATGTAATAATAACAGAAATAAAGTACACGATAAAGGTAATGCACTTGAATCATCCCATAACTACCACCCCAGCCTTGTCCATGGAAAAATTGTCTTCCAAAAAAAACTGGTCCCTGGTGCCAAAAGGGTTGGGGACTGCTGTTCTAAACTGATTCCCAGGGAGCTTCTCCTTTTTTGTAATTTCCAGTTTTGAGACGCACGTGGAATTTGAAAGTTCTATCCTCCCAGGCTTGAGAAATCCCATCTTGCCTTTCACCTAGCCTCTCATCTGTGACGGGGAAGTGAAATCTCCTTTTCGTTAATTCCACGGGTACTTACTGAATGTCATTTTAGTTCAGATCCCATCTCTTGTAGCAGGCCCTGAGATAATTCAAGTGTGAGTCGTTTATGTGGGAGGCAGTCCCAGGTAACACTAGTAGGGAGGTGTGGAGGTGACACAGGAAGGGCAGGCAACCTCATGGAGTAAGTTACCATCGTGGACGATCAGAGCTCAAGCCCAGCGGGGAACTCTGGGAGCTACTGTAGACAACTCAGTGTCCACTTATGCAGGGAGTGGGAGCTGGATTACATATCCACCTACCTCTAAGCATGATTGTTTGAGAGTTTTCAGCAGCTAACTACCCAGATTGTCCAGTCTACTGTGCCTGAGGCCAGGGTCGCTTTCTGCTGTTTGGAAGAATGACCTCTGGGGAGAGACACAGATACTGGCAGTTGGAAGTAGAGACAACTCCACCTCAAGGGGTGGTAATCCAAAGGCTTTTTGTTCCAGCCATGAGGAAGGCACTGAAGTAAGTGCTGTAGAAAAGCTTAGGCACTTCAATAGGTATGTGAAGCAGGAGCAGCTATGTTTTGCTGGCTGTGCGTTCAGAATGATGCCAAATGCTGTAAGGAAATCAGGGGAAGTAGGAAGCATGACGTCCCCTGATGTGAGGGACTTACTAAGTAGGGAGGATGACCTTGATTCTGCCATGCAACACAGGCAAATGGGCAAAATGCAATGGTGTACTGGTACTAGGGGAGGATTGGAATTCTTGGGAAAGGTTTCATGGAGAAGGTAGGAAATAAAGAATAGCATTTGTAGAAACAAAGCCAAAGCCTGTATTATCTGAGGACCAATGAGACAGACAGCGTGGAGGCAAAGTTAGCTTAGCAAGTTGTCACGTGGTGAACAAGCCCATGAAGGAGTTGATGGAATATGTTCAAGTGGAATGTGTGTGTGTGTGTGTGTGTGGTGGGAGGCGGGGGGGCGGTTTCTCCATGCTTGGTTGGGTAGGGCAGGGGCAACACTGAGATGTTTGAAGGCAAAAAATTCTTGGTTTGTTATTGTCCTAAAGATTGCCTGTGCCTTGAACATACAATCTGTTTTGAAAAAGCCCACCCACGTCCCCAGTACTGTTGAAGAAGTGGCTATGTTGGAGCAGGTGACCCTGTTTCTGAGGCCATATCTGACTGTCATGGAGCAGACACCTACCCTAGGTGGCCTACAGAATTTTGAATTTTCTCCCCTGGCAGTTGGACCTAGGGTACTAAGAGACTGTATAAGTTTGTTCTCTGTAAAGCCAGAGTGAGAGTTCTGTTGTCTTCATAAGTTGCAGACATGCACAGACATAACACATTAGACTGTAGCATCCTGTAGAATATTAATTGCAGCAATAAAGCTTGAGTACAAGTGCTGAGAGAATCGAAGAAGAGAGACCATGTGGCCTCAACAGGTTTAAAATGACTTTCTAATTCCTGCAATGGTGTACCTCTGGGATTCAAGTCTTCTATAAACTCTCCATCCAAGTTAATTTGAGTGGGTTTCTCCTCTTTGGAAATCAAGGACCTCTAACTAAGACAATATGCTAATTTGCATATTTCTAGGGCTCTGATTCTCAGTCCTCTGGGTTATAGTCATTTGGAGATTCCTAGAAGAAGACCTTGAGATGAGAATCATGCTTAATTGATTTATTTAGGAAGAGCTTCTGGGAGACCCTAAGGAATGGGGGAAACCTGTTCAGGAAGAGAAGAAAGCCAAACCAGTGGTGGTGAATTCCGACCTGTAGGTGAAGACTGTCGGGGGGCGCTGCAGTGGAAGTCCCGCCTTGGCAAGGGGGCGGGGCTTCCTCTCTTGCCTTACTGACCTGGGCTGTTCTAGGCAGGGGTGATAGATTAGGTGTGGTCATCAATCTCCACTTATTAACAGTCTAGATGGGGGAGAAAAACTTGCAAGCACATATGGAGTGTGTGTGTGTGTGTGTGTGTGTGTGTGTGTGTGTGTGTGTTAGTTGCTCAGTCGTGTTTATTCTCCATGACACCATGGACTGTAGCTTGCCAGTCTCCTCTGTCCATGCAATTCTCCAGGCCAGGATACTGGAGTGGGTAGCCTTTCCCTTCTCCAGGGGATCTTCCCTGCCCAGAGACTGAACCTAGGTCTCCTACATTACAGGCAGATTCTTTACCATCTGAGCCACCAGGGAAACCCACAAACATATATAGGCAGCTGGAAAAATAGCTGCTGCTGGTGGAGAATAAGAAAATCTGCACCCAAAGGAAGTTCTCTCCAAACAGTGAATGATTTAACATCTACGGGCAGTGCAGTTCCCGCCTCAAACATAGCAGAATCACTCAACAACATAAACATGGCTGATTTCCTTCCAGGTACTACTTCTTAAAATTTCTTCCCCAAAAACAGAACTTTCTGAAAAATGACTGTTGGAAGTGGTAAGAACCTGGCAGGAACCCAGTTTATATTCCACAACCTTGACCCAAGAAAGAGAAGAGTAAATATTAAACGGAATGTTGGTGAGACTATTGTGTGCTCTTTTTTTTTCCTCCTGGAGGTATGTTTGCTCGTTCAAGGACTAGCAACTCAAAGTATGTTCTGTCCCCTGGCCAGGGCACCAAGAAAGCAGTGGGCATTTGCTTGTGATAATAGGCCATTTTCCCGCTATGAGCTCTAGTGCAGGGATTGTGAAAGTGCAGAGCAGTATCCAAAAGGCTTCCATGAGTCTTAAAGGACCAAACTGAACAAACACAGAGCTTGTACCATATGCTATCATTTCACACTGTACATATACAACTACCGCTACACACTACTACACACTACATCCTAGGACATGACTATGTGAGGAATTCACTGTCACTAAAATTTAGTATCATACATTTTATATTTTTAGTTAATTATTTTTATGGGTTTTATTTTATTATTTCTCTTAAAAATATATTTTATTGAAGTGTAATTGATTTACAATATTTCAGGTGCACAGCAAGACGATTCAGTTATACATATACACATATATTATTTTTGAAATTATTTTCCATTATAGGTTACTGTAAGAATTGACTATAGTTCCCTGTACTATACAGTAAACCATTGGTGCTTGTTGTGTATCTATTTTTTAAAATTAGAAATCTAGCATTCTGTTCATACTAAGTCAAATAAGTGGAATCAAAATGTCATGAATTTTTTAGTTAGGAAAAAAATCATATATTTTCTAAAATATATATTATGCACATTATTTATATATAGGTATACAAAAGTTTCTATTGTGCTTGGTAAAGACTTGAGAAAGAACATCAAAGGAAAAAAGAATAAGAGATACAGCAGTGGAAAAATATAAACTAAATGAAATGGGAGCACTGAATGTGAAATAGAAAAAGTGAAACAAACTTAATAAAAGTAAAAGATCAACATATAGTCCAGTTGTTTTTACACATGACTGCTCATTAGAAACATATCTGGAGCTCTGGAGAAAAAAAAAGCAATACCTGGGCATTTGTATTTTTCAAAAAAAAAAAAAAATCTCAAGATAATTCTAATATGCATTTGGATTTTAAAAAGTGATTACATTTTTCTATGATAGTTTTGGTGATAAAGAGTTCTATTATTTTTCTGTTGACCAATCATGATACAATGGTATTAAGTTGGTAAAATTACATAATCACAATAGTGAAAGATGTTTATCAGTTTGCACAGTCAATAGTCAGACATAAAATAAAAGATAATTACAATTGCAGGCCATAATGGAAACATGTCATGGTGGCTTGTGACTGTGCAGGAGCCAAGGTCAGGGGCAGTGGCTAAGAGGAGCTACCCCATGTCCAAGGTAAGGAGCAGAGGCTGCACTTTGCTGGAGCAGCCATGAAGAGAGACCTCACGTTCAAGGTAAGAGAAACCCAAGTAAGACGGTAGGCACTGAGAGAGGGCATCAGAGGGCAGACAGACTGAGACCACAGTCACAGACAACAGGCCAATCTGATCACATAGACCACAGCCTTGTCTAACTCAATGAAACTAAGCCATGCCGTGTGGGGCCACCCAGGATGGACTTGTCATATTGGAGAAGTCTGACAGAATGTGGTCCACTGGAGAAAACTAATCAAACTGATCACTTGGACCACAGCCTTGTCTAACTCAATGAAACTAAGAGCCATGCCATTTAGGGCCACCCAAGATGGACTTGTCATATTGGAGAGGTCTGACAGAATGTGGTCCACTGGAGAAAACTAATCAAACTGATCACTTGGACCACAGCCTTGTCTAACTCAATGAAACTATGAGCCATGCCATTTAGGGCCACCCAAGACGGACGGGTCGTGGTGGGGAGTTCTGACAAAACGTCATCCACTGGAGAAAGGAATGGCAAACCACTTCAGTATTCTTGCCTTGAGAACCCCATGAACAGTATGAAAAGGCAAAAAGATAGGACACTGAAAGATGAACTCCCCAGGTCGGTAGGTGCCCAAGATGCTACTGGAGATCAGTGGAGAAATAACTCCAGAAAGAATGAAGGGATGGAGCCAAAGCAAAACAACACCCAGGTGTGGATGTGACTGGTGATAGAAGCAAGGTCCAATGCTGTAAAGAGTAATATTGCATAGGAACCTGGAATGTTAGGTCCATGAATCAAGGCAAATTGGAAGTGGTCAAACAGGAGATGGCAAAAGTGAGTGTCGACATTCTAGGAATCAGCAAACTAAGATGGACTGGAATGGGTGAATTTAACTCAGATGACCATTATATCTATTACTGTGGGCAGGAATCCCTTAGAAGAAATGGAGTAGCCATCATGGTCAACAAAAGAGTCGAAATGCAGTACTTGGATGCAATCTCAAAAACAACAGGATGATCTCTGTTTGTTTCCAAGGCAAACCATTCAATACCACGGTAATACAAGTCTAACAGGCAAATTTGGCCTTGGAGTACTGAAAGAAACAGGGTGAAGGCTAATAGAGTTCTGCCAAGAGAATGCACTGGTCATAACAAACACCCTCTTCCAACAACATGAGAAGACTCTACACATGGACATCACCAGAAGGTCGACACCAAAATCAGATTGATTATATTCTTTGCAGCCAAAGATGGAGAAGCTCTATACAGTCAGCAAAAACATGACTGGGAGCTGAATGTGGCTCAGATCATGAACTCCTTGTTGCCAAATTCAGACTTAAATTGAAGAAAGTAGGGAAAACCACTAGACCATTCAGGTATGACCTAAATCAAATCCCTTATGACTATACAGTGGAAGTGAGAAATAGATTTAAGGGACTAGATCTGATAGACAGAGTGCCTGATGAACTATGGACAGAGGTTCATGACATTGTACAGGAGACAGGAATCAAGACCATCCCCAAAAAAAGAAATGCAAAAAAGCAAAATGGCTGTCTGAGGAGGCCTTACAAATAGCTGTGAAAAGAACGGAAGCAAAAAGCAAAAGAGAACAGGAAAGATATACTCATTTGAATGCAGAGTTCCAAAGAAAAGCAAGGAGAGATAAGAAAGCCTTCTTCAGTGATCAATGCAAAGAAATAAAGGAAAACAATAGAATGGGAAAGACTAGAGATCTCTTCAAGAAAATTAGAGATACCAAGGGAACATTTCATGCAAAGATGGGCTCAATAAAGTACAGAAATGGTATGGACCTAACAGAAGCAGAAGATTTTCAGAAAAGGTGGCAAGAATACACAGAAGAGCTGTACAAAAAAGATCTTCATGACCCAGATAATCACGATGGTGTGATCACTGACCTAGAGCCAGATATCCTGGAATGTGAAGTCAAGTGGGCCTTAGGAAGCATCACTATGAACAAAGCTAGTAGAGGTGATGGAATTCCAGTTGAGCTATTTCAAATGCTGGAAGATGATGCTGTGAAAGTGCTGCACTCAATATGCCAGCAAATTTGGAAAGCTCTGCAGTGGCCACAGGACTGGAAAAGGTCAGTTTTCATTCCAATCCCAAAGAAAGGCAATGCCAAAGAATGCTTGAACTACTGCACAATTGCACTCATCTCACACACTAGTAAAGTAATGCTCAAAATTCTCCAAGCCAGGCTTCAGCAATACGTAAACTGTGAAACTCCAGATGCTCAAGCTGGTTTTCGAAAAGGCAGAGGAACCAGAGATCAAATTGCCCACATCTGCTGTATCACTGAAAAAGAAGAGAGTTCCAGAAAAACATCTATTTCTGCTTTATTGACTATGCCAAAGCCTTTGACTGTGTGGATCACAATAAAATTTTTGATGCTATCTATGTTTTTGAAAAAAGAACAGTTCAGTAGGCTGATTAATAAGATCTACATTGCCCAGGTACAGAAGCAGCAAGATGTCAGTGATTCTTTGGACTTGTGATATCGTAAAGTGATAAAATCTCTTGACTGGGGAAAAATGTCCTAACCGCATTTCACCAGCTGCTGCTTTGAGAGTTCCCATCTTCCATCCTAAATTTTTTTCTACTCTAGTTCCTTAGGAAAGAAGACATCTCGCTGGAGACACAAAAGCTCTAGTCCCCTCTAAAGATGATGAGGATGACAATTCAAATATCTGGAACTGGATTGCTCAAATATTTTGAGTTACAAACTTCCCCACTTTGTCCTGCCTCAGCTAACAGGTAGTTCCATATCTCTTGGACCCTAGTCCTCAGGTTTGACTTAGGATATCAATGTTCTGTAAATAATTTGTGATGTTGAGAAGGACTTAAAGGAGTCTGTGATTTTTTTCTTTCTGTAGAGTCACTGTGAAAATTGCCTGAGTTACATATTTTCTTTCCAACGTATTACACTCCCAAGGGACATGGGGTTTCATCTTGAGTACATGCAGTAGGTAGTGCTAGAGAGAAGTCTAAAGACTTTAAAAGAATATAAAGCCATCGCAGACCTCACTTCTTAAAAGATTTCTTGAAACCTTATGAATGGAAATAGCATCATTTGTCATCATACAATGACAGGGTTCCCTTCCATCACATTTCCCCCATCAATGGCATCATCTTTTTGGGGTGTCTCCAATATTTCTGACTTTTGAAAGAATCATTGTCTCCCATGTGTGTTTGGAGTTGTCATCTCCTTTGCACTTAATTGGAAGACATGCTGGGACCTGGAACCTGGGTCCCTTGGCTGCAGAGCCTGTACCTGGAGGAGGATATACAACTCCTCAAGCAACAAAATACAAAGAAACTACAAGGGACTAAAAATAACCGCAGCTAGTGTGCTTGGGGCAAATTATGGACAATAAAATACAAAAAGACCAGCTGCCTCTTCTGGAGAGCTGGGAGCACAAGCAGGTGTTGGGAGCAAAGGCAGGGTACTGCACATACCCCCTGCACTCGACACCACCACAGCGATGGGCAAGCCACCTACGCCACCCCTCCTAACCAGCCCCTAGACACACTCCTGCCCTTGCTCCCTGTAAGGAAACACTGCTCTGCCCTGTGGGGAGGAAGCAAGCAAGGGAATCTGTTCTCCTCTGGACTGCTTCAGCAGGGGCCCCAATAAAGTCTTGCCTGAATTTCTTATCTGGCCTCTGATCAATTTCTATTGATTAAGGAGACCAAGAACCCTGGTGGGTAACAATTGTATTCTACCTTCGAGAGATTTTTTTTTTTCACAATTTTTGTTCCTCTGATGGAAATTCTTGTATTTTTCTGTACTATGATGCATTGTTTTCATCAACTTTCTTTTATTGCAAAGGCTTTACAGTCGGGGTAGACACCTGTACTCAGTTTGCAATTTGATACAATTTTCAATAATCCTTTATATGTGAACTATCTATATTTATGTCAGATAACAGAGTTAGCTCTCAATTTAGGCTGAATGAACTAAGGTTTTAAATCGTTGCATTGGAAGATCCAACTTAATCATCCATATGCAAAATTTAAAATATATGTGTTAAAGGAATTCTAGGTATGTGACCTTGCATCTGAAATCTTTGACAACTTAGTTGACTTTAAGTAACACTAAATTGTAAGGAAGGAAAAGTAATACATAAGGATATCATACCATAACTACAACAGAAGAATATAACTCTTGAAAGATATAAACCAATATTTTAACCTGTATATGAATCCTGCCTAAAACTTGTCCTCCAGTTTTTTTGTTTTTTTTCAGCCTTCTTTTAAAAATACTTTCAGTGACAGCAAAATCATTATCCTCTCACAAAGCAACTCAAATCAGCTTCAGAAAGTTCTAATTGTTAAAGACAAAATAAGTCTTCAACAGCCAAATTATACACAGGGAATAAGTGCTGTTGCTAAAAAATTTGGATGGATTTCAGCATCAGTCATCTTAAGAGAGCTGTGCAAATAAACCACGGTAGCAACCCAAGTAGACAAAGAAGACTGTTGATATTGAACCTCAGTGTCCCCTGGCATTTGTAAGTCCTCATCCCTGTCCAATATTTGTTTATCCAGTAAACATGTATGCATTTGGGTAACTGTTTATTAACATACTATGAATGACTACAATTTAGTAAATATATTATTCAGAATAGACTTATTCTACTTTCAACTTGCAGCTCCCCAAAATCACCATGGCCCAAAGTATTTTTCCAGTTCTTCTGCAGTAGTTATGTTGCTCTAAAAGGGTCTTGGAGTCATTCACTCTTCATAAATTATGTAGCATAGATCCCTATTGCCTGACTTCAGTTATAGGGTCAGAATCTTACCCAGGTCTTATACCATGATCCCTTTGGAGCAGGATCCAAAATATATTTTTATTTGTCTCATTTAACCTCATTTCAAAGAAGATAACTGAGGCAAGTCTTGAGCTACTGTCTTGTCAGCAATTAGGCTAACATGATCAACACCTGAGGTTAATCCCTAAGTGGCACGTGGAGGGGTAAGGAATATTCGAAGCCTCTTGACATCCCTGACATCGATCACTACTGCTGCCTGCACTACAGTCCTCTCTGTATCTAATCTGAATGACTGCCGGAGCTGATAGTGCTCTCAGCCTCAGCCTTGCCATATCTCCCATCCTTTCCCATCTGCAGCCAGGGTGCTCCTGCTTAAATGCACACTGATCAGGTCACTCTTCTGCTTAATAGTTTTGTTGTTGCTGCTGCTGCTAAGTCGCTTCAGTCGTGTCCGACTTGGTGTGACCCCATAGACTGCAGCCCACCAGGCTCCCCTGTCCTTGGGATTCTCCAGGCAAGAACACTGGAGTGGGTTGCCATTGCCTTCTCCAATGCATGAAAA
Source organism: Bos indicus (assembly GCF_029378745.1). NCBI lineage: Eukaryota > Metazoa > Chordata > Mammalia > Artiodactyla > Bovidae > Bos > Bos indicus. The sequence continues at coordinate 3,159,584 of NC_091772.1, read as the reverse complement.
TGAAAAGTGAAAGTGAAGTCGCTCAGTCATGTCCAACTCTTCGCGACCCCATGGACTGCAGCCTACCAGGCTCCTCTGCCCATGGGATTTTCCAGGCAAGAGTACTGGAGTGGGTTGCCACTGCCTTCTCCAATAGCTTCATTACCTTCTCCATAAAAATCAGACTCCTCATTATGGAACACAAAGCCTGTACCAACTTCTCCCACCTCATCTCTTGTTTAAATCTTTCCATCTTCCAGCCACATGGAATTATCTTTGGTCCTGGACAGGGGATGCTCCGTGTTGACTCTCCTCATCCCTGTCTTTGGCTTCATCTCTCCATTACAGTGAAGCCCTTCTGCATAGCTTCTAGGAAGCTTGTTTTCCTGGCTCTTTCTCCCCCAGCAGGATAGGTCTGCGTTCTATTCAACCAATTCTATTGCAGACTGAGCTTATCTCCAACACTAGTGCCAGTCACTCCGTGTTGTTACTGTTTTCTAGTCTGCGTGCATGCTAAGTCACTCCAGTTGTGTCCAACTCTTGGGAACCCTGTGGACTAAAACCATCCAGGCTCTTCTGTCCATGGGATTCTCCAGGTTAGAATACTGGAGAGGATTGCCATGCCCTCCTCCAGGGGATCTTTCCAACCCAAGAATTGAACCCATGTCTCCCAATCACTTGCATTGGCAGGTGGGTTCTTTACCACTAGCGCCACCTGGAAAGCCCCATAGGGAGCCATAGGTTACATTTATAATCAAGAACAAAGACTAAAACACAGTATATTATTATTATTATTATTTACTTTTATTGAAGAATAGTTGACAAATTGTGTTGATTTCTGCTGTACAGCAAAGTGAATCATATATATGTATACACACACACATACACACACACATACATATTTTCTTTTTCATATTCTTTTCCATTAGGGTTTATCATGGGATATTGAATATAGTTTCCTATGCTATACAGCAGGACCTTGTGGTTTACCAAAAAGAACCAGTATATATTACTTTATATTTGCACTGTACCTTTATGGCAAATACATGTAGAAGAAAAGAACTGGAATAAAAAGTCCTTCAAGAGGGTAACTGGTTTTCTCTAGGGCTGAAATAATGGGTGACTTCTTTCTTTCCTCTTAATTTGTTGTATTTTTTTCTGTATGATTATGTATTTTTATAAGAAAAATATATTAAAAAATATATATAATTAAATAAATGGCATAATGATTGATAATTTGAGTAGTCAAATAATCAAACCACCTCTTATTGAAGATCACTGAATTTAACAAATCATAATTATTGTCAAGACATTTAGTTATTATTTAGAGAACCCATGGCAAATAATACAGATATTTCAGTCTTTTAAAATGGAGGAAGACATGGCTCTGTAAATAATAACTGGAAAATTTGTTTTAGACTGTTTGGAAGTTAAGTGTATCATTGGTTTGGGAACAGAACCTAAGTCCAGTTATGAATTATAGAGGTGGCTTTTAATGGAATATAACTATCCATTTCTGTTGCCAAATCTATTATCCTTTAGTACACAATGCACCGGAGATTAAAATCCCACACATTCAGCAAAATATTTACCATGAAGCAGTAAAAATAGAATTAGTCATAATTTATACAGCTGCATATTTATAGGTAGAACATAAATGTTTGAAAAAATGACAATGAGAGAAAGGAATAACTAATATTATTTTAGAATACTATTTCTTCTTTCTCCTTTAAATCCAGGCTTTGCATTTATTATGTGCCAAAACTAAACACTTGCTCAATATGTATAAACCAGTTTAGATTTCCCTCACTTGATTTGGTAAGAGCTGAATAAGTCAGTTACATGTGGTTATTTACTGAAAAGATTAGGCACATTTTTAGCCATTACTATTTTACTTTTATGAGCAAAGTAGTGTTAAGTTCTTAGAGATTTTGGTATATTATCAATTATCATGAAGTGAAAATATGATTTATAACTTGTTGATTAATAATTTTCATGTTTAAGTAAAATATCAAGAGTTGATACTTCTAAAGGTAGATTGTATCATTCAATGTCAGGCCTGAAAATTAAATACTGAAGGCTACACAAGTGCAAATATTTGGACAGAAAAGTCCAACAATGCCTTCCTGAAAGATGAAAACATATATGTTCAGTTCAGTTCAGTTGCTCAGTTGTGTCCGACTCTGCAACCCCATGGACTGCAGCACGCCAGGCCTCCCTGTCCATCCCCAACTCCTGGAGCTTACTCAAACTCATGTCCATTGAGTCAGTGATGCCATCCAACCATCTAATCTTCTGTCGTCCCTTTCTCCTCTTGCCTTCAATCTTTCCCAGCATCAGGGTCTTTACAATGAGTCAGTTCTTCCCATCAGGTGGCCAAAGTTTCAGCTTTAGCATCAGTCCTTCCAATGAATATTCAGGACTGATTTCCTTTAGGATGGACTGGTTGGATCTCCTTGTAGTCCAAGGGACTATCAGGACTCTTCTCCAACACCACCATTCAAACATACATGTATTTAGCACTTTATACTGTGACAGAGAGTAAGTAGAGCAATTGCTTGAATATATTATCCCATTGAGTCCTCACCACAGACCTACCAATAAGTCCATTAGTCAGGGTAGTCAACAACCTGTAATCTCAATTGTTTATAACCCACCATGTCCACTGACAGCTGGCTGTGGGCCCTATTCCATCAGCTGATGACAGAGTAGTCAGCAGCAAAGAGGAAACCTTGAGAGTCTCAAACCTGCAGCCAGCAAATTTCACTTCTGCTCCCAACTCATTGCTTAGAACTAATAAACTGGCACCACCCAACCTCAAGGGGGCAGAGCAGGGAGTTCAATCCCATGGTGTATCCAGAAGTACCGGGAATAGCTGGAAATAGGAAGTATTTGAAAATGAAAGTGAAGGTCACTCAGTCGTGTCCGACCCTTTGTGACCCCATGGACTATACAGTCCATGAAATTCTCCAGGCCAGAATACTGGAGTGGGTAGCCACTACCTTCTGCAGTGGATCTTCCCAACCCAGGGATCAAACTGGGGTCTGTTGCATTATTGGCCGATTCTTTATCAACTGAGCTATGATGAGGGAAGCCAGAGTGTTTGGTGGATAGAATAACAATAATCGGGCCGTCCTGATGGCTCAGTGGTAAAGAATCTGCCTGCAGTGCAGAAGACACAGGAGATGACAGGGTCCAGTCCCTGGGTGGGGAAGATTCCCTGGAGAAGGAAATGGCAACCCATTGCAGTATTCTTGCCTGAAAGCATCTGATAGGCAGAGGAGCCAGGCGCTCTACAGTTCAAAGGGCTGCAAAGAGTAGGACAGGTCAGAGAACAAGCACAAAGAAGATAACAATAATCACTAGGATAGTAAGTGCATGCCCCTATTTTACACAAGGAAGCAGAAGGAAGTCAAGCAGCTTGCCAAGTCACATAGCTAGTAAGTGAAAGAGCTAAGATGCTATTATTAAAGAATCAAGCATGATGTGAACAATATTTTTATGGCAAATTCTAAGTCTGTCAATTCTATGTCACCTAGATATTAGAGAGTGAACAGGGATTAACAGATGCTCCTTGGTTTCACTTTTGTGAACCTGAAATCCTTTGCCTGTATTTCTAGCTGCCTACCTCAAAAGCCAGAGATTAAAAATATTGCCTTTTTGGTACCAGAGCTGAGTTCCTTATGAAATTGTTATAGCCCTTGGAGTTCTCAGGATAATTTATTGAAGATAAAAAAATGTGACTTTCAATCATTTGGAAAATGTTAACAATGTGAAGCCAAATAACCTTCAAGAAGAGGAAGTACTTTCAATCCAACTTGCCTCAATGGTGTGCATTTTTCATGAAGATGAATTATAGACATGGCTGATGCATGCACAACTGCAGGGGGCTCTCCTAACATAGTATCCTACATTGACGGTGCCTCCTGGATCTGTAAATGCATCTGTCAAAGAAAATCTTTCCTTCTAGGAGACGAGTATCATACTTTGCCTCCATTTTAGCTCCTGTCCTCAATAGTATTTCACTTCTTATGAGTAGGGTTTGGAAGAGAAATTATCATTCAAGCCTTGAGGAATTTACAAAATTTGTACTTCCGTTGAGGGTTCAGACACTGGAAGCTCTTCCTGTCATTCCCCTTTTAGCATTTGATATCTTGTGGTCTACAGCCCTTACTCATGGGTACTGAAGAATCTCTACTTCCCTATACATTCTAACACCAAGTGAATAGCAAATTTACATTGCGTCTACACAACACCCAGAAATGGTCCTCACCTTGCTGTACTTTATTACTCTGGGGTGCTTTCAAACAGTCCACTTGTCCATTTCTCTCCTTAGGATCTGATTTAATTAACCTGGGATAGGGACAGTCTGAGAATATTTTGTAAAGCTCCTCAGATGGTTCTAACAGTAGCCGAGGCCAAGAACCTAGGCTTCCCTGGTGGCTCAAATGGTAAGGAATCTGCCTGCAATGCCGGAGACCTGGGTTCAATCCCTGGGTTGGGAAGATCACCTGGAGAAGGGAATGGCTAACCATTCCAGTATTCTTGCTCGGAGAATTCCATGGACAGAGAAGCCTGGTGGGTTACAGTCCATGGGGTTGTAAAGAATCAGACATGACTGAGCAACTAACATAACGTAACAGGTTGAAAACCACAGACCTCGGAAATAGTTAAAATGTGTCCTAAGACAAGGCCTGTCTAGTCAAGGCTATGGTTTTTGCAGTGGCTATGTATGGATGTGAAAGTTGGACTGTGAAGAAAGCTGAGCACTGAAGAATTGATGCTTTTGAACTGTGGTGTTGGAGAAGACTCTTGAGAGTTGCTTGGACTGCAAGGAGATCCAGCCAGTCCATTCTAAAGGAGATCAGTCCTGGGTGTTCACTGAAAGGAATGATGCTAAAGCTGAAACTCCAATACTTTGCCACCTCATGCAAAGAGTTGACTTATTGGAAAAGACCCTGATGCTGGGAGGGATTAGGGGCAGGAGGAGAAGGGGATGACAGAGGATGAGATGGCTGGATGGCATCACTGACTCAATGGACATGAGTTTGAGTGAACTCCAGGAGTTGGTGATGGACAGGGAGGCCTGGCGTGCTGTGATTCATGGGATTGCAAAGAGTCAGACACAACTGAGTAACTGAACTGAACTGAACCAAACTGAATACAAGGTTATTAGCAAAAAGTTCAATTGATTAGATTAGAAACATGGGAAAACTATAACACTGCTCTATAAAAAGAACCAAAAAAGATAAATTGTAATAGCTGATACGATTCCTCAACCTATGAAATTTGTCTTCTAGCCCAAAGTTCTGCCAAGATCTACAAGTATGCCATATCACCAAATCCATCTGATCACTGGTTCTCCATCTTGGACATAAGAATGCCTTGGAAAACTTCTAAAATCCAGAGAGTCCATATGCAAGCCCGGTTAAGACACAAAACTTTTGGGTGGATACCAAAAAATTCAAAAACCAAAAAAAATTCATGTTTTAGAAAACTTTCTCCAGTTAATTCCAAAATGCAGCCAAAGTTAATAATGACTCTACCTGTTTCTTTTCAGTCAATATTGTACTGAACTTCTCAGTAACTTTTGACATCAGCTTCTTCCTCCTTCTTGGGAAACTATTATCTTGGTTTCTCTGACTCCATGCTTTCCCATTTTCCTCTTTTATTCCAACTTCTCTGACCATTTTGCCCCCTCATTCATGTGTATCACCTTCTCTTCTAGATTTCTATATTCTGCAGCTCTTCAGACTTCAGCTCTTGAGGCAGAATCATCATCCTGGTTTAGTGGCTATAATTCTACTCTGATGATTCTAAATAGCAGCATTTAGCCCCAAATCCCCAAATTTATATCTCTAGCCTAGATTTTTTTCTCAGCTTGTTTATCCTCTTGGATGCTTTACAGGCATCTTTTCTGTGCTGTGCTTAGTCATTCAGTCATGTCCGACCCCATGGACTGTAGCTAACCTCTGTCCTTGGGGATTCTCCAGGCAAGAATACTGAAGTGGGTTGCCACACCCTCCTTCAGGGGATCTTCCCAACCCAGGGATCAAACCCAGGTCTCCCACACTGCAGGTGGATTCTTTACAATCTGAGCCACCAGGGAAGCCCACGAATACTGGAGTGGGTAGCCTATCCCTTCTCCAGCAGATCTTCCAGACCCAGGAATCGAACTGGGGTCTCCTGCATTGCAGGTAGATTCTTTACCAGCTGAGCTACATACACAGGAGGCCCCTACAGTCTTCTTTACACACTTTCAAAATGGGACTCTTGATCTCAGATGTGCATCCTTCTCAGATGCCTTCCTCACTCTGACTATACAATGCAGTCTCTCCAATTTGTACAAGCCAGAAATCTGGGAAGTGTTCTCCATGCTCAAACCCCATCCACAAGTCCAAGCCTTACTCACATCTCTTTTAGTCTGCCTCCAAATACACTTCAAATCCACCCTCTTCCTTATGTATCCACAACAATGAATAAATTAGTCACTTCTTGTTGCATGATGCATGGCCCTAAAACTTAACACCTTAAAACAATGATGAAGATTTTATAGCTCATATAAATTTTATGAATCTAGATTATGGGAGTGGTGTAGCTACACGATTCTGAGTAGGGGTCTCTCTTGAGTGTTCATGAACTATGGGCCAGGGCTATAGCAATCTGAAAGCTTAACCAGGGCTACAAGATCTGCTTCCCATGTGGCTCACTCACGCGTTTGGAGAGTTTGCCCTGGTTGTTGGCAGGACACTTCAGTTCCTCCCTGCAAGGAATTCTCCAGAGGGCTGCTTGAGCATCCTCACACCATGGCAGCTGCTACCCCATGAGAGTAGTCCATGAGAGAGAAAATAGGAGGCTGCACTGTCCCTTTGGCTTACCTTTGGAAGACACACAGCATCATTTTTGCATGACCTTATCGATTACACAGATCAGCCCTATTTAATGTCGGAGGGAACTACACCAGGATGTGAAAACCAGGTGGAGAGGCTCAGTGGGGCAAATACGGAGACTGGTAGACACAACAACCAACACTAAATATGCCACAATGATTTCTCACCTAGAATATTCCAACACGCTGGTTAATAACTTCACTTCTAACTCTGTTCTTATCTCAGCATTTTCCACAAAGCTGACAGAATGATCTTTTAATAAAGAGAATTGTATCATGTCATTTTTCAGCTTCAATCTTTAATGTCATGATATTGGACTTGGATAGAAATTCCAGGCAAGGTCTTCAAAAGCTAGTCCTAGCCTCCCATTCAGCTCTCTCCTCCTGGCAGCGTTCTTTGTTCAAGCCACTTCAGTCTCACCAAGCCAGGTTCTTTCCCACTAAAGGGTTTTTGCAGGTCCTACTTCTCTGTGTGTAAATTGCGTCCCTCCACTCCATCCTTCAGTCTGGAAGTTTCTGCTCATTCTTTAGGTCTCTGACTAGCTACTCACTCAGAGAGGCCCTCCCAGCCTCCCAAACTAAAACTTCACCCTGTATTTTTCCATGATAATTCATCACAATTTATAGTGAAAATTTGCATTTATTACTGTCTCACCACTATGGTGGAGAAGGAAATGGCAACCCACTCCAGTACTCTTGCCTGGAAAATTCCATGGATGGAGGAGACTGGTAGGCTACAGTCAATGGGGTCGGAAAGAGTCCGACACGACTGAGCTACTTTACTTTCTTTCTTTCTATAATTCCTTTTGGAAAAGGACATGGCAACCCACTCCAATGTTCTTGCCTGGAGAATCCCATAGACAGAGGGTCCTGGTGGGCTATGGTCTATGGGTTGCAAAGAGTTGGACGTGACTAAGCAACTAACATACACACACACATGCGCGCGTGTACACACAAACACACCACTATGGTGGCAAGATCCCAGGAAACAGCAGCTCTGCTTTGTTTAGCATTCTCCACCAAGCACCTAGGATGCTGATGGGAACATAGAAGATCCTCAATATTTATTGAATAAAATGAATGAATGGTTGGGTAGATGGGTGGATGACTAGCAATCTTTAAGAGGATTTCACTTGAGCTCCCCAAATTTTAATGTATGTTTCTCTTAAGCTTTGCCAACACTCTCAATGCTAGAGATGAGAAAGCCAGAAACAACCAGAAAAGTTTAGTTTAAAATAGAACTATTTCTCATTGTATGACATCCCTTATATGTGGAATCTAAAAAGAAATGACACAAATGAATTTACTTACAAAAGACAGACAGACAGAGAGGGAACTTACAGTTTCCTGGGGGTGGGAGCAAAAGACTGGTGGAAAGGATAGTTAGGGGGTCTGGGATCCACATGTACACACTGCCATATTTAAAATGGCTAACCATCAAGGACCAGGTCTATAGCACAGGGAGCTCTGCTCAATGCTATGTGACAACGTGGATGGGAGGTGAGTTTGCAGGAGAATTGATACATGTGTATGTATGGCTGAGTCTCTTCACTGTTCACCTCAAACGATTGCAACATTGTTAATTGGTTATACCACAATACAAAATAAAAGTTTTTGAAAAGTGGAACTATTTCTCCTCTCTATTCTGATCATTTTTTCCCCAAAAAATTTGAAAAGGGTTAAACTTTTTGGACTATTGATTTTTAGAATGAGATTTGAAGTTGTTGTTGTTCTTGTTGTTGTTATTGGTATTGTTGTTTGGCTGGAGTATTTTATTTTATTTTTTTTTTCATTTTTTAAAAATTTTATTTTATTTTTAAATTTTACATAATTGTATTAGTTTTGCCAAATATCAAAATGAATCCGCCACAGGTATACATGTGCTCCCCACCCTGAACCCTCTTCCCTCCTCCCTCCCCTATCATCCCTCTGGGTCGTCCCAGTGCACCAGCCCCAAGCATCCAGTATCGTGCATCGAACCTGGACTGGCACCTCGTTTCATACATGATATTTTACATGTTTCAATGCCATTCTCCCAAATCTTCGCACCCTCTCCCTCTCCCACAGAGTCCACAAGACTGTTCTATACATCAGTGTCTCTTTTGCTGTCTCGTACACAGGGTTATTGTTACCATCTTTCTAAATTCAATTTTAAGAACATTGTGCTCTACTCCTATAAGCAGAAAAGATGATATAGAAAACCACCAAATTAATGATTGCTTTGAATCAATAAAAATATTTTCTATTTTTTGTCAGACATTTCTTACTGATTTATTTGACTGAATAGCTTAGATAATATCACCTGCTCTTGTTTTTTGTGTGTGTGCATTTCTACTCACACACATCAAATGAAAATCCAAAGGCCTCACGAAACAAAGAATTTTGTTGTCAACCAGTTTGTGTTGCTGCAATCCTGTGGGTCCATGAGCCAGAGTAAGATGTAAGGCAATGTGCTCTCATTTGCATCACAAAACACATGGTACATTTAGAGATTAGCACAGCAAGGGTAATTTTAATGCTCCAGAACACATTTATTCGCTGTTGTGTGGTCTCTGCGTACAGTATTTTCATCCTGTCTGCTCTACATCCCATCTTACCTTCTAAAAAGAAAAACTCTTGCAGGGTCATTTGCGAAGAGTTTTTGAGACCATTTGCTTCTTGCTTATTTGACAATAATTCTGAAGAAGTAATGGGATTGCAATTTTTATGAATCTTGGGCCCTGAAATGAAGTTGAGACTCAACTAGGAAGCAACGGGGTAAGGGAGCCCTGCTACCAGTGAGAACTGACTAGAAGCTTCACATGAATAGCTATGTTTTGAGTGGCAAAATAGAAAGCTAATATAGCCTAGTAGGAAGAAACATTCTAAAGAACAGATGCAACAACTCAGAAGTATAACTGTCAGGGACGAATTAGCACAAGAGCAAACTTCTCTCTACATGTGACTAGGCACTAAGATAGCACATGCACACTTTTTAGTCTGTACAATGACTAATTTTAAAATAATTTAAGTTTAGATGATGTTATATTTCAACACAGCAGGAAAATCCCTGAAGGGGTTGTTAAGATAATCATATGGATTTGGGGAACTGATGGTCTTCTACTTGATTCTTCTGATTCCTCCACCATGCTAGGAATCTCCTTGACTTTAGTAATGCTACAGTTCCTGGTAATTCTCAATATCCTTTGTATTTCTTTTTTTATTAGGACTTTTAATGTAATAAGAAGAATAGATTTGACTCCAGATTAGATCTGTTTTGGACAAGGGAATGGCAAATCACTTCAGTATTCTTGCCTTGAGAACCCCATGAACAGTATGAATAGGCAAAAAGATAGGACACTGAAAGATGAACTCCCCAGGTCGGTAGGTGCCCAATATGCTACTGGAGGTCAGTGGAGAAATAACTCCAGAAAGAATGAAGAGACTGAGCCAAAGTAAGTTTTGCCAAGAGAACGCACTGGTCTTGGCAAATACCCTCTTCTAACAACACAAGACTCTACATATGGACATCACCAGATGGTCAATACTGAAATCAGATTGATTATATTCTTTGCAGCCAAAGATGGAGAAGCTCTATACAGTCAGCATAAATAAGACTGAGAGCTGACTATGGCTCAGATCATGAACTTCTTATTGCCAAATTCAAACTTAAATTGTAGAAAGTAGGGAAAGTCACTAGACCAGTTCAGTTCAGTCACTCAGTCATGTCTGAATCTTTGCGACCTCATGGACTGCAGCACACCAGGCCTCATTGTCCATCACCAACTTCTGGAGCTTACTCAAACTCATGTCCATTGAGTCAGTGATGCCATCCAACCATCTCATCCCCTGTCATCCCCTTTTCCTCCTGCCATCAACCTTTCCCAGCATCAGCGTCTTTTCAAATGAATCAGCTCTTTGCATCAGGTATGACCTAAATCAGGCACAGACCATTCAGGTATGACCTAAATCAAATCCCTTAAGATTATACAATGGAAGTGACAAATAGATTCAAGAGACTAGATCTGATAGAGTGCCTGATGAACTATGGATGGAGGATCGTGACATTGTACAGGAGACAGGAATCAAGACCGTCCCCAAGAAAAACAAATGCAAAAAAGCAAAATGGCTGTCTGAGGAGGCCTTACAAATAGCTGTGAAAAGAAGGGAAGCAAAAAGCAAAGGTGAAAAGGAAAGATATACCTATTTGAATGCAGATTTCCAAAGAATAGCAAAGAGAGATCAGAAAGCCTTCCTCAGTAATCAGTGTAAGGAAATAGAGGAAAACAATAGAATGGGAAAGACTAGAGATCTCTTCAAGAAAATTAGAGACACCAAGGGAACATTTCATGCAAAGACGTGCTCAATAAAGGACAGAAATGGTATGGACCTAATAGAAGCAGAAGATATTAAGAAGAGGTGGCAAGAATACACAGAAGAACTGTACAAATTTCATGACCAAGATAATCACGATGGTGTGATCACTCACCTAGAGCCAGACATCCTGGAATCTGAAGGCAAGTGGACCTTAGGAAGCATCACTATGAACAAAGCTAGTGGAGGTGATGGAATTCCAGTTGAGCTATTTCAGATCCTGAAAGATGATGCTGTGAAAATGCTGCACTCAAGATGCCAGCAAATTTGGAAAACTCTGCAGTGGCCAAAGGACTGGAAAAGGTCAGTTTTCATTCCAATCCCAAAGAAAGGCAATGATAAAGAATGCTCAAACTACCGCACAATTGCACTCATCTCACACGCTAGTGAAGTAATGCTCAAAATTCTCCAAGCCAGGCTTCAGCAATACGTGAATCGTGAACTTTCAGATGTTCAAGCTGGTTTTAGAAAAGGCAGAGGAACCAGAGATCAAATTGCCCACATCCGCTGGATCATGGAAAAAGCAAGAGAGTTCCAGAAAAACATCTATTTCTGCTTTATTGACTATGCCAAAGCCTTTGATTGTGTGGATCACAATAAACTGTGGAAAATTCTGAAAGAGATGGGAATACCAGACCACCTGACCTGCCTCTTGAGAAATCTGTATGCAGGTCAGGAAGCAACAGTTAGAACTGGACGTGGAAAAACAGATTGGTTCCAAATCAGGAAAGGAGTACATAGAGGCTGTATATTGTCACCCTGCTTATTTAACTTCTATGGAGAGTACATCACGAGAAATGCTGCGCTGGATGAAGCGCAAGCTGAAATCAAGATTGCAGAGAGAAATATTAATAACCTCAGATATGCAGATGATACCACCCTTATGGCAGAAAGTGAAGAGGAACTGAAGAGCCTCTTGATGAAAGTGAAAGAGGAGAGTGAAAAAGTTGGCTTAAAGCTCAACATTCAGAAAACGAAGATCATGGCATCCAGTCCCATCACTTCATGGGAAATAGATGGGGAAACAGTGGAAACAGTGGTAGACTTTATTTTTTTGGACTCCAAAATCACTGCAGGTGGTAATTGTAGGCATGAAATTAAAAGACGCTTACTCCTTGGAAGAAAAGTTATGACCAACCTAGATAGAGTATTAAAAAGCAGAGACATTACTTTGCCAACAAAGGTTCATCTAGTCAAGGGTTTGGTTTTTCCAGTAGTCATGTATGGATGTGAGAGTTGGACTATAAAGAAAGCCGAGCGTAGAAGAATTGATGCTTTTGAACTGTGGAGAAGACTCTTGAGAGTCCCTTGGACTGCAAGGAGATCCAACCAGTCCATTCTAAAGCAAATCAGGCCTGAATGTTCATTGGAAGAATTGATGTTAAAGCTGAAACTCCAACCTTTGGCCACCTGATGGGAAAATCTGACTGATTTGAAAAGACTCTAATGCTGGGAAAGATTGAAAGCAGGAACAGAAGGGGATATCAGTGGATGAGATGGTTGGATGGCATCACCGACTCAATGCACATGAGTTTGTGTAAACTCCCGGAGTTGGTGATGGACAGGGAGGTCTGGCGTGCTGCAGTCCATGGGGTCGCAAAGAGACATGACTGAGCAGCTGAACTGAATGGACTAGATTTGTTTGCCATTCCCTTCTCCAGGGGATTTCCCTGACCCGGGATCGAACCCAGGTCTCCCTCATTGCAAGTAGATTCTTTACCATCTGAGCCACCAGGGAAGCCTCTGTTGCTTTAATGTTTGTATTCTGCTGCTTTTGCTACAAGAATATTTCCTATAGCCTGAAATAAACAGTATTGAACATTCTTGAGGCTCTGACCTTTAAGGGTATAGCATTTTCCCTTCCAAATAAAGATTTAAAGTTGCAGAAGAGAATAACATTTGTCTTGCTGGAGGTTTACAGGAACATTGTAACCTGACCTAGGTGAATAGCTACAAGAACAAAGGATTCCTACACCAAGAAGTTTGCAATAATCAACCATCACTCACCTTGACTTTAAAAAGGGCTTGCTGAAACCCTTTGGGAAATTGGGGCTTTTGGAGGGCATGAGCCACCTGCTCTCCTTGCATGGCCCTACAATAAAGCTTCCTCTGCTCCAAACTCCAATATTCTTGTATTGTTTGGCCTTGCTGTGCATCAGGCACAGAAATCTGCATTCATTCACAGTAACAAAAACCAATTTAATAAAAAGAGAATGTGATGACTCCTAAAGCTTAGAATTTCAGGAGGTGGACTGAGCAAGTTTGGATCTGAGACAACTGTTCTCTCTGCTGCGCTTGCTGGCATTCTCCTCCAGCTCCTTGCTCTATCAGCTCTGCTGTCATTTGTGTGAGCTCCAACCTCAGCTGGAGTGTCCCCATAAGGTAACAAAACTGTCCACCAGCAGCTCCAGTCTTACATCCTACTGAAATCCCAAACAAAGAGTGAATCTCTTCTCCAACTGGTCCAGTAAGAACTCTACTAGAAGTCTCAGTGGACCTAGCTTTGACCTCTTCCCCTGCCAAAATTTCTATTTAATGTTTTAATCACACTGCCTTTTTTCCATTTGTTGGATTGGGTCTTTCCTGCAAAATGCTGTTCTTTCCACTAGACTCTTCCCTTCCATCAGGGCCAATTTAATTTTTTCCTCATCCTTCAGATTTCTGCTAAAATGCTATTGCATTTCCCTGATTCTGGAGCACACACTGTAAGTTTACACGTTATGTAAGGAAAGGGTTAATCTTGCAGCTATACAGGGTAACTCTGTACTTATCTCCTGGGATAAGTCTGGTCAAGGGAAGAATGAAATATACTAGCTACAACTTTATAGTGTGTGTTTAAAGTCTGAAATTCCCCTAGAGGCAACCTGTATTGGTTTGTCTGCATGTTTTAGGGATGCACACATTGGCAGTTTGTATCTGGTTTGGCAGGTGATCCAGCCTGGGTTTTTACGGAGCCAGTGCTATAAAATAGCCCTCAACAAATGTGCACCTGGGCTCAGAGTTATCTTGCTGGTGTATAATCTGAAGATGAAGTGTGCCCTGTTCTGAGAAACTAAGAAATGACATCAGGGAGTTATACCTAGAAGTCTTAGACCCAAATACACCCTCTGTTCTACTATATCATTTACTTGTATTAGAGACTTCCTTAAGTATATCCTGTGGAATCTTTTGAATCTTGTGATAATCTTCAATTATCTAAATGTGTGATAGTCACATATGTATTTTGTGATTATTCTATTAATCATTATTTATAAAGGATGAGATGATTGGATGGCATCACCAATGCAATGGACATGAACTTGGGCAAATTGTGGGAGATGGTGAGGGACAGGGAAGCCTGGCATGCTGCAGTCTATGGGGTCATGAAGAGTTGGACATGGCTTGGCAACTGAACAACAAAAAAATCAGGGTCCAACCAGGGAAGCAAAAACCACTCTGAATTCTTCAGAAAGGAAGTTAATGCAAGGATTTGGTGTACAGATGATAAAAAAGTTTGAGGAGTCAACCAGGGCACGGTGAGGTAGCCCAGACATTAACAAAAACAAAGGAAGTTGGTATCAGGCTAAAGTGACAGAGGGAGGAGGTGGTGCCACCAGAGCAGAGGGGCCAGGGTCAGACAGTGGGAGCTGGAACCAGGGCAGGATAGTCAGTTGGCAACTGGATCCATGGGGGAGACAGACACAGCAATCACCTGGGATGCTGTCAAGGCAAAGAGTGAAAAGGAGAACTAGCCTGGCTTCTCCTCTTCTTACTACGACCAAAGCTGGTGGAGGTGATGGAATTCCAGGTGAGCTATTTAAAATCCTAAAGGATGATGCTGTTAAAGTGCTGCACTCAACATGCAAGCAAATATGGAAAACTCAGCAGTGGCCACAAGACTGGAAAAAGTCAGTTTTCATTCCAGTCCCAAAGAAAGGTAGTGCCAAAGGATGTTCAAACTACCACACAATAGTACTCATTTCGCATGCTAGCAAGGTAATGCTCAAAATCCTTCAAGTTAGGCTTCAACAGTATGTGAACCAGGAACTGATGTTCAAATTGGATTTAGAAAAGGCAGAGGATCCTGAGATCAAATTGCCAACATTTATTGGATCACAGAAAAAATGGGAATTCCAAGGAAACATCTACTTCTGCTCCACTGACTACACTAAAGCCTTTGACTGTGTGGATCACAACAAACTCTGGAAAATTATTAAAGATGTGGGAATACCAGACTACCTTACTTGCCTCCTGAGAAACCTGTATGCAGGTCAAGAAGCAACAATTAGAACTGGACATGGAATAACGGACTGGTTCAAAATTGGGAAAGGAGTATGTCAAGGCTGTATATTGTCACCCTGCTTATTTAACTTTTATGTAGAGTACATCATGCGAAATGCTGGGCTGGATGAAGTTCAAACTGGAATCAAGATTGCCGGGAGGAATTTCAACAACCTCAGATATGCAGATTACAACATCCTATGGCAGAAAGTGAAAAGGAACTAAAGAACCTGTTGATGAAAGTGAAAGAAGAGAGTAAAAAAAAAGCTGGCTTAAAACTCAACACACACAAAAATAAGATCATGGCATCTGGTCCCATCACTTCATGACAAATAGATGGGGAAAAATGGAAACAGTGAGAGACTTTATCTTCTTGTACTCCAAAATTACTGCAGATGGTGACTGCACACATGAAATTAAAAGATGCTTGCTCCTTGGAAGAAAAGCTATGACAAACCTAGACAGCATATTAAAAAGCAGACACATTATTTTGCTGACAAAAGTCTACCTAGTCAAAGCTATGGTTTTTCCAGTAGTCATGTATGGATGTGAGAATTGGACCATAAAGAAGGCTAAGTGCTGAAGATCTTATGCTTTCAAACTGTGGTGCTGGAGTATATTCTTGAGAGTCCCTTGGACTGCAAGGAGATCAAGCCAGTCAATCTTAAAGGAAATCAACCTTGAATATTCATTGAAAGGACTGATGAAGCTGAAGCCCCAATACTTTGGCCACCTGATGTGAAGAACTGACTCATTGGAAAAGACCAATGCTGGGAGAGATTGAGGGCAGGAAAGAAGGGGACGACAAAGGATGAGATGGTTGGATGGTATCACCGACTCAACGGACATGAGTTTGAGCAAGCTCTGAGAGATAGTGAAGGGCAAGGAATCCTGGTGTGCTGCAGTCCATGGGGTCACAAAGAGTCAGTTACGACTCTTGTTTCAGCTGAACAACTCCTCTCCTTCCTTTCCATTCCTATCTCTTACCAGCATCTGCCATTGTCCTAATCTACCTGGAAGCCAGATTATGCTGAAAACATGGACAATCTGAATGGGTCACAGTCCAGGGAGACACCACAGAAGAGGAGCAAGGAACAACCCCAGGAGTGTCATTATCAGTGCTCAGCAGATACACTGAATGAATTAAAGCAAACTGTGTATAGAACAAGTATCACTGGTTGATTCAAAACTGGTGATGCCAGCCTGGAAAGGCCTAGATCTATAACAAAACACGTGTGTTACACAGACCAGAGGTCCCTGCCCAGAGGAGAACCTGGAGAGACACAGTCAGGTGGCCTGGCTGCTGTCATTTAGGGATGATTCTGTTACTGATCAATCCTCCTCCTGGCTAAGCCTTTCCTTAGCTTTGCAACACACTGCTTTAGCTAGGGATGAATTACTGGTAAATCTTTATCAGTGATCTTCTGTCTATTGGCCATTTCATTTGTTCTGTGTTGACTTCAGAATTTACTTTTTATGAGGTGAGGAAATACTTATCTTACTTCCAACTCTCTTAGGAGGGAAATACACTGGAGCCTGTGTGTCCCAATAACAAAGAATATAATAATCTCCCAAATGTAAAGAATACATGGATATTTCACCTCATCTTGTAAAAAACTAAATCTATGGAAATTAAATTGTCTTTAGTGTATTAGCTCCTCTTCAAAGTCTTTTTTGCTGAAGATACAGAGGAAAGACAATTATTCTAAATTCTAAATAAAACACATACACCACATAATACTCAACTATTTACCTAGGATTAAAAAAATCTTCAGTGACTTCTAGAATGTTAACAGAATATTACATTCTTCCTTATTGCCCAGATAAAATTCATGATATGGTAACAATTACCTAATGATCTAAGTATATTAGCATGAGCTTATTTGATTTTCACAAATGCCCCATCTACTTTCATTTGTAAATTTCCCCCAGGATCCATTGTTACATAAACACAATTTCAGGAAAAATATATACCTTAGGCAAATATATGGAAAATAATAATGCAGTACAGATGACTATTTACTTCAAATTTATGCCTTTTTGTAGAAGCCTGAATTCTCTTTTCATACTGCTTACTTAAAAACACAGTATTGGCTCAGTGGTTCTCTTGGGGACCTTCATGCTCATAGTAAATCTGCCTAGTTGTCAATTCAATAAAAATTGCTAAGCTGACAGCACTGGGGTGGGTTCATTTGTACCAATTAGACATGACCATATCCTGAGCATGAGGTTGAATACATATTTCTGTCTTTCCTGTTTATAATTTTCAGTGACTGATAATACCAACTCAAGTGTGAAGAATGAGACACTGCCAGTGGGATATGTGAGCTTTCTCTTTTTAAGTTGCTGCTGAATTGGCTCTCACTGCTATTCTTTCTTGTTCTTCGTAATTAAGAATGATTTAGACAAGTTTTCTCCTTTATTTTTAAGGAGAAAGCATGTAGTACAAAATGAACCTCAAGGCATCACCATCTAAAACTTTGCGGACAAAAGCATGCCATTTACAGCAGATGCTACAGAGCTACCCAGATTTCCTCTAACTCCTGGAGTAACCATTGCTCAGCTACTATGGTTGGTGGTTGCTTTTAGCTCAGAGTAACCCTCTCCTCGATAAAGAACAGAAATGGTATGGACCTAACAGAAGCAGAAGATATTAAGAAGAGATGGCAAGAATACACAGAAGAACTGTACAAAAAAGATCTTCATGACCCAGAAAATCACAATGGTGTGATCACTGACCTAGAGCCAGACATCCTGGAATGTGAAGTCAAGTGGGCCTTAGAAAGCATCACTACGAACAAAGCTAGTGGATGTAACAGAATTCCAGTTAAGCTATTCCAAATTCTGAAAGATGATGCTGTGAAAGTGTTGCACTCAATATGCCGGCAAATTTGGAAAAGTCAGCAGTGGCCACAGGACTGGAAAAGGTCAGTTTTCATTCCAATCCGAAAGAAAGGCAATGCCAAAGAATGCTCAAACTACTGCACAATTGCACTCATCTCATACACTAGTAAAGTAATGCTCAAAATTCTCCAAGCCAGGATTTAGCAATATGTGAACCGTGAACTTCCTGATGTTCAAGCTGGTTTTAGAAAAGGCAGAGGAACCAGAGATCAAATTGTCCACATCCGCTGGATCATGGAAAAAGCAAGAGAGTTCCAGAAAAACATCTATTTCTGCTTTATTGACTATGCCAAAGCCTTTGACTGTGTGGATCACAATAAACTGTGGAAAATTCTGAAAGAGATGGGAATACCAGACTTGATCTGCCTCTTGAGAAATCTGTATGCAGGTCAGGAAGCAACAGTTAGAAATGGACATGGAACAACAGACTGGTTCCAAATAGGAAAAGGAGTACGTCAAGGCTGTATATTGTCACCCTGCTTATTTAACTTCTATGCAGAGTACATCATGAGAAATGCTGAACTCGAAGAAACACAAGCTGGAATCAAGATTGTCGGGAGAAATATCAATAACCTCAGATATGCAGATGACACCACCCTTATGGCAGAAAGTGAAGAGGAACTCAAAAGCCTGTTGATGAAAGTGAAAGTGGAGAGTGAAAAGTTGGCTTGAAGCTCAACATTCAGAAAACAAAGATCATGGCATCTGGTCCCATCACTTCATGGGAAATAGATGGGGAAACAGTGGAAACAGTGTCAGACTTTATTTTTCTAGGCTCCAAAATCACTGCAGATGGTGACTGCAGCCATGAAATTAAAAGACGCTTACTCCTTGGAAGGAAAGTTATGACCAACCTAGATAGCATATTTAAAAGCAGAGACATTACTTTGCCAACAAAGGTTCGTCTAGTCAAAGCTATGGTTTTTCCTGTGGTCATGTATGGATGTGAGAGTTGGACTGTGAAGAAGGCTGAGAGCCGAAGAATTAATGCTTTTGAACTGTGGTGTTGGAGAAGACTCTTGAGAGTCCCTTGGACTGCAAGGAGATCCAACCAGTCCATTCTGAAGGAGATCAGCCCTGGGATTTCTTTGGAAGGAATGATGCTAAAGCTGAAACTCCAGTACTTTGGCCACCTCATGCGAAGAGTTGACTCATTGGAAAAGACTCTGATGCTGGGAGGGATTGGGGGCAGGAGAAGGGGACGACAGAGGATGAGATGGCTGGATGGCATCACTGACTCGAGGGACGTCTCAGTGAACTCCGGGAGTTGGTGATGGACAGGGAGGCCTGGCATGCTGCGATTCATGGGGTCGCAAAGAGTCAGACATGACTGAGCAACTGATCTGATCTGACCCTTTCCTCGGGAGGATTGCCCTTGGTTGATTGGAGGCAACTTGTCAGTGAGCAAGGTGAAAAATCTGAGGTTTCTAATTGCTAGCCTCCTTCCTTCTGGGCAGGGCAAACTCTGTGCTACAATTCATCCTCCAGAACTCTCCATGGAATCAGGCTAGGGCTAGCTTTCTGTTTTTTAGGTCCTCCTTCTGTTTTATCCTGCTCCCATCATCTCTTACAAGTTTCTCGGGAACACTCCCTCAATAAGACACATGCAAGAGTCTTCAGCTCCCTGTTTCTAGGGAGCTCAGCCTAAGACACTACTTTCATTAGCTAATTGTTCAGCTATATAAAAATTCGATTAGGCTCTCAAGACCCAAAAAATGAACACTGGTTCACTATCCACTAGAATGACTATGACTAAGAATTAATAACTATTTCTATAGCAAATGTGCACTGTTCATCTTTGTCTGATTATCAAAAAATAGACAAAATGTACAGGTTTAAGTCACTTTAGTCAACAGCCTGAAAGTGAATCTTTTACTCTTCTGATTGCCTAGGTTGGAATCCACATCCCTGTGCCTCCTTTTGTTTACTTTGCAGCCAAGATTGAAAGAAGTTTAAAAACAAATCACTTATGGAGCATGAACCACGCAGAGGCACAAAACTGGAAACCTTATAGATGTTATTCCATTTGATTCTCACAATAGTTTATTAAAGGGCATATTATTATCCTTTCTTTGTAGATGATGAAATTGAGGCTCAGAGACAATTTGTAACTTGATCCAAAGACATGAAACTAGTAAATGGCAGAGTGAGGATTCAAACATACTAACTACAAAACCACACTCTTAACCAGTTCAGCCAAGTGTACATTTCAAGGTCAGTAGAGAGGAGGGTGGGCTTCCCAGGTGGAGTTAGTTGTAAAGAATCCACCTGCCAATGCAGGAGACACAGGAGACACAGGTTCAAACCTTGGGTTGGGAATATCCCCTGGAGTAGAAAGTGGCAACCCATTCTAGTATTCTTGCCTGGAAGATCTCACAGACAGAGGAGCCTGACAGGCTACAGTCCACGGGCTGGCAAAGACTTGGACATGACCGAGTGACTGAGCACATAGAAGAGGGTATAGAGAACAGTATTTCCCCCTCAATTTCAGCTCCTGTGTATACATTCCTGTAGCACATTCTGTTGGTGACCATCTGGAATCCTGGGTTTCTTTTCCTATGTTGTACACCCAACCCAGCTACTTCCCACTTTCCAGCCAGTCGTTCACACCATGACCCACCAATTCAATTCGTGGGGCTGCCCTTGAGCACTGGAATCGCCTCACAAGCACTCCCTCTAGTCTGTAACTGATTGGCCTGGGAATCCAGAAGCCCGGCACCTTTCCGTGGCACTCCACAGCTCCCCAAGGGCTCCATGGAAGCTGGGGTTTCATCAGAAAACTCCCCTGTGCTTGGCTTATTTTCCCTTCCTGGCCTGCTTCCCTCATCTGGCCCCCCAGGAACCAAACCACCTATATCTGAATTTTCTTAACAAACCACTTGTATCTGAATTCTTGGCTCAGTGTTTCTTTTTTAAAAAGTTTTATTTTATTTTTTTAGGGTATAGTTGCTTTACAATGTTGCATTAGTTTCTGCTGTACAGCAAAGTGTACAGGAGAAATGGGTGAAGTGTCAACAGTGTCTACTGGAGGCATCAGTGTTTATTTGACCCCAAGTATCTAATGCATAGCATTTATGATGATGTGTGAGAAGAAAACTGCTCCCTTAGTGTATTAAAAAGGGCTTCTCTTCCCTAATATTAAATAGCTTTCATTCAGTTCCACTAAAAGGATATCTTTAACATAATGATGTGCATCTTGTAAATTCTTTGATGATGACACTATGTTTATAACTAAAAATGCCATTGTTGTAAAATATTCTTGAGGAAGATTGAGGAATTTATCCAGAATGGCATGCAATTCATTACAAAATAACACATGACTTCTCTAGACAGCTCAGAATATTTATAGTTGTTAAAGCAAAGACAAATATTTTGTTACAATGCTTAACTTGTGAGTTGCTTTGACTTTGATGGGAATCTACTTTCTCCAACATTTGGTCCCTGGGCCTCAAAATGTTGTTTATTCTGAGATGCAACCGCTGTGATTTACATCTTGAAGCTAGCTTCCACTGCTTGTGCTCTCTCTGTGATGTGCTTCTGAAAGGGCATCATGAAGTCATCAAAATCTACCTCATATGTCAACCTCTCCCGGCGCAGTTCCCTCATTCTGATCAGCTCTGCTGTCGTGGCTTCAGGACTCCAGATCTTAAACAAACAACCACATCCAGAGTGAATGTTAGCATGGCAGCCAATAAACATGCCAATATCCAGACAACCTTCAATCTGGTCAATTTAAAACTATCCAATTTACTTCTGGCAAGAGGAGAAGGGATGACAGAGGATGAAATGGTTGGATGGCATCACTGACTCAATGGACATGAGTTTGAGCAAGCTCTGGGAGATGGTGAAAAACAGGGAAGGCTGGCGTGCTGCAGTCCATGGGGTCACAAAGAGACACAACTGAGTGACTGAACAACAACAACAACAAATTTACTTCTAAGTCTATTTTAACTTTTATCTCTTACATGCCATTAGTGGTTACATGGCCATCACTCTTTCTGATGGTGACTATTTGAACAACTGAAATACCCTTCAGTTACCTCTCTGATGGCCCTGAGGCCAGCTGCTGTTCATTCTCAGGAGGTCAAAACCAGGAAGCAATGGAATTAATAGACAGCCTTTACATCTTGTGGGGAAGTCAAAATTATTTTCACAGTAGGGGGCAAAAGGAGCTGGTGGTCTATTATTCAGCATGGTTTGATGAGCATTAGCAAGACCACTCTTGTTCTCCAAATATGTCTTCACGTCTTTACTTGTAGATGTTTAAGGAAGCTATTTAATAGATCCAGTCTTGATCAGTATAAAACTCCCAAGTGAGATGGCGATAGTGTGTACAAAGAGGAAGTGTTGGACTTTAAGAAGTACCCAGAGAAAATATCTATAAAATTCAGTGACTACATGGCTACAAGGAATGGCACTGACCAAAGACAACTTCAACTATTCAAGGAAAATTAAGAAGTCAATACAGAAAATAAAAAGACAACATATCAGAAGCTATACAAATTGGACTTACTTAGTTGTAAGCAGGATCTAGAAAAAGGAGAACGTCAAATAACAACTTATCAAAAACACAGCTTATCAAAAGATAAGCTTTGGACAGTTGTTTGGGTGCTCTGCATAAAAAGTATTTGAAAAAAGGCATTAGGAGTTTATACCATGTTACAATCTTTCTAAAGTACTTACCCTCTGTGGGATAAATGTGATATCCACTTTCTTGGTATAACCACTGGTAATCAATGAATTAAGATAAACTACATTATCTTTACGCATCTTCTTGTCCTCCACTATGGCTGGTACAGTGTATATTGCTGAAAGTGTTTCCTGGAAATGAGCAAAAACCCCAAAAATAACTATCAATTTCAAAAACCTGTGTATACTTTCTAATACTCTGAAGTTTAAAAAATGCTACTATATAAATTATGATTTGAAATGAAATAGAATGTTATTATAACTTTGGGTGGGGAGAGATAACTCTTTTGCCTTGTTTAACTTAATTAGTATTAGTGACAGATCACAAAAGTCTTCAAGATCCATCCTTGATCTGTGGCCGTTATTAATCAGAAGGATGTATTCCTACTAAAATGATAATGGTGCATGTGTTAGGAGCTGTAACTGATCAATCTTCCTTCACCTCTAGCTATCCTTCCTCTCTTCCTCCATGCTTGTTACTCTCTACTGTCTGCCGATCATCCCTTCAACTCTGTCTGCTTCCTATCACCTCTCAGTTCAGTTCAGTTCAGTCGCTCAGTCGTGTCCGACTCTTTGCGACCCCATGAATCGCAGCACACCAGGCCTCCCTGTCCATCACCGACTCCCGGAGTTCACTCAGACTCACGTCCATCGAGTCAGTGATGCCATTCAGCCATCTCATCCTCTGTTGTCCCCTTCTCCTCCTGCCCCCAATCCCTCCCAGCATCAGAGTCTTTTCCAATGAGTCAACTCTTCGCATTAGGTGGCCAAAGTACTGGAGTTTCAGCTTTAGCATCATTCCTTCCAAAGAAATCCCAGGGCCGATCTCCTTCAGAATGGACTGGTTGGATCTCCTTGCAGTCCAAGGAACTCGCAAGAGACTTCTCCAAGACCACTGTTCAAAAGCATCAATTCTTCGGCGCTCAGCCTCCTTCACAGTCCAACTCTCACATCCATACATGACCACAGGAAAAACCATAGCCTTGACTAGACGAACCTTTGTTGACAAAGTAATGTCTCTGCTTTTGAATATGCTATCTAAGTTGGTCATAACTTTCCTTCCAAGGAGTAAGCGTCTTTTAATTTCATGGTTGCAGTCACAATCTGCAGTGATTTTGGAGCCCCCAAAAATAAAGTCTGACACTGTTTCCACTGTTTCCCCATCTATTTCCCATGAAGTGATGGGACCAGATGCCATGAGCTTCATCTTCTGAATGTTGAGCTTTAAGCCAACTTTTTCACTCTCCACTTTCACTTTCATCAAGAGGCTTTTTAGTTCCTCTTCACTTTCTGCCATAAGGGTGGTGTCATCTGCATATCTGAGGTTATTGATATTTCTCCCGGCAATCTTGATTTCAGCTTGTGCTTCTTCCAGTCCAGCGTTTCTCATGATGTACTCTGCATAGAAGTTAAATAAGCAGAGTGACAATATACAGCCTTGACGTACTCCTTTTCCTATTTGGAACCAGTCTGTTGTTCCATGTCCAGTTGTAACTGTTGCTTCCTGACCTGGATACAGATTTCTCAAGAGGCAGATCAGGTCTGGTATTCCCATCTCTTTCAGAATTTTCCACAGTTTATTGTGATCCACACAGTCAAAGGCTTTGGCATAGTCAATAAAGCAGAAATAGATGTTTTTCTGGAACTCTCTTGCTTTTTCCATGATCCAGCAGATGTGGGCAATTTGATCTCTGGTTCCTCTGCCTTTTGATAATGTTAAAACTTTTCCTTCCTGAACTTCATACCCTATCCTGTGTCCGCCAAAGATCTTGAGGGATCCATCTGTTTCCCTAAAAGAAGCTTCCGGCCTAGAAATGTACTTAGAGCTTCCTGCTAAGGACAAATTCTTGATGTCTGGGAAACCCCCATAAACAACAATCTTCTGCTGATAATTTAGAGGGACCCAAACCACTCCAGATTACCTGGAACAATTTGGCATCTTTAAAGCTTTCTAGAGTCATTTTTCAGGATTATCCAATTTACATATCCTAGAGTTCATAATTAAAAAAAAAATTCCTTGGGAGTTGGGTGGTAAGGTAGGTAGTGAAAGATTATAAAATCAAAATGAATGAAAATCATGCTTTACTTCTTTTCTCATAAATGTTACCCTACACTTCCCTTTTGGGACATCTCATCAAATCTGTATAATTCAGGTCTAAGTGTATACACTTCTAATATAAGTTCTTTTTTCAACATTCTAACAGTATTTGGTTCAACCAACTTGTTCTTTGTGTGGATTCTGTTTGCCATGACAACTTTTTAGACTTTTCAGTAATAGTAAATTTCTTGCTAGGTATTTCTTTAGAACTATTGGTACTGAAAACATGGACTACATATTATTTGCCCATGAACTGTAACAATAAGTAAATGGTGCTGCAGCCGCACCAGGTACTCATGAGGGGTCAGCTGCTTTTCATACCTCTTCCTTCTTAATCTCGGGGCCTTCAGTCTTTGCTTTGGGTTGTGGCTTGCCTTTTGGTTTTTGATTTTCTGCTGGTTTGGGCAAGTTATCCAGCTTTTCTTTAATCAAACCAATTATTCTACTGTCAGCATAAGCTTTTGCAACATCCATGGCACTATGCCCTGTTTAAAACATAAATTTAGAGTTTCATTAAACAGATTAATAATAAACAATGTAGCAAAATATCAGCTCTAAGTATGTGGTACTAAGGGTGATTACTGAAGCCAGTGATACGTATAAAAGTCACAGATTGGTTCAGATATTCTCTAAAGTGGTCCCAGCTCAAAAATTTTATCATTTAAAGTGTCATTTACCAGCAAGACCATTTCTTCTTGTTAATTATTTTGAGCATGTTTGATAGGAAAGAATGGTAGATTACATTTTGAATATCTGAGTGCTAGTTCTCTTCCCACAGTGTGCACATTCCTTCATGTGTGACAATTTTATGCTTTCCTCCTTCCTGTTGAGGAAGGAGGTATATTCAAAAAGTCTGGGGAAGCTGGAAGTCACAAGTACTCTATGCAGATGGCTGGATATTATGACCCCTGTTACATCCGCAGGCAGGCCTAACAATACTACCTGTGACTCAGAGGCAGCCTGAAGCAGCCAAAGTTATTAAAGCTCCTTCAGATTAAAAAGAAGCAATGAGTCCCACTCTCAAAACACCTTCACTTTTTCATGAAGAAAATTTATGACATAAAGTAGGCTTCCCATTTACTTCCTAGAAGGAGTATTTCAGGAATTACTGTTTAGCTGTAGAAGGAATCTAAAGTCTACAGGGCTTCAAACTATGCCAATTATTAGAAATTGACAGCTAAAACACTGTGATGACTCAAAATGTGATTTGCATACTGGTGTCAGTCTACATATTAATGGTATGGGCTCACAGTGAAGTAAGTATAGGAATTAAAGAGTAAATGTTTAGAAATTTGTATAGCAATTTTATAGAATTTTTGTCATTTGAATCCAAAGATTTTTAAAAGTTTGGGCTTGTATTTCATAGGGTTCTTTTTCCTCTTCATTTTTCTAGTAAATCATTTTTCATTGTGTTTTACAAAAGTCTCAGTCTATAATGAATTACCAACATAGAGAACTGATTCTTTAACACTAGTGATTTGAGAAGCACTAAGTATAAGATAAAGTTCCATAACATTTAACTCAGGTTAGTTTTTGCAACAGTAACTTAAGGGAAAACGTGGTCCTGCAAGAAAAGATTTAGAAGGCTTGGGAATCTAACATAAATCCTCCTTTTCTAGCCCTAATCACCTATAGTGAAACTCATACCTTTCCTATTCTCCAACTGGAATTTAGCACCGATGTCAAGTAGGTATTTTACAGTATCCAGTCTGCAGCTCTCAATGGCTCTACTTAAGGGAGTTGAGTTGTTGATTGAGAGGGCATCTACCACAGCTCCAGATTTAACAAGAAGCTCAACAATATCCTGTTGGCCAGCATGGCATGCAAAATGGAGTGGAGTCCACAGAAAATTATCTGTTGCATTAACATTAGCCCTGTAAAATGAGATAGATACAGAAGCTAAAAATACGGGTTGATTCAAGCACTGGAGGCTAAAAATTCTAAGATTTCATAGCTTTATTAAGTTGTTCAACTGTAAACCAAGAAAGATTTGGGTCAAGCTAAACTCTGTGCCATAATTTTTCTTGAACTGTGTTCTGCATCTGATAGTCAACTTTCTTTGTGTATATATACATTTTGTTTAGTTTAGAAGCTGCTTGGATCCTAGGGGCTACAATTTTTGTTAGATGTTAATATTGGGGAAAATTATAAAACTGGATCCAGTGAAGATCAAAGTTGACAGGAAATAGAAAAGCTACATTATTTCATTTTGTATCTACTTCCTCTGTATGTTATGAATTTATAAATACACCATCATTGTTAAAATTCTAAGCAATAAAATCTATCAAAAATGGTACAAATGAACTTATTTACAAAACATAAACAGACTCATCAGTTCATTTCAGTCACTCAGTTGTGTCTAACTCTTTGTGACCCCATGAACTGCAGCACTCCAGGCCTCCCTGTCAATCACCAACTCCCAGAGTCCACCCAAATCCATGTCCATCGAGTCGGTGATGCCATCCAACCATCTCATCCTCTGTCGTCCCCTTCTCCTCCTGCCCTCAGTCTTTCCCAGCATCAGGGTCTTTTCCAATGAGTCAGCTCTTCGCATCATGTGGCCAAAGTACTGCAGTTTCAGCTTCAACATCAGTCCTTCCAAAGAACACCCAGGGGTGATCTCCTTTAGGATGGACTGGTTGGATCTTCTTGCAGTCCAATGAACTCTCAAGAGTCTTCTCCAATACCATAGTTCAAAAGCATCAATTCTTCAGTGCTCAGCTTTCTTTATAGTCCAACTCTCACATCCATATATGACTGCTGGAAAAACCATAGCCTTGACTAGACAGACTTTTATTGGCAAAGTAATGTCTCTGCTTTTTAATATGCTGTCTGGGTTGGTCATAACTTTCCTTCCAAGTAGTAAGCATCTTTTAATTTCATGGCTGCAATCACCTTCTGCAGTGATTTTGGAGCCTAGAAAAATAAAGTCAGCCACTGTTTCCACTGTTACCCCATCTATTTCCCATGAAGTGATGGGACCAGATGCCATGATCTTTGTTTTCTGAATGTTGGGCTTTAAGCCAACTTTTTCACTCTCCTCTTTCACTTTCATCAAGAGGCCCTTTAGTTCTTCTTCACTTTCTGCCATAAGGGTGGTGTCATCTGCATATCTGAGGTGATTGATATTTCTCCCGGCAATCTTGATTCCAGCTTGTGCTTCTCCCAGTCCAGCGTTTCTCATGATGTACTCTGCATATAAGTTAAATAAGTAGGGTGGCAATATACAGCCTTGATGTACTCCTCATAGACTCATAGACTTCAAAAACAAACTTCTGGTTGCCAAAGGAGAATGGATAAATTGGAAGTTTGGGATTAATATATATATATTACTATATATAAAATAGATAATCAGTAAGGACCTACTGTTTAGCATAGGGAACACCACTCAATATTCTGTAATAATCTATATGGAAAAAGAATATGAAAAAGAATGATACATGTGTGTATATAACTGAATTTCTTTTCTGTACATCTGAAACTAGCACAACACTGTAAATCAACTATGTTCCAATACAAAATAAAGATTAAATGAAAAAATAAAAAGCAAAAAAAAGAAAATTAATTCTTTCATTAAAAGCAATTTATCATTCAGAAACTATAAAAAGAAAATAAAATTTCAGTCCCATTTAAAATTCACTGCCCAAAACTTCAAATTATCATTAGTTGCTTTATGTTACCACTTGATAATAAACACATTTAAATCTTTCTTTGACATTAAACATTATAGTAATAATAACAATATCTTTTTGTCAAGTCTGCAACTACTGGGCTACTAAGTGCTTTACATATTTAACTCATTTAATCTTCAAGAAATTCTATGAGCTGAGTTCCATTATAGCCCCATTATTAAAGTGAGAAAACTGAGGCACAAAAAGGTTTAGAAAGTTACACCAGGTTATTCAGGAATGGTAAAAAAGAAGGACTTAAACCAGAGAAATTGCTTCTGATTAAAAAGTTAAATAAAATGTCATGCTTTGTTATCTTAAAGATATTTACAAATGAACCAAGGAAAAGGGAATGAAACAAGCCTACTCATTTAGTCGTTATGTACATGCTAAGTCGCTGCAGTCATGTCTGACTCTTTGCAACCCTATGGACATTGCCTGCCAGGCTCCTCTGTCCATGGGATTCTCCAAGCAAGAGTACTGGAGTGAGTTGCCATGCCCTCCTCCAGGGGATCTTCCCAACCCAGGGATTCAACTGAGTCTCTTATGTCTCCTGTACTGACAGGCGGGTCTTTTCCACTAGAGCCACCTGGGAAGCCCACTTAGTCTTATGGCCACCATCAAATTATTTGATTTGTTGGGATGCCCTCAAAAACAAAACAAAACAAAAAAGCAGATTTAAAAATGACTCCATGTAAAATTAATACATTCTAAAGATCTGCTCTACAATATTGTGATCATAGTTGACAATATTGCACCGTACACTTAAAATTTGTTAAGAGGGTAGATCACATGCTATTTTTGACCACAGTAAATATTTTTAATTTAAAATAAAATAAAAGGCACTCCACATCATCTAGGTAAAGCTCTGAGACCAAATTAAAATTGTTTTGGGAGGCCGGGGATACCGGATCATAAGGCTTCTTCCACCCCTAGAGTGAAAACTTCTCAGCTTTCACTTTGGCATTGTGGTACATGCTCTTAATGTTCCCATTAGCCTGGTTCGCAGTATAAAGTCTATTTGTGGTCTAGACTTCAGGAATGAAGCCCTTTCTTGCCACTATTTAAATTCTAGAGTTAAATGTTTCTTAGTCTTCCTTTCACTTTCTTGAAATGTGAAGGCTCCCAAAAATCTAAATCGCACTCAAGCAAAAGACATACCCTTTTTCAAGAAGAAACTTGACTGCATCAATGTTTCCAGTGGCACATGCAGTCATTAGCGGTGTCTTGTAGTAATTATCCTTCATATCCACAGGTATTCCTGATTCAAAAGCCTTTTTCAGAGAAGCCAGGTCTCCCGCCTTGGTGATAAAATTAATGTTTGAAAAGATCTTCCCTGGATCATCAATATACCAAGCAGAGTCATCCTGAATGGGATGTTCTGGGGGGTGATCTCTGTTAAAGCGGTTGCAATCAGTTACATTCTTGTAGGTTTCGATCATGTAATAGGGCGGCCCACCATCACTGCGGCGTGGAAACACGTGGTCGGGGATGATACAGATGGGGAGGGGTAAAACAAACTTGCCCACTCTGGCTCTTTTGGCCATCCCTTTTTTCTTTTTCTTAGGCCCATAGGATCCCAAGACATAAGACTTACTTAAATATCTGGTCCCTTTAAAGAACTCGTTAATATTGACCCCTCCACCCCGGACTTTTTCGTGAAGTTGCGCTATAGCAGCCAGCTGCTCTGAGTTCACAAAATCTTGCCTCTCCTCCAGGGTCAGCACAAAGTCCTCCTTGGTGACTGTCCCATCGCCCCTGTCCACAAACGAGAAGGCTTCCCGAAGGAAAGTCTCATGTTCTATTGACCAATCGTGAAGTCTCAGGAACAAGTGCGGATTCGGATTTTTGACCCCTGGCCTGGCCAGTTTATTAGCGATTTGCTCCGCCCGCCGTATTTCTTTGCTGGCTGCTTTGAAGCCGCCTTCCTTAGCCAAGTTCCTGGGCGTTTTATGCTCCAGATTCTTCCATTTTAGGTCACATCCTAAAACAGGAAACGTCATGATTATAAATGGTGCTGGGGCATCTGCCTGAGTTCACAAATGACATGCATCTGTTGTTGTTGTTGTTTAAATTTCCAGCAAATAGTCAAAAGTCGGTCCCCAAATTATTTGTATATAGAGGTGAGCAGTTATTATAATTACAGAATTAATCTATGATTACTCTGCTCAAGGTTATGTGGCAACCTGGCTGGAGGGGAGTTTGGGGGAAAATAGATAATACATTTATATGTATGGCTGAGTCCCTTTGCAGTACATCTGAAACTATGATAACATTATTAATAGGCTGTACTCTAATATAAAAGTGATTCCCTGTGGCTCAGTGGTAAAGAATCTGCCTGCCAGTGCAGGAGATGCAAGGGACTTGGGCTGGATCCTTGGGTCTGGAAGATCTCCTGGAGAAGGAAATGGCAACCCATTCCAGTGTCCTTGCCTGGAAAATTCCATGGACAGAGGAGCCTGGTGGGCTGTAGTCTGTGGGGTCACAAGAGTTGGACAGGACTGAGCATACACACACTCAACACATATATAAATTTAAAACTTTTAAAAAATTTAATAAATAATTATTATTAACTTATATGCAGAGTACATCATGCAAAATGTCAGGTTAGATGAAGCACAAGCTGGAATTAAGATTACAGGGAGAAATATCAATAACCTCAGATATGCAGATGATACCACCCTTATGGCAGAAAGCAAAGAGGATCTAAAGAGCCTCTTGATGAAGGTGAAAGAGGAGAGTCAAAAAGCTAGCTTAAAACTCAACATTCAAAAAACTAAGATCATGGCATCCAGTCCCATAACTTCATGGCAAATAGATTGGGAAACAATGGAAACAGTGACAGACTTTATTTTCTTGGGCTCCAAAATCACTGCAGAAGGTGATTGCAGCCATGAAATTAAAAGATGCTTGCTCCTTGGAAGAAAAGCTATGACAAATCTAGACAGCATATTAAAAAGCAGAAACATTACTTTGCTGGAAAAGTCTGTCTAGTCAAAGCTATGGTTTTTCCAGTAGTCATGTATGGATGTGAGAGTTGGACCATAAAGAATGCTGAGCACTGAAGAATTGCTGCTTTTGAACTGTGGTGTTGGAGAAGACTCTTGAGAGTCCCTTGGACCACAAGGAGATCAAACCAGTCAATCCTAAATAAAACCAACCTTGAATATGCATTAGAAGGACTGATGAAGCTGAAGCCTCAATACTTTGACCACCTGATGCAAAGAGCCGACTCATTGGAAAAGACCTTGATGCTGGGGAAGATTGAAGGCAGGAGGAGAAGGGGATGACAGAGGATGAGATGGTTGGATGGCATCACCAAATCAAGGAACATGAGTTTGAGTAAGCTCTGGGAGATGGTGAAGGACAGGGAAGCCTGGCGTGCTGCACTCTGTGGGTCATATAGAATCAGACACGACTGAGCAACATTGTGAACACAAAAACTTAAGCTATAAATTTTTTCTTTCTGTGAGCTTCAGTTTGGTGAATTTTGAGGAAGATATTTTTCCAGTGAATAGTATCCATCCCCAATGGATTAAGAAATCAATCCCTGTAGATATTTGAAACAAATATCATATTAGAATACTTGCTGAAGAGGCTTCATGCCAAGTGGGAAAGAGTACAGATGGTATTTAAATTTGGAAAGAACCTGGATTCAAACAGCTTAAGCAGGACTTTAGGCATCTAAGATGCTAACTGACTCTTGTTTCTTTTGAACGATTATGACTGTCCATCTGTGTAAAATCTTAAACTATGTTTTATCTGTATTTTCCATGAAATTCATGTAATTTATATTGACCTGCTGTTTTGCAGTAAGGTCATATGAACAGCCTGTAAAAGTAATCTGCTCATCAAATCTGAAAGAATTTCAGTATAAGAGTTGTGCAATTAGGCATTAAAATTCATTTTCCTTTTTTAGTCTCTGACTTAAAATGATGAGACCAACATTATATGTAAGCATTCTCCAAATAAATAAGCTTTTCTGAATGCATCAGGAAGTCTACTTAGTGGTATAAAGAAGGCTGTGTTGTCTGTAATAAGTGTCTTGAGACACTAAAAACCCATTATAAGTCAGACTATGAAGATATTCGTTCTAGTGTTTTGAATCTATGAGGCTCTTTTGTTGCCCTGCCAATATCACATAATCAAAAAAGATTGTCTAGCAATCAGTATCTCTAGCATCCAAAATGTAAAGGCAGCTGCATGTGAAAATATAACATCCCCCTCTAACACTTTATAATTTTATTCCTTATCAAAAAGAAAAATGATTTCAGCATTAATACTTCTGGCATTGTCAAAAATTAAAATTTTATATGAAGGCTGGTATATTTACTAGTGATAGGAAAACTCAAAAAGATTACTTGGGACAAAAAAAAATTCTATAATTTTTATATTGGACAGTTTGAAGAATAGTGTGACTTATTGGGAAAAGGACCTGAGCCTTGTCTCCACAGTATAAAAACTCAATAGTGTAATTCCATAGTCATCTTGAGTATGCTACTTTTACTTAGCTTTTTCACTTGCTCGGGATGTCTGGAGGTTTATCTGCCATCTCCCAGTTCACTCGTGTACTCACCCCAGCACCAAGGATCAAAGGGTTTTAAAACTGCTTTATCTTGCCACCTTCTGCTCCTAGTTTCCTCCCAGTTAGCAATTCTGTGTGGAATAAAGACTCCCACATCCCAGCTTAAAGATATGAAGGCATTTTCCCATACTTTTGATTTTGTCTTCTTTTTTATCGTTAGTAAATACAGATCCATTCATGCCCTCTGTGATTTACACTCCTCTGTCGCTGAGATACGTGACTTTCGGCTGACTGCTGTCAAAAGCCCCATGAGGAGATCCCTCCATGGGGTCTTGAAGAGAGCTAATCTAAACTCCCCACCACTCCCCTGGACATGGCCTCACACTGCCTATAGGGAGATGTAAATTACTCCAGGGACAAGATCAGGAACAAAAGTGGAGAGTATTGAGGAAGTAGTAGTAGGAAGTAGTGGGAGAAGAATCCAGCCTTCATATTTAAGGATAGAAGAGGCTACACCCAGGGAGTTTACTCAGAAATGAGCATTTCGTGGCTAACAGTTTCCAGGTGCTCTGACTGCCTTAGATCAAGATTCTAAAGGTGGAAGTATAACTGATAGCACTCCCCTGTGGAACTAGGCCACCCATATAGCCCTGGTGAAGCAGTTGTACTTCCAAAGATGCTAGGGAACTCAAAACATTTTCAGACATTCGTTTCAGAAACAGTCTAGTCTTATGAGTCTGCCAGGAGGATCAGTCTTTTCTGCATCACCAGGCAAGGCCTTTGGCAATCTTTGGCCCTGTACATCTCAATTTGCTTTCTCTGACTTTATCCCAGGAGGACATAAATGGTAGACTATATATTGAGGGACGGAGAAGGCAATGGCACTCCACTCCAGTACTCTTGCCTGGAGAATCCCATGGACAGAGGAGCCTGGTAGGCTGCAGTCCATGGGTCGCTAAGAGTCGGATACGACTGAGCAACTTCACTTTCACTTTTCACTTTCATGCATTGGAGAAGGAAATGGCAACCCACTCCAGTGTTCTTGCCTGGAGAATCCCAGGGACGGGGGAGCCTGGTGGGCTGCTGTCTATGGGGTTGTACAGAGTCGGACACGACTGAGGTGACTTAGCAGCAGCAGCATATATTGAGGGATGTTTGTCCCAATAAGAAAAGAGTCAGCATGTTAAAGTTGAAGAAGCTTGTCTCAATCTGGGCAGATCTCTAGTTTTTAGAAATACACAATGTGAAAAATGAAGTATCAGAATAATCTGCTGGGGGTGAGAGATTTGGAAACAAGATTTGAAAACTGTCTCTTCAGAGACAGTTGATGAGGGCAAAAATTGCATGTGGTACATTTTCCATTATCTCTTTATTTTAGGGGGATGGGGAAAGAATGTGAGCTTTGTTATAAGGTAAAAAAAAATATCAAAGTGAATCAGTTACTACACCATTAGTTATGCAGGCATGTTAGTCTTATTTATAATGTTAGTGACTTCAGAATTTCTATGCCTGCTTAGAAGACAGGAAAATGAAAGTACTTTTTCTGCTCTATTATAGAGCTGCTGAACTTTAAGTTTCTATTTCTCATAAACTGGAAAAAAATAACTCACTACCATAACATTCAGCAGCATGCAGTTCCCTCTCTAACAAAGAGTTAATAACTTTGAATGTCCGTTTAATTCAGTCCAGTTCAGTTCAGTCGCTCAGTCGTGTCCAACTCTTGTGACCCCATGGACTGCATCGTGCCAGGCCTCCCTGTCCATCAACAACTCCCGGAGGTTACTCAAACTCATGTCCATTGAGTCGGTGATGCCTTCCAACCATCTCATTCTCTGTCAACACCCTTCTCCTCCCGCCTTCAATCTTTTCCAGCATCAGGGTCTTTTCAAATGAGTCAGTTCTTTTAATCAGGTGACCAAAGTATTGGAGTTTCAGCTTCAACATCAGTCCTTCCAATGAATATTCAAGACTGATTTCCTTAAGGCATGTAATTAACACAAAATTAGTAAAAATATTTAAACTTAATTGGCTAATATTGCTATTTAAAATTTTTAAAAATATTACTATTTTAAGGAATTGTTGCTGTTTAGTTGCGTCATGTCTGACTCTTTTGTTACCCCATGGACGGTGGCCCGCCATCAAGGTATTTTCCCAGCAAGAATGCTCGAGTGGATTGCCATTTCCTTCTCCAGGGGATCTGCCCAGTGCAGGTATTGAACCTGTGTCTCCTGCTTGACAGGTGGGTTCTTTACCACTGAGCCACACGAGAAGCCCTTTTTAAGGAATACATTAAGCTATGCATAATATAAAGGAACGGAGAAGGCAATGGCACCCCACTCCAGTACTTGGCCTGGAAAATCCCATGGATGGAGGAGCCTGGTAGGTTGCAGTCCATGGGGTCACTAAGAGTCGACACGACTGAGCGACTTCACTTTGACTTTTCACTTTCATGCATTGGAGAAGGAAATGGCAACCCACTCCAATGTTCTTGCCTGGAAAATCCCAGGGATGGGGGAGCCTGGTGGCTGCTGTCATAGAGTCGGACACGACTGAAGTGACTTAGCAGCAGCAATATAAAGGAAGCCCCAGTGGCTCAGTGGTAAAGAATCTGCCTGCAATGCAGGAGGCACAGGAGACCAGAGTTCAATCCCTGAGTTGGGGAGATCCCCTGAAAGAGGAAATGGCAATCTATTCCAGTATCACATGGACAGAGGAGCCTGCCAGGCTACAGTCCATAGCGTCTCAGAGTCAGACATGACTGAGCAACTGAGCACACACAACATACATAACATAGTTTATATTCTCAAATTAACAGTTATTTAAAATATACAGAAAAATCTAAAGTAATAAATATTACTTTATTTATTCAAATATTTATTCAAAATATTACTTTGAAATATTATATTTCAAATGTTCCATTAAAGTTTTAATTTTATTTAATGCTTTTTAAATTTTATTTAATGCTTCTCCCACAAATATTTCCCCCATAATTTAAAATTACCCAAAATGTTATCTTTGCACTTGACGTGATAGTATATTTTCAAAAATAAAATAATTAAGAATTTGGACTAAAGACATGGTTTCTAGTGTTTGTCCTTTTTTAGATTGATGCTGCTGCTGCTGCTGCAAGTCGCTTCAGTTGTGTCCAACTCTGTCCGACCCCACAGACAGCAGCCCACCAGGCTCCTCTGTCCCTGGGATTCTCCATGCAAGAATACTGGAGTGGGTTGCCATTTCCTTCTCCAATGCATGCATGCATGCTAAGTCGCTTCAGTCATGTCCGACTCTGTGCGACCCCATCGACAGTAGCCCACCAGGCAACTCTGTCCACGGGATTATTCTCCAGGCAAGAATACTGGAGTGGGCTGACATTTGCTTTTCCATTTTAGATTGATATTTACATTTTAAAAAATAAGCATCTGAGTAATTGGTTGACTCATAAATAATTCTCTTTAGATTTTTAATAATAATCTAAAAATACTTGAGAAATGGATTTGTATTACTTTCCAGGTCAGATTTATGTTTTAACAGAAGGTAAATAAGAAAAAAATTTAATTTTCTTTCTACATATATATGTGAGATAAGCAACTGATGTTGACATGCTGAAATTCTCTGCTTGTCTACAATGTGGGAAAATCATAAGTTCTTTAGACATGAAATTGGGAGACCATTTACCTCGCTGAGCTATATATTTACAGCAATCTGCGAAACCACCCATGGCAGCATAATGAAGTGGTGTGTTGCCATTCATTGCAATCAACCCCATGTCTCCGTTGTATGCAAAAAGAAGCTTCAATATCTGCAAAATAAATAGTGGATATTGTAGAGGAATAAGAATGTACGTTTACCGGCTGAAAACTCAGGCCTAGACCTGCTATCCAGAGTGTCAGCTTGAATTAAATTGAGAGGAATTAAATAGAAAACAAATTTTAAAAATTCAGTTCCTTACTTCCCTAGCCATAGTTTAAGGACTCAAAAACCAAATATGGTACTGTAATTGTACCATATCGTACAGCCAGATGCAGAACATTTCCATCACTGTCAGAAGTTCAGGGCAGGGATCCTCAGCCTGCAGGATCTAACGCCTGATGATCTGAGGTGGAGTTGATGTAACAATAATAGAAATAAAGTGCACAATAAATGTAAAATGCTTGAATTACCTTGAAACCACAGCCACCCCCTGCTCCTCCCACAAGTCCGTGGAAAATCTGTCTTCCATGAAAGCGGTCCCTGGTGCCCAAAAGGTTGGGGACCATCTATCTGGAGTATAGAAAACTCTATACTCAGCTGGGCACTACCATTTTGGTAAATTTAGGCAACTTTAGAATGCATCTGCTGCTGCTGCTGCTGCTAAGTCTCTTCAGTCGTGTCCGACTCTGTGCGACCCCATAGACGGCAGCCCACCAGGCTCCCCCATCCCTGGGATTCTCCAGGCAAGAACACGCAGACTGTGGCAAATCAGGGGAGCAAATTCTTTACCAGACAGATGTGATTTCTACTGTCATTTATACTTTTATTGCAGGTAAGAGACCCAGTGACAAAAGTAAAGATAATGTTAGAACTCAGAAAAGAAATTTTAGATATAATTCAGAATTTTTAAAAATAGGATAGCATTGACTTCTAGTTTGTTTCTGCAGTATCACTATATGTATGAGATATCTTTTGTTGATATATCCAGATAATCAGAATACTTAACAGTTAAAAACTTAGGTGAGTCATTAGATGTACTTGAACATCAAAGAGATGAGATTAGGCCTTGTTCTCCCCCAAATTAGATCATACTGTATTGTAAAAATTCTCATATGTAATGGAGTCATAAAACAGAGTAGTAGTATGTGGCAAAACTTTTCAGTTGTTATAACTGAAAGAAAAAAGTGAAAGT
Source organism: Bos indicus (assembly GCF_029378745.1). NCBI lineage: Eukaryota > Metazoa > Chordata > Mammalia > Artiodactyla > Bovidae > Bos > Bos indicus. The sequence goes on along the minus strand of NC_091772.1, from coordinate 3,121,337 downwards.
GTTAGTCCCTCAGTTGTGTCTGACTCTTTGCAACCCCATGGGCTGTAGCCTGCCAGGCTCCTCTGTCCATGGAATTCTCTAGGCAAGAATATTAGAATAGGTTGCCATTTCCTTCTACAGGGGATCTTCCTGACCCAGGGCTCAAACCCAGGTCTCCCACATTGCAGGCAGATTCTTTAGGGTCTGAGCCACTAGGGAAGCCCAGTTAAGAATATAGAAAAACAAAACAAAACAAAAAAAAGAATATAGAAAAACATTATTAGTAATATTAAGAGTAAATTAGCAAACAGATCAAACTGAATAAAGAGCTAAAATAAGCCTTGAAGGATAATATCTGGTATGAAATACAATTCTGGAATTATTTTGGAAAATCAAAATGCAGAAAAAAATCTTATCAGTGTAACTTACACTATATTTTAAGATGCTGAGGAAAAGGAGAATATTTTTAGCAACAAATTTTAAAGAATATAGTAGATTATTACATCAAAAAAGCCTCCTTTGGCGGCAAAATGTGCAGCATGATGTCTGTCATTGTCAAATGCATTCACGTCCCCTCCTCTTTCCAATATCCCTCGAACTAGTTCTGTCACTCCCTCTCTTGATGCTTCCATTAAAGCCGTGCGACCTGTGGACTGGACACGAAACAGACCAGATGCTGTTTATCCCTGTTATACTACATGACACATTCAGTATAGACATGGTCTAAATCCATTTGGCCTTAGAGTCACACTGACATTTTCAGTTTTGTACAGTTTTATTGGTTTCATGTAACAAACAGGAAACATGAAGTCAGTAAAATGGGTCAATGTACAAAATGTGGAATTCTATAATCAGAGTCAAGGTCACACCAGATTTTCCTATGAGAACATCATGCTAAAAAGTGCAGTTTCTTGCCAAGAAAGTAGAGCAAAAAGGGAGAAAAGAGGGTAAAACATACGCTAAAATTAGGCTACAGGTGTTTTCTAATGAGAAGACAATCTATTTTTATTGTTGGGAAATGACAATTAAAAGAAAACTCAATAAAATTAGCCAAGTGAGGAGAGGGAGCAAAATGATTAAGGGAAACAGCAGAGCTACCTATTTTCTTCAGATGATAAATTTTTATTAGGCATCAGGAATATCTTTTCTATTTCCTGTAATGATCTTTTAATATTGTACATAATAAATACCAATTTTTCAAACATAATTAGGAAAACAGGCCATAGAATCATGGCCATGCCATATAAAGATAATGAAAGTCTATGATTTTAAAGCATTTTGAACAGAAATGAAAAGTCTGTAAGCTAACACGATAATTTTACCACATTCAAGTGAAAAAATACAATAACAGGATTCTGTAATTGAAAAAAAGGAATATTTATAATCAGAGAGATAGTCTTACTGTGTTGATAGCATTTGGATTGGCTCCTTTTTCCAAAAACGTCAGGCACACATCCTTAACATCATGTGCTTCTTCACAAGCTCTAAGGAATATTGGCTTTCCTTCACAGGTACAATTGTTGACATCCGCACCATGTTCCAAGGCAATCAGTGCACACCGATAATGCCGTTTAGTAGGTAAAATGCAGTAAAACAAAATACCTGCAGAAAAATAGAATCCCCAAAGAACAGTTAACTAGTAGTCTCTCTACATTTGAAGCAGATAGGAAGGAACAAAGAATAATTTTAAAATTCATAATTAGCTAGTTGAAGGTGAGATAGAGCAAAGGCATTTATGCCTTGGTTTTCTGTCTGAAATCAACTGAAACACCAAGACAGAGAAACCAAAAAGGAACCCCAACCTCTGATAAGAGCTAGAAAACAGTCATAACCAAAATGTGACAGGATCTTGTTTGAGAAGAATCTGAGTGCTGGAATGTGAGCCCCTGTTGACCTTGGATATTTGGCATCCTACAATCTATACACCAGCATCCTCCTTAGAATATGCAGGAGTGTGTGTGCCCGAGGGTTACTGGTGGATCCCTGGACCCCCTTTGAAACTGCAGAGTGGTAAGGGAGGTAGTACTGAATGATGAATTGTGTACACTAGCCACGTTTACAGGGAGCAGGCTGCCTGTGCAGTTGCAGTGAGAAGAAAATGTAGATGGCAATTTGTTCACGGCAAAGAGAAAAATGCTAACTCCTCGTATCTGGTATCCGTGACATACAGACCCTCAACATAATCCATGTCAAAAATGTACTACAGACCAGGAGTACTGTTTATAAACCCCGGTCAGAGTTTTCTTAAGAAACCCAAGTAAACAGCAGACAAACTCCAAACTGACTTTGTAATGACTTCAACTCTAAAAACAGACTTCATTCCAATAGGAACAGTAACCAACAAAAAACCAGCATACGACCTATGAAAAAAGTTACTGAAAGAAAAGGAAAGGAAGCTGACAAACACTAGGCAAAAATTATATTATCAAACAACTATACCACATGAAAATCATTGACTGATCCATTACTGATAACAAAAATTTAAATATAACTTTTTCTGAAACAAAAATGTAAAGGTAGACCAAACCAAAAAGATAAATAGAAGGAAAAGGTGAATTTGAGCAAGTATATATTATAAAAGAAATGGTAGAGAAAAATAAAACCACTAAAGAAATGAAAGTCACATGGAAGCAGGAGAAAGGAGAGCAGACACTGCCAAAACCATAGTCAGGGACACGGAGGAAAACGTTGAAAGAACTTGAAAAAGATCCAAGAGTTTAAATGGTCTAGAAAGGCAAATAATACTTAACATGTATGTAATTGGTGTTCAATAAAAGACTAAATGGGACAGAAAAATGGAAAGATATAATAAAAGAAAACCCTCTTGAAGCAAAAACCTAGATCTAGCAGCAATACACTGGATCTCAGGAAAAACTGATTAGGAACAATACATAATACGTGCCTAGACAAAACTAGATAAACAAAGTGTCCTGTAAGCAGCCAGTTAAAAATTCAAGCCCTCTCTAGAGAGAAAATGTCAAGTTTGGCTGCAAGACTTTGGCACAGCAACATTCAGTGCTAGAAAATAAGCAAAGGAGTTTTACAATGTCACTCGGGAAAGAAAACAGGGAATTTTTAACACTCAGTCAAGCAATTGTTTATATAGAAAAGAGATGAACATATAAACTTAAAGATGCAAGAAATCAAAGTATATAAGCCCAAAGGAGTGAGCTAAACTACTCAATGACAAAAATGAGTCTAACAGGAGATCAACAAGGAATATATGACTAAAAGACCCATGATAGATGCTGAATCCCTTCAATCATTGAATCAAAGCTCAATCACTTTGGGAATTCTAGATACAGAAAATAAAATTGTAGTTCACAATGAGGGAGGTGGGAGGGGGGTTCAGGATGGGAACACGTGTACAGCTGTGGCGGATGCATGTTGATGTATGGCAAAACCAATACAATATTGTAAAGTAAAAATAATAATAATAATAAAATTAAAAAAAAAGAAATAATAGGGAAATTTAACAAAACTTGTAGGGAAGAGAGGAAAGAAGAGAGTTTAAGCATTCAATTTTCTTTATCTTTTATTGCAGGAGTTTTGAGATATTATTAAAAACAGACAAAAGGTATGAAAAGAATCATTGAAAGAACTAAAATGATTATAATTTACTAAAATTAGATACTGGAAAGGAGGTGACGGGAAGAATTCTTGTACCAATCTCATCTTTCATAGAAAAATATCAATGAACACTGTTTAGCATGCTGATTTGATAAACAGAGGTTTATGTACATGTAAAGCTGTCAAGTTAGCCATTAAAAGAACTAGAAACAGACCATTAATTTTAGAAAATATGAGAAGGAAGATATACACACTTATAACAAAACAAAGATCATATGGACCATAGAGAAAATTATTTTTCCATGTATTTATCTGTATTTATATAAATTAAATATATTATGCTTTTATAGAATAAAATAAATGACAGTTCTACAGAGCATTTGGAAGGAATGATGCTAAAGCTGAAACTCCAGTACTTTGGCCACCTCATGCGAAGAGTTGACTCATTGGAAAAGACTCTGATGCTGGGAGGGATTGGGGGCAGGAGGAGAAGGGGACGACAGAGGATGAGATGGCTGGATGGCATCACCGACTCGATGGACGTGAGTTTGGGTGAACTCCGGGAGTTGGTGATGGACAGGGAGGCCTGGCGTGCTGCGATTCATGGGCTCGCAAAGAGTCGTACATGACTGAGCGACTGAACTGAACTGAACTACCATTAAAATAAAAATACAATTTATGTGAAAATCAAAACTGAAATATATTTCATATAAACACGCATCTGAAATAGTTACTCAAACAGTTAAAAACAGAAAGATGGTCAAGGATATGTTGAAAATCAAAGACAGAGAAGCCATAGCAGGCAAGAGTGAACTGACACAACGACAATGCAGCAAGTCCAGGTTTTGCTGTTGTCATTGTTGTTTTGGTTCACTTTTGCCTGTTATGACTTCTCTGTCTTTGATTTTGCATTTCAACATGTCCCTGACCATCTTTCTATTTTTAATTGTTTGAGTAACTCTCATTTTTCAATCTTCATGTATTTTTATTTTAATGGTAGAGTTTATCCAGTTTACATTTATCTAGATGCTCCATAGAACTGCCATTTGTTTTATACTATGACAGCATCACTTGCTCCGTTCCCCCACCTCCCCAGTCCACAGAAAAATGGTCTTCCACAAAACCAGTCCCTCGTGCCAAAAATATTGGGGACCACTGTTGTATAGGGCTTTGAAAGGCTTCTGGGTTTTTTTAGAATGAAAACATTAAAAAATACATTTGACTCATGAGTGCATTGAATAATTGAATAGTTGTTCCTTTTCTTTGTCCTCTTCTCTTGTTATAAGCAAGTCACTTATCAAATACCATGTCCACAGAGAGTTATGAAAGCAGATTCTGTTCCTGTCAGAAAACATTAATTAATGGTATAAAATAGGATTCATTTTCTAATGTGGGACTGATGTTAATGGCTTTGTACTTGAAGAAATTCTTTGGAACAACTGATTAAATCTACCAGTTTATGTTAAGCCTGGTGGTAATTTTCTTAGTAATTTTCATGAGGCTGCATCATGAAAGATGATGCAGAACCTTGAGTTGTTTGGATAAGAAGCTTCCAGATCGTGGTCTTAAGACGGGGTTTGGGAGGGAAAGAGTGAGACAGTGCTGGCTCGCCTGAATAATCACAGACATGTCATATTTCTATGATTAAGTCATATTTCCAAATATAGTTTTAAAACAACTGATAGAAAGTTTGGAGCTTATGTCAGAATCCACCTTAGTTCCTCAAGTTCTCACATGCAACTACTTTCTACATAGACTGCTCTTGAGAGCAAAACCCTAGCTCAAGTATTACTTGAGGTTCTAACATGTCAAATTCTAAATGAATTTTATATTTTACAATAAGTGATTATGATTATGGAAATATCAGTGTGTCATGTTGAAAGTTCTCCACATTAAAAACAAAAAGATTAATTCTAATATTTTTTCTCAATGAGAAAGTTCTCAGAACTGGTTTTCCTAAGAAACATCTACACTTTTCAAATTATGGGAAGATATGAGAGTGAGAATCTAGCCTCTCAATACTACATGCCATGAGTAACTCCCTTCTAAAGTCTGAAAGCAAACAATGCATTATATTGACTTCTAAAGTTAAGAAAAAATGCAAATCGAATTGCATTTACTAGATAGAATGCTAAGAGTTTTTACCTTTTCCTTCATTATCAACAACAGTCATATCGGCTTTTGCTTTGGCTAATATTTCCATGGACAATTCGTGGCCCAGTTCTGCAGCCCTCATAGTCGGAGTACAGCCCATTTTGTCTTGCACATCAGGGTGAGCACCAAGGCTCAGGAGAAAGCTGACCATGTCGATGTCATTGGAAACTGAGGCTAAGTGCAGAGCACTGTTTCCATTGACTGGGTCTGTGAAATTGATGAGTTCAGGATATCCGAGCCTGGTCAACTTCTCTATCTGCTTCTTGTCTTTGTTCCGAACACACTGAAGAACTTTGTAGATCTGCAGGTTCTCAAGTCTCTTATCTGCTAAAGCCATATCTGACCAGCTTCTTGCAAATGCCTTTGTGGGCCAAACCAAAAACTATAGCAGCAAAAATCAAAGCAAAACATAGAACTCAGAGTTACTTTTTTCATCTTGATTTTGACTAAACAGTATTCTAAGGCTTCCCTAAGAAGAGATGCTGTTTCCTATGAAACATTATTACCATAATTTATTGTAACTAATTTCATGAAAGCAGAAATTACACATAAGCACAAAAATACTCAGCTAGCATAATGTTAAAATATTTCAAAACAAATCTTCCATCATAAAGTAAACTGGGTATGCAGTTTTCTTATTATCTCATTTAATCATCCCTCTTTGATACAGCCTTACCGTTTACCCATGAAGAAGGTGAGGTCAACTAAACTGCCAAGCTTCGCACTACAATGCTCTGTATCAGCACATCTCTCACAGTGTAGAGAACACACAGATTTCAGCACTTTAAAAATGCTGTAAAGATTGTGTAGAAATGTGAGCTGCTCATTATAAACAGGAATCTCTTGAGCTCTGGGAAATACCAAAGATGTGACGGATGATTCCTATTTTATCTTATGTGGGAATGAGGCAGGTAAATGATTGAGACACAACTGTAAATTTTCATAAATAATCCCACTAAGTTGCAATGAGCCTTCTAATGCATAATTTTATCTCTTATTGCTTATTCAGTTCCCAAACACGTTATTTTGGGTCAAGTAGTAGACCACGTTGTTGTTGTTCTGTTGCTTGTGTCCGAATCTTTGCGACCCCACAGACTGTAGCACGCCAGACTTCCCAATCCTTCACCATCTCCTAGAGCTTGCTCAAACTCATATCCATTGAGTTGGTGATGCCATCCAACCAACTCGTCCTCTGTCATCGCCTTCTCCACCTGTCTTCTATCTTTCCCAGCATCAGGATCTTTTCCAATGAGTTGATTCTTCACATCAGGTGCTAAAGTACTGGAGCTTCAGTTTCAGCATCAGTCCTTCCAATGAATATTCAGGACTGATTTCCTTTGCTGCTGCTGAGTCACTTCAATCGTGTCTGACTCTGTGTGACCCCATAGACGGCAGCCCACCAGGCTCCCCCGTCCATGGGATTCTCCAGGCAAGAACAATTAGGATGGACTTGTTGGATCTCCTTGCAGTCCAAGGGACTTGCAAGAGTCTTCTCCAACACCATAGTTCAAAAGCATCAATTCTTTGGTGCTCAGCTTTCTTCACGGTCCAACTCTCACATCCATACATGACTACTGGAAAATCCATAGCTTTGACTAGACGGACCTTGTTGGCAAAGTAATGTCTCTGCTTTTTAATACACCATGTAGGTGTGTTATAGCTTTTCTTCCGAGGAGCAAGCATCATAATTTCACGGCTGCAGTCACCATCTGCAGTGATTTTGGAACTCAAGAAAATAAAATCCGTCACTGTTTCCATTGTTTCCCCATCTATTTGCCATGAAGTGATGGGACCAGATACCATGATCTTAGTTTTTTTAATGTTGCGTTTTAAGCCAGGTTCTTCACTCACCTCTTTCACCTTCATCAAGAGATTCTTTAGTTCCTCTTCACTTTCTGCCATAATGGTGATGTCATCTGCATATCTGAATTTATTGATATTTTCCCCTGCAATCTTGATTCCAGCTTGTGCTTCATCCAGCCCAGTATTTCATATGATATACTTTGCATATAAGTTAAATAAGCAGGGCGACAATATGTACTCCTTTCCCCATTTTGAACCAGTCTGTCATTCCATGTCCCATTCTAACTGTTGCTTCTTGACCTGCAAACAGGTTTTGCAGGAAGGAGGTAAGGTGGTCTGGTATTTCCATCTCTTTCAGAATTTTCCAGTTGTGATCCACACAGTCAAAGGCTTTAATGTAGTCAACGAAGCAGAAGTAGATGTTTTTCTTTAATTCTCTTGCTTTATCTACGATCCATTGGATGTTGGCAATTTGATCTCTGGTTCCTCTGCCTTTTCTAAATCCAGCTTGTACATCTGAAATTTCTTGGTTCACGTGTGGTTGAAGCCTAGTTTAGAGGACTCTGAACATGACTTTACCAAGCCTGTGAAATGAGTGCAATTGTTAGGTATGAAATTAAAAAACTCTTGCTCCTTGGAAGAAAAGCTATGACCAACCTAGACAGCATATTATAAAGAAGAGACATTTTTACTTTGCCACCAAAGGTCTATACAGTCAAAGCTATGGTTTTTCCAGTAGTCATGTATGGATATGAGAGTTGGACCATAAATAAGGCTGAGCACTGAAGAACTGATGCTTTCAAACTAGGGTATTGAAGAAGACTCTTGAGAATCCCTTGGACAGCAAGGAGATCAAACCAGTCAATCCTAAAGAAAATCAACTCTGAATATTCATTGAGAGAACTGATGCTGAAGCTGAAGCTCCAATACTCTGACCACCTGATGTGAAGAGCCAACTCAGTGGACAAGACCCTAATGCTGGGAAAGACAGAAGGCAGGTGGAGTAGGGGATGACAGAGGATGAGATGATTGGATGGCATCACCAACTCAATGGACATGAGTTTAAACAAACTCTGGGAGGTAGTGAAGGACAGGGAAGCCTGGTGAGCTGCAGTCTGTGGGGTTGCAAAGAGTCAGACATGACTGAGGGACTTCTACTTCACTTCACTTCCTGCCCCTGGAACCTCTTGTTCCCTCTGCCTACAGTGTTCTTTGCTCAGAATTTCTGTTGGCTGGCATTCTCACCACTCAAATTGCAGCCACAATGTTACATCATCCTTTTGGTTTATTTTCTTCACAATATTAAGTAAAACATTTCTATATATAACATCTAGAGACCTGAAAATAGAGATATATTCCATTTATGTGCTGTTTGTCTCTCCCACTAGTAGCCAGTATTCATGGCATAGAAGCTTTATATTTTGATTATCATTGTCTCTCCATCACCCAGAACCTGACTTCTATGAGGCAGCCAATAAATATTTGCTCAATGAATGATGACTGAAGGTTAAAAACTTGAGTGGAAGAAACAAAGAAAACGCCTAAGTTTCTGGTTTGAGCAACCTGCCTCTGAGATGGAGTACTCAGGATGGGATCCAGATTGGTTACGGAGTATAGACGGCTAGCCTTTGAACATGCTGAATTAGACTTCACAAGGGGATGGGAAACCTTATTCAGGCAGAGATCTGAGTCTGGTGCATGGAAATGATGAGGTTTTTGGCAGTTGCAGTCAGTCCACGACTGGGTGAGGGCAAGGAGGAAGGTGTTCCAATAAGTGACCACCACAGTCAGATTTGTGCTGGGACCCTTCCTTTCTTCCTCCTCTTCTTCCTGCTGTTTATACTTTGTGCTTCCTCTTTTGCTGTGGAAAACATCAGCTATCACATGGCATGTGGCTTTAATGTTCTGCTTGCTGTAGCCCCTCTGTTCCCTTCTAATCTGTTTATAATGTGTGATGGACTAGGAATTGATGAGGCAGTTTGTTAGCACCATGTGTATAAATAGGCTCCCATTAAGTCCCAAGCTGCTTGAGAACTCATCCTCTTGGCCTTTGTTGCTTGGCTTGGTGACATTTATTTTCGCTGGCATTTATGGCTTGTTGCATTATTATTAGCCTTTTCTGGTTAGGTGCACGGTTGTCTTACCTCATACATACATCACATACAGAATAGGATAAGATGCTCCTCTAAAGCTTATTGCTTACACTGAGTTGATGCAACCTCATTTGTGAGGATAGAGACATGCTTCAGGGTTGTCTCTGAGTGCAATGCCCCTACAAATAACTAGCAGCATATGGCCTTGTCCAATTAAGATACAAGGATGACTTAAGCAGCCCATAGGTCAGTTTTATGGCTTGCATCTCTTGGCGAAACCTTGGAGATGCTGAGGAGAGAGCAAAGGCCTTGTGTAGTGCTCTTTGCTACCAACCGATAAGACTGACCCCCTTGGGGGAAATAGAAATCCTGCCCTCTTAGTCCTGGGTTGCTCGTAGATTGTATAGCATCTCTGATCCTCAGGAGGGTCACAACATACACACACATCTCAGTACGTCTGTGTGGCCCTGGAGCATCTTGGCAAACCCCTATCTAAACATCCCTGTGGACAATCTCAAAAGGAAGTGGGAATAATGGAATTCCTCAAATTGGAGTTCATGTTTGGAGTCTGGATATTCTGAAATCATATGGAAATCTACAGGGTGTGTGTGTCCAGGTAAATTTTTCCCTTGTAGGGAGAGATCCACAGAGCTCACGAACTTCTCAAAGGAGCCTATGAGGCAAGAGTGATTGGTTACAAAGAGGAGAGGTACAGTGAAAAGGGTGTACGATGGGAAACCAGATCTGTTGCTCCCCCGCCCCCACCTTGTGTTTCCTCCTCCTCTGCAACATTATCTACACAAAGGAGTTGAATAAACCTTGACAAGTCACCTACCTAGTTTGTGCCTTGGTCTCTTCATCTGTGAAATGGGGATAAGAATACTGCACACTTCACGGACTGTGTGAAGCAGAAATGAGGTCAGCTTTGTAAAGAATTTAGCCAAGTCTCTCCACACAGGCTGGCCATGAATAAATCAAACATCTGTGGGTTTCAGCTCATCCATAAGCCAAGGTTTACATTTCGGGTGTTCTTTACTGTCCCCTACAATTTTAAGTCTCAGAACAATCTAGAAGGGAGGGAGGGTATGATGTAATTTCAAAAGAAAGTCCAGGTGACAGGGACGAAGGTGCCGAGCTCACCTCTTAGTCGCCTCGAGGATCAGGAGCCAAAGATGTCATCGCTCCGACGCGCCTCCTCTCGAGGGGGCGGGTTTTGGCGCGGGTCCCAGACGCGACCCTGGGCTCCCCCAGCCCGGCTTGGGCGGCCAGTCGTGAATGGTGTCCCTTTGGGTAGAGCAGTCTAGCAGGCTCGCGGGCCAGCGGGGAAGCGAGTGTGTGTGTCCTTGGGCTCTGGACCCGCCGAGGGCGAGCGCGCGGCCCGGTCTCCGCAGGGGGCGGGGGAGGGGCCAGCGGCCCCGGCCGATTGTGAGGTCCGGCCGAGCGAGAGAGGCCTGCTGCCACGGCAACCGGCCAGGTGCGCGGGGCGGGGCGGCCGGGGCTCGTCTCCGCCCACCGCCCGCCGCCCCGCCCACGGGGTGGCCTGGTCCTGAACTGGGGCCCCGACAAGGATGCGAGGAGGTGTCAGCGCTCACAGAGCGGATGGCGGGGGCCCTGCGGCCCTTGCTGCCGTCTCCAGGAGGCCTCCCTTCCTCAGCCTCTTCTCCCACCTCCTGCTGTCATTCAAAAAGTAATTTAATCAGAAAGGTAAAGCTCATATAGCATGTTAGCCGCTCAGTCGTGTCCGACACTTTGCGATCCCATGGACCGTGGCCCGCTAGGCTCCTCTGTCCATGGAAATCTCCAGGCAAGAATACTGAAGTGGACTGCCATTCCCTTCTCAGGAATGGAAGTCAGGTTTGGAACCCAGGTCTCCACTGCAAGCAGATTCTTTACTGTCTGAGCTACAGGGAAGCCCCAAAGCTCATATAGCATTGATTAATTAAATTAGTTAATTAAACAGTAAAGTTAAATGAAAATACAAGGAATTATACAATAAAATGAAAAGGAAATCTGCCTGTCAGAGGAGACAACTGCTGTAGATTCTTACAAATTTTCTTTCTCATGGATCCTAGAAATGTTCTTCTCATACTCTAAGAAATACACACACACACACACACACACACACACACACACACACACACACACTTTAAAAGATTTATATACAAATGGGACAAAATATATCATGGAGATAATTTTATTTCAGGGCCTACAAAGTTGCCCTAATATCCCTACCCACCCCCAACCTTCTGACACATTCACACTATTTTGGAGGCAAAGTCTGAAAGTTTTATTTGTTTGTGTGAGTATAAAATATGTATGCTTTTTAAAATAGTATGTAATAGCTTCTGATGAAAAGCAATATTTCCTTACCCCATCTATCTTCTAGTTTACACTTTATTTAAAAATATGATTGAGGACTATTCCATGAACACAAAACAGCAAGCAATTAATATATAACACATGAAAAGTATGAAGAAAGAAACCATACCATGGCTAAGGAGAAAGCAGTCTGCCTTGATAGCCTGGGTTTTTTCCTGCTATACTGCATCTGCCCTTTTCTGACCTCAGAGGTAACCACTATTGTGAATTTTGTATTGATCACCCCCTGGCTTTTTAAAAATGTGTTGCTTTATATGAAGACTTCCCTAAATAATATGTATTTAATATTGCATGTTTTAGGAATGTACAAAAATGGTATAGAATAGTGTATTATTGTTTTGATGATTTTTTTCAACATCTTATTTTTGAAATGTATATTTTTTGATAGGTTTAATTGTAGCTCCTTTATCTTAACAGCTGTAAACTCTTCCGTTGTATCACCATTCCATTCCCCTTGTAAATCTGTTCTACTACTGTTATGTATTTAGGCTGTCTCCAGTATTTATTATTAAAAGCAATGATGTTATAATCATGTTTGTACATGTCTTTAGATTCTCAAGTTCAAGAGTGTCTTTAAGGTATATACCTAAGAGTGAAATTCCTGGGTCATAGGTCATTTATAAAGTCAAGATAATGTCAACTTGTTTTCCATGTGTGTATAACAATTTAGATTCCAGTTACAAGTATGTGTCTTAGCCAAACTTTGCTTTTGTTACACTTTTAACTTTTTGCCAGTCTATTTCATGATTTTATTTTGTATGCTCTGATTACTAATTGTTAGTCTAAAAGCTTGATTGTGTGTGTCTATTTATTGGAAAGCTACACTATTCACCCTCAAGCAGGCACCACACAACTCAGATTATTTTAATAGAATCAGGGCACCATTTCTTTTATTACTGTTTCTCAGTATAGGGAAAGCCTCACATTTGGGTTTGGCTTGTTAATCTAGTGGGGTTTGGCAGTGAAGAGGAAGTCACTCACTTGTCTCAGTTTGTAAAACCAGAGTATTATGAGCTACCCTTATAAGCCATAAAGGAAGTAGGCTTAACATGAATGATCTCGGGAATTCCCTGGCAGTCCAGTGGTTAGGACTCGTGTTTTCATTGCCAGGGTGAAGGTTTGATCCTGGCAGGGCACGAGCCACAAGATGTGGCCAAATATAAAAAGCAAACAAACAAAACAAAAAACAATTAATGAGCTCATCTTGGCTCTGGTGGACAAATGTGACTGATTCTTGGGGAATACTTCAGTAGATGAACAATTCAAACTCTCTATTACAGGTCATCAGGGGATTTTTATCACAGTAGTATTCCTCATTCTGGAGACAAAGTTGATGTTGACGTTCAGCTCTGGAGAAGGTTCCTAAAGTTATTTGAGGATTTGGTAGGTTTGGGAAGAGACACACCTTGAAGTCCAAGGGAACAGACTAATCATGTGTAAACTATGCTTGGATTTATCAGAACTCTTAGCAAATATTCTGAGTAGAAGTTGGGCAAATGTTTGTTAGTCGATCAAGACCTTGGAGATAAACAAAGCAGTCTGATTCACTCTTATAAGATGGTTTCAGGAAACATTTTCCCCTGAAAGGGTAATCCCTGGGTTCAATAAAAATTCTCTTTGATTTTATGAGCAGGTAGCTGAAAAGTAGCTTGGCAATGGATAATCATGTTTGATTGTAACCTTTTTGTAGCTTAGGGAGGTTAGTTGGGCTGAGCAGTATATTGGTAAATACCAGCTTCCTCTAATGAGGCAGCAGGCATACAAGGGTAAAATTTTAGAAATCTCACATGTTAGCAAATAGGCAACCTTTCCCCCTCTTTCACCAGAGATCTTAAAAACACAGAAAAGTTCTTAACTTGAACTTTATTTTTTTGTACTTAGCCATTTGGCAGCAGAGTTGTCAGAACTTGGGTAACACAAAGAAAAAAACGAGAGGAAAGGGCCTTAATAGAATATAAACTAATGAAAACTTGACAGAAAAGTTTATGGCATTCTTACTGTTGGGTAGGAAAAGCCTTTCCTCTACCCTTCTATGGAGAAGGCAATGGCACCCCACTCCAGTACTCTTGCCTGGAAAATCCCATGGATGGAGGAGCCTGGTAGGCTGCAGTCCATGGGGTCGCTAAGAGTCAGACATGACTGAACGACATCACTTTGACTTTTCACTTTCATGCATTGGAAAAGGAAATGGCAACCCACTCCAGTGTTCTTGCCTGGAGAATCCCAGGGACGGGGGAGCCTGGGGGGCTGCCGTCTCTGGGGTCCCACAGAGTCGGACATGACTGAAGCGACTTAGCAGCAGCAGCAGCAGCAGCTACACTTCTAGGTCCTTCTGAGTAGTCTGAGAATTAAATTGACATGAGACAGATTAACAGGAGAAAAACAAAAGTTTAGTAACATGTATACAGGAGAGACGGTAGGTGTTGCAAGAGGGCATCAGAGGGCAAACACACTGAAACCATACTCACAGAAAACTAGTCAATCTAATCACACTAGGACCACAGCCTTGTCTAACTCAATGAAACTAAGCCATGCCATGTGGGGCCACCCAAGACGGACGGGTCATGGTGGAGAGATCTGACAGAATGTGGTCCACTGGAGAAGGGAATGGCAAACCACTTCAGTATTCTTGCCTTGAGAACCCCATGAACAGTATGAAAAGGCAAAATTATAGGATACTGAAAGAGAAACTCCCCAGGTCAGTAGGTGCCCAATATGCTACTGGAGATCAGTGGAGAAATAACTCCAGAAAGAATGAAGGGATGGAACCAAAGCAAAAAGAATACCCAGCTGTGGATGTAACTGGTGATAGAAGCAAAGTCCGATGCTGTAAAGAGCAATATTGCATAGGAACCTGGAATGTCAGGTCCATGAACCAAGGCAAATTAGAAGTGGTCAAACAAGAGATGGCAAGAGTGAATGTCGACATTCTAGGAATCAGCAAACTGAAATGGACTGGAATGGGTGAATTTAACTCAGATGACCATTATATCTACTACTGCGGGCAGGAATCCCTCAGAAGAAATGGAGTAGCCATCATGGTCAACAAAAGAGTCCGAAATGCAGTACTTGGATGCAATCTCATAAATGACAGAATGATCTCTGTTCGTTTCCAAGGCAAACCATTCAATATCACAGTAATCCAAGTCTATGCCCCAACCAGTAACGCTGAAGAAGCTGAAGTTGAACGGTTCTATGAAGACCTACAAGACCTTCTAGAACTAACACCCAAAAAAGATGTCCTTTTCATTATAGGGGACTGGAATGCAAAAGTAGGAAGTCAAGAAACACCTGGAGTAACAGGCAAATTTGGCCTTGGAATACGGAATGAAGCAGGGCAAAGACTAATAGAGTTTTGCCAAGAAAATGCACTGGTCATAACAAATACCCTCTTCCAACAACACAAGAGAAGACTCTATACATGGACATCACCAGATGGTCAACACCGAAATCAGATTGATTATATTCTTTGCAGCCAAAGATGGAGAAGCTCTGCACAGTTAGCAAAAACAAGACCAGGAGCTTACTGTGGCTCAGACCATGAACTCCTTATTGCCAAATTCAGACTTAAATTGAAGAAAGTAGGGAAAACCACTAGACCATTCAGCTATGACCTAAATCAAATCCCTTATGATTATACAGTGGAAGTGAGAAATAGATTTAAGGGCCTAGATCTGATAGAGTGCCTGATGAACTATGGACAGAGGTTTGTGACATTGTACAGGAGACAGGGGTCAAGACCATCCCCATGGAAAAGAAATGCAAAAAAGCAAAATGGCTGTCTGGGGAGGCCTTACAAATAGCTGTGAAAAGAAGAGAAGCAAAAAGCAAAGGAGAAAAGGAAAGATACAAACATCTGAATGCAGGGTTCCAAAGAATAGCAAGAAGAGATAAGAAAGCCTTCCTCAGCGATCAATGCAAAGAAATAGAGGAAAACAACAGAATGGGAAAGACTAGAGATCTCTTCAAGAAAATTAGAGATATCAAAGGAATATTTCATGCAAAGATGGGCTTGATAAAGGACAGAAATGGTATGGACCTAACAGAAGCAGAAGATATTAAGAAGAGGTGGCAAGAATACACAGAAGAACTGTACAAAAAAGATCTTCATGACCCAGATAATCACAATGGTGTGATCACTCACCTAGAGCCAGATATCCTGGAATGTGAAGTCAAGTGGGCCTTAGAAAGCATCATTATGAACAAAGCTAGTGGAAGTGATAGAATTCCAGTTGAGCTATTCCAAATCCTGAAAGAGGATGCTGTGAAAGTGCTGCACTCAATATGCCAGCAAATTTGGAAAACTCAGCAGTGGCCACAGGACTGGAAAAGGTCAGTTTTCATTCTAATTCCAAAGAAAGGCAATGTCAAAGAATGCTCAAACTACCACACAATTGCACTCATCTCACACGCTAGTAAAGTAATGCTCAAAATTCTCCAAGCCAGGCTTCAGCAATATGTGAACTGTGAACTTCCTGATGTTCAAGCTGGTTTTAGAAAAGGCAGAGGAACCAGAGATCAAATTGCCAACATCCGCTGGATCATCGAAAAAGCAAGAGAGTTCCAGAAAAACATCTACTTCTGCTTTATTGACTATGCCAAAGCCTTTGACTGTGTGGATCACAATAAACTGTGGAAAATTCTGAAAGAGATGGGAATACCAGAACACCTGATCTGCCTCTTGAGAAATCTGTATGCAGGTCAGGAAGCAACAGTTAGAACTGGACATGGAACAACAGACTGGTTCCAAATAGGAAAAGGAGTATGTCAAGGCTTTATATTGTCACCCTGCTTATTTAACTTATATGCAGAGTACATCATGAAAAACGCTGGACTGGAAGAAGCACAAGCTGGAATCAAGATTGCCGGGAGAAATATCAATAACCTCAGATATGCAAATGACACCACCCTTATGGCAGAAAGTGAAGAGGAACTAAACAGCCTCTTGATGAAAGTGAAAGTGGAGAGTGAAAAAGTTGGCTTAAAGCTCAACATTCAGAAAACGAAGATTATGGCATCCAGTCCCATCACTTCATGGGAAATAGATGGGGAAACAGTGGAAACAGTATCAGATTTATTTTTCTGGGCTCCAAAATCACTGCAGATGGTGATTGCAGCCATGAAATTAAAAGACGCTTACTCCTTGGAAGGAAAGTTATGACCAACCTAGATAGCATATTCAAAAGCAGAGATATTACTTTGCCAACAAAGGTTCGTCTAGTCAAGGCTATGGTTTTTCCTGTGGTCATATATGGATGTGAGAGTTGGACTGTGAAGAAGGCTGAGCGCCAAAGAATTGATGCTTTTGAACTGTGGTGTTGGAGAAGACTCTTGCGAGTCCCTTGGACTGCAAGGAGATCCAACCAGTCCATTCTGAAGGAGATCAGCCCCGGGACTTTCTTTGGAAGGAATGATGCTGAAGCTGAAACTCCAGTATTTTGGCCACCTCATGTGAAGAGTTGACTCATTGGAAAAGACTCTGATGCTGGGAGAGATTGGGGGCAAGAGGAGAAGGGGACGACAGAGGATGAGATGGTTGGATGGCATCACTGACTCGATGGACGTAAGTCTGAGTGAACTCTGGGAGTTGGTGATGGACAGGGAGGCCTGGCGTGCTGTGATTCATGGGCTCGCAAAGAGTTGGACACGACTGAGCAACTGATCTGATCTGATCTGATACAGGAGAGAGACCCAGGAAAACCAAGGTAACTTGCCAACTTGGCAGGAGCCCTCATCTTAAATGCCGTCTTCAGCCAAAGAGAAAAGAGATTGTTGGGGATAGGGGTTTGGGCTTCAAAAGGGAGAGAAACAATTCAAGTGGAGATGAAAGAGCAAATATTTGGTAAACAAAATGTTTGTTTGAAGAAACAAGATAAAGAACAGGCCCTTCTTCAAATTATTCAGTCTGTGAAAAGAGTGAAAGTATTAGTTGCTCAGTCCTGTCCGACTCCTTTCGACCCCATGGACTGTACGCCAGGCTCCTCTGTCCATGGAATTCTCCAGGCAAGAATACTGGAGTGGGTTGCCATTCCCTTCTCTAGGGAATCTTCCCAACCCGAGTCTCCTGCATTGCAGGCACATTCTTTAGCGTTTGAGCCAGAATGGGGAAGTCAAAAGAGGCCTTGATTGCTTTTATCTCAAAATAATCTACCTGACAGAAAGATACTTGGGGTGGCAAATTTTGCTACCCTATGCCTGAAGTCATGCTGCATAGAGTTAACAGAAGGTTATAAACAGAAATTCTTGAGCTTGTCTTACAGAACAAGAGATAATCTAAGGAACAGCTTGTTAAAACCCCCTTGCTTGTAAACTGCCTTCATTAATTAAGCTCGCTTTAGTTATTTTCCTTCTTTTTTTCTCTTTGATTGAATTCCTTTCCAGGTTCACACAGCCCACTTGCTTATAGAAACTTGGATCTGGCCCAGTGCTAGGCAGCTAGTTGGGGTCATCAATCCTAAAACAGTCCCTGGGCAGGTGTCTGATGGTGGCTCTTTGACCTCAGATGACGGGAAATCACCCTCACATGCCTAGTGGCTACATTTTAAGTACACAGAAACATGTAACCCAAATACACAGGCTCAGAACATCAATTACCTCACCTTTCCCCTTTCTTCCAAAAATCATACCCTGTGCCCTACTTCTTCCATAAATATCCCCAACCCCTTGCCTTCAAGGGGATGGATCTGAGACTAGTTCTCCTCTCTCTTCACATGGCTGCCTTATGAATAAGCTTCAGTTACAAACCTCTGTGTCTCAGCCTTTGGCTTGCTGAGAATCAAGCACATAGATCTGGTTTGGTAACACACCTCCATTCCCAACACAAACTGGGAGACAGATGGGTACATTGGCTAAATTCTCTGTCCATAATCTAACTCGTGCTTCACTCTTTATCTGATATTAAATAAAACTTTGTCATTAAATTACAACTATGTAATTTAGTACTTCTTACATAGTCCCAGGTTTTCTGCAAAATGCTTGATAAATAAAAGTGATTCTACTGAATTATCTCACACATCTTTTTTTTTTTAATTTTATTTTTTTTTTAAACTTTACAATATTGTATTGGTTTTGCCAAATATCGAAATGAATCCACCACAGGTATACATGTGTTCCCCATCCTGAACCCTCCTTCCTCCTCCCTCCCCATACCATCCCTCTGGGTCGTCCCAGTGCACCAGCCCCAAGCATCCAGTATCGTGCATCGAACCTGGACTGGCGACTTGTTCCATATATGATATTATACGTATTTCAATGCCATTCTCCCAAATCATCCCACCCTCTCTCTTTCCCACAGAGTCCAAAAGACTGTTTTATACATCAGTGTCTCTTTTGCTGTCTCGTACACAAAGGTTCGTCTAGTCAAGGCTATGGTTTTTCCTGTGGTCATGTATGGATGTGAGAGTTGGACTGTGAAGAAGGCTGAGCACCGAAGAATTGATGCTTTTGAGCTGTGGTGTTGGAGAAGATGCTTGAGAGTCCCTTGGACTGCAAGGAGATCCAACCACTCCATTCTGAAGGAGATCAGCCCTGGGATTTCTTTGGAAGGAATGATGCTAGAGCTGAAACTCCAGTACTTTGGCCACCTCATGCGAAGAGTTGACTGATTGGAAAAGACTCTGATGCTGGGAGGGATTGGGGGCAGGAGGAGAAGGGGACGACAGAGGATGAGATGGCTGGATGGCATCACTGACTCGATGGATGTATCTCACACATCTTTATTAAAGCAGACCATAGAGTAGTTGTTCCATAGATGCAATTATATCAATTAAATTAAATGTGAAAAATATTGAAATATGAATTAGTAATCTGTATGGCATGTCAGAGGGTGATAGAACGTTTAATTGGAAATAAAATTTATTGAATCATTGTGGATTTTTTCATAAGATGAAAACAAAGTAGAGTTTGTTGTTATTCTTATATTTTCACAAATATTTACAACTTTCATCTTTTATCACATCTGTGTGTTAATATTTTTCCCCTCTAAAAATACTAAACCTCTCAGGGTACCTCTGTGTTGTGGGGAAGGTTATTTACTATTTTACACTGCAGATTTAAAATTTTTGTGTTATACAAGTAAATGATGGATCGATAACAGGTATTTAGTTGTTTCTTTCCAAAAGGGAAATGAAAACATGTCAAATAGCTTTGAAATGGAAAATAAATTAGTTGACAATGTAGAATTCCATTTAATGCTTCTGGAACCAAGTCCCCCTAAACCTGAGCTCCTCTGCTGAGTTTATGATTAACCTCTGTCCGAAATTGTATTCACTTTCCTGCTGTGCCCCTGTTCCCCTTGGGATTGAGGAGAATCAAAGAAAAGAGGGGGTTGAAACTGAGCAGGACCCTGCAGGGCCCCCCTACAAAAGTCCCCACTTCTTGTTTGTTGAAAGCAATAACAACAAATTCCTCTAAGCTTTGAGTTCCAAACAACAGTCTCAAGCAGTGAAGGAACACACAAACAAAAGAAAAGCAGTTAAGCAAGAAAAGTAGTGAGAGCTTAAGCAATAGCTTAAACAACAATTTGACCACAAAACAGAGTTCTAGTTCCTCTTCAGGAGATAGACATAATACCATGCCTTATCTTTGAATTGTTCTGCAGAAACTAAGACCCCTCCCTTCCCACCAAGGTGGAGGATGGTGGCTTCCTGCTGACCACAGCATATAGACCCCAGACAGTTTGGCATCAGAAAGCTGATTAAGATTCCTGAACATCACCTTGTTACCTCACCACCAACCAATCAGAAGAAAGTCCATGAACGGCCATGTGGTACATGTGTGTGTGCTCCATGAACTGCCCTGCCTGTGTGCTCAGTCGTGTCTGACTCTTTGCAATCCTATGGACTGTAGCCCACCAGGCTCCTCTGTCAGTGAAACTTTCCAGGCATTTACTGGAGTGGGTTGCCATTTCCTTCTCCAGGGGATCTTCTCAACCCAGGGACTGAACCTGCGTCTCGTCTCTTGCATTGCAGAATTCTTTACCACTGTGCCACCTAGGAAGCCTTTTGCCTTGCTTCAGTTCAGTTCAGTTCAGTTGCTCACTTGTGTCCAGCTCTTTGCAACCCCATGGACTGCAGCACGCCAGGCTTCCCTGTCCATCACCAACTCCCAGAGTTTGCTCAAACTCATGTCCATCGAATCGGTGATGTCATCCAACCATCTCATCCTCTGTCATCCCATTCTCCTCCCGCCTTCAATCTTTTCAGCATCAGGATCATTTCAAATGAGTCAGTTCTTCACATCAGGTGGCCAGAGTACTGGAGTTTCAGCTTCAGCATCAATCCTTCCAATGAATATTCAGGACTGATTTCCTTTAGGATGGACTGGTTGGATCTCCTTGCAGTCCAAGGGACTCTGTTTCCTTGCTTGGTACCCTGCAAATAAACACTATATTTTTCTTCATTACAACCTGGTGTCAGTAGATTGGCCTTGCTTTGTGGTGGCAAGTGGACCTGACCCAAGTTTGGTCTGTCAATGCTTCCATTAAGGATTTAGCTTGATCCATGTACATTATAGCAATTATCAAACAATCCCTGAGTTGAAATATTGAGCAACTATCCTTTAGAATATGAGCAGTTTGTGGATAAATGTATTTATATCAGGATCTGCACTTTTCTCTGACATAAAGCCTAAGATCACATGCGGAAATGATTGTGAATCTGAAGTAAACACCTCAAAAATTCTCTTGATCCACAGTGTAGAAAGAAGAGCAAAAGAATGTTCCCTACCCCTTGATTGTATTAGGGGTAAGATATAATCCACTGCAGTTGCCCACCAACAGTGCACTCTGAGAGGAATTCAGGATGAAATATGACAAGACACTCTGTGCTTTGGATAAGCAGTCCTCTTAGATAGTTTGATGTATATTTGAGGAAGAATCGTAATGAACCTAGATTCTTGCATCTTCCCATACATAGGCAAACACTAAAATCATTAACTCCACATATCTGTTCTTTGTGATTAGCAATAATCTTTCACCAAGATGTATGCTTGACTGCATGGGTTCCCTAGCCACAAATCATATATAAACTTGCTTTCTCCCTGTCTCTTTGGAGCAGTTTCTTTGGGACTAACTGAGTCATTGTCTCCTAGGTTATAGTCCTCAGTAGGATCCTTAATAAAACTTAAACTCACAACTTTTATGTTGTGCGTTTTAATTTGACATCAGCATATTTTCATTATTCATAGGCTACTAGTATGCTAAATTCTTAAAGAGTTAGGAATATCTGACCACCTTACCTGTCTTCTGAGATGCTTATATGCAGGCCAAGAAGCAACAGTTAGAACTGGACATGGAACAACAGACTGATTCCAACTCGAGAAAGGAGTACATCAAGGCTGCATATTGTCACCCTGCTTATTTAACTTATATGCAGAGTACATCATGCAAATGCCAGGCTAAATGAATCACATGCTGGAATCAATGCCAGGAGAAATAGCAACCTCACATATGCAGATGACACCACTTTAAGAGCAGAAAAAAAGAGGAACTGAAAAGTCTCCTGATGGAGGAGAGGAGAGTGAAAAAGCTGGCTTAAAATTCAGCGTTCAAAAACGAAGATAATGACATCTGGTCCCATCACTTCATGGCAAATAAATGGGGGAAATAATGGAAACAGTTACAGGTTTTAATTTCTTGGGCTCCAAACTCAGTGCATATGGTGACTGCAGCCACAAAATTAAGATGCTTGCTCCTTGGAAGAAAAGCTATGACAACCTAGACAACATGTTAAAAAGCAAGAATATCAAAAATAAAGGCAATGGTATAATTAAGGTAGAAATGAAGTAACGTATGTAGAAAAAATCTTTCCATATTAATTTTTGAGAAAAGTCATAGTAAAACAGAAGGATTATCTTATAGTACTAGGGTGGGAATATTAAGTTATTTAACTCCTTATTTGTGTTTATTAATGATTACTTAACATATAATCTAAATGACATATATATTAAGCTTTTCACATATACTTTATGTACATATATGTGCATGTGTGTCCATATACATGTATATATACCTATGAAAACAAAATTGTATTTCAGAATCTGTTAGTGCCTTTGTTCTAAAATTTTATTTGGAAGAAAATACAGCTCATATTGTATCCTTGTAACAATAATAGATGTGTTGATATAAATAATAAAAATTTTTAACAGATATTAAAAAAAAAGAGAGAGAGAGAAAAAAAGCAAATACATCACTTTGTTGACAAATGTCCACATAGTCAAAGCTATGGTTTTTCCACTAGTCATGTACTGATGTGAGAGTTGGACCATAAAGAAGACTGAGCAGTGAAGAATTGATGCTTTCAAACTGTCGTGTTGGAGAAACACTTGAGAGTCCCTTGGACAGCAAGGAGATCAAACCAGTCAATCTTAAAGGAAATCAACCCTGAATGTTCATTGGAAGGACTGATGCTGAAGCTCCAATACTTTGGCCACCTGATGTGAAGAGTCGACTCATTGGAAAAGACCCTGCTGCTGGGAAAGATTGAGGACAGGAGGAGAAGGGGGTGACAGAGGATGAGGTGGCTGGATGGCATCAAAGACTCGATGGACACAAGTTTGAGCAAACTTCAGGAGATAGTGAAGGACAGAGAAGCCTGGCATCCTGCAGTTCATGGTATGGCAAAGAGTTGGACATGACTTAGTGACTGAAAAACAGCTGGTATTACTTAGATCCTACTGTTGGAAGGAAAGAAAATTTTCCTCACCCCTCTAAGTTCTTCTGGATGATCTAAGAATTAAATTGATATGATATAGATTAACAGTAGAATATAAATTTAATTTAATACATATGGGAACTACACTTACATGAGAGGGTCAGAGAACCTCACATATATCAGAGGATCAAAAATAGAAGTGTAAAATGAGTTCTATATGCCATCCTGAGCTAAGGAATGGGATAGGGGCTTGGGGCTTCTGAGGACAGAAGGGTCTTTCACAGGATGATAAGAAAAAGAACAGATGTTTGGTAATCAAATTGCCCTGCTATATAGATGAGGCCACTTAGATAGAATATATCTGTAGTAATAACTCTTTCCTGGGAAGGAGTCTCGGCTTAAATTCATCTAGGTAGTTAAAGGAAGAGCAGCAGTTTCTCTTAAACCCTCAGGATCTTGATTCCTTTTGGCTCAAAATAATCCTCATCCAAAAGCACATATTTTAGGGGAAGTTCATTCTGAACCTCTACACCATGTATTTGGTTATATTTAAATTCACTGTATTGATCGTTTAGAATATATTAAATTTCTTGCATAAGTATATTTTTATCATTTGTCATATTCCTATTAATTTTTGCTTAATGTATTTAGCTGCCATACTGCTTGTTCATATAAATTTATGACATATCTGATGCCTAACTTCTGCTTTTTATTGTTAACTAATGTCTTTTCTTTTCTTGGATGGTGTTCATAACTTTTCCTTCTTCCTAGCTCAATATTCAATTCTTTTTTGTTTGCTATACCTCAATCTCTTATTTTTAAACTTTTATTTTATTTGGTTTATTCTGCTATGATATCTTTTTCTTTATTTTTTGGGTTTATTTAAATTCCTCCATGCTAACTTATGAAATCTTATAGGCTTTTCTATGCAATTAATAACCACCTTCCATTTTCAGTCACTAATAATCTATTTTTTTATTTTATAAAAATAGTATAACTTTCCCCCATCTGTCTGCATATGTTCTGTTCGCTTATGCTTCCCTTAATCTAAAAACAATTTCACTTCCCCATTTCACTTTTCCACCCTAGATGAGAGCTTGGGAATGATCTTATTATATCCCTCCAGTCTTCTTAGAGAGATTCCTTCAAGCCCAATTGCAACTCTTGAGTTGGCCAAGATAATTTAGACTTTTAAATCCCAGACAGTTGTATTATTGATAGTATGAATCTTCTATGTCAACACATATGACATAGTCCCAAGAAATCAATCTTTTCTCACTGAAAGGCCAATTTCATGTTGTGCTTATAAGCTTGGGCACCAGAGTGATTATCTGGTCTTGTGTCTCAGCCTCCTTGCCTGCTAACCATGTGTGATATTGTGATTTATAATAATATCTTTGGTCTTCATCCCCATTTCTGGCACAGAGCTCCTGAAACCATTGGAATTCCTAAATGATGAGAGAAACAAAGAAGTATTTTTGTTATATTAATGAGGTGACTTTTGAGCCCCACCTAAGGATGGGGACTGGTTTTCAGGAGAACCAACCTTGTGATTAGCAGGTTGGATCTTCTAGTCCCAACTCCCCACCTCCAGAGAGGGAAGAAGTGTTGGAGGATGAATCAATCACTAATGGCCAATTAGTTAATCAGTCACAACTATGTAATAAAGCCTCCGTAAACCCCCCAAAAGGATGAGATTTAGAGAGTTTCCAGGTAGAACCAGAAAGTTTCCATGCGCCACTGTGCAGATTTTCAGACTCCACAAAAACAATAACTCATTTGTCAGGACTCAGGACTTTGCCCTATGGATCTCTTTATCTGGCTGTTGATTAATATCGTTTAATACTGTTTGTAATAAACCAACAATGCAGTGAGCAGACAGGCTTCCTGAGTCTTTTGAGCCATTCAAGCAAATTAACCAAATCCAAAGAAGGGATCATGGGAACCTCCAATGTACAGCAGTTTTGTCAGAAATCTTGGTGACAACCTTGACTTCCTATTGGCATCTGAAGTGAAGGGCAGTCTTGTGGGAATGAGCCCTCTACCCTGATGCTAACATGGGTAGATAGTATCAGAATTGAGTTGAATTGTAGAACACCCACTGGATTCTCTTGCTTTTTCTATGATCCAGTGATGTTGGCAATTTGATCTGGTTCCTCTGCCTTTTCTAAATCCAGCTTGAACATCTGGAAGTTCTCAGTTCACGTACTGTTGAAGCCTCACTTGGAGGATTTTGAGTATTACTTAGCTAGCTTGTGAGATGAGTGCAACTGTGTGGTAGTTTGAAGATTCTTTGGCATTGCCTTTCTTTGGGATTGGAATGAAAACGGAGCTTTTTCAGTCCTGTGGCCACTGTTGAGTTTTCCAAATTTGCTGGCATATTGAGTGCAGCACTTTCATAGCATCACCTTTTAGGATTAGAAATAGCTCAGCTAGAATTCTTCCATCACCTCCCCCAGCTTTATTCATAGTGATGCTTCCTAAGGCCCACTTGACTTCACACTCCAGGATGTCTGACTCTAGATGAGTGATCACACCATCGTGGTTATCTGGGTCATGAAGATCTTTTTTGTATAGTTCTTCTGTGTATTCTTGCCACCTCTTCTTAATATCTTCTGCTTCTGTTAGGTTTGGAAAGGAGTACATCAAGGCTGAAAATTGTCACGCTGCTTATTTAACTTATATGTAGAGTACATCATGAGAAACGATGGGCTGGATGAAGCACAAACTGGAATCAAGATTGCCGGGAGAAATATCAATAATCTCAGATATGCAGAAGATACCACCTTTATGGCAGAAAGCAAAGAAGAACTAAAGAACCAAGATGAAAGTGAAAGAGCAGAGTGAAAAAGTTGGCTTAAAACTCAACATTCAGAAAACTAAGATCATGGCGTCTGATCCCATCATTTCATGACAAATAGATGGGGAAACAATGGAAACAGAGAGAGACTTTAATATTTTGGGCTCCAAAATCACTGCAGATGTTGACTGCAGCCATAAAATTAAAAGATGCTTGCTCCTTGGAAGAAAAGCTATGACAAATCTAGACAGCATATTAAAAAGCAGAAACATTACTTTGCTGGAAAAGTCTGTCTAGTCAAAGCTATGGTTTTTCCAGTAGTCACGTATGGATGTGAGAGTTGGACTGTAAAGAAAGCTGAGCACTGAAGAATTGATGCTTTTGAACTGTGGTGTTGGAGAAGACTCTTGGGAGTCCCTTGTACTGCAAGGAGATCAAACTAGTCAATCCTAAAGGAAATCAGTCCTGTATATTCATTGGAAGGACTGATGCTGAAGTTGAAGCTCCAATACTTTGGCCACCTGATGTGAACAACTGACTCATTGGAAAAGACCCTGATGCTGGGAAAGATTGAGGGCAGGAGAAGAAGGGGACAACAGAGGATGAGATGGTTGAATGGCATCACTGACTCATTGGGCATTAGTTTGAGCAAGCTCTGGGATTTGGTGATGGACAGGGAAGCGCGGTGTGCTGCAGTCCGTGGAGTCACAAAGAGTCACACATGACTGAGTGACTGACTGAGAACTGCTTGGTGGTAGCAAAGTAACTCATCCCACCCCAACACACACACACACACATGCACACACACACACATTGGAGTCGGACCTTTACCATGTAAGGTTAGTCAACTTAAATTTCTTTTCTGTGCCTCAGTGAAAAGAATAAAAATGTGGTGGTTTAAAGTGTCTACTTGTTCTTTGATCCTCACTTCAAAAGAAGTGGAGCTGAATTTCCCTCCCCTTTCACAGATCCAGGATTTGATCTTTCTTGTAATGACTAGAATATAGTGACTGACAGTGTGTGACATCTAAGATAAGGTCATAAAAGACATTGTGGTTTCTGATACTCTCCTCTTCAGAACATTCCAATTACTGTAGACAAAGTCAGCTGCTCTGTTACAAGGACACTTGGGAAGCCCAGGGTGGGGCCTGTGTGGCAAAGACCTGGGGCCTCCAGCCAGCAGCCCTGTGAGTAAATGATCTAGGAAGTGGATCCTTCAGCTCCAATTAAAACTCAGATGCCTGAAGCCCTGCCTGCAGCTTCCAGGCTTTTTCCTCTGTTAAGATCATCCCCCAGCCATATGCCTCATGGCCAGTTTTAATGGAGACCTTGCCATAAAATGCTTGATCTGTTCCTATCCCACCCCCAATCATGCCACAAGAGGTGTAAATAGGAGATTGTGGAGAGAGAAATACACTAACGGAGGCAGAATTTGGGGAAATCAGAATTTGGTGCCTGAACACTTCCTACATCCAAGGGATCAGTCAAGATGGATAGAGGCCTGAACATAAGACTTCTGAAATTTGCGTGTGTGCTGGACCGTATGAATGATATCTGCTTCTCATAATCAGGACATTTCTAAAGACAAGAGACCCCTGGCCGTATCCCGAGCCAATGGGACATGGCAGGACCATAGGGTAAGCAGAATCACCCACCCTCTCTTCATTCCCCAAGCTCTCAAAGGACAGTGAATAAGACCCCACAAGTTTCTCCACTTCCAAAGGAGAGAGATGTCTCAGTTTAGCCAATGGGCAGAAGTTATGAGCCAGCCTGGAGCAGTGGGACATACCACTTAAAGGGAGTGTGCATGATTTATGGGCTCCAAAGGGAAACACAGCTGAGATTTGGCTAAAAGGGCAGGGGGAGTGACTAGAAAAACATGTCCACCAGCTATGTTGAAACCATCACATCAGTAATTACTAAAAAACCAGATTCTTACTACATGCCAAGCAGCTGGTGATCCCAGCAGAAGACAAGCGTGATCCAGGTTTGTCCACCAAAAGACCATCAGTCACCATCACTTATCCAAGAAGCTTCTCTTTCCTGCCTTCCCTTCCTTCCCACCAGCACACACTAGTAATGGACAACGTGCTAATACCGATTACTTGGATTTCATTAACTACTCGTGACTGCTATCACAACAGAATTAGAAAATCCCAGATTAGATTATAGAATAGAAAAACATTCAATTTTTCTATCACCAAGCAAGAATGCGGGATTTGCAAAGAATTTGACTGTTTATGGAAAGGGTGAACACACGCCAGGGGTTTGACTGGACAATCAGGTTTATGCCTTGTGTTAGGTTTCACTGTTAGGAGATGCTGCAGCATCTTCTGGCCATGAGGGAGCAACCTTCTGCACAAAAGCCAGCCAGCTAAGATTAGCAGAAAGAATTATAAGAACTTGAAGCTTTAATGCACCTGAATTAACTTGAACTTGCCCTACTTCTGACTTCAGACTGAGATAGTAGTTTCCTATATTTTTAAGCCACGTGTGAGCACTGTGACCCATGCACAGTTCAAAGGACTCTAGTGGAACAACATTTTGGAGTTTTTGTTTGTGATTCCTTCAGGGCTTAGAGTCTACCTCTAGGGATCCTTCAGTTCAGGTCAGTCGCTCAGTTGTGTCCGACTCTTTGAGACCCCATGAATTACAGTAAGCCAGGCCTCCCTGTCCATCACCAACTCCGGGAGTTCACTCAGACTCACATTCATCAAGTCGATGATGCCATCCAGCCATCTCATCTTCTGTCATCTCCTTTTCCTCCTGCCCCCAATCCCTCCCGGCATCAGAGTCTTTTCCAGTGAGTCAACTCTTTGCATGAGGTGGCCAAAGTACTGGAGTTTCAGCTTTAGCATCATTCCTTTCAAAGAACACCCAGGACTGATCTCCGTTAGAATGAACTGGTTGGATCTCCTTGCAGTCCAAGGGACTCTCAAGAGTCTTCTCCAACACCACAGTTCAAAAGCATCAATTCTTCGGCACTCAGCCTTCTTCACAGTCCAACTCTCACATCCATACATGACCACAGGAAAAACCGTAGCCTTGACTAGATGGACCTTTGTTGGCAAAGTAATGTCTCTGCCTTTGAATATGCTATCTAGGTTTGTCATAACTTTCCTTCCAAGGAGTAAGAGTCTTTTAATTTCATGGCTGCAATCACCATCTGCAGTGATTTTGGAGCCCCCAAAAATAAAGTCTGACACTGCTTCCACTGTTTCCCCATCTATTTCCCATGAAGTGATGAGACCAGTGGAAACAGTGTCAGACTTTATTTTTTTGGGCTCCAAAATCAATGCAGATGGTGATTGCAGCCATGAAATTAAAAGACACTTGCTCCTTGGAAGAAAAGTTATGACCAACCTAGATAGCATATTGAAAGGCAGAGACATTACTTTGCCAACAAAGGTTCATCTAGTCAAGGCTACGGTTTTTCCAGTGGTCATGTATGGATGCGAGAGTTGGACTGTGAAAAAGCTGAGCACGGAAGAATTGATGCTTTTGAACTGTGGTGTTGGAGAAGACTCCTGAGGTCCCTTGGACTGCAAGGAGATCCAACCAGTCCATTCTAAAGGAGATCAGCCCTGGGTGTTCTTTGGAAGGAATGATGCTAAAGTTGAAACTCCAGTACTTTGGCCACCTCATGCAAAGAGTTGACTCACTGGAAAAGACTCTGACGCTGGGAGGGATTGGGGGCAGGAGGAAAAGGGGACGACAGAGGATGAGATGGCTGGATGGCATCACCGACTCTATGGACGTGAGTCTGAGTGAACTCCAGGAGTTGGTGATGGACAGGGAGGCCTGGCGTCCTGCGATTCATGGGGTCGAAAAGAGTTGGAGACGACTGAGCGACTGAACTAAACTGAACTGAAGGTGACAAAAATAACCTGATGCTGCATCCTGACAGCAACATTTGTAGTTTTTATCAAATAAATCTTGATGTCTATCTTGCTGTGTAATGTAAATATGGTCTGAATATCCAGCCAGAAATTACAGCTGGTTTGCAATATATAATTGTTATGTGGCTTATATTTATAGTTATTCTTAACTCTCTTTTACTGTTCCATATATACACGCAAAGTAAATTTACATTGTTTTGTTGATTAGACAAAACATAGCAGAAATCAACTGTTAGGAAAATTAAAATGAAGGAAGTCTTTTTCAGGCTTCAGAGACCAGAAAGCAGAGCAGGCCTCTGGCCTTGGTTTTGACCTGCCTGGAGCCCTGACTACATGCCTGCTCATGAGTGCACCAATTATTACCAGTAAGCTGAACGGCACTGTAGGAAGTGAGTCTTGAAATTTTCTTGAGCCCCTGGAGATTTGTCCAACCCCTGCGGTCTGGAAAATCTAACCACTCAGGAGATAAAACAAACAGCATTGTGAAAAGATTAACATGAAACCAGCCTGGGATTATAAGTGGGAGCCCCCAAATTGCAATTTGAAACCTCAGTGTGGGGTGGATGCACTGCCTGAGACCCTGTCACAGCTGAGACTTCAGATCACTGTTACATGGGACTTCCCAGCGCCGTCTGAATCTCGTTGTTAGTTGGCCCAGTTCTGTGATGTATGTGCTGTTAATTTCCTCTACTGTTTCTCTTTTCTTTTAATGATTGTATATGGAAAGTAAGTTAGACAATTCTCTATTAAATATTGAAATTATTTATGTATCACGAGTGGTTTATTTTGTTAACAAATCCTTCAAAACTGAAGCAAAAATTAAAACTTTCAGCAAAACATCAGTTCACTGTATCTTTATTTCAATTATGGGAAAATCCAAACCTTTCTCTCCTGTTTAATATGTCCCTAGGTAAGCAGATGAAATAAACTAGTACAATTCTAAGTTGATTTGTGCAATAGATAGATCAGAGTACAGAGATGAGCCTCCAAAAAATACAGGCATGACTTTTCTACAAATTAGGTCTTCATTAAAAAACAAACTTAAATGATTAACCTCAAGCCAATTAATTATTTTTATGAATTGCATCCTGAGGCAATGTTTCTTTTCACTGCTGCAATAATTAAAATATAATATATATTCAAATAGGTAATTGAATTAGTTAAAAGAACATGCTCAGTTCAGTGAAGACTTTTGAATAAATAGAATTCAAGTATTATATTTTCATGATTCATAACACTTTCTGTATCTTAGTTTTAAAGACTACCATGTCTGGTACTATAAGAAAATCTAATTTAGAATTTATTTTGCACTATTCACAGGCTCATATACATGGATTACAGCCTGTGTATGGATTACAGCCTGAGAATTTGGTAACTACACTTGAGATGAGAAATTCTGTAGACACAGTCTGATTGGTTTTACACACTTTCATATTTTCTACCTGTCCAGCTTTGCCAGTAAGATCCATAATATTGGTTTTTTTTTTTTTTCTTTCTTATAACCAAGCAGTAAAATGACTAATGCATTGGGAATGTTGTTTTCCTGTGCTAACTTCTTAAAATAACTCATGTTCAGTACAAGGAAGACATTTAATAAGATGGTTTGGAAAAGAAACTTACTTTTTTTTTGTCTTGCTATTCTCAACATGTTAGTAATTTTAAAGTGCCTTTTAGGAATGAATATGGATAAAGTAGGTGGAAATTGAATCCAAATTCATTTAACTTTCATTGGTATTACAGAAATTCATTCTTCATTCATTTTTTTCTAAGGGCTCTTGAATACTTGAACTATTTTAAACAATTTTCTATTCAAAAGGATTTTAAATTTTTATTCCATTAAAAATCATTATTAAGCACATATCTATTGTATGCCAGGCACAGTTCTAGATGCTATAATTGTTTCTGCTAATGGTTCACAGGTGCCCTTTCTCCTGAGACTTCCCTGAGCTATGGAGTCCATGTACCAGGAGATACCTAGGAGGTTACAGCCCACCCACTCACCCATCAAATGGGTGCACGCATGCACAACTCTGTGGCACTCTTCACACTCCAGAGCTGTCCCTGTGCTCAGGCTGAAGCTAGATTTTAGCTACATTTCCAGATGCTTAGCTTCCTCCTTGGGCACTCTGCCCCTTTCCTTGGTCTCTTAAGGGTCACCTCTGAGAGCACTCCCTCAATAAATTACCTGAACAAGAATTCGTGGCTCACACTCTGTTTCTAGGAAACCTGAAATAAGACATAAGGCATCAAAGTGCTGAATACTAAGCACTTGCTGAGTACTCTTTGGCCAGTGATACCATAGAGAGATATGTATTATTATTATTTATATATTCAGATGACTGACTTCATTTATCAGGTAACTAATGTGTATCATGAGTGTATTATCTATCCCATAGGTACACTGAGAAAAGCCAGCAGTACAATCTCGTCAGTGATTAATGATATCAAAGGAAGAAATAATTTTTATAGTTTTCTGAAATAGATTTTGTCAAAGGCAGAATTGTTAGCAAAAATCTTGAGATGCTTACTATATAGTAAACTGTTAGTAAGTTGGCCTGGGTAAGAAAGCTAACCTGAATTAATAGGCAGGAAAGACAAGTATTATTAAATGCTTCCTGTTTGAAGGCTTCTTATCAAAATATTCACTTCATCTTTGGAAAGCATCCTGTTAATTCTTCATGTTAATACAGTAATTTACACATTGATTCTTATTAAATTATTAGAGTGAATTGGGGGAAATAAAAACAAACATTAAACATACAGGAAAGGGTTAATTTGGGGAAGGCATGTGTAAATAAGTATTTTAAAATAACTTCAAATGACTCTCAGTATAAGTTCTTTGAACGACATTTTGTTTGATTTGTTTCATTAACTACTGTTTGCTAAAAGCACATTGCAAGTGGAGAGAATATATTATGATCATAAATGTTGTGTTGAATTTTATCTACAGCTGTATCTATCTATAAAAATGTCAGACCACAGACCCTTCATTCTGAATCATACTTTATATTATTCATAAATTACTGACTGTAATACACTGTTCATAAAATTAAATGGTATGTTCAGACATGAGAGAAATTCAGAGTTATCTAGTGTAGCTGCTCAAAGAGTGAGATACTAGAGGAATCTACTACAGTTTCTTCACTTTTCACTTGAGGAAATTGCAAGTTTGAAAAGCTAAGTGATTTACTGAAAGTCATAGCGGTGATTAGTGTCATATCCAGGAGGAAATTGCAGGTTTGAAAAGCTAAGTGATTTCCTGAAAGTCATAGCAGTGATTAGTGTCATATCCAGGACCAGAGGGCTTCCCTGGTGGCACATAGTGGTGAAGAACCCACCCGACAATGCAGGCGGCTTAAGAGCTGTGGGTTCAGTCCCTGGGTTGGGAAGATCCCCTGGAGGAGGGCGTGGTAATCCACTCCAGTTTTCTTGCCTGGAGAATCCCATGGACAGAGAAGCCTGGTGGGCTGCCTTCCATAGAGTCGCAGAGTCAGGTACAACTGAGTGACTTAGCACGCAAGCATGCTATAACCAGAACACAGAACAGCGTGTAGCAAACATACTCATTATAAGGTATAACTGCTGTAATTGTTGCTAGTATTGAAAAAAGAATGGAAAATACATTAAATGAAATGGAGAATTGATAATTATCAATATAATTATTTCAAGTGGTTCACTTATCCACATAACTCAAGCAAGTCAACATTGTAGTTTCCTTCTAAATTAAATGGATATTTAATACTGTTTTTCATAGCATAGAAATTAAAGCAGAAAACTCTGTATTATCTAGTTACTTCCTCTTATTTAAAACATTTACTTCACTTAGTTAAGTAGTATCTTTGGACCTGCCTCTGTTTCCCCTAAACAATGCTGCTTTATGTCACTTCTTATAGGAGAGCTAGCAGCTTTAGGAGACAGAATGGCAGTGTAGGGTGGCACATTATTTGGGCTGAGTTTGTTAAACAGAGTAGCAGTTCACAAACTGTCAAATACATAAGAATCATCTGGAGGGCTTGCTAAAAATGCAGATTTTTAAAGTGCAAGGCCAGGAAATGAAATTAACAATTCAGTTTACAATAGAATCAAAAATTAATACATTTGGGAAAATTTTAACAAAGAAAGCACAAAACTTGTAACTGAAAAGTACAAAATATTGTTGGCAGAAATTAAAAACCTAAATAAATGCTAAGAAAGCCCATGTTCGTGGTTGAAATATTTAATACTGTTAATATGGCAGTGCTGCCCAAACTGATTTACAGGTTCAACATGATCCTTATCAAAATCGCAACTCTCTTTTTTTTCAGAAATTGACAAACTCATCCAAAAATTCATTTAGAAATGCAAGGGACACAGAATAGCCAAAATAATCTTGAACAAGAACAGAGTTGGAGAACAATTTTAAAACTTACTACAAAGCTACAAACAAAAGGGTATGGTGTGTGTGAGTGGGCTCAGTCACTCAGTCATGTTTGACTCTTTGTGACCCTTTGGACTGTAGCCCACCAGGCTCCTTATAAGGATAGACAAATAGATCAATGGAATAAAAAATGAAAGTCCAGAAATAAACCAATACATCTATGGCCAAATGATTTTTTTTAACAAGGTTACCAAAACACATCAAGGGAGACAGAATAGTCTTTTAGTAAATGATACTGGTACAGCTTGATATCTATATACAAAAGAATGCATTCTGCCTCACATCTTATACATAAAGTTAATTCAAAATGGATCAAAGACCTAAATATAAGAGGTAAAACTATAAAACTTTTAGCAAAAGCTTTAGCTGTCACGGGAGCCCAGGAAACACCCTATGAGTGTCAACCCTCAGAAATGTGCCGCCTAGAACAAGGGAAGGAGAGAAAATGAAGGGAGGGAAAATAGACTCAAGACTGGCACGAGACCTTAAGGGAAGTGTAAATTTGTAATTTATCATCATGAATGCCAAGGAATAACAAAAATAACAGAGTGAGGAAGTCCTGCCTGAAAAGGTATTACCTTTCATGCATCCTAACTGCCTGCACGTTAGAATCACTGAGATGATTTCTAAAATCCTCTGCCAGGCTGCATCTCAGACTGATTATATCAGAATCTCTGAGAATGAGATACAAACATTAGTGTTTTTTTAAACTACTCAGGAGATTCCAACACACAGACAAGCTTAAGAACCACAACTTTAGGAAAAAGGATTGGGCAGACGATGTTATGTAGCTTTCTATTAGAAATTATAACAGAGGGCATCATTTCTCTATTAGCCTTATATTATTACAGTAGCAAATAATTATAGCAAGAGAAGAAAGGAAGGAAATAGGGCAGATAAGGAAATTTTATAAATGGGGTTATTTTAATGGTGAATATACTATTTTAGACAGACATCTAAAAGGAGAAGAAAATATTGAGCTGCCTATCTTGACCAAAGTAGGTAATTCAAAGGGAGAATCTGATTAAGGGGAAAGAAAGTATCAACATTAGCTAAGGGAAATGAGAGAAGTTAAGGTAATAAATCCAAGACAAATGAGAAAAATCAGCTGTTCACTGCAGAGAGCCACAAAGCAAGAAATGAGGCAGAACTGCAGAAAGGATTGCATTCTTTCAACCATAAAAGTGAGAGCATTCAAGAATGTAAAAGGAAAAACATAAGTAGGGCCCAGTCACCACGCATAGTGCACAGTGCTGTTTTTGTTGCCCAGGCAACAGGAACCTGGTCCTCATGTTAATGAGAGGAAAGCACATAGTAAGGGAAAACCCAGGCAAACACAGTGCTAAATAATCAGAGTGGAGTCACACCTGGTGCAGGGGGCTTCCTGTGGGGAAAGCTAGGTAAGAACTGGGCTGGGATTAAAGTGAGAGGTTGTGAAGGGGATGGATTTATGTGTGAAAGCAGGAAATTGAAGCTTCTCTGGTGTCTATGGAGCTAAGTCGGTGGTTATGTCTCTCGGTGGTGATGTCTCCGTGTTGTCTCTTGACGTACCTTACAGTTCCCCTGGGAATGGAGAAACAAGTCAGCTGAGACTTGGCTGCCTCTCCTCTCAGGAAGGGGAAATACTGAATTTAAAAAAAAAAAAAAATATATATATATATATATATGGATAAATGCTTTACAGTGTTCTGTTGGTTTCTGCCAAACCTTAACATGAATCAGCCATAGATATACTTGTGTCCTCTCCCTCTTGAACCTCCCTCCCTCCCCCAGTCCCCATCCCACCCCTCTAGATTGATACAGAGTCCCAGTCTGAGTTCCCTAAGTCACACAGCAAATCCCCATTGGCTATGTATTTTGCATATGGTAATGTTAGTTCCCATGTTACTCTCTGCATACATCCCACCTTTTCCTTCCTCTCCCACTTCCGCTGTGTCCATAAAGCTGTTCTCTGTGTCTGTGTCCCCACTGCTGCTATGCAAATAGATTTATCAGTACCAACTTTCTAGGCTCCATATATATACATTAGTATACAATATTTGTTTTTCTCTTTCCGATTTACTTCACTCTGTATAATAGGCTCTAGGTTCATCCACCTCATTTGAACTGACTCAAATTCACTGCTTTCTATGGCTAATACCATGACAGAGTGACTAACTCATTTTGAGTCTACCCTAATGGCTCAGATAGTAAAATATTTGCCTGCATTGCAGGAGACCTGGGTTCAATCTCTGGATCAGGGAGATCTCCTGCAGAAGGCAATGGCTACCCACTCCAGCATTCTTACCTAGAGAATTCCACTGGCAGGCTATAGCCCATGGGATCACAAAGACTTGAACACAATTTAGCAACTAACATTTATGGCTGAGTAATATTCCATTGTATATATGTACCACAGATTCTTTATTCATTTATCTGTAAATGGACATCTATGTTGCTTTCATGTCCTAGCTGTTGTAAATAGTGCTACAATGAATATCAGGGTACATGTGTCTTTTTCAATTCTGGAAACAATGATTTTTGATGCAGGAAACATTACAATTTACAAAGTTCAACTTACTCTCCTTGAAATGTGCTAATATTGGTTTCTGTTGTTTTTACTCAGTTATCTTGCTTCTCTAGATACTGAAAAATTCTAGTTTTGTATTTAACATTTAAAATATTTTTAATATTGTGAAAGAATTATTGTTACAAATTGTCTCTGATATTTGAAGGTACTTTCATTTTTCACATACTAGGAAGATATTAAAATGCTTTACCTTTAAACAGTTTCTTTTTCAATGATTAAAGCAGAAATCAAAATGCTTAATGTTTTAGAGCAATATTACTGAAACGTCCCTGCACTCAAAAATTGCCTGGGAATTTAATACAGATTCTGCTGGTCTGAGGTAAGGCCTAAGATTCTGCATTTCTAGCCAGCTCCCAGGTAATGCCATTGCTATTTGCAAGAACTTCCAGCTACTTTGAGCAGCAAGAATTTAATTCATTATGGTAGATGCCAGGAAATAGAAATGATAATTTGGTGCTTAAATGCTGACCAAATATAATACTTTTACTTTGTGCATTTTTTCTTCATTTTGGAAACAATTTTTGTCATATTCATTTTTTTCTTATAGATTACTCAAGTAATGCATATTATAAAATATTCAGTTAATCTTAATTATGTTGAATAGATTCATAGTGCCTATCAGGTTTACTATATTCTTCTACTTTTCTGTATATTATTTCTATCAAGTTTTTAGAGTTTTTATATTGAAACTCCAACTAAAAATATTAATTCATCCACTTAAAAAATTAATTGTAATATATAGTGGAACTATATGTAACTTTGTTCTGTATTTTCCAAGTCTCCTGTAAATGTCTTATACTTTCATAGTTTAAAAAATAAAAAAGAAATAGAAAAAAAATCACTAATTGTAAAAATGGATAGAATAAAAAAAAAGGCTGTCTGAGGAGGCCTTACAAATAGCTGTGAGAAGAAGCGAAGCCAAAAGCAAAGGAGAAAAGGAAAGATATATCCATTTGAATGCAGAGTTCCAAAGAATAGCAAGGAGAGATAAGAAAGCCATCCTCAGCAATCAATGCAAAGAAATAGAGGAAAACAATAGAATAGGAAAGACTAGAGATCTCTTCAAGAAAATTAGAGATACCAAGGGAACATTTCATGAAAAGATGGGCACAATAAAGGACAGAAATGGTATGGAAGCAGAAGAGATTAAGAAGAGGTGGCAAGAATATACAGAAGACTGTACAGGAAAGATCTTCATGACCCAGATAATCACGATGGTGTGATCATTCACCTAGAATTAGATATCCTGGAATCTGAAGTCAAGTGGGCCTTAGGAAGCATCACTATGAACAAAGCTAGTGGAGGTGATGGAATTCCAGTTGAGCTATTTCA
Source organism: Bos indicus (assembly GCF_029378745.1). Taxonomy (NCBI): domain Eukaryota; kingdom Metazoa; phylum Chordata; class Mammalia; order Artiodactyla; family Bovidae; genus Bos; species Bos indicus. The sequence continues at coordinate 3,082,691 of NC_091772.1, read as the reverse complement.
AATCCTAAAAGATGATGCTGTGAAAGTGCAGCACTCAATATGTCAGCAAATTTGGAAAACTCAGCAGTGGACACAGGCCTGGAAAAAGTTAGTTTTCACTCCAATCCCAAAGAAAGGCAATGCCAAACAATGCTCAAACTACTGCAAAATTGCACTCACCTCACATGCTAGTAATGCTCAAAATTCTCCAAACCAGGCTTCAGCAATACATGAACCATGAACTTCCAGATGTTCAAGCTGGTTTTTAAAAAGGCAGAGGAACCAGAGATCAAATGGCCAACATCCACTGGATCATCAAAAAAGCAGGAGAGTTCCAGAAAAGCATCTACTTCTGCTTTATTGACTATGCCAAAGCCTTTGACTGTGTGGATCATGATAAACTGTGGAAAATTCTGAAAGAGATGGGAATACCAGACCACCTGACCTTCCTCTTAAGAAACCTGTATGCAGGTCAGGAAGCAACAGTTAGAACCGGACATGGAACAACAGTTTAGTTCAGTTCAGTTGCTCAGTTGTGTCTGACTCTTGCGACCCCATGAATCACAACAGACCAGGCCTCCCTGCCCATCACCAACTCCTGGAGTCCACCCAAACCTGTGTCCATTAAGTCGGTGATGCCATCCAACCATCTCATCCTCTGTCGTCCCCTTCTCCTCCTGCCCTCAATCTTTCCCAGCATCAGGGTCTTTTCAAGTCAGTCAGCTCTTCGCACCAGGTTGCCAAAGTATTGGAATTTCAGCTTCAAAATCAGTCCTACCAATGAACACCCAGGACTGATCTCCTTTAGGGTGGGATGGTTGGATCTCCTTGCAGTCCAACAGACTGCTTTCCTGGTCTGATGGAACAACAGACTGGTTCCAAATAGGAAAGGGTGTACGTCAAGGCTGTATATTGTCACCCTGCTTATTTAACTTATATGGAGAGTACATCATGAGAAATTCTGGGCTGGAAGAAGCACAAGCTGGAGTCAAGATTGCTGGGAGAAATATCAATAACCTCAGATATGCAGATGACACCACCCTTATGGCAGAAAGTGAAGAGGAACTAAAAAGCTTCTTGATGAAAGTGAAAGATCAGAGTGAAAAAGTTGGCTTAAAGCTCAACATTCAGAAAACGAAGATCATGGCATCTGGTCCCATCATTTCATGGCAAATAGATGGGGAAACAATGGAAACAGTGGCTGACTTTATTTTTGGGGGCTTCAAAATCACTGAAGATGGTGATTGCAGCCATGAAATTAAAAGATGCTTACTCCTTGGAAGGAAAGTTATGTCCAACCTAGATAGCATATTCAAAAGCAGAGACATTACTTTGCCAACAAAGGTCCGTCTAGTCAAGGCTATGGTTTTTCCAATGGTCATGTATGGATATGAGAGTTGGACTATAAAGAAAGCTGAGAGCCAAAGAACTGAGGCTTTTGAACTGTGGTGTTGGAGAAGACTCTTTAGAGTCCCTTGGACTGCAAGGAGATCCAATCAGTCCATCTTAAAGGAGATCAGTCCCGGGTGTTCATTGGAAGGGCTGATGTTGAAGCTAAAACTCCAATACTTCAGCCACCTGATGCAAAGAGCTGATTCATTTGAAAAGATCCTGATGCTGGGAAAGATTGAGGGCAGGAGAAGGGAACGATAGAGGATGAGATGGCTGGATGGCATCACCGACTCAATGGACATAGGTTTGGGTGGACTCTGGGAGTTGGTGATGGACAGGGAGGCCTGGCATGCTGTGGTTCATGGGGTTGCAAAGAGTCGGACATGACTGAGCAACTGAACTGAAAAGTAAAAAATGTCCATATTCATTCTCCACTCTTTTCTTCCCTCAGTCTCTTTCCTCTGTGGATAATAAATCCTTAGGTATAATAAGCATTTTTTATGTATAAATAAAAATAAAATGTGAGTAGTATAATGAGTACTTTGGTATTTACTGAGAACTTTTAATTCTATTTAAATACACACACGTATGTACAAACTTCTCTCACATAAAATATGAGAGAATCATATTATATGAAATTTTCTCTGCTTGATTTTTAGAAAATTTATCAACCTCTAACTGACATCTCTCTGTGTCAGTATTCATTTGATTTTGTGACTATTACATTCTATTGATTGACATTATTTCCATATTATGTACCTTTATACATTTAGACCTATTTTTCTTCCCTTAAATATTACTTTTTAATACATTTTAAGTTTTTGGGGGTGGACAAATATACTTTTGTTGCTGTTTTGAGTGAGATCTTTATATAGGTCATTGTTAGCACATTGACATGTCTGTGCTGTGTGTGTGTTTATTTTACTTTTAGACACCTTTCAAGTTTCTCATATACCTGTTACATATTTTTATTTCATTATTTTGAATTTTAATGTAATATCTTAGAATTTTTTCTAGTTTTTGCTAATATTTTTTTTTCCTAGGATTCTTTAGATTATTTTGCATAATGGGGATTTGTGGAATTAATGCCTTATTTTATGGGACACTCCTAACATTTTATCATTAATATTTGCCATAGTTTCCCTGCCACACTATGTCAAATTTAGTTAGTCTCCTTTATCAGCATCCTAATTTTGAATTTTTAAAATTGGGAGTGACTAATACATTCTATTCGATACTTTCCAACAATGATTAAGATGTTTTGCTCATTTATTCTTTAATCTAGTGATTTAGCATAAATACACTTCTTATTGTCTTGTAGTTGTTGGTTTTTAAATTTTTATTTTTGATAATAGCCATCCTAATGGAACTGGGAAAGGACTGCAATTTGAAGGAGGTGATCAGAGTAGGCTTTGGTGAGACGGGGGCATTTAAGAGTTGACAAAGTTGAGGCAGATACTTGGGAAGCAAGCTTTCTAGGAAGAACTGTGGGTTCTGAGGCAGAAACCCACCAGGGGTGTCTAAGGAAGAGCAATGGGAAACCAGAATGGCTGCAGCAGCCTGAGCAGATGGGAGCGAGGAAGGGAGGAGGTAAGATGGGAGCCCTGGGGGTGTTTCAAACAGTCCTCTGTTCACGTCCTATTCTTACACTACTCCTGCATTCCTAAAATAAACCTTCCTCCATCACTTTGCATTGTTAATATTGCAAGTTGTTGCTATAGTGAATTTGAAAATGTTTTATTCATTATATTTGCATTAAGCTTAATATCTACTTTATTATTGCTGCTTGTTAGGCATAATGCCAGTGGGTTTTATTTTCATGTTTTCTTTTTAATGTGATTAAATAGACTATAAATGCCAAAGACATTACTTACTAATTAAAATTTGGATAAAAACACCCCGTAAAACAAGCAAAAATTGCTGTCAAATTAGAGTCATGGGGTGTGTAATGGGTTAGATCTTTGACTATCTTCACGTTTTTTGATAACACTGGTTTGTTTACTCATGTCAGGGAACCGAGTGGTATGGAGTGTACGCGAAATGGACCTTCGTCTTCTCTGGACGTCTGGTGGCCTGTGGGGCCAAGGTCAGCGCCAAGGTCATGGCCAAGGGCAGGTGTGTGCAGGCACACAGGACCCCCGGAAGCCCCTGGAGGAAGTACCTCTATACACAGGCGTTCAAAGGCCTACAGAGCTGCTTTGTCTCCACTGCCAAGAGCCTGAATGGAGGCCGTTAGAAAGGAGGGAGGGCTGCACTTCACATCCATCTGCTGCCCAAGGACACAGAGCCCCTGGCCTGGTATTGATGGCTCCAAGGCTCAAACATCTAAACCCACAAGAGCTTGTCCAGCTACAAGCCAGAAATGTGTTAGGGCAGAGCACAGGCAGAGGCGGATGTGTTTTCCAGCATTGCATCTGTAAGGATTTGGGCTAGAATAAGCTACAATGCACCAAAAGCAAAGACCACTCTAAGGCCAGGGCCCAGGTATGTGTGTGTGTGTGTGTATTTCAGTAAAAGGAAATAAAGAATTGGATTAAATTTTTAATCTGTAAAACCACTGAGAGTAATTCCTTCCTAGCCAATCCTCTGGGCTCTGTCCAGGCTTCTGTCCTTACTCTATTCAAGTCAAGTCGAGTTTTCATATGTTGTCATCTGGCTTTTCCAACAGAAAGCATTGGACGGAGCAAAGAGTAGCAAAACCATTTTCATCTCAGAGTGGCTCCACCTTGGTAGTGGTTCAGAGCGATGACCAGTACAGTAGCATCACACACCCTGCAGGGTTTCCTGTGTTCATATAGGAACAGAGCTGAGGGCGGATTATTTAATATAGTTTGGTGAGGCTTTTCATTTATAAACCAAGAGCCATAAACTTAATGTTGGCTGCTTTCCCAATTAGTTCTTTAGTCATTGGAAAGGAAATTTTCATTAAGCAGATCTAATGCCATCTTGAAGTTTTTGTAAAGTTTAATAAGTAATTTCAGTTTCAAAGCTGAGTTAAACTGCCTCCAACACTTTACTATTCTTTCCACTTTGTTACCAGAAGGAGACTGGTTAACGTCATTTTTCTCTGTGTTTGGACATTTCCTCAGCGCATACAATAAAGGCTACTGGTGCCCAAATCCACGTCCTCTCAGCAAACTCCCAGATTCACTGCAGCTGTAGTTCACACCATCCACCCCGCATCCCCTCAATCATCCATACCTCTCCACTGGCGTCTCTGCCTGGAGGCTTATTAGGCACCAAGGGAGCTTGCTCTGCCTGCATGCCAGCCAGCACTGTGGATTTAATGTTCCCAGTAGCAACCTTCACCCAATGAACTGGAGCTGTTGCAGAGACACCCCAGCTTCCCTGTCGCTCAGTGGGGCACACTTCCTGCAAGACTGAGACACCAATAATAGGCTCACGCGCACATACTTACTGCCTTTCCCACCCCATTTCAGTACCCCCTCCCTTGCTGCACTTCCTCCGTCACCTCCCAAATAAACTACTTGTAGCCACATCCTTGCCTTAGGGTCAGCTTTTAGAGCAACTCAAACTAAAATAGGTCAAAAGCAGGAAAAGCTGAAGGCTTTCCCTAAATCACACAGAACTCAAAGCACCTAAAGTAATCTATGTGAAGATAAAAAGATGAGTGGCAGATGGCATCACTCTGCCAGAGATGGGAAGTTAAAATAAATAGCAACCAAATACCAAAAACATGAATAGACAGAAAAACTCCCATCCAGATGTCGGTGTATTTGAAGCACAGAGAAAGTGGAATTTGGTCCTAGGCAAGGGCAACACCCCAATGCCCTGGCTTCTTCTGCATCCCAGCTGGTTTCCCTTTCTGACTTCCCCTTGGTATGTGTGTCCCTTTCTCTGACTGTTGTCAGAGGGATGGGTATTTTCCTGTGTTCATTATTTCCAGAGCAGACAGATTTGCATTAGCCTCATGTACTTCTAAGCATTGGTGTCAGCAGCTTCTTGTGCTCCAGATCACATCCTCACGACCCGCATTTTTTACAGCAACCAGCTTGGTGAAGGTGTCACCTGACAGCCACTTGCATTAACCACAGCAACTATTCAGCCTTTCTGCCACGCAGCTTCTCTTTTGCCATCTATTAAGATGCCTTCAGGAAACCACTCAGCTGTTCTGAAGTGTGTACAATACTGAAAGTGCAAAGTCATGCACTACATTCTAGGACAATTCTTGACCAATGGGACAAGAAAGCTGATGGGTTATTTCTTGCTTGTCCTTCTGCTGGACAAGCTTGAGGTGTATTCCGTTTTGAATAACTTATTAGAGCGCCCCTGGAGGACTGAGCCACAATTGTCCAAGGTGGTGCTCGGCTTTATAATACTTCGTTTTACCCTTTCCCATCTCCCACTCCAATTCCTTAGGATGGAACTACACAAAGTAAACCTCCTGCATACACATCCTGTCCAGCTCAGCTTTCTGGGAAGCCTATTGCTTCTTAGGTCCACCTTCTAGAATGACTTTCCCGTTTCTCCTTTTCCAATGTCTCCTCATACACCTTCCCAGCTCAATTGCTCTCTGACACCATCATGATCTCATCTTGGCTTCCAATGAACAAAGGTGTAAACATTTGAAAACTAGACTGTTACTCCTGATTCACTACTGGTAAGTAATTAACCTTTGTGAAGAAATGAGAGAACGTTTAGGACTTTTAACTTCTGGATCTTCTTGTTAGATTTTGAGAACTTTCCTCATTTCTCACTTGATGGTTCTTCTCCATAAATCTTCACATTTCCTTGGGGTCTCACTTGATGGTTCTTCTCCATAAATCTTCACATTTCCTTGGGGTGTTCAGTATTTATGTCAGTGGCTATAGATTCTGTGGGATTTGTGGATTCAGACAAACGCATATTGCTGTTCACAGCTCTTGGATGGGCAATGATGAGAATACAGAGCAGCTGAGATGCAATTGCTGAGATTAATCAAAGGATGAAATAGGATAAACTTTGCACATAGTCAGAGCAAGTCATATGAAGAATTCTGTAAGTGTGGCAAGTCAAGTATTGACAGGGTGTCATGGTGGAGAGAGAAACCATCTGGTCAAAGCTAGAAGAAAGCTGACTTCACGAAGTTCTTCACTCAGGAAATAAAAGATGCTCCGTGGTGGACTGCCAAGAGACCAGCAAAGCCATGGTCAATTTTGCAACAATGGCAAAAATGGTTGTGGTTGGTTGGCAAAGGCATCATGAAGGTGAATATTTTTCTGTTTAATAATTAGACATTTTTGGCAGCTCTAAATTTCAAGCTCCAAAAGCATTTCAACAATATTGGCACTATATCGTTGAACAGCATGTTTATCTTCCTCAAGGTTGAGCGTTAGAGTTAAGAAGTCTATCTTTTCTGAGGTTATAATGTCTTAATACATGATTTATTAAAGCACTATAACTCTCCATGCCTCTTGGATATTTTGGCTTGTTTATGAAAATTTCATTGTTATGCATGTGTAGATGGCAATTTGAATGACCTAGAAAGAACAAGACGTTAAAGGCAATGATTACACAATTTGTGCCATCCCTAATTACCATGTTTTATTTTCTGAGAGCTACAGATGTTAGACTACTTATTACAGTCTGTTCAAATATTATTTATGTCACACAAAAAGATGTTTGTTAGCTTGAAATATATAAGCAAATTCTATGTATTTCTTTAAATTAAAAAACAGATATCAAGATATATTATTCATTCTCTTGTGTAAGTAAAATGAGGAGCTAAACTAGTTGAGGTCTTTAAAGCCTTCTCAACTCAGAGTGTGGTCTTTAGTCCAGCAGCATCAGCATCACCTATTAGCTTCTGGAAATGCAGAATCCTGGGCCCCACCCTGGAACTACTGACTGAAAATCTGGATTTTATTAAGATGTTCACTGATTCACGAATACATTAAGGTTTGGGAAGCCTTGACCTACTTTTCTATAGAGCTATAATTCTTCAAGGAAATCAAACCAGTCAATCCTAAAGGAAATCAACCCCGAATATTCATTGGAAGGAGTGTTGCTAAAGCAGAAGTTCCAATACTTTGACCACCTAATGTGAACAGCTGACTCATTGCAAAGACTGAGGGTAGAAGGAAAAGGGAGTGGCAGAGGATGAGATGGTTACATAGCATCACCGACTTAACGGATGAATTTGAGCAAACTCTGGGAGATAGTGGAGGACAGAGGAGCCTGGTGTGCTACAGTCCATAAAGTCACAAGAGTCGGACATGACTTAGCAACTGAACAATGACAACAACAATAATTTTGCAAGTTTTCAGAGCTAACTTTGGCCTTAAATGCAATGATGTCTGACGCATGAGATGTCCTCAGATCATCTGGTGACCAGTGGTACTTGGGTTTTACAATATATATGTTTTGAAATATTAATTTCTAGTATATTTTAAAACAATTATTTTTTTTCAATAGAGTGTCTTCCTCCTAGGCTGAGAGGATTGGCTTATAAATCTCAGAATATATGAGCAATCCATAGAAATTAAAAATGGAGAAAAATTTAAGAAAAGTCTCTCAAGGAAAGCTTTCTTAGAAATTCTCAGATATAGGGTTTCTGAGAAACATCTGAATTCTGAATACATTTTCGATTACCAGGTTAAAGCATTTTGTTCTATGAACAACATTTAAATGCACAGATAATTTGCAAAATGCAAAGTGAAATGAGATAGCATTTTCTACTTACCATGTTGGAAAAAAGTTTGCCAGTGTTAAAAAGGTTGCTAACATTCAGCAATCATAAGTAGGTACACAAATAATGACCTGAGAAGATGTATATTTTTGAAATGGAGCAATCAAGTTTCAGTCCAATATGTATAGCCAGACACAATTTTATAGTTTAAATTTTATATACAATATATACACATTTCAGAATAAGCATAAAAAAAAGTTGGAAAGAACAACATCAAGCTCTTAGCAATGGTTAGTTACCTCAAGGGCAGGGAATTCAAGAACAGACATTTGAACACATATATGATGCGATTGGTGATGGGGGAAACACTTGATTAGCTATCCAAGGGAATAAAAATCCATGTTGGAGTAGGCTGTTAAAACTTCTATTTTATTTTTAAAATTTTTAATTTATTTTTATTTTATATTGGTGTGTGGTTGATATACAATGTTCTGTTAGTTTCAGGTGTACACTAAAGTGATTCAGTTATACATATATATGTGTGTGTGTGTGTGTGTGTGTGTATCCGTTCTTTTTCAGATTCTCTTCCCATATAGGTTATTACAGAATACTGAGTGAGTTCTCTGTGCTATACAGTAGATCCTTGTTGATTTTTTATTTTATATGTAGTAGAGTATATAAGTGTGAGTATATATATATATATATATATATATATATATATATATATATAAGTAGAGTATATAAGTATATAAGTGAAAAAGTGAAAGTGTGAGTTACTCCATCATGTGTAACTCTATGCAACCCCAGGGATTATAGCCCATTAGGGCTCCTCTGGTCATGGAATTCTCCAGGCAAGAATACTGGAATGAGTAGCCATTCACTTCTCCAGGGGATCTCCCTGACCCCAGAATCAAATCTGGGGCTACTACATTGCAGGCAGTTTCTTTACCATCTGAGCTACCAGGGAATCAAGGCATATGTTAACTGCAAGCTCTTAATTTATCCCTCCTCTCCCCCCTTTCTCCTTTGGTAACCATAAGTTTGTATTTGAAGTCTGTGAGTGTGTTTCTGTCTTGTAACGTCTGTTCATTTGTATCGTCTTTTTAGGTCCCACATGTAGGTACTGTCATGTGACATTTATCTTTCACTGTATGACTTAGTATGACAATCTCTAGATCCGTCCATGTTGCTGCAAATGGCATTGTTTCATTCTTTTTAATGGCTGAGTAGTATTCCATTATATATATGTACCACATCTTCCTCATCCATTCCTTTGTCAATGGACATTTAGGTAAAACGTTATTTTTTTTTAAATTTATTTTTTAATTGAAGGATAATTGCTTTACAGAATTTTGTTATTTTCTGTCAAACCTCAACATGAATCAGCCATAGATATACATATATCCCCTCCCTTTTGAACCTCCCTCCCATCTACCTCCCCATACCACCCCCCCCCACCCCCCAGGTTGATACAGGACCCCTGTTTGAGTTTCCTGAGCCATACAACAAATTACCGTTGGCTATCTATTTTACATATGGTAACGTAAGTTTCTGTGTTACTCTCTCCATACATCTCACCCTCTCCTCCCCTCTCCCCTTGTCCGTAAGCCTATTCTCTATGTCTGTTTCTCCATGGCTGCCCTGTAGGTAAATTCTTCAGTACCATTTTTCTAGATTCCATATATATGCGTTAGAATATATTTATCTTTTTCTTTCTGACTCACTTCATTCTGTATAATAGGCGCTAAGTTCATTCACCTCATTAGAACTGACTCAAATGCATTCCTTTTTATGGCTTATATTCCATTGAATATATGTACCACAGCTTCTTTATCCATTCATCTTGTCAATGGACAAGATCTAGGTTACTTCCATGTTCTGCTGCTGCTGCTGCTGCTAAGTCGCTTCAGTTGTGTCCAACTCTGTGCGACCCCATAGACGGCAGCCCACCAGGCTCTGCCATCCTTGGGATTCTCCAGGCAAGAACACTGGAGTGGGTTGCCATTTCCTTCTCCAATGCATGAAAATGGAAAGTGAAAGTGAAGTCGCTCAGTTGTGTCCGACTCTTAGTGACCCCATGGACTGCAGCCTACCAGGCTCCTCCGTCCATGGGATTTTCCAGGCAAGAGTACTGGAGTGGGGTGCCATTGCCTTCTCCGATAGTGGCTGTATTAATTTACATTCCCACCAACAGTGCAAGAGTACTCCCTTTTCTCCACACCCTCTCCAGCATTTATTGTTTGTAGAGTTTCTCATGATGGCCATTCTGACCAGTGTGAGGTGATATCTCATTGTAGTTTTGATTTGCATTTCCCTAATAATGAGTGATGTTGAACATTTTTCATGTGTTTGTTAGCCATCTGTATGTCTTTTTGGAGAAATGTCTGTTTGGGTCCTTTTCAAATTTTATGATTGGGTTTGTTTTTCTGGTATTGAGTTGTATAAGCTGCTTGTATATTTTGGAAGCTAATCCTTTGTCGGTTGCTTCATTTGCTATTATTTTCTCCAATTCTGAGGGTTGTCTTTTCGCCTTGCTTATAGCTTCCTTTGCTGTGCAAAAGCTTTTAATTTTAATCAGGCCCCACTTGTTTACTTTTGTTTTTATTTCCATTACTCTAGGACGTGGGTCATGGAGAAGGCAATGGAACTCACTCCAGTGTTCTTGCCTGGAGAATCCCAGGCATGGAGAAGCCTGGTGGGCTGCCGTCTGTGGGGTCGCACAGAGTCAGACACAACTGATGAGACTTAGCAGCAGCAGCAGCAGGAGGTGGGCCATAGAGGATCTTGCTTTGATTTATGTCATTGAGTGTTCTGCCTCTGTTTTCCTCTAAGAGTTTTATACTTTCTGGTCTTACATTTAGATCTTTAATCCATTTTGAGTTTATCTTTATGTATGGTGTTAGGAAGTGTTCTAATTTCATTCTTTTACACATAGCTGTCCAGTTTTCCCAGCACCATTTATTGAAGAGGCTGTTTTTGCCCCATTGTATATTCTTGCCTCCTTTGTCAAAAATAAGGTGCCCATAGGTGCGTGGGTTGTTCTCTGGGCTTTCTATCTTGTTCCATTGGTCTATATTTCTGTTTTTGTGCCAGTATCCTACTGTCTTGATGACTGTAGCTTTATAGTACAATCTGAAATCAGGAAGGTTGACTCCTCCAGCTCCATTCTTCTTTCTTAAGGCTACTTTGGCTATTCGGGGTCTTTTGTGTTTCCATATGAATTGTGAATTTTTTTGTTCTAGTTCTATGAAAAACGCCACTGGTAATTTCATAGGGATCACATTGAATCTGCAGATTGTGTTTGTAGTATAGTCATTTCACAATATTGATTCTTTCTACCCAGGAACATGGAATATCTCTCCATCTATTTATGTAGTCTTTGATGTCTTTCATCAGTGTCTTATAATTTTTTGTGTACAGTTCTTTTGTCTCCTTAGGTAAGTTTATTCCTAGATATTTAATTCTTTTCGTTGCAATGGTGAATGGGATTGATTCCTTAATTTCTCTTTCTGATTTTTCATTGTTAGTGTATGGAAATGCAAGTGATTTCTGTGAATTGATTTTGTGTCCTGCAACATTGCTAAATTCACTGATTGGCTATAGCAATTTTCTGATAGTATCTAGGATTTTCCATGTACAGTATCATGTCATCTGCAAACAGTGAGAACTTTACTTCTTTTCTGATCTGGATTCCTTTTATTTCTTTTTCTTCTCTGACTGCTGTAGCTAGGACTTCCAAAACCATGTTGAATAATAGTGGCGAAAGTGGACACCCTTGTCTAGTTCCTGATCTTAGGGGGAATGCTTTCACTGTTTCACCATTGAGAATAATGTTTGCTGTAGGCTTATCATATATGGCCTTTACCATGTTGAGGTAGGTTCCTTCTATGCCCATTTTTTGAAGAGTTTTAATCATAAATGGGTGCTGTATTTTGTCAAAGGCTTTTTCTGCATCTGTTGAGGTTATCATATGGTTTTTATCTTTCAATTTGTTAATGTGGTGTATCACATGGATTGATTTGCATATATTGAAGAATCCTTGCATCTCTGGAATAAACCCAATTTGATGATGGTGTATGAGAGTTTTAATGTGCTGTTGAATTCTGTTTGCTAAAATTTTGCTGAGGATTTTTGAATCTATGTTCATCAGTGATATTGGCCAGTAGTTTTCTTTTTTTGTGTTGTCTTTGGTTTTGGTATCAGGGTGAAGGTGGCCTCGTAAAATGAGTTTGGAAGTGTTTCATCCTCTTCAATTTTTTGGAAGAGTTTTAGAAAGATAGGCATTAGCTCTTCTCTAAATGCTTGATAGAATTCTCCTGTGAAGCCATCTGGTCCTGGGCTTTTGTTTTTTGGGAGATTTCAATGCTTCAACTTCAGTGCTTGTAATTGGGTTGTTCATAATTTCTATTTCTTCTTGGTTCAGTAATGGAAGGTTGAACTTTTCTAAGAGTCTGTCCATTTCTTCCAGGTTATCCATTTCATTGCCATATAGTTGTTCATAATAGTCTCATAATCCTTTGTATTTCTTCACTGTCTGTTGTAAACTCTCCTTTTTCATTTCTAATTTTGTTGATTTGATTCTTCTCTCTTTTTTTCTTGATGAGTCTGGCTAAAGGTTTGTCAGCTTTGTTTATCTTCTCAAAGAACCAGCCTTTAGTTTTAGTAATCTTTACTACTGTTTCTTTCATTTCTTTTTCATTTATTTCTGGTCTGATATTTATGATTTATTTCCTTCTGCTAATTTTGGGGAGTTTTTGTTCTTCTTTTTTCCAGTTGTTTTAGGTGTATAGTTAGGTTGTCTATTCGATGTTTTCCTTGTTTCTTGAGGTAGGATTGTATTGCTATAAACTTTCTTCTTAGAACTGCTTCTGTTGCATCCCATAGTTGTCATATTTTCATTTTCATTTATTTCTAGAAATTCTTTGATTTCCCTTTTGATTTCTTCAGTAACCTGTTAGTTATTTAGAAAGGTATTGGTTAATCTCCATTGTTTGTGTTTTTTTACAATTCTTTTCCTGTAATTAGTATCTAGTCTCATAGCATTGTGGTCAGAAACGATGCTTGATATGATTTCAATTTTCTTAAATTTACTGAGGTTTGATTTGTGGCCCAAGATGTGGTCTATCCTGGAGAATGTTCCATGAACACTTGAGAAGAAGGTGTATTCTTCTGCATTTGAGTGGAATGTCCTGAAGATATCAATGAAATCCATCTCATCTAATGTATCATTTAAGACTTAGGTTTCCTTATTAATTTTCTGTTTTGATGATCTGTCCATTGGTGTGAGTGGGGTGTTAGTCTCCTACTATTATTGTGTTACTGTCAGTTTCTCCTTTTATGTCTGTTAGTGTTTGTCTTATGTATTGAGATCTCCTATGTTGGATGCATAGATATTGGCAATTGTTATGTCTTCCTCTTAAATTGATCCCTTGATCATTATGCAGTGTCCTTCCTTATCTCTTGTAATATTTTTTATTTTAAGGTCTATTCTGTCTGATATGAGTATTGCTATTCCAGCTTTCTTTTGCTTGCCATTTGCATGCAATATATTTTTTCCATCCTCTCACTTTCGGTCTATATGTGTCTACAGGTCTGAAGTGGGTTTCTTGTAGACAGCATATATATGGGTCTTGTTTTTCTATCCATTCAGCTAATGTGTTTCTTTTGGTTGGAGCATTTAATCCATTTACATTTAAAGTAATTATAGATTTATATGTTCCTATTGGTATTTTCTTAATTGTTTGAGGTTTGATTTTGTAGATCATTTTTCTTCTCTTATATTTCTTGACTATATAAGTCCCTTTAACATTTGTTGCAAAGCTGGTTTGGTGGTACTGAATTCTCTTAACTTTTGCTCGTCTGAAAAGCTTTTGATTTCTCCATCAATTTTGAATGAGATCCTTGCCGGGTAGAGTAACCTTGGTTGTAGATTTTTCCCTTTCAGCACTTTAAATACATCCTGCCATTCCCTTCTGGCCCGCAGTTTCTGCTGAAAGATCAGCTGTTATGGGGATTGCCTTGTATGTTACTTGTTGCTTTTCCTTTGCTGCTTTTAATATTCTTTCTTTGTTTTTAACCTTCGTTAGTTTTATTAGTATGTGTCTTTGGCATGTTTCTCCTTGGGTTTATCCTGTATGGGACTCTGTGTCTCTTGGACTTGATCAACTATTTTCTTTTCCATGTTAGGGAAAATTTAAACTATAATCTCATCAAAAAATTTCTCATACCTTTTCTTGCTATCTTCTTCTTCTGGGACCCCTATAATTCAAATGTTGGTGTGTTTGATATTGGCCCAGAGGTTTCTGAGACTATCCTCAGTTCTTTTCATTCTTTTTACTTTGTTCTGCTCTCTGGAAGTTATTTCCACAATTTTATCTTCCAGTTCACTGATTTGCTCTTCTGCTTTAGATATTCTGCTATTTATTCCTTCTGGAGTATTTTTAATTTCAGCAATTCTTCTGTTTGTCTCTGTACATTTATTCTTTAATTCTTCTATGTCTTTGTTAATTGATTCTTGCATTTTCTCCATTTTGTTTTCAAGGTTTTTGATCATCTTTACTGTCATTATTCTGAATTATTTTTTCAGGTAGTTTGCCTATTTCCTCTTCATTTACTTGGACTTCTGGGTTTCTAGCTAATTCTTTCATTTGTGCAGTATTTCTGTGCCTTTTCATTATTATTATTTTTTAAAACTCATTGTGTTTGAGGTCTCCTTTTCACAGGCTTCAAGGTTGAATTCTTTCTTCCTTTTGGTTTCTGTCCCCCTGTGGTTGGTGCAGTGGTTTGTTTAAGCTTCGTATAGGGTGTGATTTATGCTGAGTTTTTTTCCCCCACTCTGATGGGCAAGGCTGAGTGAGGTGGTAACTCTGTCTGCTGATTATTGGGTTTGTATTTTTGTTTTGTTTGTTGTTTGGATGAGGTGACCTACACAGGGTGCTACCTGGTGACTGAGTGATGCCAGGTCTTGTATTCAAGTGGCTTCCTTTGTGTGAGTTCTCACTTTTCGATACTCCCTAGGTAAGTTCTCTGGTATTCTAAGGTCTTGGAGTCAGTGTTTCCACTCCATAGGCTCGGGGCTTGATCTCTGGTCAAGAAGGAAGATTCCACAAATGGTTTGCTATGGCTTTAATTGAGATTAAAACACATACCCAAAATGAGAAACCAAAGATGAATCCCAAACAAATAGCAGTTACAAAATCAGGCAAATAATAATTAAAATAATGGAATATATACATATACATCAATAAGCAAAATCAAAACAGTCCAACAAAAATAAAGTACAATAGATTGACCCAGTGAACAAAGGAAATCAAAAATTATATTTACCAGTTTAGAACAAAACTAACTAAAGCACAAACTGGAAAACAAAACTAAAGCAAGATGGCAACTGGGGAATAAAACAATGAAAACACAACTAACAAATATGTTGAGAGGAAAGGAAAGAAAGAAAAGAAGGAAAGAATAGATATGCAAAGCTAAATAGAGGTAGATAAAGAAGATTTATATACATTAAAGATTAAGTTCAAGGGGAAAAGAACAGTAGGAAAAACAAAGGAATAATTGTAGAAAAATTAATAATAGGTTTTAAAAAAATTTTTTTAAATGAGGAAAAAAAAAAAGGGAAAATTCCACAGAACTGCAAGAGGCAGAGGTTTATAACAACAGGAAAAAATATGATTAAAAAAAACCTCAAAACTTAATTAGATTTCATAGTGCCAATAAAATCAACATACAGCAAGGGGGCACGGAAGAAAAAAAAAGGAAAAAAATCCAAAAGAATCTACAGAACAAGTCAAATCATAAGAATAATAAGTGTTTTTCTTAAGTCGTTGCTGTCAGGAATCCTTTCCCTTGCCTGGAGTCACAGTCCACCTCACCTCCCTAGGATGCCCTCCAACACTGTGCTGGTCTCTGGACCTGCTGTGAGGGCAGCTCAGATTCTAATCTGGTCATACTCCTGTGTGTTCTTGCCTCCAATGTCCATAGCTATCAGAACCAGTGCATTTTCCTTTGTGGGAGCTCTCAATGACCTTTTATATATTCTGTGCAACACAGAGTCTGTCTAGTTGATCGTGTGGATTTAATCTGCAGCTTGTACAGCTGGTGGGAAGGTTTTAGGTCTTCTTCCTTAGCCACACTGCCCCTGGGTTTCAATTGTGGTTTTATTTCCATCTCTTCGTGTGGGTCGTCCACTGGGGTTTGCTCCTGAGGCTGCCCTGG
Organism: Bos indicus; assembly: GCF_029378745.1. Lineage (NCBI taxonomy): Eukaryota > Metazoa > Chordata > Mammalia > Artiodactyla > Bovidae > Bos > Bos indicus. The sequence continues at coordinate 3,066,472 of NC_091772.1, read as the reverse complement.
AGGACTTGGGTTTGCCCCTGTGAGGGCCAGGTGTGGACGTGGTGCAGCTGCTTGCGTCGCAGGGTTTCTGGCAGCACCAGGCACTCAGGAGAGTTGGTGGCTAGGGCAACAGGAAATACAGTGTTCTAGAAGGTTATGGCAACCAGTATTGGCCAACAAACTCTGGTATTCTTGCCTGGAGAACCCCCGCCGACAGAGAAGACTGTAGGCTACAGTCCACAGGGTCGCAAAGAATTGGAAATGACTTAAGCGACCATGCATGCATAGACACAAGATTTTTTTTTTTTTTTTTTGCCTCTGGCAGCTCTTCCTCAGTGAGGGTTGAGTGTGAAGGTGGTGCAGCTGCTTGGGTCACGGGGATCCTGGTTGTGCCAAGTGTGCAGGGACACGGACTGGCTCAGCCACTGGAGTTATGACCCTGTCAAAGTCTTTTTTCAAGCCTCTGGAAGCTGATGATCAGAAAGCCTCTTTGCCTAGTCTTTCTCTGTAGCTCTGCCCATTCAGACATTTAGAGGGCTCCTTTGCCTGGGGTCCTGCTGGGGGTCCTATTCTGTAAATTGGCACGTCAGGCACTTAAAGGGGTATCCTGGGTAGGGTCCTATTCTGTAGGTCAGTGTATCAGGCGCTTGATGGGCCAGTCTCTCTATTGTTCAGCCGCTGATACTGGCTCATGGGGAGATGGCTCCATCCCCTACGCATGACTCAGCAGTATTGCCTTGCTTCCATGGATGCCTGGCTGTCCTCCACGGGCATTCCCCGCCTCAGTCTCCTCCCTCACGTTCCCTCATTCCCTCTCTCTGCACTCAACAGCAGCTCTTGCCCTGGGATTGCTCCACAATCCCCAAACTCCAGCTCCCAGCCACTTCACCTACTTGGAGACCTGTGTCTCTGTTCTGGGTACATATGGCTGCTGCAAGGACTTTCTCAATCTCATTTCATTTAGGCTGTCACTGATCAGCTGTTTCATTCTCAGCCTTAAATGTTTCTCCTCTGACTCAGACAATTGCCCTGATGTGGAGATCAGACCCTTGCTTCAGTTCCCCCACCTGCCGAGAGCAGGTCCAGTCCTAGTAACACTCCTGTTTTTTCCCCTAGTTCCTTCATCCCACTAAGTTTTATGAGGTTCTATATATTCTTTTCTGCTGGTCAGGTCCTCCTGCCTGCTCTCAGCTGGTGTTCTGCAAGCACTTCTGTGTCTGAAGGTGTGTTCCTGGTGTATCCGTGGAGAGAGCTGTATTCCACATCCACGTCCACCTACTCCACCACCTTGTTCTTGACCCCATTGTTTTAAATCTAGTGCACTTGTAGGGTATTTCTTATTCTTATTGGACATCAAGGAAAGCTGCTTTAGTTATTGTGACTAAGAGATCACTTTGGCGTGATGTCATTTATTCTTTTCCACCATTAAATTTTTTTTTTTTTTTTTTTTGGTTGCTTGTTTGTTTTGTTTTTAGTACTTGTTTGGAACCCAAATACAGTCATATATATCCACACACTAAATAAAGTGAAGCATGCCCTGGCATGTTTAAAACTGTGGTTCTCTTCAATAAAACAAAGTGGGAAAATCTAATTAACACTTCTAATAGATAATGAAAAAAGTTACTTTCCCAGTCGTGTCCAACTCTTTGCCACCCCGTGGACTGTAGCCTTAAAGGCTCCTCTACCCATGGAAATCTCCAGACAAGAACACTGGAGTGGGCTGCCATGGCCTTCTCCAGGGGATCTTCCCAATCCACAGATCAAACCCAGGTCTCCCACATTGTAGGGCAGATTCTTACTGTCTCAGCCACCAGGGAAGCCTCAGTTCTAATAGAGAATATTTATCCCCTTTAAAAAGATAATTACTTTGATGTAATTATTTAATGTAGTAAAGTATTTTAATTGACTATAACAGGGTAGCCCTAGCAAAGCCAGGTACCATTTCCATTACTGCAATCCAAAATTGAACATATGGATGAAAGTTTACAATGTGAATAAATTCCAGTTTGACCTAAAACTACTTAAGTATTTAACTTCTAAGGCATTTATTTTTAAGATAAATGCCATAGAAGTTCTAGAGGCTGCAGATTCCAGGACCTGACTCTTGAAGAGCCTCTGGTTTAATGGGAGGAGACAGGGGAATAGCCACAATATAAAATCAGTTGTATGTTTAGGGGTAGGAACAAAACAATATGAAATCATAGTGATGGAGAGTTATTTTCCTGGGGTTACTGGGAAAACCTTCACTTAAATGGAGGTATTTTAGTTTAAATTTAATTGGTTGTTTGTTTTAGTTTGAACCTAGTTTGGAGTGTACCAAGTGGAAAAGAAGAAAGAAAATGAATAAATACATGTCCCACCCATGACAAACAGCAAAGGTAAAGTCAGGGAGGAATTAATATCATTGTGTGAAAACTAGAAACAAGATACAAATCATATATTGTTCTTCAATGTCAAGTTACTGACAGGCCATATGATATCTATTTGGCTTGTTTAAAATGTATTTTCAAATGGAAGCAATAAGACAAATTGTATTTCAACTAACTCTGCTGGATGAGGAATCCGGCCCTTCTAATCCGTTGTAGAAGGAACAGAGAAGTCTGCCTCGGGAACAATTCTGCTGGTGTGTTGTGTGTGTCGGTACATAGGAAGCACCAGGGCAAAACATGTTTATAGTCAGATATGTTAAACAGCTCCCAATTGGATATTTTTTCTAAAATAGGTAAGCAAATATTGCAAAACAAATAACCAAGCACAATGCATTTTATAACTACAAGAGATTCTGAGTGGTGGCCAATAGGATCCCTGGGGAATGATACTGAGAGATGAGGCAACAAAGATAACCCTGGTACAAATGCTCGGAGGGGCTTTACACCCAACCATGGGCCTATTTTCATGCAGGTGCCCTGTTACGGGCTCTCCCCTTCTTCTCTGCCTTTGCTTGACTGCAGAAGCCCTGGTAGCTTCTTCCATTAGACAGGACTTCTTGGCCCATTCCTTGCTTCCAGATGAAACTTGCCCAGAATCAGGTGTCTCCACCAACCACCACACTCTCTTGATTCCTCCATTTCAAAACTGTGCTCCTTACCTACAGCTGTCTCTTTTATCCTTTATTATTTTTTTTTATTTATTTTTTTTGCCATTTGCATTAATACAAAGAATTGCATAATTTCATTTCCCAGTGAACCCATCAAGTTAAGGAAAATGAAATACAGGTATGACTAGAAAATTCAGACAGTTCAAAAAGAGATGAAATGAAAAATGAATTTCTCTCCTTCCCCTACAAATCTCTTTCCCCACAGGGTAAATGTTGCTATTAACTTCTTATGATTCCTTCCAGGTAAGCTAATGGATAAATGTGCTATATTCTCTGACTAGAGTTAGTCTTGTGATTGATTTTATTTTTCAAGGCAACAATCAGGACCACTAAAATTCTCAAGTTTATTTGCAGTTTGCAAAGTATTTTTTTGGGTAGTTTTAAGTTCCTCTCTGTTTTTGATTCTGTATTCTCATATTGTAATATTGTGTTTCTTCCTTTGCTAATTAGGTTCATCAAGAAGTTACCTGCTGTGTTCATTCCTATTTTGTCCCTACTTACTTGCTTTTCAACTGATTCATCCACTTATTTTTTCCTGTTTTCTAGATAAGAATTTTCCTTTGATCTTGTTTTCTGCCTTTTGTTAAATGTATTTTGTTGTTATTTTCTACCTTTTGGTCTTAAGGAGTTAATCCTTCTATTTTGTTATTTCCTATGGACTTCCCAGGTGGTGCTAATGGTAAAGTACCCACCTGCCAATGCCGGAGACATCAGTGACATGGGCTCGATTCCTGAGTTGAGAAGATCCCCTGGAGGAGGGCATGGAAACCCACTCCACTATTCTTGCTTGGAGAATCCCATAGACAGAGGAGCCTGCTGGGCTGCAGTCCACAGGGTCTCAAAGAGTCAGACACAACTGAAGCAACTTAGCACACACACGTAGTATGTAAGGCTGTGTATTTTTCTCTGCTTTTAAGTTTTAATGTTTATTGTTTTCATTATTAAAAACTTTCTATCAATAACCTCAGATATGCAGATGACACCACCCTTACGGCAGAAAGTGAAGAGGAACTAAAAAGCCTCTTGATGAAGGTGAAGAGGAAAGTGAAAAAGTTGGCTTAAAACTCAACATTCAGAAAATGAAGATCATGGCATCTGGTCCCATCACTTCATGGGAAATAGATGGGAAAACAGTGGAAACAGTGTCAGACTTTATTCTTTTGGGCTCCAAAATCACTGCAGATGGTAACTGCAGCCATGAAATTAAAAGATGCTTACTCCTTGGAAGAAAAGTTATGACCAACCTAGATAGCATATTGAAAAGTAGAGACATTACTTTGCCAACAAAGGTCCGTCTAGTCAAAGCTATGGTTTTTCCTGTGGTCATGTATGGATGTGAGAGTTGGACTGTGAAGAAAGCTGAGCGCCAAAGAATTGATGCTTTTGAACTGTGGTGTTGGAGAAGACTCCTGAGAGTCCCTTGGACTGCAAGGAAATCCAACCAGTCCATTCTGAAGGAGATCAGCCCTGGGATTTCTTTGGGAGGAATGATGCTAGAGCTGAAACTCCAGTACTTTGGCCACCTCATGCGAAGAGTTGACTCATTGGAAAAGACTCTGATGCTGGGAGGGATTGGGGGCAGGAGGAGAAGGGGACGACAGAGGATGAGATGGCTGGATGGCATCACTGACTGGATGGATGTGAGTCTGAGTGAACTCCGGGAGTTGGTGATGGACAGGGAGGCCTGGCATGCTGTGATTCATGGGGTTAGAAAGAGTCAGACACAACTGAGCAACTAAACTGAACTGAAATACTCTGCATTTACAATTTTGATCACTTCTTTGATTCCAGATGTAAAATGCATAGAAAATTAAAATCTCCTAGATTGTTGCAGTTTTTCACCTGGATTTCAGTTATTATTTTTTACTTTGACTTCATGTGTGTGTGCACGTTTAGAATGTTGTCTGTTCTATTTCTACTTTTTCTTTTAATACATGGAAAAATTTTTGGAACTGTGAGTGATTAAAATAAACTATAGCATTTACTATATTTTTACACTTTTGCTTTGATTATTTTGTTCAGAATTTCAAGTTCTTAGGTATCTACATCCATTTTGTTTCCTAGCATTTCTCACAGTTCATGATTTATTTTTTGTTATGATAGTTACTATTTAACATTTTTACTATCTTATTATTTGAATTTTGCTATAAATTAGACTTACGTGTTTTGTCCTTTTTAAGCTTCTCTTCCTTAAATCTGAACTTCTCCATTATTAGTATCACATCTTCAACTTTCTGTTAATTTTTTGATATGGGACTTGTTCATCCTTTAAAAATTTACCCTTCCAGTCCTTCTTTACATTATTTGCATTTTATTCAAACATGTTTGTTGCTGTTTACCAACCTGTCATTTTTTATTCTAACTTTAATGTATGTATTGACATTTTAAAAGAAAATTATGTTTAGATTTAACTCTATCATCTTGACATCTTTTCTGTTTTAAATACTGTGAATCCAATTGAATCAACCTTTAAATCTGCAAACTAATATTCATTTTGCAGATTTTTTAAGATTTAGACTCTACTTCTCAAAATTATTTAGCTACTTCTTTGCCTGTAGTACACAATCAGTCTTCCCGCAGCCTAAGGTATAGGACGAAAACACACTACATAGGAGTACCTGTGAAAACACTCAAGCCAATGAGTTCTCCTGAAACTAAAGACCCACGTGAGTTTGAGCAAAATCTAGCATGAAAAAATGCCTGCAGAAAAACAATAAAACAAAACCAAAAAAAGTCTAAGAGCTTCAAAAAACCCTGCTATCTCAACATGAGTTAGAGCTGCCCAAAAGTAGTGACTAAGAATAATGTTACTACCTGAAAGTTAAAAACTAGGTGGGTCTCATGGTCTCAGCAAGCTGGTGTGGGTCTAGTAGGCAGCACTGCTGACCTTGGGGGGACCCTGGGCACCATTTCGTGTTTGGGGGCTGGCTGGCTTTAGCCTGGTCCAGTCTTGCCTGGGAAATCCCATGGACGGAGGAGCCTGGTAGGCTGCAGTCCATGGGGTCCCGAAGAGTCAGACACGACTGAGCAACTTCACTTTCACGCACTGGAGAAGGAAATGGCAACCCACTCCATACTCTTGCCTGGAGAATCCCAGGAATGGGAGCCTGGTGGGCTGCCCTCTATGGGGTCGCACAGAGTCGGACACAACTGATGTGACTTAGCAGCAGCAGTGTGGCCTCAGTTGTACATAGGCTCTCATCTTCCAACAGTCTGGCTGGAGCTTATTCCCAAGGTTCTGATAGGACTCCAAGAGAGCAAAGTGCAAACTCCCTTCCCATGTGGCTGGTTAACTAACTCAGTCTCACTTCTGAGAAGTTCTCTTGGTCTAACCAAGAGTAAGGCCAGCCCAGATTCAAGAGGCAGGAAAAAAGATGCAGCCACTTTCTGATGGGAGGAGCTGTAAAGTTGAGTGCAAAGAGCTTGAAGGATGTAAGGAATGAAATGCTTTAGGAATTGATATGTTACTAGGAATTTAACTCATTTGCATTCAGGTCTTCTCAGAGACTTGAGCATTCTTCAATGAAAGGAAGACTGTTAACATAAAATGGGGATTTGCTGTATGACTTAGGTAACTCAAACAGGGGTTCTGTGACAATCTAGAAGGGCAGGGTGGGGAGGGAGATGGGAGGAGGTTTGGGAGGGAGGGGACATGGGTGTATTGATGGCTGATTTTTGTTGATGTTTGACAGAAAACCACAAAATTCTGTAAAGCAAATATCCTTAAATTAAAAAAAATAAATAAGTGGCAAAAAAAAAAAAAAAAATGGACAAAATCTATCATGCAGAAATTCATTTGGGGCATTTTATAATGTATTGTCTATGCCCTGATGTCAGCATTCCACTGAGTTTGTCTTAACTCTGGGAATACTGAGTATGCTTACATAGAAACTTATGGACTTTGCAAGAACCTATACTTTTCAGATTTAAAAAAAATTGGAGAAAATTAATATTTGCTCATATATTGGTGTTTATAATCCCTGGTGGCTCAGACAGTAAAGAATCTACCTGCAATGTGGCAGATCTGAGTTTGATCCCTGGGTTGAGAAGGCCCCTTGAAGAAGGAAATGGCAATCCACTCCAGTATTCTTGCCTGGAAAATTCAATGGCCAGAGGAGCCTGGTGAGCTATAGTCCATGGGGTTGCAAAGAGTTGGACATGACTGAGTGACTGACACACACAGTACAACTTAACAATGAATTTTACGTAGCTACTGATAGATTTTCTTACTATAAATATGCCTATTTCTCAGAATTGTTCTTTGAATGATTCATTTACGTATCTTAGACTTTGTGAGCATATAAACAGTCTCAGGATTCCATGGAAGTTATGTCTATATTATTTGTTTCAATCATAGGATAAGCCCTCTGCAGTTAAATAAAGAGTATATCCTTTAGGGATAAAAAGTCTTTCCAAATATATTTTTCTAAATTTGTCAGGCCTATTTCAGAACATGAATCTTATTTTAAAAGATATCTGTGATTTGCATTTTTTAAATTTCTCAAGGCTAACAATGACATGAAATTATAGTGTTTCATAATGATGTTAATTAGTAAAACTGCTAGAGATCAAAACTTGAGATTGAAAAAATAATCCAGAATGTTTACATCATTTTTTCTTATTCAGCAAGCCCTTCACATACACAGTGAAATGGGGAATTCTGGCAATCTTTAAATACATTAAGAATGCTGTGTGTGTTATTTGCTCAGTTGTGTCTGATTCTTTGCGACTCCGTGAACTGGGGCCCACCAAGCTCCTCTGTTCATAGGATTTCCTAGGCAAGAATACTGGAGTGGGTTACTATTTCCTTCTCTGGATCTTCCCAACCCAGGGGTCGAACCTGGGTCTCCCACATTGCAGGCAGATTCTTTACCGTCTGAACCATCAGGGAAGCCCAAATAAGGATTGCAGGTGCATGCATGCTAGATGGCTTCAGTTGTGTCTGACTGTGTGTGACCCTATGGCTGGAGCCTGCCAGGAATCTCCAGGCAAGAATACTGGAGAATACAGAGCATCCCCTCCTCCAAGGGATCTTCCTGACTCAGGGACTGAACCCGAGTCTCCTGCATTGGCACTGTACCACTAGTGCCACCCGGGAGGCCCCATACAACTGAGGCACCCCCTTCAAGCGGGAGTAGGACCAGTGGCCTAAGGATGCCCACATGCATCAGATCTACAGTTCTCTGCTCTACCAGCTGAGTTATCAAAGGGCGCTTAAGAGTACTACTTGCTGGAATTTTCAGCCCTGAGTTATATACTAGGATGGGGCTTCCCAGGTGGCTCTAGTGGTAAAGAACCCACCTGCCAATGCAGGAGACATAAGAGATGCAGGTTCGATCCCCGGGTCAGGGAGATCCCTTGGAGGAGGGCAGGGAAACCCACTTCAGTATTCTTGCCTGGAGAATCCCCATGGACCGAGGATCCTGGAGGGCTACAGTCCATAGGGTTGCAAAGAGTTGGACACGACTGAAGCGACTTAGCACACATGGACACATATACTGGGATAATTATCACAAATAATAAAAATGAGAAAAATTACTTTAGTATATCTTTTTTTTTTCTAAAAATGATATTGTAAAATGGGAATTTTGAAACAAGTGTTGTGTACTGTATTATTAAAACAAAATTTAGGAGAGTTCCTTGGCAGTCCAGTGGTTAAAACTCAGTGCTTTCACTACTGAGGCCCAGGTTCAAGATCCCCCAAGTACCATGGCTCAGCCAAAAAACCCCAAACTTAAATAACTAGCTAACTGATATTTTTTATCATAATGCATTTCTGTCAGTGATGTCTAAGAACAATTAACACAAGAATGCTATGGCTATTTAGCAAGAAATGAAAACTTTTGTTCTTAATGACACCTGGCTACTAAGTAAAGACAAATTAAATTGGCTAAATTAACACAGTGGAAGATGCTGTGATTGAGAACACACATGCTTTAAGTGATTTTTCAAAAATTATTTCAAAAAAATTTTCAAAAATTATTATTTCAAAAAATCCAAACAATCTGGATCTTTTACTTATACAAAATCCTCCATGAAGAGCATTATTCCCTGCAGACTAGTTTTTATAGCCAGGCCAAAAAACAAAAAAACAACAGCAAAAAACTCTGCTTTAATTTATACACTATTCTATATATTCTATATAAATTGATTTAGAAGCTAAATATAAATATCAAATCCACAGAACTCTTTTCATTATGAAAAAGTGAAATGCTGTACCCATTAAGTAATGACTCCACTACTTCCTCTCCTGTGTCCCTGGAAACCACCATTCTCTTTGTCTCTATGAACTTGATAGTTCCATGTACCTCATGTAAGTAGAATTATACATTACTTGTCCTTTGTGACTGGTTTATTTCACATAAAATGATATCCTTAAGGTTCATCTATATTGTAGCATGTATCAGAATTTCTATGCTTTTTAAAATACTGAATAATATTCTATGGTATAGATATACCATATTTTGTTTATTCATTCATCTGTCAAAGGACACTTGGATTGCCCGTATCCTTTAGCTACTATAAGTAATGCTGCTGCTGCTGCTACTGCTAAGTCACTTCAGAGCACACCAGGCTCTCCCGTCCCTGGGATTCTCCAGGCAAGAACACTGGAGTGGGTTGCCATTGCCTTCTCCAACGTATGAAAGTGAAAAGTGAAAGTGAAGTCGCTCAGTCTCTTTGAGACTCTGCTTTCAATTCATATACATATATATATATATATCTTATATATATACCCCAAACTGGAATTGTTTGGTCATATAATAATTCCATTTTTAATTCTATAAGGAATTACCATACTGTTTTCTATAGAGCCTGTATCATTTTACATTTCCACCAACAGTGCACAACTGGTCCAATTTCTCCACATCCTCACTAACACTTATTCTATGAGTTTTAATAGTGGCCATCCCAATGAGAGTGAGATGTATCTCATTGTGGTTTTGATTTTCATCTCCTTAATAATTAGTGATGTTGAGACTCTTTTCATATGCTTATTGACCATTTGTATATCTTCTTTGGAGAAATGTCGATTCAAGTCTTTTGGCTATTTTTATCATTAGGTTGTTTTATTGTTGAGTTATAGTTCTTTAAATATTTTGGACATTAACCCTTTATAATTATAACATGATTTATAAATATATCCTTGCATCTCATGAGCTGTTTTTTTCAACCTATTCATTGTGTTCCTTGATGCATGGAAATTTTTAATTTTGACATAGTTTGGTTTCTCTTTAAAATTTTTTCTGTGCTTTTGGTGATATATTCAAGAATTATTGCCAAATAGTCCATTTACTTTTAGCCAAGTCTGTCTCCTAAGGCACAAAGATTACTTACAATGCAAATCAATTAGATAAACTGGATTAGTTTACTCATTAAAAACACAGGCTATTAAAAATGAGTAAAATTAAAAATGGCAAACAGTTTTTATTGAAAATTTAACTTTTGAAAAGTAGTAAATTCTATTTGTTTAACTAGTTGATTACTTTTACTGAAGCTTTGAATTCATGTCTAGTTCATAGATCTCTTCAAACTGAGACCTAATGGAAACCCTTTGAAATCTAAGTCTATGTATTAAGTTTCTTTGTTTTGACAAGCACCTCCTACAGTGACTGGTAAGCACCATCTATTCAATAAGCCCTTACAATAGCAAAATAGCCTATGTAAGGCTATTGATATTATTTATAACATGTTTTCATTTTATGAATGAACAAATTGAGATCCTGCAGAAAAAGTAATCTGTGTTCAAAAGAAGTAACTTGCCAGCAGATACAATAAAAATGCACAGGTTTAGAAGTCTGGATGGTCTGTCTGAATTAATTAATAATTAGGAGCAATTGATGTCAGTGGGACACAGGTATGCATATGATGTCATCCTTTAATTGTAGGCAGGTAGTGGAGATAAGAAATGGGTCTCTAAGAACATTTATTCTAAGAGTTTTTCCCTCAATTCTGTAAGTGTTCTGAAAATTGCCACCTTGTCTCTTGGGGGCTCCCACTTTGCATGCATCCCCTAAGTATTTGCAATGCATTTTGAGAAATGCTTAGAGATCGTCTGTGTCAACTGCCATCTTGGCTGACCACATTTTATATTTCTAACTCATTTTATTCTGTAAAGTTTGCAGTTATTTTCGACTGAAAGAGGCTTCTGTCATTGGGATCACATCCTCTTTTTTTTCAGATGGAAGAACAGAGGCCTAGGAAAGCAGTGACTTGACACAATAAACTGCCAGCAGGGGTGTGGTTAAGATTAGAGTCTCAGATCTGAACGTTTACATTTGCTAGAAAAGTCAGCAGAAGCAGAAAAGAGACAACAGTTTCACATTCCAGGACTTGAGTTTCTTCCTTGTCTTGTGCCTTCTGGGAGCTTCTTTCCCTCAGCCTTCCACAAAGCCAGAAACACATTTGGCTTCTAACACTCAGACCTCCCCAGACATGCTCACAAAGCCGTGGGATGCCAGCAATCTCATCCTCAGCCCTCAATGGGCTGGGCCCACTGGCACCAGAAGTGGGAGAGCTGGACCCCTTTCCCAAGCTTTTCCACTCGACCTTTTTATCTTTGGTAAAAGTGGCTTCATTCTGTAAAGATTGGCATAACTCGCTTCTCCAAGTGTTACTGTCTCTGGAGTCAAGATTGACAAGGTTGCTAACACTGCAAAATGCTCAAATTCATCTGACTTTCCAAGTAGTGGACTGGAAACATCCATGGGAAAATTAGCGAACTTCTGTGAGAATCAATTGGGTTGAATTACACTTTTGATGTACTGTGAATTCAGGTCAGTTCATTAGAATTATATTTTAATAGTTATGGGTGTGCTAATATAATGTTATTCTTCAGTGCAAATTGGCAACTCTCCCAGACTTTGGGAAACTTCAAAGGAAAGAATTTCAAAATCCTATGTAGCAGATACATATAAGAAGTCAGAAAAACTTATTAAGAATCTTCTATTAAAGTACACAATGAACCCTAGATTTATCTTATGAGTTATGATCTTAAATGGTGTCTGTTTGCCCTGAAAAGAACAACATTGTTCAATGGTGTGAGGAGCAAGTAGAAAATTCATAAGGAGAGAAGCTCCTCTTTCTCCTTAGAATTTGTGACGTCATTGTATTCTATTGACATCATTGTACTTCCTTGACTATTTTCAAGATTGCTTATTAGAGCAAAAATAAGACAAAGAGATGGGAGATGGGAGGACTCAGATTTCTATTGGATATTATTATAAGAGGCTGCCTTGTACCTCTCAGGAAAACTGAACAAGCAGAAGTTACAAAACCATCTTTCAAGGGTATTGTAGAAGGTATTTCTTAATTGGACAAAAAGTGCACTCAGTGACTTTCAAGTTCCTTTTGAATTTTAAGACTGCTGCAACATTCTATAAAATAAAGTCAAAAGGAGATGTAGTTGAATTGCTGGTAAATAACAGGCCTTAGAAATGAATTCTCATTAACAGCATTTAGCATTTAGCAGAACTAAATTTAATTTACTGAAACTCACATAGAGGCTAAGGGATGCCACAAAGGGAGCTATGACATTCCTTCTGGATGCCAAGAGGGAGATGCAGGAACCTGGCAGGGTTTGCAAATCCAGTGCCCTGCAGGGCTAGCAAGTTTTCTGATGGCAGCTGTAAGAGGCATGCGGTGAAGGCAGACCTCAAAAGGTATGTACTTAAAATGTAAAGCACTTCTGGTTTCCTTTCTTATCAAGTCATTACCATTGTCCCTAATCCTTTAGATCTGGAACACTTGAGAGATAAGGGAACTCTAGGGCAAATGGCAAAGACTACATAAGCAATTTTGTGTGGTACAGCTGAAGCCCATTCCCCATGAATGTTAGCACAACAGAGTGTAGAAGCTCCCCAGGTATTGAAAGATTGTGCATGGACCTTTTATACATGTAGCTGAGTGAATTAAGATTTAAAAACAAAAAGAAACATACTGTGTACCTCTTCCATGATGTTTGCATGACAATTGAATTTTCTTAGAATTAAAAAATTAATTATCACAAAACAATGCTTCTGTCATTGTCAGTCCCTTGCAAGTTGTTATGGGTGAGAGTTTGACAGTTAAAGAGGTGGTCTGGCTGTGCAGCCCACATCCCACCAGATAAGTCGCCCCCTTCACATCTGTGTGTAAAGTTGGAACTCTGTAATGGAGAATTATTTAAGAATTTCATAATACAACCTGCTCAACAAAACATATCAGTTTCTTCTGGGGAGCAGTTATTGTGCCCTTGAACAAATACCATGGCTCAAATGGATGAAATTATACTAAAGCTAACTTGTTTTCTAAAAGTTTAAATATTTATATTTAATAAATATATTAAATACTAAATACATATTGCCATATATATATATAACAAGCTGTTTACTTTAAACATATTTATCATATACATGGGGAGCCCAGGTGGCATAATGATAAAAAAGCTGCCTGTCAATACAGGAGACATAAGAGATGCAGGTTTGATTCCTGGGTTGGGAAGATCCCCTGGAGGAGGGCACGGCAACACACTCCAGTATTCTTGCCTGGAGAATTCCAAGGACAAAGGAGCCTGGCGGGCTACAGTCCAGTGTCTCAAAGAATTGGACACCATTGAAGTGACTTAGAATGCACACCCACTCACCATATGTATAGTGAATATATATTTATATGTTAAATGTATACAAGATATATAGTGATGTAATCACCATAGTCAAGCCGGTTAATATATTCATCACTTCACAAAGTTACCGTTTTTTCTTTGTTGTGCTGACAACACTTAACATCTACTAGAAATTTAAATATTTATTGTCCATGGGGCTAATCTTATTATTTGTCCTTATTGAATATAATTTTGTTACTTTTTTGGTGATAAGAGCATTTAAATGTTAATTTACATATAGACTAAAATAACCTTTTAGTTTTTGAGGGAGAAACACTTTTTAAAAGTTAAAATATCAGAAGTCTCAATGAAGAGGAGGTATGAGGACAAGGGTTTGGTTTTAAGAAGGTGTAATCACAACTGCTAAAATTAAATTAATTTACCAGGGTCTTCTGCAAACTAATCGGGTATTCTAGAGAAAAATGTACCTGTCTACTATGAAATCCAAACACAAGGAACCATTTATCTAACCATTTATCTGACAAAAAGCCAGGACAAAACTTATTCATCTGCTTCCACTGGACAAAAGCCGTGGAATAAACAAGGAACCAGGAAATTCCAAGTAAGTCCAGTTTTAAAGTTTAAAGTGTTATTAAGAGATCATCCTGAAGTGTTTCACCTTGCAATCTCTAGTGTTCAGAGGACACTAAACCAAAATGAGAGTAAATCTACATTCCTCCATTTCATATGCTAACACATTGATTTTGATCCAAGGACCATTTTAGTTGTAGTTTTAAATTACTTCTAAAAATTTTATTATCTTTTATATACCTACGGCTGATTCATGTTGATACATGTCAAAAACCATCACAATATTGTACAGTAATTATCCTCCAATTAAAATAATTAATTCAATAAAAATTTTATCTTTTTTATTGAAGTATAATTGATTTGCATTGTATTAATTATTGCTGTACAGCAAAGTGATTCAGTTATAATATATACCTTCTTTTTTCATATTCTTTTCCATTGTGGTTTATCATAGGATACTGAATGTAGGTCCCTGTACTGTACGTAAGACCTGGGTGTCTATCCATCCTGTATATAAGCTGCATCTAGTCCCAGACTCCTGCTCAGTCCTTGCCTCTACCCCTCCTCCTTTGACAATCACCAGTTTGTTCTCTATGTCTGTGATTCTGTTTCTGTTCATAGAAAAGTTCATTTGTAATGCATTTTATTTTCCACAAATATGTAATAGCATATGTATTTCTATTTCTCTTTTTTTCCTGGGCTGTGCAGCTTGGGGGATCTTAGTTCTCTGGCCAGGGATCAAATCTGGGACCTAGGCAGTGAAAGCATGGAGTCCTAACAACTGGACTGCCAGGGAATTCTTCTCTCTCTCTGACTTAGTATGATCATCTCTAGGTCCATTCAAGGACTGTTCTGAAAATATACTGTCCTCTCAAGAACAACTGCTGATAATTTTTGCCACTTGAAATTAAAGGATGTGCTCTGCCCTTTATTGCTACTATGTATAAAATACATAACGAATGAGAACATACTGTATAGCACAGGGAACTCTACCTAATGCACTGTGGTCACTTGATTGGGAAGGGAATTCAAAAGGGAGGGGATATATGTGCCAGGAGCCAGCACGGGAGTTCCTACCCATGACAAGGTCATGCAGGAGAGCCCTGATGGGCAAGGCGAGTCAGGGACTCAAGGGCGCCCCTCCCTGGTCTGCCTGAGCATCTACCCCAAAACCAGAATTTGTCTATTTTACTATTTCACAACTTTCACTAACTCTTCTGACATTAACGGGGGGCTATCCCCGACCACCTTTCTCTGAAGAAAATTAACTTAGAGCTCTAGTTAATAATTGTCCTGGGCATAATAGGAGTATTTCAATTCAAGCCCCTCTGATGACTTTCTAGCTTGCCTGACAGGTTTGTTAAGATTCACAGCCTCCCAACCACAAGAGGCACAGGAAGCTTAAGATATTCTAACAATGCAGAACTTCTCAGAGAGTTAAAATTGTTAAAATAGAACTAGTAGAGGATTTCTTTGTTGAGCTAATGCTTGCTGCCAAGTTTCCATATCCCTTACCTATTGTGTCCCTGGGAGTGTATTGATTAATATAGTTGGTGTATAGAAATGTAAGTAGTAGCTTTAATGTTTGTAACCTTAGACCCTTGAGTTAATTCTTTTCTTGTTATAGCCCACCACACTTTTGCCCTATAGAAATGCAACTTTATCTAATGCTTTCAGAGGGTGGCACCTGACTTTAGAATAATCACCTCTAGAGAAAAATAAGTTTTCTGAAGAAAGGGTCATAAAATGTTAACAGGCCTCCTGGCCAGAAGACGATGTAAATAACCTAAAGCTTTTGCATATGATAAGTTTGCAGAAAGAAAGCCTGTCTTCGATAAGGATCAAGGACTGCTGACCTTGAATGATTCTACCCGCCCCCCCTCACCCCTCCATTATCCTCTATGCACAAATTAAGGTATAAAAACTACTTTGGAAAATAAAGTGCGGGCCTTGCTCACCGAAGCTTGGTCTTCCCATGTTGTTCTTTCTCTTTCCTTTTCCTTTTCAGGCTGATCCCCTGGAGCGCAGGGGCCCTCTGCGTTCACTTTCCTGCCTGGGCTTCTAAGACCCACTTGAGAAGGTGCCTAAGGTGGGGCACATTCCACAATTCGAGAGGGCGCCTGCGGCCTATGTGAACAGAGCAAGTCCCGTGCTGGGGCTTTATTGGTTTTCTGCATAAACCAAGGAATATCAGCCTCTTTTCTCTCCTCTATTTTCTTAACTAAAGGCAAAATTCTTTCCTTATCTCTTTCTCTAATTCTATCCTTTTCACCAACGCTGTCCTCCCGAGGGAATCCCTGGATCCAGCCTGGGCTGGACCCCAGCATATATATATATGTAAGGTTGATTCATCTTGCTGTTCAGTAGAAGTTAACACAATATTGTAAAGCAATTATTTATTGTTTTTAGTCACTAAGTTGTGTTCAACTCTTTTGAGACCCTCTGGACTGTAGCCCATTAGACTCCTCTGTCCATGGGATTTTCCAGGCAGGAGTATGACAGTGGGTTGCCATTTCCTTCTCCAGGGATCTTCCTGGCACAGGGATAGAACCTGTGTCTCCTGCACTGCAGGCAAAATCTTTACCACTGAGCCAGCTGGGGACTGCAAGGAAATCCAACCAGTCCATCCTAAAGTAAATCAGTCCTGAATATTCATTGGAAGGACTGATGCTGAAGCTGAAGCTCCAATACTTTGGCACCCTCATGTGAAGAGTCGACTCACTGGAAAAGACCCTGATTCTGGAGGAGAAGTGGATGAAAGAGGATGAGATGGCTGGATGGCATCACCCACTAGATGGACATGAGTTTGAGCAAGCTCCAGGAGTTGGTGATGGACAGGGAAGTCTGGCATGCTGCAGTCCCTGGGGTTGCAAAGAGTCGGACACAACTGTGTGACTGAACTAAACCAAGTCACCAGGGGAGCAACTATACTCCAATAAAAAGTAATTTAAAAATAAAGGCAATAAACAACTCATAGATTGAAAGTATATCATTTATTCAAATTTCGCTTCTACCAAGCCTTTTAGCCAAATTGCTTAAAAAGATTGAAATGGGAGTTTTAACTGTTTTTGACCTGTGCCTAACCCATGCTTGGGAGAGAAAATATCACAGATAGGGCTCCCCAATTTACTGAGTAAATGAGACTCTTAGCAGAAAACAAAAATTGTAGTCTCTACAGATGCTACCAACTCCATTTTTGAAACTTGGAAGGCAGTGATAAAAGGCATCTGCTTGTTTTTCTCTTCTCACCTCAAACATGCATGTGTCATTTCATTTGAAAAAGGGAGAATTAAGCTGAACATTCCATTTCTTACCTTAAAAAATACTTCTCAGTTGGTGGGGGTGGCATGTGGTGAGTCTTCCCGGGTGTCTCCTCCACTGCTGAGGGCTCTTCACTCCATTCTCCTAGAGTGAGAAGTCCCCTTCTTTGGGGGCTGGAAAATGGGCAGGAAGCATCCTGGAGCTGACTGTCTCTACACTGCCTAGGAATGGCTTCCCAGCAGCATTGCTAGAATCCAGTACTCAGGCTCTGCTCATGTTGAAGTCATCATTTTTTTTAATTTCCCCTTTGAAAATATAGAAAAGGACAGAGATGAAAATACTTGTAGCTGCTATTAAATAAACAGCATAAATGATAATAAAAAAGGCCAAAGCAAGTGTAAGATCCACAATGAAAATGATCAGCTCTGCCAACATGTCTGCCTTTCTCCTTGTTCACAGAAGATATTTAAACAGTTCTAAAGGCACACACTTAGGTCTTTATAAGATGTAAGCAGGAAAAAAGACATTTCTAAACATGCCAAAGTGTGTTGTAATTCCCCAAGGATCTACCAAGAGGGCTGTATAATGAAACTTCTGATTTCCCAACTGATACACAACAGTGGCTAAAGGTAAAGGACGAGATACTGCTTCACTACAGATATGCTAATGGAGAGAGACACAAGAATCTATTTCATCCCCTGTGTAGCTGATTCGCTTGGATTGTAATTTCCAAAGATAGGAACACTCTAATATGCATTTATAACATGCAAGGCTGCTATAGAAATTTGTTATTTTTCTTGGGAAATTGAACTGTACAAGTCTAGTGTAAAAGGAAAATAAAGCCATTTTCAAATATGCAAAAATTCAGAACGTCTACCTCTCTTGAATGTGTTTGGGGAAAAAAATTACTAGAGGATATAGTTCAATAAAAGATCTCCATTACTGAAAGAGGAAAACTTAGTACGTAAAAAATTGTGAATTTAACCAACGGAGCAATGAAATTAAATCCCAGAATCCCAGCTCATCAGCAAACATACAAGGTAATAAGTTCAAATTGTAAAGGGAAGTTAGTGAGCAGCCAGAGATAGCCTTTAAGGAAACAGTCACTTTCTTATATTAAATAGTATAATTAAAAATGAGATGACAAAATGACCAGAATATTTCTCAGTTAACAAAGTAAATGAAAGGTAATAAGATAATCCAAGAAGTACATAAAGTTGAATAGTATAGCCATGGTACTCAAATGAAGCAAATTAAACTGAAGCATGATTCCAAATAAGTCATGGGATATAAAAAACCAGACCCCGTGGACTGTAGTCTACCAGGCCCTTCTGTCCATGGAATTCTCCAGGCAAGAATACTGGAGTGGGTAGCCTTTCCCTTCTCCAGGGGATCCTCCCAACACAGGGATTGAACCCAGGTCTCCTGCAGCACAGGCAGATTCTTTATCATTTGAGCTATCTGGGAATCCCTATTTGTCTTTAATATTTGGAAAGTCCTGCTTTAAGTAGCATTGATTCAGAGTGTAGAATTTCATTTCCAAAAGGTTCAACCACAGTCCTTGATTTTATAATGAATATTTTCAAACTCAATACTTCACTTCTTTCCATCTCTCTCAGTATGCTTCCTAACTTTTTTCAGCTTTTAAATTGTCAAAAAACTCAGACTATACAAAGGGCAGAGGTATTGATTTTCACATCTTGCCTATGGAACTCAAAGGATACTGTCCAATAGTTGTGTAAGAAATAAGTATTAGCTATAGTTTTCAAAATAATAAAGATGGTCAATCGGAAAGCTAAAAATACAAATGTAATAGGACTTGTAATAATAAGATAGAATGGATAGTAAAAGCTGTTCAATTCTCGATTTTCATGGTAGTAAGTTAAAGATTGTTGGGGTCCTTTAATGGACCAGGACCTGGCAGTCCGGAGGCGACGATAAAAAAGTGAAAGAGAGAAAGAGGCAGATACTCCTTGGTTTACGCAGGAAGCCAATAAAGTCCTCGACCCAGGACTCGCGTCTCTCACGAAGGCACTAGACGCCCTCTCGAGGGGCTTGAAGGCACAGGGCGCCTTCTCGAGAGAGTCTTAGAGGCCCAGGCAGGAGAGTGAACAAGACGGGTCTCTGCACTCCAAGGAATCAGCCGAAGAGAGAGAGAGAGAGAGAGAAGGAAGGAAAGAAAGAAAGACACATGGACCCAAGCTCTGATGGAGAAAAGGTGCTTTAATGATTTTTCTGTGAGTATATATAGGCTGTAGTACAAGAAGTTTCTTTTGTCAATGATAAAGATCAGAAAACCAAATGTACAGTAACCGTTACCAAGGGAAAAGGGATGATGATGGTCACAAGGTCAGAAGACAATCCATACCTCAAGAAAGGGGATCGAGACTAAGCAGTTTTGTCGTAAAGAGAACGTTTACTAAAGGAGATTCAAGCCTGTCTCACACAATGACCCCAGTTCCTGGGAGCAGTGTGCTGTTCCCCTTAAAAACAAACAAAGGACCTGTGAGAAACAGCATGTAGGAATCCTCCTGTTAAACATTCCCTGACAAAAGATGCTGTTTTAAATTGCTTATAAATAACAAGCTATGACACCCCACTCCAGTGCTCTTGCCTGGAGAATCCCATGGATGGAGGAGCCTGGCAGGCTGCAGTCCATGGGGTCGCAAAGAATCGGACAGGACTGAGCGACTTCACTTTCACCCATTGGAGAAGGAAATGGCAACCCACTCCAGATTTCTTGCCTGGAGAATCCCAGCGACGGGGGAGCCTGGTGGGCTGCCGTCTATGGGGTCGGACAGAGTCGGACACGACTGAAGCGTCTTAGCAGCAGTAGCAACAAGCTAAATTATATTACTTAGACCTATGCTGGCCAATACAGTGGCCACTTGTCATATGCAGCTATTGAACATCTAAAGTGTTGCCAGTCTGAATTGATAAATTCTCTAAGTAGGAAATAGACTTAACATGAAAAAAAATTAAATATCTCATTCATATTTTTTATATTGACTATATGTTAATATTTTGAGTTATGGGATTAAGTAAAATATGTCATTAAAATTATTTCATCTATTTCTTTTTACTTTAAAAATATGGCTGCTAGATTTATTAATGTTACATTACATTACATTTCAATTGGACAACACTCATCTAGAATTTTAGAGCTAAAAACCAGGAGAACCAAAACCAAAAAATGTTAAGAATAGTTCCCTCTGGAGAGTAGGACAAGTGTGGAGGGAAAGGCTTCATGTTTTTATTTCTGCCTTTTGTATAGTCTGAATTTTTAATATGAAGTTCATCTACTATTCTTTAAATGAACATTTAATTAAATACAAATAAAGGATAAGGTGTAATAAATAGATTATGATACAGTTTTTTTCTTTTATAATTGAGATTTTATTGGTTGTTTTGAGGATCACTACACAAACATTTCAATTTGTACACAATTCCTCACATACATACCAGAAATCTAAAAAATCATATAGTTGTGATTCTTAACAGTTATTCCAGTGACTTTCTAGCTTAAAATTTGGAGCAAACTTTTCTTAACAGGGTAGCAAGTACCAATATCTTCAAATATTGATATGCTGTTACATCATAAGTCCCACTGATTCACAATTTAATATCATATTCACTACATACTCAAACTGTCAATCGTTCACAGCACATTAACCAAGTTACTAGGAAAACTGGACTACCACGACCAAGGATGTTATAGAGCACATGAAATTCTGATCAGGAGAGCCAAGATCAAACAGTGGTTTCCTGTAGAAAATAATTCTACCAAAGCAATACGTGAAGAGATGTAATTTAAAGTGTTCAAGACATTAAATGCACAACTGACTCCAAATTGCCATTTATATTATAGGATATGCTTTTATATTATAGGATATAAAAGCTTTTATATTATAGGATGCTTTTATATTATGGAATATAAAAGCTACCCCCCATCTATGGAACATTAAGCTGACACCCAACACAATCAAAACCTCCTGTATCTAATATCCCACTATTTTCTGGTTGTACCAAAAAATAAACAACCAGAAAATGATTTCACCTCTTAATAAAAAGCATTTACACTTAAAAAATGGGATGAGGTGGGATTCTCTCCTTTTAAAAAATGTTTTTAGGCTACCAAAAAACTTGCATTTACAAAATAGTTGATAAATATTCCTCTGGATTGTACAAGAAGGGAAACAGGGACCGCTGGCAGGACTGGGTGTGTGGTATTAATCAGACTTGGCTTCTTTCTCGTCTTCATCAGAGGCTGGGCTCTCCTCGTTTTTAGTCTCTGCATTTTCTACAGGTAAGTCTCTTTAGTCTCTTGGTTATCCACTTCTGCCTGTTGTCCCTTTGCTCCTCTTTTTCCATTTGTTTACGCTTTTTTGTCTGAAGATTCACCCTTTCCCACTGCCTTTTTTGGCTTATTTCCACTCTTTCAGGAGCGGGTTTTCTGACAGCCTCCCCAACCTCCCCTTGGGCTCCTCCTTCGCCACCCCCTCAGTGGAGCTGACCTCCTGGGCACCATGGCAGCAGACAGGCAGAGCCGAGTGCCTGTGGGCGGCGCCATCAAGAGCCTCTGCAGAGCTGAGTAGCCTGGCTGTGGCCACTCCTCTGCCCAGACTATGGTACATTTTTAAAGAAAGGATTAGGTGGGTGTTTGAGAGACAGAAATCAAAAGGACAAAGTGAGGTGAGTGAAGCAGATTAAAACGTGGAAAAGATACAGCTTTCAATAGATCAGAAAAGAAGGAAAGGAGCAGTAGGTAATTGTACTTGGGAAGGGAGGTTAAGCTTGTAAAATGTATCATATTGATCAATAGGGCACAGTCCAGTTTAAAACTCAATTTTAGGGATCACTGGATAGTTTCCTATATATTATATTAAGTAATAATGTAAGATAATTAGTAGATGGTGGCATTGTGATGGCTAATTCAAATGTAGTTAGCTTTATGCTGAAGTAATACACACATGCTCCAGTTTAGCAAAGACAGACTTGCTTGTAATGGGTCACTTTACTAAAGAAGCTTGTCCTTAACTTAAAGAACCAACAAGCAAGTTCAGAACTGAATATCTTTAAATATTATCTTGAAAATTCAACACTTCAATTTTGCAGAGCTTCTGGAAAAGTAACATCAGGGGAAGAATGTGGATTTTCTATTATAATTTTGTTGGGGGGAGTTTATAATTTCCTCAGTTCTGTCTTGTCACAACAAAAATTTGAAGCAGTGGACCAGCGTTACAGCTCCGTGTTACAGCTCAGTTTTATTTAGAAAGTAAAGGAAAATACATCCTCAAGGTGTGAGGGAATGCCAACCCAAAAGACTAGAAGAGAAGAAAGGTTTAACTCCTCTTTTTATATGTTTTTTCTCCTCCCCTGGGCCTGCCCTATGTAAATTGGGCTAATGAGGAGTGATGTTTGTTTTACCTCACTGTTTGAGGTCCTCACTCCAGTCCTCGGACCTTCTTTTGTTCTATTTTCACAGGTTTTTCCCTTCTTTGTCTTTTGGCCACCGCCATTCTGGACTCCTTTTTCCTATTCTAACTACCTAATGTTCCCCCCCTCAAGAGATGGGAGGCCCAGTTCTTTGGGAACAGGGGCATAGAAGCCTTTCTGGCTTACTTCCTGCTGAGCTGGGATGGGGAGGGGCATTGGGTCTCCCCCTCTTGCCAGTCTCAGGCCTCAGAGTCCTTATAGTGGTGTCCATCCAAGGGTGAGTGATATTTTCTGTGGTCGGCTGTAGTTCTATATATCACTGTTGCACTGGCACTGCATGTTGTAGCTTGTTGACTTGGGCAGAGACAAAACGGGTTAGACAATTGATAATACATGGAGCAATCACAAGCAGCATCAATATGGTGATGACAGGGACTAGCAGGGGCATTAGGCAACTCCAAATTCCCATCACCAGGAATATTACCCAAAGAGAGATTGTAGCCACCTAGAGAACTCTCCAGCTCATTCTTTGAGATAATGTAGGGTCTGAATGTTTTTCTTGAGGACTGTGAGACTTTAACTTATCTGGAGGTATTTACCCAGAAACAACATGTCTCATTCAAGATGGCTCAACTCCCTCCTTGTTCAGGGATCAGGAGATCCATCCCCTGTCTGTTTTGGAGTACAACCCCTGCCAAGCTGTGTTGCTCTTTAGAGCTGTTCTGAGAAATCTTATCCCCAGAAACTTAATTTTGGGGGTGTTCATTAGAATGGCATTAATTTGTCATTCTGAATATGTATCTGAGATCTCCCAAGGGCTCACAGATATATTGAGTGTCCTCTTCTGTTTTCTTCCATGGCTTGACATGTGAGCAGTGAATCCAGGAGTCATGTCTTGGTAACTTGACTGCTGTGGGACTAGAAAGTATTACAGGGTAGGGCCCCTTCCATTTGGGCTGGAGTTGAGCCTTTGGAGATCCATCTTTCCAGACTTTAATTAGGACTTGAGTCCCTGGAGCATATAGTGGTGACTCTTTAGAATCTTTTGGGCCTTGGTTGGCACCTCACAACTGTATATCCTGTTGGAATTGCCCAATGGCCATGGTATAAGACCAGAGGGTCTGAGCCTCTGGATCTACGAAGAGGTCATTGACATAAACAAAAGGCCTCCCTTATAGCATCTCATGAGGACTAAGACCAACCTGTTTCTTAGGGGCAATACAGGTGAGGAGGAGAGCTATTGGTAAAGCCTCCTTCCATCCCAGGGAGGTCTCCTGGGTTATCTTATTTATCGCTGATTTTAAGAATTGGTTGGCTCTTTCTACTTTTCCTGAAGACTGATGCCTCCAGGCACAATGGAGATTAGTAAGCACAAGCTGGAATCAAGATTGCCGGGAGAAATATCAATCACCTCAGATATACAGATGACACAACCCTTATGGCAGAAAGTGAAGAGAAACTAAAAAGCCTCTTCATGAAAGTGAAAGTGGAAAGTGAAGAAGTTGGCTTAAAGCTCAACATTCAGAAAACTAAGATCATGGCATCTGGTCCCATCACTTCATGGGAAATAGATGGGGAAACAGTGGAAACAGTGTCAGATTTATTTTCGGGGGCTCCAAAATCACTGCAGATGATGACTGCAGCCATGAAATTAAAAGATGCTTACTCTTTGGAAAGAAAGTTATGACCAACCTAGATAGCATATTGAAAAGCAGAGACATTACTTTGCCAACAAAGGTCTGTCTAGTCAAGGCTATGGTTTTTCCAGTGGTCATCTATGGATGTGAGAGTTGGACTGTGAAGAAAGCTGAGTGCTGAAGAATCGATGCTTTTGAATTGTGGTATCGGAGAAGACTCTTGAGAGTCCCTCGGACTGCAAGGAGATCCAACCAGTACATTCTAAAGGAGATCAGTCCTGAGTGTTCTTTGGAAGGACTGATGCTAAAGCTGAAACTCCAGTACTTTGGTCAACTCATGCGAAGAGTTGACTCACTGGAAAAGACTCTGATGCTGGGATGGATTGGGGGCAGGAGGAGAAGGGGACGACAGAGGATGAGATGGCTGGATGGCATCACCAATTCAATGGGCATGAGTTTGAATGAACTCCGGGAGTTGGTGATGGACAGGGAGGCCTGGTATGCTGCGGTTCATGGGGTCGCAAAGAGCCGGACCTGACTGAGCGACTGAACTGAACTGAACTGAACTGAATGCCCAATGCTTTAGAGATCTGTCAGGTGACCTTAGAATTAAATGATGTCCCATTGTCACTTTGTAATGACCAGAGCAGACCAAATCTCAGAATGATTTCAGGGAGCAGTTTTTTTTTAACCACCTCTTCAGCCTTCTCAGTCGAGGTGGGAAAGCCTTCAATCCATCCTGTGAATGTATCTATCATGACCAATAGGTATTTATACCCTTGAGAAACTGGCATCTGGGTGAAATCCATCTGCCAGTCCTTTCCTGGGTAGGTCCCACATTGTTGGACGGGCTGGGCCAGCTGGGGTCTTCAAGCTCCTTGGGTATTGTTTTATTGGCAAGTGGGACAAGAGGAGACCACTTACCTTATAGTTGTTTAGAGGCCTGTTCCTCTGAAGGACCTTTCTAGTAATCTTTGGAGGATCTTTTCCCCTAAATGAGGATATTTAGTAGTCTCCAATTTTGAGACCATAGAGGGAAAGCCTTTGCCACCAGGTACTTCAGGCCAATTAGCTGAGCTCATAGCCCTGACTCGAGCTTTAGAGCTGGGAAAAGGAAAAAGAGTAGCCATTTACACTGACTCCAAGTATGCCATTCTGGTGCTACATGCATATGCTGCTATTTGGAAAGAAAGGGGTCACTTGACCATCCGAGGGTCCCCTAAATGAGTGGTGGCATGTAAGGAGTTAACCAACTTCCATTGGAGGTTCCTAGGGAGGAAAAGGAGTCTCTCTTTGTGGAACCATCCCGTATGATCTTGAAAGCCCTCACTCTTAGCTTTAAGAGTCTCACCTTCAGTATATGAGGGAGTTTCTGGCAAATTAGTCTGTGGGACTAAGGCGGCAACCCCTATTAGGTCATTGTTCTGTAATGCTGCTCTCTTAGCTGCCTGATCGGCTGCTTGGTTCCCTCTTGCCACTTCTGTGCTCCCTTGTTGGTGTCTTTACAGTGGAGACTGAAACCTCAGTGGCCAGATGGAACTGCCTCCAAGAGCCTAAGGATTTGATCATCATATTTGATTGGGGACCCTCTGGAGATCTTGAACCATTCGCCAGGTTCCGCCCTTTTTCTTTACAGGGAGGATTGGGATGTTACATGGTGAATTGGTGGGGACTAATATCCCAGAGGCAAGGAATTTATTTATTAGAGGCTGTAGTCCTTTCAGGGCTCCTCTTCTGAGGGGATATTGCTTCTGGTTAGGAAACCAAGTGGGATCTTGGAGGACAATGATGACCAGTTCAGCTTGGTGGGCTCGTCCAGGAGTCCCCTGGTCCCACACCTGGGGGTTAATTTTGTCCTTCCATAGTTTTTGTTCCCTTTCTATTGAAGAGGGTGTAATGAGTTCTTGAGCAGTAACCAGAAGCTGTAGGGCTCTAGTGGATGAAAAGCTTCCCATCACAAGGGTGGTCTCCAGTTTAGTGAGTATATCCCTTCCCAATGAGGGAGTAGGACACTCAGGGACCACCAGAAACTGGTGGGAAATTATTTGTCCATCCAAGCAACAAAGAAGTGCTTGGGTGAATCTTTTAGTAATTGTTTTTCCTGTAGCACCCAAAATGGTACAGGTTTGGGAGAAGAAAGCTCTGGAGTAGGAGATCAGGACAGAGCAGGTAACCCCTGTGTCAGCCAAGAAATTCTCAGACCTACCTGCCATATCCAGTTGTACCCTTGGCTTCAGTCCCGTGATGGTTATCTCTGACAGGCGGGCTGGCTGGAGTGGGCTGCTTCAGTCCTGTTGACCCATTGTGAGGGAAGGCTTGGTTCTTGACCTTGAGACTCTTGGGTCCCAAGGGCAGAGTGCCGCCAAATGTCCCAACTGATGTCATTTGTAGCAAGCCGTTTTAGGAGACTTGTCATGGTTTGGACAGTCTTTGGTCCAATGGCCCACCTGTCTACAGATTAGGCATTTACTTCGTGCCTTGTTCTTCAAGGACTCAGGGTTTGCCATAGGGCTTCTCTGGATGGCAGCCAGCATCTGGGCATGGCTTGTCTCTTTCCTTTTCTCCCTTTCCTGGGCCTTGGCCTCCCTCTCCTGTTCTCTGTTATAAAAGGTATTGGTGGCTGTCTGGACCATCTCATCTAAAGAGGCAGCAGGGCCCTGCTTCTGTAGCTGTTGTAACTTTATCCTGGTGTCTGATGCACATTGGGACAGGAATTTGTCCTTTAAAATCACTTGTCCCTCATAAGAGTCTGTGTCCAGATTGTTAAATTTTTGGAGGGCCTCTTTTGGCCTTTCCAGAAAGACAATGGTGTTCTCGTTGGGCTCCTGAGTTATTGCTGAGATCCAGGTATACCTTTTGCTGGGCTGCTTTTAGTCTTGCCTTCACACAGATCAGAAAATGACCCCTTTCCATGATGTGCTCAGGGTCATTATAATTCCAATCAGGATATAAGGAGGGGACTGCAGTTTCCCCTACTGGGTGTTTATCACTTGACATGTGAAGCCCCATAGCATACCTTTGGGCTTCCTTTAAGACCCTAGCATGCTCATGGTCAGATAAAATTTGACTAAATATGACCATGATGTCTTCCATGTCAAGTCAAGAGCCAAGGCAATATGTTGAAATGTATCTATATATTTGCCTGGATCATCTGTATAGCTTCCCAGGTCTTGTTTGATCTTAGTTCTAAGAGGGAGAAGGGCTTATGGACCCAAATTCTCCTCCAGTTTTGACTAAGGGACATACTCAAGTTGGCTTTTGTGGAGAGGGTGCTCCTGGATATGGGGACAGTTTTGGATACAAGAAAGAAGCACCAGGCAACTAGAGAGCCTTGGGAGGTGAGCCTTCATCGGGGGAGGGGGGTTCTTTCTCTTGGTTGTCTGTGCTTAGTAGGCTCACTTTTAGGGCATACAACAATCCTATACTTAGGACAGAGTTCCTTCATATCTCTTAGTCAGAAGAAAATTTGGACATAAGTAATCTCTGTCCATTTCCCTTGTCTTTTGCAGAATAAGTCTAGCTACAGGATGGTATTGTAATTTAAACTCCTATCCTCAGGCCAGTGTTCCTTGTGTCCCAGAGGATACCATAGCCACGCAGTGGCAAAAAGAATTTTAAGCAACTTCTCCTTAGAGTTAGAGGATTGAACAGCTTCCAGTTATCAAGGATGAATCTCAAGGGCACTTGTCAGGAAGTGGATTGGTTATTTCCCATCTGAAAGACAGTGATGACACGGAGGAAAAGAAAAAAATCTAATAGGCCTCCTTCAATTTCCATGGGTGGACTTCCTTAGGAGTGAGTCTTTTTGAAGCTTATCCTACCCAGTACTGTTGCAACCTGAGAGCCAGGCAAACCCGGGTCAGGGTGCAGATCCCCAGGCAGGCTGAGGAATGACAGCCTCCTAGAGATCAAATCCCCACCTCCTGGAACCCCTGGACTGGCAGATCTCTGAGCAGGTTGAGGCATGACAACCTTTTGAGGACCAGATCCCTAGGCAGGTCGAGGTAGGTCAACCTCCTAGGACTGTGGACTGGAGTTGGGCATCCCCAAGGTCTCCAGCATAACCAGTGCTGGGTAGGATTAAGGGGTTGTAATTTTAACTCATTGCCAGTTTGTTCACCACAGTTGGGAATAGATATCATGATGTAAAGCAATCCAAGCCTGTGCCTTGAGACTGGGAACCTGGTGAAGCAGTCATAAGCTTTATCCTTTTACTGCTCTAAGGGAATATAAGTCACTGATTTCCTCCCCTAGTCCTCCATAAGAGCAGGTTAGGGTGTCTCCAATGGTAAGCATTTCATTGTCAGAGACCCACTTTAGGTAATAGCAGAAGTTATGACAAAGGAGTGGGTTATCTGGTTCTGTTAGGGGCTTAAGAGTGTTTTAATAAACAGGGGAGTGGAGCAATGTTGCCTACAAAGGGGCAGGGTCCTTGTTGTAGGAGTTAATAAGTGGCTTAAGAACAAATTGATAAGAGACAACAGACCAGATGTTCCATAAAGTGGAGTGGAGATTTGATCCAGGGGTATGTTTATAACTTTAGGAGAAGGGTGGTAAGGCTTTGGGCCCAAATGGCCTGCAGCACTAACTCCCAAAGTGGCAAACATTATCCCTGGAAGCCCAATTGCCCTTGAAGGGATGCCAGCAGATGGACTTTTAGCAGGCATTGTGTGCCTATCCCCCGCTCTAGTGGGTTCACTGAGAGATGCTGTTGTTGCCCATGTTGCAGGAAACATGGAAGATGAAGGCCTGAATATCAAGGGGGAGTGGGTATTATACAGTATTTCTCTCCCAAGGCCCAGCTGTTTTCTGGTTGTCCCTCCAGAAGATTGTAGAGGTGACATTGTGGGCCTGGATGGGGCTTAGGAAAAGAGCATAACATAGGAGGGAAGGGAGCAGGGCACAACTTTTCAAAGAATGACATAGAGCAAGTGAAAGTGAAGTTGCTCAGTCGTGTCCGACTCTTTGCAACCCCATGGACTATAGCCTACATTGCTCCTCCATCCATGGGATTTTCTAGGCAAGAGTACTGGAGTGGGTTGCCATTTCCTTATCCAAGGGTATAACATAAACTGATTAAAATCAAGTGGGTCCAAAATGACAAGTCAAATTCAACTAAACCTTGATCCCCAATCTGCAAGCTAAATGGGACACCCAGAGGTGCCAGCAGGACCGTTCCAAGGCACTGTCAAAAGACAGAGGAGGAGTGGGTGGTTCCCCAATTGTTGGAATGATCCTTTCACTCATTAGCATATGAAATCACCCAGCTCGAAAAAACTAACCACACCACATTCCGTGGCCACTGCACTCTCCTCTGTGATGGCCCACACCCTGTGGAGTGTGCTTCTCTCTGAGTCTGAAAAAATCCACCTCTTAACTATAGCTGTGTCTCTAACTGAGTTTTTGCAATGAGACATCAGAGCCTGAGCTTCATTAGGTCCTGAAGCCAGGCACCATGGGTTTTGGCCAGGCTCAAGTCCCAGGAGTGAGAAGCTGAAGAACAGGAGGAAAAAGTAGTGGGGAAAACGTGCTGAGGAATCCCCTTCATAACCTGCTGGAAAACCTGCTAAATACCTGACCTGTGTTCACAGTTTTTATTGGCCTGGTCCTTGGCACAGAGAAGATTCAGGACAGAAGAACCCCCACCCGCCTGGGCAAAGCTACTGGGGCCCAGCAGACAGTGGAGCCTTTGGGACACACTGAGGAGTAGCCCCTGCCAGAGTCCCTCATTTGCACCCACTGCTGCTCACCTGTTCATGGGGGGTTCAAGGAAACAAGAAACAAGAGATTGTAAAGGAATCAAGATTTTGTTAGGCATGTGTCCTTCTAGCCATAGGAGCGAGGACCTCCTACTTTAACCGGAGGTCTTCTGGAATCTGAGACTGAGCCATGTGAGCTTTCTGCTGTTTGTTTTATGCTGTCCCAGTTTCCAGTCTGCTGGGCTTCTTGTCACTTCGCCTGCGCTGGGTTTTCTTGGGTTTAGCTTCTTCCTTGGAAGGTTTCGCCAAGTTGGGCTCCTGCTGTGCTTGGCCTCCTCCTTGCGGGGGCCGAGCTGAGGTTGTTTCAGCCAGGTTAAATCCGAGAAACGGCACCATAGATGTTCGGGGAATTTGTAATTTCCTCAGTTTTGTCTCATTGCAACAAAAATTTGAAGCGACAGACCAGCTTTACAGCCCTCGGATGGACCAGTGTTACAGCTCCGTGTTACAGCTCAGTTTTATTTAGAAAGTAAAGGAAAATACATCTTCCAGGTGTGAGGGAATGCCAACCCAAAAAGACTAGAAGAGAAGAGAGGTTTTGGCTCCTCTTTTTATGTTTTTTTCTCCTCCCCCTGGGCCTGCCCTATGTAAATTGGGCTAATGAGAAGTGCTGTTTGTTTTACCTCACCGTTTGAGGTCCTCACTCCGGTCCCCAGACCTTCCTTTGTTCTATTTTTGCAGGCTTTTCCCTTCCTTGTCTTTAGCCACCCCCATTCTGGACTTCTTTTTCCTATTCTAACTACCTAACAATTGCAATTAAATTAAATGTAGTAATATTAAATTTATAAACAGTATTTAATAAAATGTATATTCAAAATTTCTTGTATACATAATTATGTAAAATCAATTTCAGTATTAATTAAAAATAATATTATCAGTTCAGTCTTTTTTTATGATGGAGAATATGTTTTGAGAGGTCACCTTGAGGAGGAAACGCCTCCATTTCATTAAGAATTTGTTCCATCAAAAATGTTTATAAATTTTTCCAAAGGGTGGGCAGAAATGTAGATTGATTCAAAATTGTCATTTTGAATCACGGTCTTTAAATTTTCTCCATAGTGATTTTACAAAAGAGAGAAATATATTCCACTTTCATTTTTAGTTGTCTTTAATTTTTCATTAGAGCATCATTTCTTTGGCTATTGTATTTGTATACCCTGGCATCTGCTAACAGATTAAATTTCCTCAGTCTTTGAGGTATTGAGATCTGTTGGTAAACTTTTACAAAAATAATTTATTTTAAGTAATATGTTTTGGTAGGAAAAGGAAAATGTGAGATTAAGGCATTAGAGAGCATCAAGAGATTCAAATAAAAGAGGGAATATGGAAAGGGCTGGGCTCAGAGAAGATTATAGCAAACCTCACCAGGTCTGCAGGCTTAAAACTCAGCATGCCTGGTGAGTGTGAGGTCAACTGGGATTGTGGCCTTTCAAGTCCCTCAGTGTAAAAACTGAGATGATTTTAAATGTAGATGACTTCTGGCTCAAGATTAAAAGGATCAGAAGAATTCTTGTCATCAGACACAAAGATCTTGGGGTCTTATCCTAGAGAAGAGTTATGTAAAAATCATTAGATATAGAATGAGTTAGAGCAGAGAACAGTGTTTTAATATATAAAGAGGCTTGCTGACATGCATTTTTATTGATAGATAGGTTCTTTCCTTATGCAAATTAGATCTTAGTTTTGATGGTCAAAAATCACATTCAACACTTCATTCCAAGATGTTCTTAAGATACATTTCCAGTTATTTAAGACACATTTTAAACCAGCTGCAATAAAAGCTTCAGTTGATTTAAAACTGCTGCAGCATCTCCTAGAGCTAAATCGGACACTTAATATCTCTACCTTTCAGATCATCAAATCTTATAAGACTTCCTATAAATCTCTGCACTGCTACTCTGTAATGACTTGGGCTGAAGCATTCTGAATTAAATGATGCTATGACTTGATTTATGTACATCTGGACTTTCAACCCAATGGCTTCCTGGCACTCTATCAATCTTCATAAAGCCCTGGTTACAGACTTGAAAAGAACTGCAATGCAGTGAGTTAAAATTGAGGCCTGGGCTTTTGCGAATGTTACAAGATAAGAAGCCTCACGACCTGGCCCATGTGGTGTAGCTGCTCATGGAGGAGGAATTCTTCTCTGGGTTCAGCAGCTCCCCTCTGACCCTCTCACATTAACTACCACAACCTGAAATGAATTTTTTCCAATGTGCCCCTTCTGGGAAAGGTTGAGAGGAACTTAGATGCTTGGACTTCTTTACTATTTCTTTTATGATGTTAAATTGAGGCTGATGGAGCATGCTCCCTTTTACCCTATTAATTTATCCAGATAGGAGCCTCTCTAAGCCCAATATAATATCATGCAATAAGTCTAAGGATTGTTTTATTGTTCCCAATATTAGGTGACCCATCCTGGGTTTGATTCCTGGGTTGGGAAGATCCCCTGGAAGAGGGCATGGCAACCCACTCCTGTATTCTTTCCTGGAGATTCCACATGAACAGAGGAGCCTGGCAGATCGTGGGGTTACAAAGAGT
Organism: Bos indicus; assembly: GCF_029378745.1. Lineage (NCBI taxonomy): Eukaryota > Metazoa > Chordata > Mammalia > Artiodactyla > Bovidae > Bos > Bos indicus. The sequence continues at coordinate 3,033,592 of NC_091772.1, read as the reverse complement.
TGGACATGACTGAGCGACTAAGCACAGCACAGCAGAGCAAGCTCATGTGCAAGCTGGTGGCTATGGCAGTAGTCTCCCTCACCACCTTTTCCTCAAAGCACCACTCTCTAAGGGGAGGAAATCATCCAGTCCCACTGCCATCAGGCTTGACCATGTGACTCACTTTGGCCAATGAAATGTGTTCAGAAATGCCAGATGCCATCTCTGAGCAGAAGCTTCAAGAATGATTGTGTGGTTTCACCCTCATCCTTTCCCCATGTTAGGTCCCAGATGAAAGCTGCTCCTTCAGCCTGAGTGGGTTCTGGATGGAACAGTCAAAGCCAACCCATGATTGGTGGGTAAAATAAGCAAGAAAAAAAAATTCTCTTGTTGTAAGCTACTAAGATTTAGGGGTAAAGTGTGTCTTTTGTTACTGTAGCATAACTTAGCCTATGCTTGCTGACACAATCAGCATCCTTTATAGAAACTGAAAGTACCGTCTGAGCATGAATAAACTAAAAAAAATTAGGAAAGTCACTTTCTTTGGCTGATGAGAGTGATAATCTCATTTCTCAAAATCTCTGCACTCCTCCTTGTGTGTGTGCATGCTCAACTGTGTCAGAGTCTGTGTGACCCCATGGACTGTAGCCCACCAGGTTCTTCTGTCCATAGGATTTCCCAGACAAGGATACTGGAATGGGTTGCCATTTCCTCCTCCAGGGGATCTTCCTGACTCAAGTATTGAACTTGCATCTCCTTCAGCTTCTGTATTTACAGGTGGATACTTTACCATTGAGCCACCTGGGAAGCCTAGCCCCCTTATGTATCCTTTGGAAAACACCGGGCACACTGTGTTCAGGAATGCAAAATGCCGATACTTGAAGGGATCTGGTAATCTCCCTCTTTCTTACCAGGTTGTGGGCAGGTCTGGAGTCCTAAAGTCTGGAGGTCTCTCTCTTTCTGTTTCATCACTGATAACAGCACTAAGAAATCCACAAAAGACTTCTCAGGGAAGAGGGTAAGTCTGAAGAGTAGACTGCCTCAGTTTATGGTGGAGCCTGGAGAGATGAGCATGGGTAAAAAATTCCAAACAGCATATGAGCCTAGTAAAGAGAATTATCTGTAGGAGGCCAACTAGACTGATGAAGTCTACATGGCATTTAGAGTCAAGGGGACTGTCATTCTACCAAGTCTGGGATGATACAAATCAAAACAGAATGTCATTCAGGGAAAACTATCAAGTCACAAATCATTAAGACCTTTGGTCTGAATTTAACTCTACCTTTAATAGCTTATGATATAAACTTTAATGCCCTTTTTTTTTATCTCTAAAAATGACTGCATGAGTCTTTTAACCTGCCTGGGTTTTCATTGCAAGTAAGCCACTTCCTGGCTGTAGGTCCTTGGGAAGTTAATTAACTTTTCTGTACTTCAGTGCTTTCTGTTGGGACAGGAGGGCAATAATAGTACCGACTTCATATAAGTATTGCAAATGAAGCAACAGAGGTAAAAAGACGGAAAAGCGCCTTAGGTACTCGATTAACATAATCGTAATTGGCTATCTTGCCTATCTCAGATTTCCAAGATTATCAGATGCCTAGAAAGAACTTTGCAAACTTGATGAAGTATTACTTTTCTTATCTCTTATTTCTCACTTGGTTGTACAACACAACTTACTTTTCTTTGATTGTGAGTCTTTGAGGGGTAGCAGTAATTTAGGCTGCTTCATGGATTCATTCGATAAGAACAAATTTTTGTATGAGACTATTGGAGTCAGAAACAATTTGTCTCCACAAATCAGCCTTAAAATGTATGTCAAATGTTGTAAAATTTCCACAATTTGGTTGATTATTTTTGTCAAAATTTCATCCCAAGGTGACTTTCTTTCCACACCTGAATCTCTTCAAACCATGATGACTGATTTCACAAAGTGCACTCTAAAATGATAAAGAAAAAAAAATCCATACTCTGTGTACAAAACAATACTTTCAAGATTCTTTGCTCTTTATACATATTGCTCCCCTTTCCTTTAGCATGGCCAATGCACCTTTTAAAAATTATTCCAAATTTCATTTTATTGAAAATTGTCTTCATTTTACTTTGGGAAATTAAATAAGTATTTCATTCTAATTTATTTTGCAAAAAATAACTGTAGAATGATTCTATCAAAAGTGGTAGAAATCAGATGCACTCTGAGGAGATTTCCATAGTCCTGTTTTTAAAGACCTTTATCCTGGAGAGTATTTACCCTTCTGCTTGTGAGTTAGGAAGTCTTTTCAAGCAATCATGGACAAACTGGTTAAGATATATAAGATATCTATCATATAGATATCGTTCCTTGCAACATTCATATGAAAATGACTTATTGCTGTTTCAGTCACTCAGTCATGTCCGACTCTTTGAGACCTCATGGCCAGGCTTCCCTGACCATCACCAACTCCTGGAGCTTGCTCAAACTCATGTCCATCAAGTCCGTGATGCCATCTAACCATCTCATCCTCTGTCATCCCCTTCTCCTCCTGCCTTCAATTTTTTCCAGCATTACAGTCTTTCCCAATGAGTCACTTCTTCGCATTGGGTGGCCAAAGCATTGGAGTTTCAGCTTCAGCATCAGTCCTTCCAATGAATAATTAGGACTGATCTCCTTTAGGATGAACTGGTCGGATCTCCTTGCAGACCAAGGGACTCTCAAGAGTCTTCTCCAACACCACAGTTCAAAAGCATCAATTCGTCAGCACTCAGTTTTATTTATAATCCAACACTCACATCCATACATGACTACTGGAAAAGCCATGGTTTTGACTAGAAGGACTTTTTGTCAGCAAAGTAATGTCTTTGCTTTTTTAATATGTTCTCTAAGGAGCAAGGGTCTTTTAATTTCATGGCTGCAGTCACCATCTGCAGTGATTTTGAAACTCAAGAAAATAAAGTCTCTCACTATTTCCATTGTTGCCCCATCTATTTGTCATGAAGTGATGGGACCAGATGCCATGGTCTTATTTTTTTTTTTTGAATGTTGAGTTTTAAGCCAGAGTTTTCACTCTTCTCTTTCACTTTCATCAAGAGGCTCTTTAGTTCTTCATTTTCTGCCATAAGGGTGGTGTCATCTGCATATCTGAGGTCATTGATATTTCTTCTGGCAATCTTGATTTTGGCTTGTGCTTCACCCAGCCTGGCATTTCTCATGATGTACTCAGCATATAAGTTAAATAAGCAGAGTGACAATATACAGACTTGATGTATTCCTTTCCCAATTTAGAGCCAGTCCTTTGTTCCATGTCCAGTTCTAACTGTTGCTCCTTGACCTGCATACAGATTTCTCAGGAGGAAGGTCAGGTGGTCTGGTATTCCTATCTCTTGAAAAACTTTTCAGTTTGTTGTGATCCACACAGTCATAAGCTTTGGCATAGTCAATGAAGCAGAAGGAGATATTTCTCTGGAATTCTCTTGCTTTTTCTGTAATCCAATGGATATTGGCAATTTGTTCTCTCATTCCTCTGCCTTTTCAAAATCCAACTTGAACATCTGGAAGTTCTCAATTCACGTACTGTTGAAGCCTGGCTTGGAGAATTTTGAGCAATACTTAGCTAGTGTTTGAGATGAGTGCCACTGAGTGGTAGTTAGAATATTCTTTGGCATTGCCTTTCTTTGGGATTGGAATGAAAATGGAGCTTTCCTAGTCCTGTGGTCACTGCAGAGTTTTCCAAATTTGCAGGCATATTGAGTACAACACTTTCACAGCATCATCTTTTAGGATTTGAAATAGCTCAACTGGAATCCCATCATCTCCACTAGCTTTGTTAATAGTGATGCTTTCTAAGGTCCACTTTGACTTCGGACTCCAGGATGTCTGGCTCTAGGTGAGTGATCACACAATCGTGGTTATCTGGGTCATGAAGATCTTTTTTGTATAGTTCTTCTGCATATTCTTGCCACCTCTTCTTAATATCTTCTGCTTCTGTTAGGTCCATGCCATTTCTGTCCTTTATTGTGTCCATCTTTGCATGAAATGTTCCCTTGGTATTTCTAATTTTCTGGAGGAGATCTCTCGTCTTTCCCATTCTATTGTTTTCCTGTATTTTTTTGCATTGATCACTGAGGAAGGCTTTCCTATTTCTCCTTACTATTCTTTGGAACTCTGCATTCAAATGGGTATATATTTCCTTTTCTCCTTTTCCTTTATCTTCTCTTCTTTTCTCAGCTATTTGTAAGGCCTTCTCAGACAACTTTTTACCTTTTTGCATTTATTTTTCTTGGGGAATGTTGCTCTTTAGGGCACAAAAGTTGAGCACTTCAACTCAATGAGATAATGCGAGTGATGGCTGAAGTTCGAACAAAAGAGAAAAAAAGAATAACATTGCCTTCTCTTTGAGAATTCAGAAGCGTTTTTTTGTCTTCTGTTTTTTGTCTTCTTTGGTTTTTCCAGAGCATTACACACAGCAATAGCGCCATCTTTTGGCTTATTTTGAAAGTAAAGTGAAAGTTGCTCAGTAGCGTCTGACTCTTTGGGACCTCATGGACTGTAGCCCTCCAGACTCTTCTGTCCTTGGAATTCTCCAGGCAAGAATACTGTAGTGGGTTGCTATGCCCTTCTCTAGGGGTCCTCCCGACCCAGGGATCGAACCGAGGTCTCCCATATTGCAGGCTGACTCTTTACAGTTTGAGCGCCTCAGAAATCTGCCTATTGGCCTATTTTGATTGTTGATTTTATGTAGTGAAGATTTTTGGCAACTACTCATTACCTGACAGGTGTGGAAGAACAAAGCTCATGGTTTCACTTTGAACACCCTACTCTTTTTTTCTAAGCAACTTCACTGCAGTTTTACAGTTAATTCAGTAACTCACCGATATTAAAAAGAAATGTTATGATAAACACCTAAACTCTCTTTTCTTTAAAACAGGAAATTGTGTAAGTACCATAAATAACAACTTCCTATTAGCTTTTTACATTACAGTGTACTGTGAATAAATAAGCCACCTTAGTGGGATATAAGGTTGACTTTTTAATAACACTAGCTAATTAACTAACCTAATTCAGTTTTATTACCTTATCCTCAAGTGTTCCTGCTTGCAGGAATAACATAGTAAACTGAAATTTATGAGTTCATATTAACGTCTTGTTTAAATGGCGCTAGAGAGTGCACTTGGTGTATGTATGCAATAGAATCTTGGAGGAGCTTTGCAAATATGTTACTCATTTAAAGACCCTACTGGAAGAAAGCATGGAAACTGTTTTCCTACTATTTTTGCTAACTTGTGAAACTGATTGCCCAGATGAAATATAAGTCAAAGATTCTTTGGAAGTTCAGTGTAAAGATCTCTGGATCAAGACAGACTTCTAAAGAAGTCATTAAAGTGAATGGTAACAATCTCACCACAACTTCCTGATGTTTGGCTACTTAAAAATAGTGACTCACATGCCATAAGGGATTGATGAATATTTGAAAAACAGGGGAAGAAGGAAGCAGGCAAGAACTTTGTAACCATAGTGTGTATAGATCAAGCTCAAAGCAGAGCCAGAAACAGAGATCCATGTGTATGTGAAGTACTGCAGACTTAAAAAATATTCACAAGCTAAAAGTTGAGAGTTATGTTTAATCAGCAAGAATTTTTAGGACTTCAAGCCTGGGAGGCAGCATGTCAAGTAATTCTAAGAGAACTACTTAGAAGAGGCAAGGGGGGAAGCCAGGTTAAATGGAAGTTTCACAACATAGGGCAGGTAGTCTGAACATCAAAAGGTTGTTGTTAATTAAAGGAAAACCAGACATCAAGTTAAGGAATTTAGTGCTTTTCTATGAATGTGAAGAGGTCTTCCCTGGTGGTTCAGTGGTAAACAATTCATCTGCCAATGCAGGAGACACGGGTTTGATCCCTGAGTTGGGAAGATATCCTGGAGAAGGAAATGGTAACCTACTCCAGTATTCTTGCCTGGGAAATCCTAGGACAGAGGAGCCTGGCAGGCTACAGTCCATGGGGTCGCAAAAGAGTCGGACGTGACTTAGCAACTAAACAACAACAATGTATGGGCAAATTCAAGAGTCTGGGCTCACTGAAATCATTCCTTTGATATGCGCCTCACCTACTGGGGCCAGTGTCCTGTGTTTTCACATTCTGGGTTTCCTCCGGGCTCACCATAAGGAGTGGCTACAGTCTGATGGCTATTAGATGGCAGGTATTCTTTTCTTCTCACCAGCTCAGCATTGGTGGTAGCTGCAATTGCTCATGACTGTGACATCTTTTTGGAGAAGGCAATGGCACCCCACTCCAGTACCCTGGCCTGGAAAAATCCCACAGACGGAGGAGCCTGGTAGGCTGCAGGCCATGGGGTTGCTAAGAGTTGGACACGACTGAGTGACTTCACTTTCACTTTTCACTTTCATGCATTGGAGAAGAAAATGGCAACACATCCAGTGTTCTTGCCTGGAGAATCCCAGGGACTGGGGAGCCTGGTGGGCTTCCATCTATGGGGTCGCACAGAGTCAGACACGACTGAAGTGACTTAGCAGCAGCAGTGACATCTTTTATTTACTGATATGGCAGGAAATACTCCATTTCTTAGTACTAAGAGCACACTCTTCAGGAAGAAAAAAGCTTGTAATGAAGGAGACAAAGCAGGGTAGCAAGGATGTAGTGTTAGGAAGGTGCTAGCCTCTGCCCAAACCCACAGGTGAGCTCTGGAGTATAAGCCACATCAAAGATTTGAATTCCTGTATCAGATAATCCTTAGCTCTAAGTGTGTCCCTGGTTGCTTAGGAGGTAGATATAAATTTTCCTGGCAAGGCAGCCCTTATAATGCTGGGTAACTCTCTAGAGGAGCAACTGGTAGCCATTAACTTGTTATTCGCAGCAACTGAGATGGGCAACCCAGCTCACCTTGGGCTTCTGGGTGGGCTCTGAAGTGTGCTTTCACAGTGCACCATTCTCATCACTCTGTCCTCATAATAAGCTGCGCTCTTGGAAGATATTGAGCAACATGCTGTTGGTCTTAGATGCTCATCATCCTTACTTGTTTTCATCCCATCCTTGCTTCTCCTGTCAGTCTTCCCCTGCCTCCTTTGCCTTCATATGGTCCTGGGCAGGAGCCTTCTGCCTTCCATTGCAGGATCGCCTAAATCTGCTCTTAAATCCTAGACCTTCCCCTTCTTTCTTCTTCCCCTTCACTCAACTGTTTCTTGTTCATACCCTTTCTTGAATATCTAGATATACTCTATTATCAGTAAGTTAAATTTAAAGAATAATATTGAGCCAGTCTTTTAATCCATTGCAAGCTGTTTCCTAAATTAACCTTTGGGAAAAAAATCCCTTAACCCTAAGTGATTAATTAGAGGGTTTTTATTTTCTATCAAAAGTCATAAACAGGGGACTCAAAACTGTAAGCCTTGAACCAAATTTAAAATCCCAGGCTAGGAGGCAAGTTAATATAGAAAAATGGCCCTTAAGCCTAGAATCACATAACTCATCCCAGTTTTAAAACAGATATAAGAAAATTTATCCAAACCAGCTCTCTATATTAATCAATGTGTCAACAGCAACCAAATAGAATACTTGAAAAAGAATAGTTTCAGGAGGTTTCATTAACAAAGAGGATGCCTCCAAAGTTTGTGGGTAGGGGAAACATGAAAAAGAGTAAAGTTTTTTGCAGTTAAAATGATGAAAGAAGTGAGTGGTCCACAGAACACAGGATAGAGTCCTACCAAAATGACTTCCTTTCTGATAACAAATCTCAAGCTGCTGCTGCTGCTGCTGCTAAGTCACTTCAGTCGTGTCCAACTCTGTGTGACCCCATAGACGGCAGCCCACCAGGCTCCCCCGTCCCTGGGATTCTCCAGGCAAGAACACTGGAGTGGGTTGCCATTTCCTTCTCCAATACATGAAAGTGAAAAGTGAAAGTGAAGTCGCTCAGTCATGTCCGACTCTTCGAGACCCCATGGATTGCAGCCTACCAGGCTCCTCCGTCCATGGGATTTTCCAGGCAGGAGTACTGGAGTGGGGTGCCATTGTCTCAAGCTGGTGCCTAACTAATAGTATTTTGAATAGAGACAACTATGTGGCAGATATTGTAGAACAAGGAAGGAATGTTCTGGGGCAAACTGTGGTTCTAATCAAATCTATTTCCTCCTTGTCACATGTTTTTCTTTGTGCAGATTTCATAGTTTGGGGCAAATATATAATCACAATTTAAGGTTTGAGACTGTAGCTCTTCTTTGAATTAACCTTTTTAAAAATAGAGATACAATTCACTTCATAAAATTCACTCTTTTAAAGTTTACAGTTCAGTATTTTTTTTGTATATACATGATGTTATGTAACCATCTAATTCCAGAACATTTACCATTTCAAAAAAAAAAACTTTATACCTATTACCAGTCATTCCCCATTTCTTCCTCCAATAGTCCCTGAAAAACAACAATATACTGTTTTTGTATTATTCTGGGAATTTCATAAAAATGGAGTCATACAATATGCTGTCTTTTATGTCTGACTTATTTCACTTAGCATAATGTTTTCAAGGATCATCCATGTTGTTGCATGTATCAGTACTTTACTTTTATTGCCAGATAATACTTCAGTGTGTGAATGTATCTTGTTTTATTCATCCATTCATCTTCTAATGGACATTTGAATTGTTTCTATTTTTTGAATAATGATTCTAAGGACTTCCATGTGCAAGCTTGAGTGCACATGTTTTCGGTCCTTTGGGGTACTCTTTTCTCTTTATAGACAAAATATTTTCCCCTCTGTTTATCATTCTTCTTTTTCTGATGTGTTTCAAGAGAGAAGGAAAAATAAAACTTATTTTACTTTTCCTTTATTAATCAAAAATATTCTTATCTAAACCACCGAAATGAAAACCAAAGTCTGAAGAGTTTACATAAATCACTCTGGGGCAGCAGATGGTTAACAATAGAGCTGAGAATATAATTCTCTTTGCCTCTAACAGAGGACTTTATTCCCATTTTCCCTGTTTCTCTAATATCTTGATTCATTTTTAAAATTGATTTTTATTTTATATTGGGGTATAGTTGACTTAAAATGTGTTAGTTTCAGGTGTACAGCAAAGCAGTTCAGTTATACATATACATACATATACCCACTCTTTTTAGATTTTTTTCCCATATATAGGCCATTAAAGAGTATCAGCCACCTCCAAAATTTGACCACCTGATGAGAAGAGATGACTCACTGGAAAAAACCCTGGTGCTGGGAAAGATTGAGGGCAGGAGGAGAATGGAGCGACAGAGGGCGAGATGGTTGGATGGCGTCACTGACTCAACAGACATGAGCTTGTGCAAACTCCCAGAAATAGTGAAGGACAGGGAAACCTGGTGTGCTGTGGTCCTTGGGGTTGCAAAGAGTCGGACATGACTGAGTGACTGAAAAACAACAGAGCATTGAGTAGACTTTCCTGTGCTATATGCAGTTGTGCTGTGCTGTTCTTAGTCGCTCACTCATGTCTGACTCTCTGTGACCCCACTGACTGTAGCCCACCAGGCTCCTCTGTCAGTGAGGATTCTCCAGGCCAGAACACTGGAGTGGGTTGCCATGCCCTGCTCCAGAGGATCTTCCCAACCCCGGGATTGAACCCAGGTCTCCCACATTGCAGGCAGATTCTTTACCATCTGAACCACCAGAGAAGCCCATGCTATACAGTAGGTCCTTATTTATTTTTCATTCATTTCCCCCTGAAATCCTTCAGTTAGCTCTCATTTCATAACAAAATAACTCCATACCTAGTGATACAAAATATCAACCATTTCTCATTCTCATGAGTCTTGAGGCCCACTGGGGAGTTTTGCTGATCTGAGCAGGGCCCTAATTCATATCGGTTCACTGTCGGTCTTCTCGGTGGGGTATTGATGGTTGCTGTGCTCTGGCACACCTGGGATGTTGGCTAGGGTGACTCATCCCTGCTTCTCATAGCTGCTCATCCTCCAGCCAGCTAGCTTGGATTTGTTCTCATGACAAAGACAGGGTTCCAAAAGGGAGGAAAACTACACAAGTTTTCTTGAGACTCAGATCTGTAATGCCCTCACTTCCTCCATACTATATTGTTCCAAACAAGTGCAATAGATTCCACCCCCAATGGGAAGACCTGAGGCTCACATTGCAATTGTGTGGATCCACCAGGGGTGAAAAATTGGGGCCATTTTGCAACCAATCTACCATAGTGCTTGTACTAAGAAATAGCTTGCAATAATCAAACGAAGGCTGTCAAGGAAAATAGAGTATCTAGTACTGGGTATCAGAGAAGACAATGGCAACCCACTCCAGTACTCTGGCCTGGAAAATTCCATGGTTGGAGGAGCCTGGTAGGATGCAGTCCATGGGGACGCTAAGAGTCGGACATGACTGAGCGACTTCACTTTCACTTTTCACTTTCATACATTGGAGAGGGAAATGGCAACCCACTCCAGTGTTCTTGCATGGAGAATCCCAGGGACAGGGGAGCCTGGTGGGCTGCCATCTATGGGGTCACACAGAGTCAGACATGACTGAAGCGACTTAGCAGCAGCAGCAGTACTGGGTATAGAGTTCTTGCCAGATTAAATCCTGTTCAGGGATTTCTATGAACACTTGATTCTAGATAGACTAGCCTGCATGCTGTTTTCAAATCTACCCCACATTCTCCTGGTCTTCATCATTGTTTTGATGGTGATGGTTATACAGTATGGACTTGCTGCCCTTAAAATTCCTCCCATGCTTTGAGCAGCAACTTTGGACTCTCAGAATCCAGAGTGTTCCACTTTTAACACATTCTATAATAAATTACTCATCTGTTCACCATAACCTCCTGCCCCACTGGACTGAAAGCTCCTTGAGAACAGAGCTATTGCTTAATGCAACTTTGTGTCATACAGCCCAACCTCCAGCACACAGAAGCAGCCTAATAAATGTGTGGAATGAATAAAGGAAGCCCTAGCTGCCTTCTTTAGCACACTGAGGACTTTTTCTATTATTTGTTTTATGAATTATCTTTATCACTCACTTCATTCTTCTCCATTTGCAATATATTGTGCAATATGTGTATAAATATAAACATACACAAGCACACATATATGTTTCAGTTCAGTTCAGTTGCTCACTTCTATCCAACTCCTTCCGGCCCTATGGACTGCAGCACACCAGGCTTTCCTGTCCATCACCAACTCCTGGAGTGTACTCAAACTCATGTCCATCGAGTTGGTGATGCCGCCCAGCCATCTTATCCTCTGCTGTCCCCTTCTCCTCCCACCTTCAATCTTTCCCAGCATCAGGGTCTTTTAATATGAGTCAGTTCTTTGCATCAGGTGGCCAAAGTACTGGAGTTTCAGCTTCAGCATCAGTCTTTGAGTATATTCAGGACTAATTTCCTTTAGGATAGACTGGTTGGATCTCCTTGCAGTCCAAGGGACTCTCAAGAGTCTTTTCCAACACCACAGTTCAAAAGCATCAATTCTTTGGCACTCAGCTTTCTTTATAGTCCAACTCTCACATCCATATATGACTACTGGAAAAACCAAAGCTTTGACAAGATGGACCTTTGTGGGCAAAGTAAAGTATCTGCTTTTTAATACACTGTCTAGGTTGGTCATAGCTTTTCTTCGAAGGAGCAAGTGTCTTTTAATTTCATGGCTGCAGTCACCATCTGCAGTGATTTTGGAACACCCCCCCCGCCCCCCCGCAAATAAAGTCTGTCACTATTTCCACTGTTTCCCTGTCTATTTGCCATGAAGTGATGGCACCAAATGCCATGATCTTAGTTTTCTGAATGTTGAGTTTTAAACCACTTTTTCACTCTTTTTCACTTTCATCAAGAGGCTCTTTAATTCTTCTTCACTTTCTGCCACAAGGGTGGTGTCATCTACGTATCTGAGATTATTGATATTTCTCTTGGCAATCTTGATTCCAGCTTGTGCTTCATCCAGCCTGGCATTTCTCATGATGTACTCTGCATAGAAGTTAAATAAGCCAGGTGACAATATACAGCCTTGACGTACTCCTTTCCAGATTTGGAACTAGTCTGTTGTTCCATGTCCAGTTCTAACTGTTGCTCCTTGACCTGCATACAGATTTCTCAGGAGGCAGGTCAGGCGGTCTGGTATTCCCATTTCTTTCAGAATTTTCCACAGTTTGTTGTGATCCACACAGTCAAAGGCTTTGGCATAGTCAATAAAGCAGAAGTAGTTGTTTTTCTGGAGTTCTCTTGCTTTTTTGATGATCCAGTGGACATTGGCAATTTGATCTCTGGTTACTCTGCCTTTTCTAAAGCCAGCTTGAATATCTGGAAGTTCACAGTTCACGTACTATTGAAACCTGGCTTGAAGAATTTTGAGCATTACTTTGCTAGCGTGTGAGATGAGTGCAACTGTGTGGTAGTTTGAGCACTATTTGGCATTGCCTTTCTTTGGGATTGGAATGAAAACTGACTTTTTCTAGTCCTGTGGCCAATGCTGAGTTTTCCAAATTTGCTGGTATATTGAGAGCAACACTTTCATAGCATCATCTTTTAGGATTTGAAATAGCTCAACTGGGATTCCATCACCTGCACTAGCTTTGTAGTGATGCTTCGTAAGGTCCACTTGACTTCACATTCCAAGATATCTGGCTCTAGGTGAGTCATCACACCATCATCATTATCTGGATCATGAAGATCTTTTTTGTATCGTTCTTCTGTATATTCTTGCCACCTCTTCCTATTATCTCCTGCTTCTGTTAGGTCCATACTATTTCTGTCCTTTATTGTGCCCATCTTAGCATGAATGTTCCCTTGGTATCTCTAATTTTCACATATCGTTTGGTTGTGTAAATATGTTTGTATGTATATATATATTTAAGCATTCCATTGCTGTTTGTCTTCATTAGCTACCTAAATAATGAATAATGCTCTTTCCTTAACTCTAATTCTTAATTTACATTTCTCTTTTTCTAAAAAGAATAACCATTTTATAGTAACAATGTTCTAGAAACCAGATGTTTTACAGTTATTTTAGTAATTATGGTAAAAAGAGAAGCAAACCTGGAGATCTCACTGTCAGAGAACTTCTTTTAGAAGGAGTTTGTATGGTTTTTAATATAAGGAACACCACGGAATACACTCGGTGTCATCTACAAGCATAGCTTTGTAGAATAAGAAGCAACATGGTTCACATGGCTTCCCTGATGGCTCAGATGATAAAGAATCCACATGCAATCCAGATGACCTGGGTTCAGGAAGATCCTTTGGGGGAGGAGATGATAACCCACTCCAGTATTCTTGCCTGGAGCATCTCATGGACAGAGGAGGCTGGCAAGCTACAGTCCATAAGTATGCAAAGATTTGGACACAACTGAGTGACTAAGCACACACACACACATGTGTTTCACATGGCCATTTCTCATACTGACCTTCAATTAAACCCAAAGTGTTAAAGTGATTCTATTCTTTGCAGCCAAAGATGGAGAAGCTCTATACAGTCAGCAAAAACAAGACCAGGAGCTGACTGTGGCTCAGATCATGAACTCCTTATTGCAAAACTCAGATATAAATGGAAGAAAGTAGGGAAAACCACTTGACCATTCAGGTATGACCTAAATAAAACCCCTTACAATTATATGGTGGAAGTAACAAATAGATCCAAGGGATTAGATCTGATAGACAAAGTTCCTGAAGAAATATGGATGGAGGTTTGTGACATTGTACAGGAGGCAGTGATCAAGACCATCCTCAAGAAAAAGAAATGAAAAAAGGCAAAATGGTCGTCTGAGAAGGCCTTATAAATAGCTGAGAAAAGAAGAGAAGCTAAAGGAAAAGGAGAAAAGAAAAGATATACCCATTTGAATGCAGAGTTCCAAAGAACAGGAAGGAGAGATAAGAAAGCCTTCCTCAGTGATCAATAAAGAAATAGAGGAAAGTAATAGAATGGGAAAGACTAGAGATCTCGGCAAGAAAATTAGAGATACCAAAGAAACAGTTCATGTAAAGATGGACAAAATAAAAGACAGAAGTTTGGACCTAACAGAAGCAGAAGATATTAAGAAGAGACAGCAAGAATACACAGAATAACTGAGTAACACAGAATAACGCAGATCTTCATGACCCAGATAACATGAAGGTGTGATCACTCACCTAGAGCCCAAAATCCTGGAATGCAAAGTCAAGTGGGCCTTAGGAAGCATCACTACAAACAGAGCTAGTGGAGGTGATGGGATTCCAGTTGAGCTATTTTAAATCTTGTAAGATGATGCTGTGAAAGTGCAACACTCAACATTCCAGCAAATTTGGAAAACTCAGCAGTGGCCACAGGACTGGAAAAGGTCAGTTTTCATTCCAATCCCAAAGAAAAGTAATACCAAAGAATCTTCAGACTACCACACAATTGCACTCATCTCACATGCTAGCAAAAGTAATGCTCAAAATCCTTCAAGCCAGGCTTCAACAATAAGTGAACTGGAACTTCCAGATATTCAAGCTGGCTTTAGAAAAGGCAGAGAAACCAGAGATCTAATTGCCAACATCCACTGGATCATAGAAAATGCAAGAAAATTTCAGAAAAAATATCTACTTCTGCTTTATTGACTATGCCAAAGCCTTTGACTGTGTGGATCACAACAAACTGTGGAAAATTCTGAAAGAGATGGGAATACCAGACCACCTGACCTGCCTCCTGAGAAATCTGTACGCAGGTCAAGGCGCAACAGTTAGAACTGGACATGGAACAACAGACTGCTTCCAAATCTGGAAAGAAATATGTCAAGGCTGTATACTGTCACCTGGCTAATGGAGAGTACTTCTATGCAGAGTACATCATGAGAAATGCCAGTCTAGATGAAGCACAAGCTGGAATCAAGATTTCCAGGAGAAATATCAATAACCTCAGATACGTAGATGACACCACCCTTATGGCAGAAAGTAAAGAACTCAAGAGCCTCTTGATGAAAGTCAAAGAGGAGAGTGAAAATTTGACTTAAAACTCAACATTCAAAATACGAGGTTGGCATCCTATCCCATCACTTCATTGCAAGTAGATGGGGAAACAATGGAAACAGTGACAGACTTTATATTTTGGGGGCTCCAAAATCACTGCAGATGGTGACTTCAGCCATGAAATTAAAAGATGATTGCTCCTTGGAAGAAAAGCTATAACAAACCAAGACAGCATATTAAACAGCAGACATACTTTACCCACAAAGGTCTGTCTAGTCAAAGCTTTGGTTTTTCCAGTAGTCATGTATGGATGTGAGAGTTGAACTATAAAGAAAGCTGAGTGCTGAAGAATTGATGCTTTTCAACGTGGTGTTGGAGAAGACTCTTGAGAGTCCCTTGGACTGCAAGGAGATCCAATCAGTCCATCCTAAAGGAAATCAGTACTGAATATTCATTGGAAGGACTGATGCTAAAGCTGAAATGCCAATACTTTGGCTACCTGATACGAAGAACTGAATTCATTGGAAAAGGCCCTGATGCTGAGAAAGATTGAAGGCAGGAGGAGAAGGGGATGACAGAGGATGAGATGGTTAGATGACATCACCAACTCGATGGACATGAGTTTGAATAAGCTCTTGGAGTTGGTGATGGACAGGGAAGCCTGGTATGCTACAGTCCATGAGGTCGCAAGGGGTCGGACACAACTGAGCAACTGAACTGAATTGAACTGAACTGCACTGATCAAAATAGAGCTTAATCAAGGCTTTTCTATACAGCACCAAGCTAATGCGATCTAGGAGGGCTTGTGTCTGGAGTAGACAGGTCAACACAACAAAAAGTTTTGTGAATGAAGGCTAACAAGGAATTGTCAAATTCCTGGAAATTTTGCCCTTAAGTGTCTACAAACTTATTTGCTATTTGAAGTTTCCAAGATCAACAGCTTCAACACTGAACTACCTAAAATGTGCCAGAAATAGAGGAGGAGCCAAGATGGTGGAGGAGTAGGACGAGGAGAACACTTTCTCCCCCACAAATTCATCAAAAGAGCATTTAAACATCGAGTAAATTCCACAAAACAACTTCTGAATGCCGGCAGAGGACATCAGGCACCCAGAAAAGCAACCCAACTCTTCGAAAGGAGAGAGAAGAAATACAGCTCCACCCACCAGAACACCGACACAAGCTTCCCTAACCAGGAAACCTTGACAAGCCACCTGTACAAACCCACACACAGCGAGGAAACACCACAAAAAAGAGAACTCCACAAACTGCCAGAATACAGAAAGGACACCCCAAACTCAGCAATTTAAACAAGATGAAGAGACAGAGGAATACCCAGCAGATAAAGGAACAGGATAAATGCCCACCAATCCAAACAAAAGAGGAAGAGATAGGGAATCTACCTGATAAAGAATTCCGAATAATGATAGTGAAATTGACCCAAAATCTTGAAATTAAAATGGAATCACAGATAAATAGACTGGAGACAAGGATTGAGAAGATGCAAGAAAGGTTTAACAAGGACCTAGAAGAAAAAAAAAAAGAGTCAATATATAATGAATAATGCAATAAATGAAATTAAAAACACTCTGGAGGCAACAAATAGTAGAATAACAGAGGCAGAAGATAGGATTAGTGAATTAGAAGATAGAATGGTAGCAATAAATGAATCAGAGAGGATAAAAGAAAAACGAATTAAAAGAAATGAGGACAGTCTCAGAGACCTCCAGGACAATATTAAATGCTACAACATTCGAATCATAGGGGTTCCAGAAGAAGAAGACAAAAAGAAAGACCATGAGAAAATACTTGAGGAGATAATAGTAGAAAACTTCCCTAAAATGGGGAAGGAAATAATCACCCAAGTCCAAGAAACCCAGAGAGTCCCAAACAGGATAAACCCAAGGCGAAACACCCCAAGACACATATTAATCAAATTAACAAAGATCAAACACAAAGAACAAATATTAAAAGCAGCAAGGGAAAAACAACAAATAACACACAAGGGAATTCCCATAAGGATAACAGCTGATCTTTCAATAGAAACTCTTCAAGCCAGGAGGGAATGGCAAGACATACTTAAAGTGATGAAAGAAAATAACCTACAGCCCATATTATTGTACCCAGCAAGGATTTCATTCAAGTATGAAGGAGAAATCAAAAGCTTTTCAGACAAGCAAAAGCTGAGAGAATTCAGCACCACCAAACCAGCTCTCCAACAAATACTAAAGGATATTCTCTAGACAGGAAACACAAAAATGGTATATAAATTCGAACCCAAAACAATAAAGTAAATGGCAACGGGATCATACTTATCAGTAATTACCTTAAACGTAAATGGGTTGAATGCCCCCAACCAAAAGACAAAGACTGGCTGAATGGATACAAAAACAAGACCCCTACATATGTTGTCTACAAAAGACCCACCTCAAAACAGGGGACACATACAGACTGAAAATGAAGGGCTGGAAAAAGATTTTCCATGCAAATAAGGACCAAAAGAAAGCAGGAGTAGCAATACTCATATCAGATAAAATAGACTTTAAAACAAAGGCTGTGAAAAGAGACAAAGAAGGTCACTACATAATGATCAAAGGATCAATCCAAGAAGAAGATATAACAATTATAAATATATATGCACCCAACACGGGAGCACCACAGTACGTAAGACAAATGCTAACAAGTATGAAAGGAGAAATTAACAATAACACAATAATAGTGGGAGACTTTAATACCCCACTCACACCTATGGATAGATCAACTAAACAGAAAATTAACAAGGAAACACAAACTTTAAATGATACAATAGACCAGTTAGACCTAATTGATATCTATAGGACATTTCATCCCAAAACAATGAATTTCACCTTTTTCTCAAGCGCACATGGAACCTTCTCCAGGATAGATCACATCCTGGGCCATAAAGCTAGCCTTGGTAAATTCAAAAAAATAGAAATCATTCCAAGCATCTTTTCTGACCACAATGCAGTAAGATTAGATCTCAATTACAGGAGAAAAACTATTAAAAATTCCAACATATGGAGGCTGAACAACACGCTGCTGAATAACCAACAAATCACAGAAGAAATCAAAAAAGAAATCAAAATTTGCATAGAAATGAATGAAAATGAAAACACAACAACCCAAAACCTGTGGGACACTGTGAAAGCAGTCCTAAGGGGAAAGTTCATTGCAATACAGACACACCTCAAGAAACAAGAAAAAAGTCAAATAAATAACCTAACCCTACACCTAAAGCAACTAGAAAAGGAAGAAATGAAGAACCCCAGGGTTAGAAGAAGGAAAGAAATCTTAAAAATTAGGGCAGAAATAAATGCAAAAGAAACAAAAGAGACCATAGCAAAAATCAACAAAGCCAAAAGCTGGTTCTTTGAAAGGATAAATAAAATTGACAAACCATTAGCCAGACTCATCAAGAAACAAAGAGAGAAAAATCAAATCAATAAAATTAGAAACGAAAATGGAGAGATCACAACAGACAACACAGAAATACAAAGGATCATAAGAGACTATCAACAATTACATGCCAATAAAATGGACAACATGGAAGAAATGGACAAATTCTTAGAAAAGTACAACTTTCCAAAACTCGACCAGGAAGAAATAGAAAATCTTAACAGACCCATCACAAGCACGGAAATTGAAACTGTAATCAAAAATCTTCCAGCAAACAAAAGCCCAGGTCCAGACGGCTTCACAGCTGAATTCTACCAAAAATTTAGAGAAGAGCTAACACCTATCCTGCTCAAACTCTTCCAGAAAATTGCAGAGGAAGGTAAACTTCCAAACTCATTCTATGAGGCCACCATCACCCTAATACCAAAACCTGACAAAGATCCCACAAAAAAAGAAAACTATAGGCCAATATCACTGATGAACATAGGTGCAAAAATCCTTAACAAAATTCTAGCAATCAGAATCCAACAACACATTAAAAAGATCATACACCATGACCAAGTGGGCTTTATCCCAGGGATGCAAGGATTCTTCAATATCTGCAAATCAATCAATGTAATACACCACATTAACAAAGTGAAAAATAAAAACCATATGATTATCTCAATAGATGCAGAGAAAGCCTTTGACAAAATTCAACATCCATTTATGATAAAAACTCTCCAGAAAGCAGGAATAGAAGGAACATACCTCAACATAATAAAGGCTATATATGACAAACCCACAGCAAACATTATCCTCAATGGTGAAAAATTGAAAGCATTTCCTCTAAAGTCAGGAACAAGACAAGGGTGCCCACTTTCACCATTACTATTCAACATAGTTTTGGAAGTTTTGGCCACAGCAATCAGAGTAGAAAAAGAAATAAAAGGAATCCAAATTGGAAAAGAAGAAGTAAAACTCTCACTATTTGCAGATGACATGATCCTCTACATAGAAAACCCTAAAGATTCCACCAGAAAATTACTAGAACTAATCAATGATTATAGTAAAGTTGCAGGATATAAAATCAACACACAGAAATCCCTTGCATTTCTATACACTAATAATGAGAAAACGGAAAGAGAAATTAAGGAAACAATTCCATTCACCATTGCAACGGAAAGAATAAAATACTTAGGAATATATCTATCTAAAGAAACTAAAGAGCTATATATAGAAAACTATAAAACACTGGTGAAAGAAATCAAAGAGGACACTAATAGATGGAGAAATATACCATGTGCATGGATTGGAAGAATCAATATAGTGAAAATGAGTATACTACCCAAAGCAATTTATAGATTCAATGCAATCACTATCAAGCTACCAACAGTATTCTTCACAGAGCTAGAACAAATAACTTCACAATTTGTATGGAAATACAAAAAACCTCGAATAGCCAAAGTGATCCTGAGAAAGAAGAATGGAACTGGAGGAATCAACCTACCTGACTTCAGGCTCTACTACAAAGCCACAGTTATCAAGACAGTATGGTACTGGCACAAAGACAGAAACATAGATCAATGGAACAAAATAGAAAGCCCAGAGATAAATCCACCACATATGGACACCTTATCTTTGACAAAGGAGGCAAGAATATACAATGGATTAAAGACAATCTCTTTAACAAGTGGTGCTGGGAAATCTGGTCAACCACTTGTAAAAGAATGAAACTAGAACACTTTCTAACACCATACACAAAAATAAACTCAAAATGGATTAAAGATCTAAATGTAAGACCAGAAACTATAAAACTCCTAGAGGAGAACATAGGCAAAACACTCTCCGACATACATCACAGCAGGATCCTCTATGACCCACCTCCCAGAATATTGGAAATAAAAGCAAAAATAAACAAATGGGACCTAATTAAACTTAAAAGCTTCTGCACATCAAAGGAAACTATTAGCAAGGTGAAAAGGCAGCCTTCAGAATGGGAGAAAATAATAGCAAATGAAGCAACTGACAAACAACTAATCTCAAAAATATACAAGCAACTCCTACAGCTCAACTCCAGAAAAATAATGACCCAATCAAAAAATGGGCCAAAGAACTAAATAGACATTTCTCCAAAGAAGACATACAGATGGCTAACAAACACATGAAAAGATGCTCAACATCACTCATTATCAGAGAAATGTAAATCAAAACCACTATGAGGTACCATTTTACACCAGTAAGAATGGCTGCAATCCAAAAGTCTACAAGCAATAAATGCTGGAGAGGGTGTGGAGAAAAGGGAACCCTCTTACACTGTTGGTGGGAATGCAAACTAGTTCAGCCACTATGGAGAACAGTGTGGAGATTCCTTAAAAAACTGGAAATAGAACTGCCTTATGATCCAGCAATCCCACTGCTGGGCATACACACTGAGGAAACCAGAAGGGAAAGAGACACGTGTACCCCAATGTTCATCCCAGCACTGTTTATAATAGCCAGGACATGGAAGCAACCTAGATGTCCATCAGCAGATGAATGGATAAGAAAGCTGTGGTACATATATACAATGAAGTATTACTCAGCCATTAAAAAGAATACATTTGAATCAGTCCTAATGATGTGAATGAAACTGGATCCTATTATACAGAGTGAAGTAAGCCAGAAGGAAAAACACCAATACAGTATACTAACGCATATATATGGAATTTAGAAAGATGGTAACAATAACCCTGTGTACGAGACAGCAAAAGAGATACTGATGTACAGAACAGTCTTATGGACTCTGTGGGAGAGGGAGAGGGTGGGAAGATTTGGGAGAATGGCATTGAAACATGTAGAATATCATGTATGAAACGAGATGCCAGTCAAGGTTTGATGCACGATACTGGATGCTTGGGGCTAGTGCACTGGGACGACCCAGAGGGATGGTATGGGGAGGGAGGAGGGAGGAGGGTTCAGGATGGGGAACACATGTATACCTGTGGTGGATTCATTTTGATATTTGGCAAAACTAATACAATTATGTAAAGTTTAAAAATAAAATAAAATTTAAAAAAAAATAAATAAAATGTGCCAGAAATAAATGTTTTCATCACTGACTAAAATGTGCTCCACAATGAAGTTCAGATACAAATTACTAGGAGATAATACTGACATATTTTTATAATAATGAACTTTATGTTATAGGGCTCACAACAGAATACAGGAAAAATAAGGATATACTTCCAAAGAATGCTTGACCAGGCATTTTTCCTATGTATAGATTATGTATTCTTTATGAGTAAAATTTGTTATTATATTCAAATTTCTTTATACTTCCCCTAATTCAGTGATGCAGTTCATGGATCTGTGTTGAATGAATCAATCAGTGAAGACATTGGAAGGGAGGATTGTGCTAGAGTGGGGCCACTGTTTGTGATAGAGATCCGAGGAATCAGAAAAGGTGGGCATGTTGGCTATTTTTTTCTGCCATCCTTTCTCAGCCTTCTTTCTTCTGCTTTGTGCCCATGAGGCTGATCGTTCTGGTTGCATTAGCTGCTTCTCTGTCATTTGTTGCCCTTTTGGATTTGGCTAATGGAAAGCTCTGCCACAGATCACGGTGAGAAAACAGCTCACAGTACATCTTTCCTACTGATGGTTTCGGTTTTTCAGTCCTGGTAATGGCTGAGTCCATCAATAATTATCACATCCACCTGGCAGCCCCTCTTTCATGGCTTCATCAGCAACATCAGCACTGCCGCACATCCTTTCAAGCCTGTGGGTGATAGAACTTCCTACCATTACTAGTCTCTGCATGCCTCACTCTTCCTCACTGGTTCTCTTAATGCTGCCCACACTTCTGTAAATAGTCTGCTCATTGAATCATCTGAACAAAGTGTTCATTCCTGGTAGGCCTTTGACTAAAAAAGAGTAGGAGATGTTACATTCGATTAGGAATCTGCAATAGATGATCTGTAAGTAAAAGGAAATGGCAGTAGGGTTAGGTATTATGTAACCTAGATGTCCATTTAGAAAGTAAATGTGGATCTCAGAATATTTACTTGGCCACTAAAGAGGTGCATGTGAGAGAGGCAAGACTCAGGTATTAAAATGTAAAGTTTTCTGGGACTGAAAGTGCAAATCAGCACCAACCCGTGTGTGTGTGTGTGTGTGTGTGTGTGAGAGAGAGAGAGAGAGAGAATTAGATTAGATGAAGGGGCAAGAAAATCTAGATATTTGTTTTCTCACAAAACATGTATGAGTAAGCCACTGTGCTTTAAGGTAGATGTCAGGAGGAGAAACCATATGAACCACTTTTTTAACTTCTATAATCCATGACAAGGGATTAAATGGTAAATACTCATTGAGAATTAACTGGCAAGAATATTATAGCACCCCAGTGTGAGAAGACATCTAATCCACATATATTAAACACCATGCCCTTCTAAGCCTCAGTTTCCTTACCAGGATAGTGCTAATTCCACTGGATTTTTAGCTTCAAGTAAATGAGATAGATAGCATATTGAAAAGCAGAGACACTACTTTGCCAACAAAGGTCCGTCTAGTCAAGGCTATGGTTTTTCCAGTGGTCATGTATGGATGTGAGAGTTGGACTGTGAAGAAAGCTGAGAGCCAAAGAATTTATGCTTTTGAACTGTGGTGTTGGAGAAGACTCTTGAGAGTCCCTTGGACTGCAAGGAGATCCATCCAGTCCATTCTAAAGGAGATCAGTCCTGTGTGTTCTTTGGAAGGAATGATGCTAAAGCTGAAACTCCAATACTTTGGCCACCTCATGCGAAGAGTTGACTCATTGGAAAAGACTCTGATACTGGGAGGGGTTGGGGGCAGGAAGAAAAGGGGATGACAGAGGATGAGATGGCTGGATGGCATCACTGACTTGATGGACATGAATTTGGGTGAACTTGGGGAGTTGGTGATGGACAGGGAGGCCTGGCGTGTTGCAATTCATGGGGTCCCAAAGAGTTGTACATGACTGAGCGACTGAACTAAACTGAAATGAGATAATGCATGTGATTGCCCTTCCCCCAGCCTTCATGATTTTGATTTTCTAGTGACTGGTCAAACTGTACAGCAGGAGGAGGCAAGGCTCCCATATGGTGACATTGAGGAGAATGGGTCAACCAGACTAAGTAACATTTCATTGTTACTTAATGTTTCATAAATAATGTTTCAAAGTGAGAAAGGATTTTAACAAAAGGACATGGACAAAAGTACAGGCATAGAGATGGAGAATGTATAAGGTTTTGTTTCAGGCTGACCACCATCTGTGATTCATTTTGAGAAATTGTAGGAAAAGTATCTAGGGATGATGGATAAAGCCAAACTGTGGGTGGTGGTGACCTTGAAAGCAAGACAAAAAACTAGGATTTTCATTACTAAATGCTATAAAGTCATGAAAGGTTCTTAAGTTCTTAAGAAAATCAAAGATATCACCGTGTTGAATCTAAGTAGGAAGTCAGATGTGAAGATGGTCAGATGTGAAGATGGATCATGATGACCCAACATTTTTTTTTTTAGTGCCAAAATATTTACTGAAAATTTTCAAATCTTTCAAAACTGTTACAAAAAGCAAACAAACACAGTGAAGCTGATAACAGATTAGACACTAAAAACTAACATTTGGACAAGTACACAGACATGTAGGAGATAAGGGAATATCTATGAGTATTAACTGTGATTAAAGCACTATCTCATTTGATCCCTATCAAATGAGCACTATCTCATTTGACATAAGATCTGCATAACTTATATGCCCAGTAAGTCATGTGAAATGCCAGGTTGGATGAAGCACAAGCTGGAATCAAGATTACCAGGAGAAATTTCAATAATCTCAGATATACAGATGACACCACCTTATGGCAGAAAGCAAAGAGGAAATAAAGAGCTCTTGATGAAAGTGGAAGAGGAGAGTGAAAAAGCTGGCTTAAAACTCAGCCTTCAGAAAACCAAGATCATGGCATCTTATCCCACCACTTCATGGCAATTAGATGGGGAAACAATGGAAACAGTGAGAGACTTTATTATTTTGGCTCCAAAATCACTGCAGATGGTGACTGCAGCCATGAAATCAAAAGAGCTTGCCTCTTGGAAGAAAAGCTATAACAAACCTAGACAGCATATTAAAAAGCAGAGACATCACTTTGCCAACAAAAGTCCATCTAGTCAAAGCTTTGATTTTTCCAGTAGGCATGTATGGATGTGAGAGTTGGCCCATAAAGAAGGCTGAGCACCAAAGAATTGATGCTTTTGAACTGTGGTGTTAGAGAAGACTCTTGAGAGTCCCTTGGACTGCAAGGAAATCCAACCAGTCCACCTAACAGAAATCAGTCCTGAATATACTGGAAGACTGATACTGAAGCTGAAACTCCAGTACTTTGGCCACCTGATGCGAAGAACTGACTCATATGAAAAGACCCTGATGCTGGGAAAGATTGAAGGTGGGAGGAGAAGGGGACAACAGAGGATAAGATGGTTGGATGGCATCACTGACTCTATGGAAATGAGTTTGAGCAAGCTCTAGGAGATGGTGAAGGACAGGGAGGCCTGGTGTGCTGCAGTTTATGGGGTCGCAAAGATTCGGACACAACTGAACAACTGACTAACAACAAAAACATTTGATTCCATTCATTAAGTTTTCCCAGACCTGGGGATTAAGGCCAAAACAACAACAACAAAAAGGATTGTGTGATTGAGTGAGCCATTAATATCAGGCTAGCCCATTATTCATCAAGCCTACCCAAGGGTCACCTGACTCTCTTTAGAAATACAATTGAGCCTAATAACTTAATAAGGACCAAATTAAGAATTCTGTAAAGTTGGAGGCTGATTTGTAGAAAACTGTAAGGCATGATATAAAAATCAAATGGCTATATCTTCAAAACATAATTTAAAAGTTAAAAAAGGACATAGGCACCATTTATGTAAATAAAACACACATATATTCTATTTGGATTATTGTTCAGGGTGTAAAACATGGAATGAAAAGAAACTCACCATAGAGTGTTTTTACCTTTAGAGAGGAGCTTAGGGAATGGGACCCAGAGGGTTTTTAATTGAAAGGGACTATGTAGCAGGGAGGCCTGGCGTGCTGCAATTCATGGGGTCGCAAAGAGTCGGACATGACTGAGCAACTGAACTGAACTGATGTAATGTTTTATTTGGTTCTGAAGGCAAATACAAGGAAATATTAACTGTCACTAATCTTGAATGATGATCATATAGGTGCTTTCCTAGTTTTAAGTCATATTGGATATCCTTTCATTTCTAAAATTAAAAGGTCAAATAACAAAAATGAACTCAAATATTTGGAAGTGGGAGCAGATGAGAAAGACCATCAGAGAGAAGCAGAGACTGAGAGAGCCACTGAATCAAGCTGGTGTTTGTGCTGTGAAGGGGAATCAGGATGCTGTGGGGGTCTGTGCCCCGGTCCCCTTTGCCAAACTCACCGTCTTCTGTTGCAAGTGTCACCTGCAAACAGCTCGCAGTAGTCCTCTCCCCTGGACAACTGTCTCACCCTGCAGCCTCTGAGCTGTGCTCTTATATGATTCTCATGGCCAGTGTGAATGGCTGACATGTCAGTTGGTATGATCATGGGCATTTTCATCTCAACATGTTATAAGTCTTCCAGAGTTTGAGATAATTTCTATCAGCTTTTTCTGAGGAAACCTAACCCAGTGAGGCTTTTGGGGGAAATGGGGAGGGATATTGGATTAAAAATAGTTGAAAATGACTAAAAATAAATCCTAAACCCCAGAAAGAAGATTCCCCTCTCTTTTGCCATATGACCCTATATGATGTCAGTTGGCTGAGGTCCTTAATATGAAACAAACACATCCATTTTATAATTAGAAAAGTAACCAAAACATTGTAGAATGCCATGAACCAGGAGATATAAGGACACTAAATGGTGTGAATTCACTCTCATTAAAATGGGAGTGTGATCCAAGGACAGATTTGACATCTGAAAGTGAGTGGGATCCTACATGGAAGGAAAGCTGATTGCACCTCACAGTAAAGAAGGCTCACTTTCCAGACACCCTCTGCTGCTTAGACCATGCTTCCCAAGGCACCTGAACCCCAGGCTCCTCATCTTTCTGACTGGAAAATCATAGTAGCAACCATTTGTACAATGGAAATCCTTGCCTCCACCCAGATTCATGATACTAACACACGGTGTAGAGAACTAGACAGAATTGGATAGGATTCCCAGTTTCACTATCAAATTGCCACTGAGGCCTGTGGGTAAATTATGTAAACCTCTTTGGCTTTCTATTTTCTTACATGTAAAGGGGGATTACTGAACTTTTCATTGAAATCAGGCATTGCATGAGTTTGTGTTAGACACATAGTCAAGGGCAGTGCCTTTTCTCTGAGCTAACCTGGGTTTTGGTCTGGCCTTGACAGCAACACCTACTGCTCTGTCTGTCCAAAACCTACCTTCACACCAAAAGGAAAGGGCTCTACTGAGTGCACAGGGGTTGTACCCAGTGTATGGTGGGGCTGTACTGAGTCCATGGGGGGCTGTGTTCCCCAGTAGAGAACCCTGTCCTTCCACAGTCATGCGAGTTCTAGCTTTGCAGGTGCTGCCGACAGCCTTCACTCTCCCAGAAATGCGGCATCACTAGGAACCAAGGCTGAAATCAGGCTGCGTGCATGTGTGCCTGCTAAGTTGCCTCAGTTGTATCCGACTCGACGCTTCTGTGGATTGTAGCCTGCCACGATCCTCTGTCCAGAATACTGGAATGGGTTGCTATGCTCTCCTCCAGGATGTCTTCCCAACCCAGAGATCAAACTCACATCTTTTGTGGCTGTTGCACTGCAGGTGGATTCTTTACCGCTGAGCCACCAGGGAGGCCCTGAGGTGAGGCTACAGAGCTGTTTTTATGACCCTCCCAAAACATTTAATCTTTTTTTTCTTTTAAAGTTCTTTTACATGTACTTATCTTACCACTTGAGAGCTTTTATTTGCTTTTGTTCTCCACCTGTATATAAAGTAGGATAATCACTATAGTTTATCACCAGCAGAGGTCAGAAATATCTTGGAAAGAAATGTGATTCCCTTTGCTCTCTCAGCCCATTCTAGGGTAGCTGTATGTTTGCCTGATATAATATATTTGGTGGCAAACAAACTGGTAGATGTTATCTCAAGTAATTTTAGGATGTTATTTCATCCTGAAATTACATGAGATCAAATGGGCATTGCCTGTTTCTCGATTTCTCACCCACATCCTTACCCCAAATTTATTCTTGTTCTTCCTGTTTACTATGTTCCTGGAAATATTGTGGCATTTTAACTTTCTAGTAGAGCTGGATGATTGAGTAGACATACTTTCTTTCTTTCCTTCTATAAACTCTATTACGTGAAAGTTGCTTAGTCATGTCTGACTCTTTGCGACCCCATGGACTGTATAGTCCCTGGAATTCTCCAGGCCAGAATACTAGAGTGCATAGCCTTTCCCTTCTCCAGGGGATCTTTCCCAACCCAGGGATTGAACCTAGTAAATTCTATTAACGTAGCTGTAATTTAACATAGCAATTAAAAAATTAAGACCTACTAAGAGAAAGACTGGAGCAGCAACTACACCACAAGATGTTGGAAGAGGGAATGTGACTAGATGGGAGGAATCTGACTTCACAAATGAAAGAAAGCTAAATAACAAGCCTGAAGTGGGGAAAGATGAGAAGCGATCCATTTAACAGCCCACTGGCCTCCAATAGTCCAGGAACTGGCAGCACTGGGTATTCCTGAAGTGAGAGTGAAGATGGTGCCAAGACAGTTTTGGTGGCAGTCTCTTAAGGAGGTTTGATTACAAGATCTCAGTGCCCCTCCATGTAGCTGGGCAATTGCCCTCTTGCATCCTGGTAAGATACAAGAAATACAGTAATGGGAAAGGTTAACTGCGAGGTCTCTGGACTAAAGGGGTAGAGGCACAGTTGGGAGTGAAGTAGATATCATAATGGAAAATCAAGCCCACTTTCAGAACCCACAACAAGAGTTCCAGGGGTCCTGCTCCTGGCCTACCCGCCCTCTCTCCCCATGCTGTTCCTTGTCAGGGGCCTCAAATGAGCACGTGCAGAGACTAGGTCCTCCTGTTCAAGCTCTGTTAAACTCCTTGGCCATCCCTTGGTTTCAGGGGGTGGAATTATTCACCCTAAAATGGATGGAATGAGATAAGCGACCCACACTGTCCCCAGAGCAGGCTTGAGATCATTTGCACAGGAGTTCTAAAGCATAGTCTAGACATGACGGACAGGTCCGCTTGACCTTGGGGAAGAGCACTCCAAAAAAGGGCCAGAACAGCACCCTTTATAGCACTTCACAAGGCTAAAGTAATCACTGTTCTGTACTGATTTTAACACTAAAAAATCTTGCATTCCGGGAAACACCTCAGTCCAGAGTAAACTGTGATTGATGGTTACTCTTCTAGGCTTAAGGGTGAAAATCTCCATACTTAACCCTCAGCCATTTTTTCCTATTTAGTTACCAGAATGCTGGCAGCAAGACCACCTTCTAGCCAGGAAATCAGAAGTCTTCCTCTGGGGATACTGACACGTCCAAAAAGAAAGAGGTAAAGACTCTTTCATTCACTGTCCCCCTAGAGAGCTTCCTTAGATGCCTCTACAGTAAAGCCCAGAGTCGACAAAGCCCACCCACTGGCTCAGCATTCTGGGGTCCTTAGGTTTAAATATAAGCAGACAGTCAAGGACACCAGACAGTGGGCAAATACATAGCGTGGAAGGTTTAAATATAAGCAGACAGTCAAGGACACCAGACAGTGGGGAAATACATAGCGTGGAAGATTAAAGCGAAAAGAAATGACGGTGGAGGGGGTGGCGGGCAGGGAACTACTTAGAAAGAAACATACTGCAAGGATAAGAAATTAAAAAGCATCTACATTAATATCTTCAGAATCCTAAAGGAAGGTATTGTATTCATGAATAAAAGAACAAGATATTATAAAAAAGGAATGTTCAGACAGTAAAAAGAGCTCTTGGAAATTGAAACATGAGAACAGACATAAAAACTCCATGGAAGTCTTGGAAAATAAAGTTGAGAATATCTCCACAAGAGGAAAAGCATAAAGACAGAGATGGAAAGTAAGAGTAGAAAAGAAACCTACAGTACCAATCCAGAAGTTGTAAAAGTTAAAAAAAAAAAAAAGTTGGAATTTCAGGCAAAGATATCAGGGAAACAGAGAGGAGGAAACCCAACTCAAGAAATTCCCCAGAATAAAGGGATATACATTTCCAATATAAAGGAACTCAGCATGTGCCAGACACAATGGATGGAAATGTTCCTATGTCAAAACACTGAAGAGATGTCAGACTCATGGGACACAGAAGATATTACAAGAAAAAAAAATAGTCATAGATAGAAGAGTAAAAATTGAGAATAGCCTTAAACTTCTCACGGCCAACACTAGATAGCTATAGATGACACTGGATGCTGTAAGTAACAGAGAAATTCCTTCAAAATTCCAAAGAAAATTTATTTTCAAATAGAATTCTATACTTTAGCAACTTGTCCCTTAATCTGAGGATAGCATATTTCTAGACATGCAAGATCTCCAACATTTTTCTTGAGAAAGTTTTTGGAGGATGTGCACAACCAAAGAAATAAAGAAATCAAGGGGAGAGGAAATGAAGGATTAAGAAAATACAGACTCCAACTTATGTAAGAGATAAAGAAAATCATCAGAAGGCTATTGATTTTCTAGGCACAAGACAATGAAAGCAAGCTGCAGGGCTTTGGGAGAAACTTACGTGGGAGACAAAATTATTGCATAGTGATATATCTCAATGATTAAAGAGGAGAGATAAATAATTGGCAGAGAATTTGGGGTTGCATAGCTAAAAAAATACAGAGAGAATAAGGAAACATTATAAACAAAACACCAGCATGGAAAATAATTATGTATATTACACAGAAGACCTGCAGAAAGCATTCCTGTAATAATATTTGCATATTGCTCTAACCCAGATTGGAATAAGAGGATGGGAAGAGGGGAGAAAGTGCATTACGGGATGGGGAGGAAGGGAGCAGGAAGGTGCAGGAGAGATCATACACGATTCATCACTTTCCATAATAGGAAAGCAACAGAAAACACCCAAGACCAAAATTAAGAGGAGGCAACATAAGAATGGAATTTTAAGCTTGTGGCTATCTAAACAAAAAGAATAGATGTAAAAGGTTGCAGAGAGTTGCCTGTTGAAAGAAGATGGTGACTGCAGGGATTTAGGAAATTGCTGTTTCAAACTTGGAAAACTGTTTCACATTTTACTCTTTAAACTATGTGTATGTATAACTTCATAAAATCACCCTCGCTCCAAAATAGAGCATACTAGGGAATTTCTAAGTTATCACTTGGAGGCTTCCCTGTTGGCCCAGTGGTGAAAACCCATCTGCCAATGCAGGAGACATGGATTCAATCCCTGGGTTGGGAAGATCCCCTGGAGAAGGAAATGGCAACCCACTCCAGTATTCTTACCTGGGAATTGCCATGGACAGAGGAGCCTAGCGGGCTGTCCACAGGGTCACAAGAGTTGGACATGATTTAGTGACTAAACAACAGCAAGTTATAATTTATCTTCTCTTTTATTTCGTATTTTCTTTTTATTTAAAGCTTTTTATACAACCATTTTAGTGTTTGATTTAAACAGATTCAATGGTATTGACTAAAATAACTGGCAGAAGACCATAGTGGTACTATTCTAGCTTTAGGTTATGTGTAATTTATTAAATTGAAAGGAATCCAACAATGTGGCTTTAGCTTTTTATTAGGGAAAAATGATATCTTTTTTAATGAAGTGTGAAGTTTACTTTAATTAGCTTGGTGTTCATGAGTTGAATAAAGGTAAAATTTTGCTGATTTTGAATTATAGAAAAATTAGATCTTCTAATTAATAGAATGTTCTGATTTTGTAAGCATGGTGGATTGATTGCACAAATATCCCTAATTCTTCACCTTTCAAATAGAAGGGGAAAAAGTGGAAGCAGTGACAGATTTTATTTTCTCAGGTTCCAGAATCACTGCTGACAGTGATTGCAGCCATGAAATTAAAAGACACTTGCTCGTTGAAGGAAAGTGATGGCAAACCTAGACAACATACTGAAAAACAGAGACATCACTTTGCTGACAAGGTCCATATAGTCAAAGCTATGGTTTTTCCGATAGTCATGTATAGATATGCAAGTTGGGCTTTATGGATCATAAAGTTGGACCAACTCCATATGACAGCTGGACCGTGCTAAAAAATTGATGGTTTCAAATTGTGGTGGTGGAGAAGACTCTTGAGAGTCTCTTGGACAGCAAAGAGATCAATCCAGACAATCCTAAAGGAAATCAACCCTGAATATTCATTGGAAGGACATAAGCTGAAGCTCCAATACTTGGGCCACCTGATGCAAAGAATTAACTCATTGGAAAAAACCCTGATGCTAGGAAAGACTGAAGGCAATAGGAGAAGGGGGTGACAGAGGATGACATGGTGAAATAGTACCACTGACTCAATGGACATGAATTTGAGCAGACACTGGGACACAGTAGAGGAAAGAGGAGCCTGGCATGCTATAGTCCACGGAGTTGCAGAGTCAGACATGACTCAGCAACTGAATAACAACAACCATATAAGAATTATCAGCTTTCAAAAAATTAGAACTTAACTAAAAATGGCGTTTTTAAGAAGAAACTGTCATATTCTAGGTAGGGAAAATAATCTCAACAGGAAAGCATTTGTTTTGCTCTTCTAAGTTTACATATGCACCATTGGAAATAGCAGCCAGGAAGAGATGAGTTGCCCTGTATATGGAAAGGAGAAATTTGTTTTAGGCTTAGAGGGAAGTTAAGAAGACTAGCTTCTGGGGACTCTTTACCTCTCTCAGTGTCTACGCAGAAAGCTTTGTATTTTCCTTCTCTTTAATATATCCCATTCACTTGCTACCATGAAAAAAAAAAAAGACTAGCTTCTATAAGGGCAAGAATAGAAAGAAGTCAAAATGATGAGTGTCCAAGTTGGGATTCCAAAAAAGGACAGGGTTGTTTAAGATGTAATTTTTAGTCATCTTCTGTGGGTTGTAAAATGTAACACTTTCACCCGCACAACTTATGGTTCCTATGAACTTTCAGTAAAATCTATAATACTTACTCATGCATTTATGTAACAGGACACTATATAATTAATTTGAAGGTGTTGCAAATTTTGAATCGAGGTTATTAGTGGTGGGAAGAGCATCACTAAAGGACCCAGAAATCAGATGTAGTGGTACCCATCAAAGTGAAATTCCCCCCAAACATACTGACATTAGGAGAGAATAATGAACAAATAATTTGTGACTGTGAACAAATTCTACCCAGACCATTAAGTGAAGGGAGCCCAACCAACATCTGTTATATAAAGCAGCATACAAGGAGGTGGGGTACAACAGAAAATATTTAGAAGTTAAACATACCTAACATCCTACTCATAGGTATTTACCCAAATGAAATGAAAACCTATATTCACAAAAAAACCTGTACTTGGATGTTCAAAAGATATTAAACTCATAGTCATCCCAGACTGAAAAGAACTCAAGTATCCATCACCCAGAGTGTTGATAAACAAACTGCAGTATATCCATAAAATGGAATACTATCCATCAATACAAAGGGATGAAGTGTTGAAACATGCAACAACATACATGCATCTTTAACATATTAAGTTAGAGAGGCCAGATCAGAAGATAGGATTCCATTTATATAACACTTTTGCAAAAATAAAACTATGGACAGAAAATAGATCCATGTCTGCTAGGAGCTGGGGATGTGTGTAGAGGTTGACTAGAAAGGGGGATAGAGGAATTTTTTGAGGGACCCTACATCTTGACCCTGATGGTGGCTACATGACTATATACACCTGTGAAAGCTTGAACACAAAAGAGGGAGAATTATGCCTTAAATTTTAATGGAAAAAATGTATTAGAACTGGGACCTTAGCTTGAAAGAGTTATTGATATACTTTTGGAAAGCAGATGCTATTTTTATAAAATTATCAATGACATAAGCAAACATGCATTGAAAATTTCTTAAAGGTTATGGACATGAGTTGATAAGGCAAAAAGAGATTTCCAGACCAGTAAAGACTAAGGAATTGTAAATCTATTGGTTGAATTTAAACTGGTTCTAAATGAAGGGTGGAAATTAGTATATGGGAAAAAGGAGAAAAGTGAGTAGAAAGTCAGTATTTTATTCTGGTGATAGGAAGGTAGCCAGTGGGGCTGGAACAAGACAGACATGATTGTGATGGTTATTAATGTTAACAGAAGCCAGTGCTGCAGGACACTTGGCCTTCTCCCTTGCCCAGCCCCTTTGTCTGAAGCCATTCTCCAGAACGGTCTCTGTGACACTGAGGACCCCCAGCTAACTGCTTCTTTCCACATTAAATAATTCAAAATTGACTTGATTTGGAGAGCTCAGTTTGCAAAGGTGACATGGGAAACTTGCTTCAAAATCAGATTTCAAAGAGACAAAATTTGAGACTTTGGGAATGAAGACTTGTTTTACATTGAGATTTCCCTCCAAATGATAAAAGAATAAAAGTGAGAGGAAGAGAATTAAGAAGTTAAAATGGTTTGAGTTTTCTTAGCCTGAGACAACCATCAGTTGCAAAGGGGAAATATACATATTTCAGCTAACATTTATTTCTAGAGAATATATTTATTTATATTGAAGAATTCCAGGTGACAGAATGAAATCCTATTTGGAAAGACAGGGTGTTTTCATTTTTTAACTCTTTATTTTTTATGATAATTATCTGTCTCTAATCAGCATAATTTTGTATTCCCCCTAGTTTAGAGATTAATTTATTAAGAGTGTTCTTATCCTGGGCTTCTAATATGAGCTAGGAATTACCCAGTGTATCGCAAACTCTAATGGTTTGAATAGCTCTTCTAATCCGCTTCAGAGTAAAGATCTGTGCAAAGCAAAGCTGGCTATTGCTCTTTGAAAGTATGTTCTCAGTTTGGGTGTGCCCCCAATGAGCTTTGGTGAGATGCTTTCCTGTAATGTTAAGAGGCAGTATCATTTTCGGGGGACGTCTGGATTTGGTAACTTGAAGGAGAAAATGGGCCCAACATTGCATCATATGATTTTTATTCTCATTAAATTCTGAGGGCCAAAAACCACACAAAGAGAGCTGCAGGGAAATCAGACAATTTATATAAAGCAAAAATAAGTACAGCCTCATTAGCCATTTTTACTACTAATTTTAAAAGTTTAGCAGTTTCTTTTGAGCCAAGGAGTGGCCAAAATAAATGCATGTTATCCTGGGATTTGTATTTTAGCTCTGTTTGGTAAGGTTCTGAGCCATATTTTGTTAGGCTGAAATTTAGCAGTAGCATCATTCAGTAACATCTATTGCCAACTGGAGACAAGAGTGTTATAATAGGCAAAGACTGTGTTTGGAGTGGGCAGGCCCTAGGAATGGTATTGAGGTTAACTAACTTGAAAGTTTTAATGATTATCAGACAGACAAATCTCAGAAGATTTCATAGGCAAGTTTTTAGGCCTCAAGGATATTCTATGATGATTATCTTGAAAATTATTGTTGACAGCATTTGGAATGAGGGTTTTAGGGAACAACCTAGCAGAATTTTCCTTGGTACATCATGCATTTTTTCACTTACAAGAGCACTGTAACTTGTAAAATATTCCAACAATATAAAAATATGCAGAGTAAAAATTGAAGTCTCTTCTCCAACCTCACTATTATGAAGTAACCATTGGTAACAGGGTAAGGTGCTTTCTTCCAGAACCTTTCACACACATGCACACATACACACCAAATCACCAGTGTAGACATTATTGAGATTTTTTTTGTAGAGATATGGGGATAGATAGGCTACATGCATGTTCTCTTTTTCAAAAACAATATCTCACTATAGTTCTGCAACTTGCTTTTACATTTACTAATGTTCGTGGACCTTTATCATGTCAGTCTTTATAATATAGTTGTCAAAAAATCTGTATAAAATTCCATAACATGATTGTACAATTTAAATACTGCCTTTTCAATGAATGCTTAAGTTATTTCTAACTGTTTGATATCAAACCATAATGCAATAAGCTCTTTACACATGTCTCTTTGTGCAAGTTTAGGTATTCCTGAAGGGCAGATTACTATATTATGTGCTGTTTGGTCAAAGGATTGTAATTATTAATTGAAAATAATTCAAAAAGGGCAGGGAAATCTGAATAACCTTATTTTCCCAATACAGGCCAATAGGTCAATGAGAGCTTCTTCTTGCTGCATATATTAGAGATAATTTATTATTTCAGCCAATTTGAACTTCAGCTCTAACTATATAAAATTTAACTATATAATGTTCTCCCCTGATTGCTAATAAAGAGGAACATTCTATTATAGCATATAAATTTTTTAAATTTTGTTTTCTATGAATTATTTTTGGCAATCAGTTCATCATTCTTGCCTTATTGATTCATAGGAACTCTTTGCATATTAGAGATTGTGGTCAGTTGACTCAATTTTCATCACAACCCACTTTCTGCATGCAAAAGGGGGAAGATAAACACTAGATTTCTCAGATTTTTCTGAAACTTGAGTACTGAACATCATTTAGGAGCCACCGATCAGATGTACTTACAGGGTACATTGTCCATAAGAGAAGAGGAGGCAGGGCCCAGAACACATTTCACGGATGTCATTTGTGGAGGTGGAATGGTGTTGGAATCAGTGGCTGTGGTTCAACTGCCTAATCTGTATGCATTCTTTTGATTCATCTGCTTCTTTTATTAATGAAGACAATAATTTTCATTTAGCATGGATTTTTGTCTTCAGTAGCAATATATTCAGTTTGTTAGCTTCCTGCACAGAGGCAGCTTTCCAGATGATACCTAGGGGAGAGTAGTATTGAACCTGGACATATTTTTTTTTTTTTTAGTTTGTTTTTATTGAGGTAACTTTGCGTTGTAACATTGTACCTTTAATGTGTACATTGTATTATATTTCTATATAGACAGTTTCCATCCATTACCATACAGTTGATCCCCTTCTACTCATTTCCCCCTTCCCAGTGACCTTTCTCCTATGGTAATCACCACCCTGTCCTCTGTATCTACATGTTTGGTTGTTGTTATTGTTTGTTCGTTTGCTTTTTAGATTCCACATGCACGTGAAATCATATGGCATTTGATTTTCTCCATCTGACTTATTTTACTTATTATAATGCCCTCAAAGTCCATCCATGTTGTCTCAAATTATAAGATTTCATCATTTTTATGGCTGAGTGGCATTCCATTGTGTATATGTGCTACATCTTCTTCATCCATTCATCTATTGACAGGCACTGGTTTGTTTCCATATCTTTAAAATAATTACGTATTGATTTATTTTATTCAGTTTTGTCCGTGCTGGGTCTTCATTACTTTGTGCGGGCTTCCTCTAGCTGCGGCAAGCCGGGGCTGCTCCTTGTCGTGGTGCGTGGGCTTCTCACTGCGGAGACTTCTCTTGTGGAGCACAGGCTCCAGGCAGACGGACCTCAGTAGTTGCAGCACGTGGGCTCTAGAGTGTGGCCTCAGCAGTTGTGGTGCATAAGTCTAGTCACCGTGCAGCACATGGAGTCTTCTTGGACCAGGGATGGAACCTGTGTCCCCTGCATTGGCAGGTGGCTTCTTATCCACTGTGCCACCCGGGAAATCCTGTTCCATGTCTTGACAGTCGTAAATAATGCTGCAGTGAACATAGGGATGCATATATCTTTTCAAATTAGTATTTTCATTTTTTTTTTATAAATACCCAGACGTGGGATTGTCAGAGCATATGGTAGTTCTTTTCCAAATTACTCAAGAAATTCATTTTGTTGATGCTTTCGTTTGCAGTGCAGAAGCATTTGAGTTTGATGCAGTACTTTATTTCTGCTCTTGTTTCCCTTGCCTGATGAGACACATCTAGAAGGATGTTGTTAAGACTCATGTCAAAGAACTCACTCCTTATATTTTCTTCTAAGGTTTTATGTTTCAACTCTTTAATCCATTTTTAGTTGATTTTTCTGTGTAGTGTGAGATGGGGATCTTGTTTCACTTTTTTTGCATGTGGTTGTCCAGCTTTCCCAACACCATTTATTTGAAAAGACTATTCTTTCTTCACTGTTATGTTCTTCGCTCCTTTATTGTAAATTTATTGTCCATATATGTGTGGGTTTATCTCTGGGCTCTCAACTCTGTTCTGTTGATTTGTGAATCTGTTTTTCTCCCAACTTAAAATTCTTTTGATTACTCTAGTGAGTGTGTGCTCAATTGTGTCCAACTCTTTGTGACCCTATGGATTATAGCCCACCAAGCTCCTCTGTCCATGGAATTTTTTCCTCAGGATTGCTTTGGCTAGATTTCCTGTGGTTATATATAAATTTTAGAATTTTTTGTTCTACTTCTGTGAAAAAATGTCCTTGAGATTTTAATAGGGATTGTATTGATATATAGATTGGTTTAGGTAATATGGACATTTTAACATTATTATGCCTTCCAATCTATGATCATAGAATATTTTTCCATTATTTGTGTCATCTTCAATTTCTTTCAACAATATGTTACAGTTTCAGTGTATAGGTCATTCATCCCCTTGGATAAATTTATTCCGAGGTATTTTTTTCTTTAAATGACAATGATAAATGGGATTGTTTTCTTAATATCTCTTTCTGCTAGCTCATTGTCAGCATATATAAATGCAACAAATGTTTGTACATATATTTTGTAATGTATTTTTACCATATTTGTTTATTATTTCTAGTAGTTTTTTGTGGAGTCTTTAAAGTTTTCCACACCATGGTATCCATGAATAGTGAAAGTTTTTCTTTTTTCTTTGCAATTTGGATGCCTTTTATTTCTCTTTCTTGCCTAATTGCTCTGGCTAAAACTTCCAATACTATATTGGATAAGAGTGATGAGAGTGGGCATCCTTGTCTTGTTCCTGATTTTGGAGGGATAGGTTTCGGCTTTTTATTGTGAGAATACTGTATTATGTTGAAGTACATTATTTTTATATCCATTTTATCAAGAGTTTTTTTTTAAACTGTGTTGAATTTTGTCAAATGCTATTTCTGAGATGATCATATTATTTTTATTCTTCACTTTGTTAATGTAGTGTATCATGTAGATTTGTGGATGTTGAGCCATCTTTGCATTCCTGCAAGAAATCTCACTTGATCATGGTGTATGATTCTTTTAATGTGTTGTTGTATTCTGTTTGCTAATGTTTTTTGGTGGGGGTGGTGATGGTGGTGGTTTAGTCACTAAGTCATGTCTGACTCTTATGACCCCATGAACTGTAGCCTGCCAGCTTCCTCTGTCCATGGGATTCTCTAGGCAAGAATACTGGAATAGGTTGCTATTTCCTTCTCCAGGGGGTGGGGGAGGAGGGCTGCATTTATATTCATCAGAGATACTGGCTTATAATTTTCCTTTACTGCATTATCTTTGTCTGGTTTTGATGTGAAGGTAATGTTGGCCTCATAAAATGAATTTGGAAGCATTCCTTCCTCTTCAAATTTTGGAAGAATTTGAGAAGGATAATCATTAAGTCTCCTTTGTATGTTTTGTTTTCTTTTGGGGGGAAATTTTCGATTACTCTAAGTAAGAGAGCCTTCTCTTTTTTCTGTTAGTCTAGCTAAAGGTTTGTCAATTTATCCTTTCAAAGAGCCAGCTCGTACTTTGATGGATCTTTTCTATTTCATTTACTTTCACTACGATTTTTATTATTTTCTTCCTTCTACTCTCTTCAGGCTTTGTTCTTTTGCTAGTTATTTTAGATGAAAGGCTGACTGTTTATTTGAGAATTTTCTTTTCTTGAGGTAGGCCTGTATAACTACAAGTTTCTCTCATTGAGTTTCTCCATGACACCTATTGTGAATCCTCTATCAGATTGCAATATTCCATCCCTTTACGTTTGGTTTCTGAAGAATCACCATTTTCGTTTTGTGTTACAGAATTCCTGTGATTCTTAATGTTGTTTGTTGAGTTTTTCTTTTACTGGTGCATTTCAAGTAGCAAATTTCTTTCTTCTTTAGGCAAAACTTTTTAATTTTTTAAAAACGTGTTTCTAAAGATTTAACAGTCTTCCCTGATGGCTCAGATAGTTTAACAGGTTAGAAATTAGAGACCTTTCTTTTGTTTTACAGTAGGTGGCGCTATAGCACAAGTTATTGGTTTCTCTTACCCAAGGGACCTCTGGTTACGTTTGAGAGTTCACATTTTCCACCCTCTACCACCTCTGTCTACCAACTTTACCCTCGTTATCACTACTTGTGCCTCCAGAGTTATTGAAACCTTGCTGCTGACTGTCCAGCGTCAGTGGTGCCTGGGGCACCAGAATAGTGGACTTCCTGCCAGCTCCGGGTCTTCTGAGTCACAGCCTCCACCTCTGCAGGGGGCAATGCGGGATGAAGGGGCAACCAGGGACACGTGGGCACCTCTGCCATGTCTGGTGTTTTCAGGTTCATGGACTCTGCTGCTGTGGGCAGAGGTCAAGGGGTCTGACTAATGGGTGCCCATGTGACTGGAGGGAGAGTGTAGCAGGTCCACGGCCAGTGCTGCCCAGTTACCTGTGGCCATGGTCGCTTGTTGCAGCGAGAAGACTAGAGTCACGTGCACCACTTCCCCTCTGCTTCCAAGTCCTCTGGGGCCACAAGCTCAGTGGCTGCAATTGGGGAATCCAGAATTAAAGGCACGGCCTTCACTGTGCCCCGGATTCAGCCTCCTGTCTGTTATAGCCCACCAGACTTCAGAAACACAGATTTGAGGAACTCTCCAGCATCTTGGTATGTAGAGCAGAGGCATGTTTATCACTATGGATATTTTACTGGTTGTAGATTGAGGGAGAGGGACAAAGGGCGCATCTCACTCCACCATGATGCTGATGTCCCCTGGAAATAACATCTACTCTTCTAGTCCCTAATTGAGTTTGTTTATATCCTGTTCCACATATTAGATTTTTTTTTCAGCCTAAACTAGCCTGTGTGGATTTATTGTCTGCAACTGAAACCTGAATATTCAGAAATAGGATCTGCTTTTATTTTTTTTTGTATGTTATATATTTTGTTCCAATCTGGCAACATCTTATAAGTTTATATTTATGGAAGATTAAAAATGTTTTCATAAAAGCAAATCTGGCTATCTTTACCTTTGTGAATTTTGAGTTTGGAGTCTTGCACAGGGAGAACTTCTTAACCTCAAGCATATTCTGCTTTATTTCCTTATACTTCTAGAAATTCATTCCACCTAAATTTTATGTGCTATGGTATATGTAGGAAACTAATTTTACTTTATTTTCCAAAATGGATGGAATATTGGTTCAACAATAATTTATTTAATAGTCTAATTTCCCCCCACTGAATTGAAATGTCACTTCTAAAGTATAATACTTTCTTATTTACTGTGAATCTGTTTCTCTTTTTTTTATTTTTTAAATTATGAAAGCAATAACACATATCTATAACCTCAGATACACAGATGACACCACCCTTATGGCAGAAAGCAAAGAACTAAAGAGCCTCTTGATGAAAGTGAAAGAGGAGAGTGAAAAAGTTGGCTTAAAACTCAACATTCAGAAAACTAAGATCATGGCATTCAGTCCCATCACTTCATGGCGAATAGATGGGGAAATAGTGGAAACAGTGGCAGACTTTATTTTTGGGGGCTTCAAAATCACTGCAGATAGTGACTTCAGCCATGAAATTAAAACACTTGCTCCTTGGAAGAAAAGTTATGACCAACCTAGACAGCATATTAAAAAGCAGAGACATTACTTTACCAACAAAGGTCTGTCTAGTCAAAGCTATGGTTTTTCCAGTAGTCATATATGGATGTGAGAGTTGAACTATAAAGAAAGCTAAGCATGGAAGAATTGCTGTTTTTGAACTGTGGTGTTGGAGAAGACTCTTGAGAGGCCCTTGGACTGCAAGGAGATCCAACCAGTCCACCTTAAAGGACATCAGTCCTGAATATTCACTGGAAGGACTGATGGTGAAGCTGAAACTCCAATACTTTGGTCACCTGATGCAAAGAAATTACTCATTTGAAAAGCCCCTGATGCTGGGAAAGATTGAAGGCAGGAGGAGAAGGGGATGACAGAGGATAAGATGGTTAGATGGCATCGCTGATGCAATGGACGTGAGTTTTGAGTAGGCTCCAGGAGTTGAGACAGACAGGGAAGCCTGGCATGCTGCAGTCCTTGGGGCTGCAAAGAGTCAGACACGACTGAGCTGAACTGAATAACACATTTACTGGAGACTTGGAAATCACGAATCTGTTTCTGAATTCTGTTCCATTAGTTATTTTTTTTTCTATATCTGCTCAAACATCACAGCATTTATAACTTTAAAAGTATAATTTCAATTTAATAATAATCATAAATAATAACCATAAACTTATGTAAATAGTCAAGTAACTAGACTAACAAGAAGCAGAACTGCAGTGTCTGAAAACTCTTTGAGATCAATTCCATATTTTATTCATATTTGTATTTAAGAAGACTACAATGATGCCTGGCATATGACAAATATTTTTTGAGTAAACAAATCAAACAATTCATCTCTTTTATATAAACTGCACAAAAATTTTAAAACTAACAATCTGATTATTGTTAGGGACTCCATTTTGAAGCATATTTTATACCAAGTGATTGTTCAAATCATACCAAGTTCTTATGATCTTTTGTTCAATCATACTACATGTTAGAAAAGCAGAGTGAACACAGCCCCATTTTTATTTCTCTCTGATAGAAACATGGCTTCTGTTTTTCAGAATCTGAATCAGTCCTAGAAATAAAAATATTAAAGAAAATGAGAATGTAAAAAAAAGAAAAGCAGAGTTTAGAAAATCTTTATATATAAATTTTTAGGAATGTCTTTAGTCATAAAACCACAAAAACTCAATAATAGAAGAGACTAAGCATCTATCAAGGAAAATTAAAATAATAATCTGTTAGAATCCTCAAATTTTGAAATATTGGGCCATTACCAAAACTTTTGAAGATAATTCAGTAGTGGTAATGACTGTAATATTGGGGTTAGGTTAAAAAAGAAAAAAAAATAGAATATATTATGGTAAGTAGTCAAAGGAGAAATTACTGCAAAATGTACATATATGAGAAAGCATTAGAAAAGAAAATCAGAAAATAATGGATTGCTTTATTGTGGAGGTGATGGTACTATATGTAATATTTTTATACTTTTTATTGGAGTATAGTTGATTTACAAGGTGGTGTTATTTTATTTTTTATTAATCCTATCTTAATAGTACTTATACCAAAAAAATGTTTTAAGCATTTTCAAGGACATTGGCTAAAGAAAAAACAACAAAAAGCTGTAAAGTGATAGATAACCTCATAGTCTGAGTTTCATAGAAAGTAAAGCCTGACACAAAACTAAGGTGCCAGAACCTGTTTCTCCATGCCTTCAACCTGGGCTCAGCTTGTAACTGCGTTAGCCTACAGAATGTGACAAAAGCAATTTTGTACCAGTTTAGACTACAAGAGGTCTTGCCTGCTGTCTCTCTCTCTCTCTAGACCCCTGCCTCTGTATGTGAGCAGACCAGGGCTAGCCTCGTGTCTGAGGGCCCAACTGCCCTGATTCCGCA
Source organism: Bos indicus (assembly GCF_029378745.1). Classification (NCBI taxonomy): domain Eukaryota; kingdom Metazoa; phylum Chordata; class Mammalia; order Artiodactyla; family Bovidae; genus Bos; species Bos indicus. The sequence continues at coordinate 2,990,707 of NC_091772.1, read as the reverse complement.
CCAGCCGACAGCTAAACAAGCACAAGGAGCAGCATCACTCCCTTGATCTCCTGCTGACTCACATATACAAGGGCGTCCTGTCAGGACTAGACTAGCATTCCAAGTCAGCCTAGCCTCAACTGCTGACCTATTGAATCAAGGGCTAAGTACATAACTGTTGTTTTAATCTGCTAAGCTTTAGAGTAGCTTTTATGGAGCAATAAATAACTATGTTATGTAGCAGTAACTGATAAGAGTGAGCTTACAAGTGAATGAGTAGATCACATTTATAGAAAACTTGAAAAGATTCGTATTTTTAAAAATCCAGGGCACTCTAAATGTGCAGCCTTGCCAATGCATTGTATCTTTGAACTGAAAAGTGTTTTTGCAAATTAGCTTTTTTTTATATATAATTCTTTCTTTTTTTTTTAATTTTATTTTATTTTTAAACTTTACAAATTGTATTAGTTTTGCCAAATATCAAAATGAATCCGCCACAGGTATACATGTGGTACTGGCACAAAGACAGAAATATAGATCAATGGAACAAAATAGAAAGCCCAGAGATAAATCCACGCACATATAGACACCTTATCTTTGACAAAGGAGGCAAGAATATACAATGGATTAAAGACAATCTCTTTAACAAGTGGTGCTGGGAAAACTGGTCAACCACTTGTAAAAGAATGAAACTAGAACACTTTCTAGCACCATACACAAAAATAAACTCAAAATGGATTAAAGATCTCAATGTAAGACCAGAAACTATAAAACTCCTAGAGGAGAACACTCTCTGACATGCATCACAGCAGGATCCTCTATGACCCACCTCCCAGAATATTGGAAATAAAAGCAAAAGTAAACAAATGGGACCTAATTAAACTTAAAAGCTTCTGCACATCAAAGGAAACTATTAGCAAGGTGAAAAGGCAGCCTTCAGAATGGGAGAAAATAATAGCAAATGAAGCAACTGACAAACAACTAATCTCAAAAATATACAAGCATATCTACAGCTCAACTCCAGAAAAATAAATGACCCAATCAAAAAATGGGCCAAAGAACTAAATAGACATTTCTCCAAAGAAGACATACAGATGGCTAACAAACACATGAAAAGATGCTCAACATCACTCAATATCAAAGAAATGCAAATCAAAAGCACTATGAGGTACCATTTCACACCAGTCAGAATGGCTGCAATCCAAAAGTCTACAAGCAATAAATGCTGGAGAGGGTGTGGAGAAAAGGGAACCCTCTTACACTGTTGGTGGGAATGCAAACTAGTACAGCCACTATGGAGAACAGTGTGGAGATTCCTTAAAAAACTGGAAATAGAACTGCCTTATGGGAGGAGGAGCTAAGATGGCGGAGGAGTAGGACGGGGAGAACACTTTCTCCCCAACAAATTCATCAAAAGAACATTTAAACGCAGAGTAAATTCCACAAAACAACTTCTGAATGCCGGCAGAGGACATCAGGCACCCAGAAAAGCAACCCAAGTCTTCAAAAGGAGGTAGGAAAAAATATAAAAGACAAAAAAAGAGACAAAAGAGGGAGGGACGGAGTTCCATCCTGGGAACCTGTGGCGGATTCATTTTGATATTTGGCAAAACTAATACAATTTTGTAAAGTTTAAAAATAAAAAATAAAAAAAAGGAAAAAAAAAGAAAAAGAAAAAGAGAGACGTTTCCAAACACCAGGAAACCTTCTCACTGCCGAATCTGTGCCAAGCCTTGGAAGCACAGAGGGCAACATAACAGGGAGGAAAAATAAATAAACAATTAAAACCCACACATTGCGAGCCCTATGGTAACTCCCCCAGCGGAGAAGCAGCACAGACGCCTGCATCCGCCATTAGCAAGTGGGGGCTGGGCAGGGAGGCACGGCATGGGCAGGGAGGCGCCTCACAGGCTGCATCGCAAGGATCTGGCCTGAATACCCTGAGCGCTATCTGAGCGAAATAATTTGGGCTAGCAAACCAGACTGTGGGATATCTACCACGCGAAAAGCCAGCCCTAACCTAATACACCGCCAGGCCCACGCACGGAACAAAGGACTGAACAGAGATAGCCGGCTGCAGACCTTCCCCCTCCGGTGACAGGCAGCCAGAGCCGGAAGGGGGAAATTGCAGCCCCAGAGAGACTATCTATAAAACTGTAAGCAGGCTTCTTTGCTAACTAAAACTTCTTGGGGGTCTGGACGGTCAACATCTGCCTGAGAAGGTGCGCTGGTGCACACCTAGATAACGGAGCGGCGGGGAGGCGAAAAGTCGCAGCAATCGCATGCGCCAAACACCTCATCACCTGAGCTGCTCAGATCTGGGAAGGGCACAAAACGCAGGCCCAACCGAGAGTCTGCGCCTCTGAGGACTACCCGAGTGCCTGAACCTGAACGGCTTGGACCTGGAAGTGCAGGCAGCCCAAGGCCGGCCACAGATGGTTCCCAGCAGAGCAACCTAGAGCCTGAGCAGTGTGGGCAGGGAGGCTACACGCGCCGTGAACGGGGGGCAGACCCAGTATGGCTGAGGCACTGTGAGCACACGCCAGTGTTATTTGTTTGCAGCATCCCTCCCTACCTCCCCTCAGCGCGACTGAACAAGTGAGTCTAAAAAAAAAAAAAAAAAGTGTCCTCCACTGTCCCCTTTGTGTCAGGGCGGAAACCAGACACTGAAGAGACCAGCAAACAGAAGAAGCTATAACAGAGGGAACCGCCTTGGAAGCTACAGGCAATAGATTAAAACCCTGTGGTTAGTACCAACTACATAAGAAGGGGCCTATAGATCTTGAGAAATAAAAGTCGGACCAAGGAACTAGCCAAAAATGAACTGAACCCGCAATACTCACAACAAAACCAGAGAAAGTCCTAGATATATATTTACTATTTTTATGATCATTTTTTATTTCTTTTATCTTTTTTAATTAAAAAAAATTTTAAGTCCTCTATTATTCCTTTAATTTTCACTTTTATAACCTATTACTTTGAAAAAAAAAAGACCTCATTTTTTTAAAAGCAAACTTCATATATATTTTTTATAATTTTTTGACCTTATTTCTTTTCCCTTCTTTTCTTTAACATTGTATTTTTGAAATTCCAAACTCTATTCTAGATTTTTAATTTTAGCTTTTTGGTATTTGTTATCAATTTTGTACCTATAGTTTTGTTTTTTTTTTAATAATTTCTGTGACCCTTTTTTATTTTCTCTTTTTCTTTTTCTCTGTTTCTTTCTCTTATTCTTTTAAATAACATTGTATATCTGAAATTCCAAACTCTACTCTAGATTTTTAATTTATGCTTTTTGGTATTTGTTATCAATTTTGTACCTGTATTTTCTTTATAATTTATGTGACTTTGTTTGTTCTTGTTTTTTTTTTTTTTTTTTCTCTCTCTCTGTTTCTTTTTCTTCTTCTTTTTTTAACATTGTATTTTTGAAATTCCAAACTCTACTCTAGATTTTTAACTTATGCTTTTTGGTATTAGTTATCAATTTTGTACCTATATTTTCTTTATAATTTTCACGACCTTGTTTGTTCATTTTTTCTCTCTTTCTTTTCCTTCTTCTTTTCTTCAACATCGTATTTTTGAAATTCCAAACTCTACTCTAGATTTTTAATTTTTGCTTTTATGTATTTGTTACCAATTTTGTACCTTTAGGAACCCAATCTTGAGTACCCATTTATCACTAGGGAGCGAGATTACTGGCTTAACTGCTCTCTCTCCCTTTGGACTCTCCTTTTTCTCCACCAGGTCGCCTGTGTCTCCTCCCTAACCCCTCTCTACTCTACCCAAATCTGTGAATTTCTGTATGTTCCAGATGGTGGAGAACACTTAGGGAACTGATTACTGGCTGGATCTGTCTCCCTCCTTTTCATTCCCCCCTTTTATCCTCCGGGCCACCTCTGTCACCTGCCTCCTTCTTCTCTTCTCTGTATAACTCCGTGAACAACTCTGAGCGGTCCACTTGTGGAGTGCACATAAGGAAGAGATCACTGGCTAGCCCACTCTCTCATTGATTCCACCTCATCTCATTCGGGTCACCTCTAACTCCCTCCTCCCTCTTCTCTTCTCCATATAACGCTGTGAACCTCTCTGGGTGACCCTCACGGTAGAGAAACTTTTCATCTTTAATGTAGATGTTTTATCAATGGTGCTGTATAGAAGGAGAAGCTATGAAACTACTGTAAAAATAAGACCGATAACTGGAAGCAGGAGGCTTAAGTCCAAACCCTAACTCCAGGGAGCTCCTGACTCCAAGGAACATTAATTGACAGGGGCTCATCAAATGCCTCCATACCTGCACTGAAACCAAGCACCACACAAGGGCCAACAAGTTTCAGGGCAAGACATACCAAGCAAATTCTCCAGCAACAAGGAACACAGCCCTGAGCTCCAAGATACAGCCAGCCCAAAGTCACCCCAAAACCATAGACATCCCATAACTCATTACTGGACACTTCATTGCACTCGAGAGAGAAGAAATTCAGCTCCACCCACAAGAACACCGACACAAGCTTCCCTAACCAGGAAACCTTGACAAGCCACCTGTACAAACCCACACACAGCGAGGAAATGCCACAATAAAGAGAACTCCACAAACTGCCAGAATACAGAAAGGACACCCCAAACTCAGCAATTTAAACAAGATGAAGAGACAGAGGAATACCCAGCAGATAAAGGAACAGGATAAATGCCCACCAAACCAAACAAAAGAGGAAGAGATAGGGAATCTACCTGATAAAGAATTCCAAATAATGATAGTGAAATTGATCCAAAATCTTGAAATCAAAATAGAATCACAGATAAATAGCCTGGAGACAAAGATTGAGAAGATGCAAGAAAGGTTTAACGAGGACCTAGAAGAAATAAAAGAGAGTCAATATATAATGAATAATGCAATAAATGAAATTAAAAACACTCTGGAGGCAACAAATAGTAGAATAACAGAGGCAGAAGATAGGATTAGTGAGTTAGAAGATAGAATGGTAGAAATAGATGAATCAGAGAGGATAAAAGAAAAACGAATTAAAAGAAATGAGGACAATCTCAGAGACCTCCAGGACAATATTAAACACTACAACATTCGAATCATAGGGGTCCCAGAAGAAGAAGACAAAAAGAAAGACCATGAGAAAACACTTGAAGAGATCATTGTTGAAAACTTCCCTAAAATGGGGAAGGAAATAATCACCCAAGTCCAAGAAACCCAGAGAATCCCAAACAGGATAAACCCAAGGCAAAACTCCCTAAGACACATATTAATCAAATTAACAAAGATCAAACACAAAGAACAAATATTAAAAGCAGCAAGGGAAAAACAACAAATAACACACAAGGGAATTCCCATAAGGATAACAGCTGATCTTTCAATAGAAACTCTTCAAGCCAGGAGGGAATGGCAAGACATACTTAAAATGATGAAAGAAAATAACCTACAGCCCAGATTATTGTACCCAGCAAGGATCTCATTCAACTATGAAGGAGAAATCAAAAGCTTTTCAGACAAGCAAAAGCTGAGAGAATTCAGCACCATCAAACCAGCTCTCCAACAAGTACTAAAGGATATTCTCTAGACAGGAAACACAAAAATGGTGTATAAAATCAAACCCAAAACAATAAAGTAAATGGCAACGGGATCATACTTATCAATAATTACCTTAAACGTAAATGGGCTGAATGCCCCAACCAAAAGACAAAGACTGGCTGAATGGATAAAAAAAACAAGACCCCTACATATGTTGTCTACAAGAGACCCACCTCAAAACAGGGGACACATACAGACTGAAAGTGAAGGGCTGGAAAAAGATTTTCCATGCAAATAGGGACCAAAAAAAAGCAGGAGTAGCAATACTCATATCAGATAAAATAGACTTTAAAACAAAGGCTGTGAAAAGAGACAAAGATGGTCACTACATAATGATCAAAGGATCAATCCAAGAAGAAGATATAACAATTATAAATATATATGCACCCAACACGGGAGACCGCAATATGTAAGACAAATGCTGACAAGTATGAAAGGAGAAATTAACAATAACACAATAATAGTGGGAGACTTTAATACCCCACTCACACCTATGGATAGATCAATTAAACAGAAAATTAACAAGGAAACACAAACTTTAAACGATACAATAGACCAGTTAGACCTAACTGATATCTATAGGACATTTCATCCCAAAACAATGAATTTCACCTTTTTCTCAAGGAACCTTCTCCAGGATAGATCACATCCTGGGCCATAAATCTAGCCTTGGTAAATTCAGAAAAATAGAAATCATTCCAAGCATCTTTTCTGACCACAATGCAGTAAGATTAGATCTCAATTACAGGAGAAAAACTATTAAAAATTCCAACATACGGAGGCTGAACAACACCCTGCTAAATAACCAACAAATCACAGAAGACATCAAAAAAGAAATAAAAATTTGCATAGAAACTAATGAAAATGAAAACACAACAACCCAAAACCTATGGGACACTTTAAAAGCAGTCCTAAGGGGAAAGTTCATAGCAATACAGGCATACCTCAAGAAACAAGAAAAAAGTCAAATAAATAACCTAACCCTACACCTAAAGCAACTAGAAAAGGAAGAAATGAAGAACCCCAGGGTTAGAAGAAGGAAAGAAATCTTAAAAATTAGAGCAGAAATAAATGCAAAAGAAACAAAAGAGACCATAGCAAAAATCAACAAAGCCAAAAGCTGGTTCTTTGAAAGGATAAATAAAATTGACAAACCATTAGCCAGACTCATCAAGAAACAAAGGGAGAAAAATCAAATCAATAAAATTAGAAATGCAAATGGAGAGATCACAACAGACAACACAAAGGATCATAAGAGACACAACACACATACACAAATACAAAGGATCATAAGAGACTACTATCAACAATTATATGTCAATAAAATGGACAACGTGGAAGAAATGGACAAATTCTTAGAAAAGTAAAACTTTCCAAAACTTGACCAGGAAGAAATAGAAAATCTTAACAGACCCATCACAAGCACAGAAATTGAAACTGTAATCAAAAATCTTCCAGCAAACAAAAGCCCAGGTCCAGACGGCTTCACAGCTGAATTCTACCAAAAATTTAGAGAAGAGCTAACACCTATCCTGCTCAAACTCTTCCAGAAAATTGCAGAGGAAGGTAAACTTCCAAACTCATTCTATGAGGCCACCATCACCCTAATACCAAAACCTGACAAAGATCCCACAAAAAAAGAAAACTACAGGCCAATATCACTGATGAACATAGATGCAAAAATCCTTAACAAAATTCTAGCAATCAGAATCCAACAACCATTTAAAAGATCATACACCATGACCAAGTGGGCTTTATCCCAGGGATGCAAGGATTCTTCAATATCCGCAAATCAATCAATGTAATACACCACATTAACAAATTGAAAAATAAAAACCATATGATTATCTCAGTAGATGCAGAGAAAGCCTTTGACAAAATTCAACATCCATTTATGATAAAAACTCTCCAGAAAGCAGGAATAGAAGGAACATACCTCAACATAATAAAAGCTATATATGACAAACCCACAGCAAACATTATCCTCAATGGTGAAAAATTGAAAGCATTTCCTCTAAAGTCAGGAACAAGACAAGGGTGCCCACTTTCACCATTACTATTCAACATAGTTTTGGAAGTTTTGGCCACAGCAATCAGAGCACAAAAAGAAATAAAAGGAATCCAAATTGGAAAAGAAGAAGTAAAACTCTCACTGTTTGCAGATGACATGATCCTCTACATAGAAAACCCTAAAGACTCCACCAGAAAATTACTAGAATTAATCAATGATTATAGTAAAGTTGCAGGATATAAAATCAACACACAGAAATCCCTTGCATTCCTATACACTAATAATGAGAAAACTGAAAGAGAAATTAAGGAAACAATTCCATTCACCATTTCAACGGAAAGAATAAAATACTTAGGAATATATCTACCTAAAGAAACTAAAGACCTATATATAGAAAACTATAAAACACTGGTGAAAGAAATCAAAGAGGACACTAATAGATGGAGAAATATACCATGTTCATGGATTGGAAGAATCAATATAGTGAAAATGAGTATACTACCCAAAGCAATTTATAGATTCAATGCAATCCCCATCAAGCTACCAACAGTATTCTTCACAGAGCTAGAACAAATAACTTCACAATTTGTATGGAAATACAAAAAACCTTGAATAGCCAAAGCTATTTTGAGAAAGAAGAAGGGAACTGGAGGAATCAACCTACCTGACTTCAGGCTCTATTACAAAGCCACAGTTATCAAGACAGTATGGTACTGGCACAAAGACAGAAATATTGATCAATGGAACAAAATAGAAAGCCCAGAGATAAATCCACCACATATGGACACCTTATCTTTGACAAAGGAGGCAAGAATATACAATGGATTAAAGACAATCTCTTTAACAAATGGTGCTGGGGAAACTGGTCAACCACTTGTAAAAGAATGAAACTAGACCACTTTCTAACACCATACACAAAAATAAACTCAAAATGGATTAAAGATCTCAACATAAGACCAGAAACTATAAAACTCCTAGAGGAGAACATAGGCAAAACACTCTCCGACATACATCACAGCAGGATCCTCTATGACCCACCTCCCAGAATATTGGAAATAAAAGCAAAAATAAACAAATGGGACCTAATTAAACTTAAAAGCTTCTGCACATCAAAGGAAACTATTAGCAAGGTGAAAGGGCAGCCTTCAGAATGGGAGAAAATAATAGCAAATGAAGCAACTGACAAACAACTAATCTCAAAAATATACAAGCATATCTATAGCTCAACTCCAGAAAATAAACGACCCAATCAAAAAATGGGCCAAAGAACTAAATAGACATTTCTCCAAAGAAGACATACAGATGGCTAACAAACACATGAAAAGATGCTCAACATCACTCATTATCAGAGAAATGCAAATCAAAAGCACTATGAGGTACCATTTCACACCAGTCAGAATGGCTGCGATCCAAAAGTCTACAAGCAATAAATGCTGGAGAGGATGTGGAGAAAAGGGAACCCTCTTACACTGTTGGTGGGAATGCAAACTAGTACAGCCACTATGGAGAACAGTGTGGAGATTCCTTAAAAAACTGGAAATAGAACTGCCTTATGATCCAGCAATCCCACTGCTGGGCATACACACTGAGGAAACCAGAAGGGAAAGAGACATGTGTACCCCAATGTTCATCGCAGCACTGTTTATAATAGCCAGGACATGGAAACAACCTAGATGCCCATCAGCAGATGAATGGATAAGAAAGCTGTGGTACATATACACAATGGAGTATTACTCAGCCATTAAAAAGAATACATTTGAATCAGTTCTAATGAGGTGGATGAAACTGGAACGTATTATTCAGAGTGAAGTAAGCCAGATAGAAAAACACCAATACAGTATACTAACACATATATATGGAATTTAGAAAGATGGTAACAATAACCTGGTGTACGAGACAGCAAAAGAGACACTGATGTATAGAACAGTCTTATGGACTCTGTGGGAGAGGGAGAGGGTGGGGAGATTTGGGAGAATGGCACTGAAACATGTATAATATCATGTATGAAACGAGTGGCCAGTCCAGGTTCGATGCACGATACTTGATGCTTGGTGCTGGTGCACTGGGACGACCCAGAGTGAGGGTATGGGGAGCGAGGAGGGAGGAGGGTTCAGGATGGGGAGCTCGGGTATACCTGTGGCGGATTCATTTTTATGTTTGGCATAACTAATACAATATTGTAAAGTTTAAAAATAAAATTAAATTTAAAAAAGAAAAGAACTGCCTTATGATCCAGCCATCCCACTGCTGGGCATACACACTAAGGAAACCAGAAGGGAAAGAGACACGTGTACCCCAATGTTCATCACAGCACTGTTTATAATAGCCAGGACATGGAAGCAACCTAGATGTCCATCAGCAGATGAGTGGAAAAGAAAGCTGTGGTACATATATACAATGGAGTATTACTTAGCCATTAAAAAGAATACATTTGAATCAGTTCTAATGAGGTGGATGAAACTGGAACGTATTATTCAGAGTGAAGTAAGCCAGAAAGAAAAACACCAATACAGTATACTAACACCTATATATGGACTTTAGAAAGATGGTAACAATAACCCTGTGTACAAGACAGCAAAAGAGACACTGATGTATAGAACAGTCTTATGGACTCTGTGGGAGAGGGAGAGGGTGGGAAGATTTGGGAGAATGGCATTGAAACATGTATAATATCATGTATGAAATGAGTCGCTAGTCCAGGTTCGATGCACGATACTGGATGCTTGGGGCTAGTGCACTGGGACGACCCAGAGGGATGGTATGGGGAGGGAGGAGGAAGGAGGGTTCAGGATGGGGAACACGTGCAAATTAGTTTTCTAATTAGTGAAGTTCCAATAAAATGAGTTTTTCAAAAATTTTTCTTTTAAAAGTTATAAATGATACTGGCAAGCAGCCTTAAATTCGTTTTGTTCTCAAGTGTTAATAACACATTCCTTTATTTTTTTATTAATCATTGCTTAATTTTCTGTGCAGTGGGTGAATTGGTTTTTGTTGTTTTTTTTTTGTTTTGTTTTCAGAACAATGAAACCTGATGGAAATGCTAACTTAGATCTATCATCCCAAACAATGGACATATGTTACTGGTCTTACAGCAGGGTGGTGTTACTCTATATCTCCCAGAAAAATACTCAAATGAAGAATTATGATTTAGTTTCATTTACAGGTCTAATGACAGTGAAATTAGGAATTTGAATCATAATTGCTTCAATATTTTCAGAATGTGGTTGAAGGTTTTTCTTTTGCTTTAGAACTATGTAATGAGGTTGGTGATTCTGACCTTTGGCTGGCTGAGAAAAATAAAGACCAGTTATGTCAAGGCATGACTGAGAGACTAACATAAAAAAAGAGGGCTTCCCTGGTAGCTCAGATGGTAAGGAGTCTGCCTGCAATGCGGGAGACCTGGATTCGATCCCTGAGTCAGGAAGATTGCCTGGAGAAGGAAATGGCAACCCACTCCAGTATTCTTGCCTGGAAAATCCCATGGATGGTGGAGCCTGGCAGGCTAGAATCCATGGGGCCAAAAAGAGTCAGACATGACTGACAGACTAACATAACATAAGATGAGGTTGGTGATTCTGGCCTTTGACTGGTGGAGAAAAAGACCAGTTAAGTCAAGACTAACTTGAAAGCACAAAGGAGACCCATTAAAGTGTTCTTCCTGATTAGTTCTAGGTAAGCACTTAAAGATAGAAGAGCAATGCTATAAAACAATCGCTCAGAAATGTAAGTAACGAAGTTAAGCTCTGTATTTTTCACTTTATAATATAGCAAAGTATGTAAGTGGATTTTTATTGTCAGCCATAAAGACTGTACAAATTACAGTGAAGTGTTTGCATCTCTTTAAATTTTGATCTACACCAGGGTGGCACTGCTGACATTTGGGGCAAGCATTCACTCAGTTGTGTTACAGGCAAATTTGGCCTTGGAGTATAGAATGAAGCAGGACAAGGCTAATAGAGTTTTGCCAAGAGAACACACTGGTCATACCAAACACCTCCTTCCAACAGCACAAGAGAAGACTCTACAAATGGACATGACCAGATGGTCAATACCAAAATAAGATTGATTATATTCTTTGCAGCCAAAGATGTAGAAGCTCTATACAGTCAGCAAAAACAAGACTGGGAGCTGACTGTGGCTCAGATCACGAACTCCTTAGTGGCAAGTTCAGACTTAAATTGAAGAAAGTAGGGAGCATCACTAGACCAATCAGGTATGACATGCATCAAATCCCTTATGATTATACAGTGGAAGTGACAAATAGATTCAAGGGATTAGACCTGATAGAGTGCCTGAAGGACTGTGGAAGGAGGTTCATGACATTGCACAGGAGACAGGGATCAAGACCATCCCCAAGAAAAAGAAATGCAAAAAAGCAAAATGGCTATCTGAGGAGGGCTTACAAATAGTTATGAAAAGAAGAGAAGTGAAAAGCAAAGGAAAAAAGGAAAGATACACCCATTTGAATGCAGGGTTCCAAAGAATAGTAAGGAGAGATAAGAAAGCCTTCCTCAGTGATCAGTGCAAAGAAATAGAGGAAAGCAATAGAATGGGAAAAACTAGAGATCTCTTACAGAAAATTAGAATTACCAAGGAAACATTTCAGGCAAACATAGGCTCAATAAAGGACAGAAATGGTATGGACCTAACAGAAGCAGAGGTGAAAAGAATACACAGAAGAACTATACAAAAAAGATCTTCATGACTCAGATAATCATGATAGTATGATCACTCACCTAGAGCCAGACATCCTGGAATGTGAAATCAAGTGGGCCTTAGGAAGCATCACTATGAACAAAGCTAGTGGAGGTGATGGAATTCCAGTTGAGCTATTTCAAATCCTGAAAGATGATGCTGTTAAAGTGTTGCATTCAGTATGCCAGCAGATTTGGAAAACTCAGCAGTGGCCCCAGGACTGGAAGAGCTAAGTTTTCATTCCAATCCCAAAGAAAGGCAATGCCAAAAAATGCTCAAACTACTGCACAATTGCACTCATCTCACACACTAGTAAAGTAATGCTCAAAATTCTCCAAGTCAGGCTTCAATAGAATGTGAGCCATGAATTTCCAGATGTTCAAGATGGATTTAGAAAATGCAGAGGAACCAGATATCAAATTGCCAACATCTGTTGGATCATCAAAAAAGCAAGAGAGTTTCAGAAAAACATCTATTTGTGCTTTATTGACTATGCCAAAGCCTTTGACTGTGTGGATCACAACAAACTGGAAAATTCTTCAAGAGATGGGAATACCAGATCACCTGACCTGCCTCCTGAGAAATCTGTATGCAGGTCAAGAAGCAACAGTTAGAACCAGACATGGAACAACAGACTGGTTACAAATTGGGAAAGGAGTACATCAAGGCTGTATATTGTCACCCTGCTTATTTAACTTATATGCAGAATACATCATGAGAAACACTGGGCTGGATGAACCACAAGCTGGAATCAATATTGCCAGGAGAGTTATATCAATAATGTCAGATATGCAGATGATACCACCCTTATGGCAGAAAGCAAAGAAGAATTAAAGAACCTCTTGATGGAAGTGAAAGAGGAGAGTGAAAAAGTTGGCTTAAAATTCAACATTCAGAAAACTAAGATCACAGCATCTAGTCCCATTACTTCATGGCAGATAGATGGGGAAACAGTGACAGACTTTATTTTTTAGGCTCCAAAATCACTGCAGATGGTGACTGCAGCCTTTAAAGACACTTGCTCCTTGGAAAAAAAGTTATGCCAACCTAGATAGCATATTAAAAGTCAGAAACATTACTTTGCCAACAAAGGTCAATCTAGTGAAGGCTATGGTTTTTCCAGTAGTCATGTATGGATGTGATAGTTGGACTGTAAAGAAAGCTGAGCACCGAAAAATGGATGCTTTTGAACTGTGGTGTTGGAGAAGACTCTTGAGAGTCCCTTGGACTGCAAGGAGATCCAACCAGTCCATCCTAAAGGAAATCAGTCCTGAATATTCACTGGAAGGACTGATACTGAAGCTGCAACTCCAATACTTTGGCCACCTGATGTGAAGAAATGACTCATTTGAAAAAACCCAATGCTGGGAAAGATTAAAGGTGAGAGGAGAAGGGGACAACAGAGGATGAGATGGTTGGATGGAATCACTGACTCAACTCAATGGACATGAGTTTGAGTAAACTCTGGGTGTTGGTGATGGACAGGGAGGCCTGGCGTGCTGCAGTCCTTGGGGTCTCAAAGAGTTAGACATGACTGAATGATGGAACTGAACTGAACTGATATGATCATGTATGCATCCATACAATGGCTACAATCATTTTAGCGTTTTACATACAGAATGAGCCAGTCTGTTCTGCTAGAATTTCATACCCACACTTTCTACATGCTTATTCAATTTTCTATTAAGTTTCACAATTATTTTCTGCGACTTTTCCTATTTCACTACACAGTACAAAATTTAGCAATATTCCCAGTGGAATACACTGCATACTTAGTGCTGTGAGTATTTGGATAATATCTGATCCTTAGTTGACACCATTCTTTGTGGCTATAACATCAAACTTTGGTCTTTATAATTAAAACACAGAAACTAATCTTGAGTGCCTGATTTTTTTATTAGGGTATAATTTACATAGAATGAAATATAGTCTAAAATGTTCAGCTTGATGAGTTTTGACAGTTGACTAGGACTGTGTAGCCATCTAAGTGCCACCCAAAACAAGACATAGAACATTGTCATCACCCCAGAAAGCTCTCCTGTGCTTCTTTCTAGTTAAATTCTTCCTCAGAAGCAATCCCTTTCTGAATTTAGCTACTGAAAACTAGTTCTGATTTTTCTACATTTTATGTAAATGGATTCATACAGTATATGTACTTTGGAGTCCATTTTTTCCCTTGTTACAATGTCTATAAAATTTATCCTTTTTTTTTTTTACTTTTAAATTTTATTTTATTTTTAAACTTTACATAATTGTATTAGTTTTGCCAAATATCAAAATGAATCCGCCACAGGTATACATGTGTTCCCCATCCTGAACCCTCCTCCCTCCTCCCTCCCCATACCATCCCTCTGGGTCGTCCCAGTGCACTAGCCCCAAGCATCCAGTATCGTGCATCGAACCTGGACTGGCAACTCGTTTCATACATGAAATTTTACATGTTTCAATGCCATTCTCCCAAATCTTCCCACCCTCTCCCTCTCCCACAGAGTCCATAAGACTGTTCTATACATCAGTGTCTCTTTTGCTGTCTCGTACACAGGGTTATTGTTACCATCTTTCTAAATTCCATATATATGCGTTAGTATACTATATTTATGTTTTTCCTTCTGGCTTACTTCACTCTGTATAATAGGCTCCAGTTTTATCCACCTCATTAGAACTGATTCAAATGTATTCTTTTTAATGGCTGAGTAATACTCCATTGTGTATATGTACCACTGCTTTCTTATCCATTCATCTGCTGATGGACATCTAGGTTGCTTCCATGTCCTGGCTATTATAAACAGTGCTGCGATGAACATTGGCGTACACGTGTCTCTTTCCCTTCTGGTTTCCTCAGTGTGTATGCCCAGCAGTGGGATTGCTGGATCATAAGGCAGTTCTATTTCCAGTTTTTTAAGGAATCTCCACACTGTTCTCCATAGTGGCTGTACTAGTTTGCATTCCCACCAACAGTGTAAGAGGGTTCCCTTTTCTCCACACCCTCTCCAGCATTTATTATTTGTAGACTTTTGGATCGCAGCCATTCTGACTGGTGTGAAATGGTACTCATAGTGCTTTTGATTTGCATTTCTCTGATAATGAGTGATGTTGAGCATCTTTTCATGTGTTTGTTAGCCATCTGTATGTCTTTTTTGGAGAAATGTCTATTTAGTTCTTTGGCCCATTTTTTGATTGGGTCGTTTATTTTTCTGGAGTTGAGCTGTAGGTGTTGTTTGTATATTTTTGAGATTAGTTGTTTGTCAGTTGCTTCATTTGCTATTATTTTCTCCCATTCTGAAGGCTGTCTTTTCACCTTGCTAATAGTTTCCTTTGATGTGCAGAAGCTTTTAAGTTTAATTAGGTCCCATTTGTTAATTTTTGCTTTTATTTCCAATATTCTGGGAGGTGGGTCATAGAGGATCCTGCTGTGATGTATGTCGGAGAGTGTTTTGCCTATGTTCTCCTCTAGGAGTTTTATAGTTTCTGGTCTTACGTTTAGATCTTTAATCCATTTTGAGTTTATTTTTGTGTATGGTGTTAGAAAGTGGTCTAGTTTCATTCTTTTACAAGTGGTTGACCAGATTTCCCAGCACCACTTGTTAAAGAGATTGTCTTTAATCCATTGTATATTCTTGCCTCCTTTGTCAAAGATAAGGTGTCCATATGTGCGTGGATTTATCTCTGGGCTTTCTATTTTGTT
Organism: Bos indicus; assembly: GCF_029378745.1. Classification (NCBI taxonomy): domain Eukaryota; kingdom Metazoa; phylum Chordata; class Mammalia; order Artiodactyla; family Bovidae; genus Bos; species Bos indicus. Next base: position 2,974,759 of record NC_091772.1, on the reverse strand, counting down.
CCATTGATCTATATTTCTGTCTTTGTGCCAGTACCATACTGTCTTGATAACTGTGGCTTTGTAGTAGAGCCTGAAGTCAGGTAGGTTGATTCCTCCAGTTCCATTCTTCTTTCTCAAGATTGCTTTGGCTATTCGAGGTTTTTTGTATTTCCATACAAATTGTGAAGTTATTTGTTCTAGCTCTGTGAAGAATACTGTTGGTAGCTTGATGGGGATTGCATTGAATCTATAAATTGCTTTGGGTAGTGTACTCATTTTCACTATATTGATTCTTCCAATCCATGAACATGGTATATTTCTCCGTCTATTAGTGTCCTCTTTGATTTCTTTCACCAGTGTTTTATAGTTTTCTATATATAGGTCTTTAGTTTCTTTAGGTAGATATATTCCTAAGTATTTTATTCTTTCCGTTGCAATGGTGAATGGAATTGTTTCCTTAATTTCTCTTTCAGTTTTCTCATTATTAATGTATAGGAATGCAAGGGATTTCTGTGTGTTGATTTTATATCCTGCAACTTTACTATAATCATTGATTAATTCTAGTAACTTTCTGGTGGAGTCTTTAGGGTTTTCTATGTAGAGGATCATGTCATCTGCAAACAGTGAGAGTTTTACTTCTTCTTTTCCAATTTGGATTCCTTTTATTTCTTTTTGTGCTCTGATTGCTGTGGCCAAAACTTCCAAAACTATGTTGAATAGTAATGGTGAAAGTGGGCACCCTTGTCTTGTTCCTGACTTTAGAGGAAATGCTTTCAATTTTTCACCATTGAGGATAATGTTTGCTGTGGGTTTGTCATATATAGCTTTTATTATGTTGAGGTATGTTCCTTCTATTCCTGCTTTCTGGAGAGTTTTTATCATAAATGGATGTTGAATTTTGTCAAAGGCTTTCTCTGCATCTATTGAGATAATCATATGGTTTTTATTTTTCAATTTGTTAATGTGGTGTATTACATTGATTGATTTGCGGATATTGAAGAATCCTTGCATCCCTGGGATAAAGCCCACTTGATCATGCTGTATGATCTTTTTAATGTGTTGTTGGATTCTGATTGCTAGAATTTTGTTAAGGATTTTTGCATCTATGTTCATCAGTGATATTGGCCTGTAGTTTTCTTTTTTTTGTGGGATCTTTGTCAGGTTTTGGTATTAGGGTGATGGTGGCCTCATAGAATGAGTTTGGAAGTTTACCTTCCTCTGACCCATGCCAGTGTAATTATATCCTTCGACTCGAACCTCGCACATGAATTTCTGTCTGTTTTTGTTCCCCACTGCTCTGATTTCATATGATGGGGTCATCTTCCTTTTGCCACACCAGGCATACAGAAAATTTTTAACATCACCCATGATTCAACTGTCTTCTTCAGACCCTCGTCTGCTTTCTTGATGCCCGAGAGCACAGCCCTCTTAGGACCGTCCGTAGCACCGACCTTTAGCGACGGACACCGGTGGAACGAACCGCAACTTGCAAGAAAGCGGCTGCAAAATGGCTGCGATCGCGGCGCCCTAAAATTTATCCATGTTGCTTTGTAATTGGTAATTGGTTCTTTTTTAAAAATATTCACTTATTTGGCTGCATGAGATCTTAGTTGCTGCATGTAAGATCTTCAGTCTTTAGTTGTGACATGTCCTTTTTATTACTGAGTAGTATTGAAAGGCTCCATACATTCTTGAAAGATTCTCTTCATACTGTGATTTGTGTGTATATAGGATGCACTTCAAAAATGTAAAACCTTTACCAAAGTGGATTTTTTGAATAATTTTCATTCAGATATGGTCTTCATATGATACACACTCATTTGAATTTAATCTAGCATTGAGAGAGGGTCTTTGCTTGCTAAGTTGTCTTTGTTATCCAGAAGCATTTCAAAACCATGATTTTAAAAAATAGAGATATAGTACCCATGCTTAGCAATTTACCACTGCTAACGTTATCATCAGCTCTTAAGGCAATTAGGCTGTGTGAAACTAACCCACATCAAAGAAAAGAGCCAAATTCGCAGTAGTCAGTCTTCAAAAGCATTTCTCTTTTGCATGACAAGAATGATGTGGGCTTCATCAAAGGATGTACATGATGAGAAAAATTCTACCTCCTTGAACTTTGGGGGTGAAAATTACTTTAACATATCACTTGGAACTGCTATAAATTTCTTAGTGATAAAATGTGATAAAACCACGTAGGTGTGTAACAATATCTAAGTGTTACTTGGGGGATAAATATGTAATCCAAACACTAATGTTGGCAGTGCCTACATATTTAAATTGGCCTCTGGTACTTAGCAACTTCACTTTCACTTTTCACTTTCATGCATTGGAGAAGGAAATGGCAACCCACTCCAGTGTTCTTGCCTGGAGAATCCCAGGGACGGGGGAGCCTGGTGGGCTGCCGTCTATGGGGTCACACAGAGTCTGACACGACTGAAGTGACTTAGCATCAGCAGCAGTTGGTACTTGTTAGTTGTCCAACAAATATTTTTTGATTACCTGCTATCTTCCAGGCCCAAAGCTCTACAAGTCCTTAAAGATCAATGAGTCATAGTTAATGACATAGATCTATAAATTTTATTGCAAGCATGCTGCTAAGTCGCTTCAGTCGTGTCCAACTTTGTGCCTATGGACTGTAGACTGCCAGGCACCCCATCCATGGGATTCTCCAGGCCAGAATACTGAACTGTGTTGCCATGACCTCCTCCAGGGAATCTTCCCAACCCAGGGATCAAACCCACGTCTCTTATGTCTACTGCATTGGCAGGTGGGTTCCTTACCACTAGCGCTACCAAAGAAGCCTGAAATGTTAACTAAGCTGTGAAAACTGTTATACATATAGATCTGGGGCCTATGACAATGAAGATTTGGAGAGGGAGATAATTGCAAATAGGTGAAGCCAAGTACCTTTACATTTAACATATGATAACTGAAACTTCCTTGGTGTTCCAGTGATTAAGAATTCACCTTCCAGTGCAGGGACATGATTTTGATCCCTGGTTAGGGAACTAAGATCCCACATTCATGCATGCCTACATGCTAAGTTGCTTCAGTTGTGTCCAATTCTTTGTGACCCCATGGACTGTAGCCCACCAGGCTCCTCTGCCCCTGGGATTCTCTCAGCAAGAATACTGGAATGGGTTTCTGTACCCTACTCCAGGGGATTTTCCCAACCTAGAGATCAAACCCACATCTCATATCTCCTGCATAGGGAGAAAGGTTCTTTACCTCTAGCACCACTTGGGAAACCCATATATTTATTACATGTCATTTTTTTTTAGTTCTATTTTTTTCCTCTGCTCAACTACTCAGATCTTATCAGAGTAATTAAACAGAAAGCAGAAGTCCAAGAGAAATTTAGTATATGCTCCCAGCTTTAAAAATCCCTGCTTGTTTAGTTTTCCAAGGAATCTGGATAAGTTCAACACAGTTTGTGTATGTATAAAAAGGAAGCCCTGTCCTTCTTTGAGCATAACAGAGCATGAAGATTCCTGGAGAAGAGGAGAAACCAAATACTGCTAGAGATAGCATACATTTTGCAAGTTGGATGAAATTAGAATAAATTATTTTCTAAAACTTTCTCTCCCTCATACAAAATGGAGAAACCAGTAAAGGTACATATGACTAATTTCAATACCCAGAAAATAAGACCATAAGATACATTTTGTAAAACTAACTAGGGCTGAAAGACACATCTTTGTTTGTATAATCCAAGTTCCATTTTCGTCTTGCCATTGAGAACATATATTTAATTCATTGAATTATTAACTATAAATTTAAAAAGATGCTATTTCATTTTATTATTTTTTAATTAATTTATTTTTTATTGAAGGATAATTGCTTTACAGAATTTTGCTCTTTTCTGTCAAACCTCAGCACTAGATTTCTAAACATCTGAGGGCTTCTTTTAGCAGAAAAATACTCTCCTTCCCACAAACAAATTCTTAATGTCATAGTCTATCTCTCATAGTCTATCTGTCTATCCATCCATCAATAGATATAGACAAAGTTAATTGCATTAGCTATTGCTACCTAAACATCTTAGAACCTAGTTGCTTGAAATAACAATTATTTCTTATTTGTCAGGAGTTTACATGTAGCTGGGTGGTTCTACTGGTAAGAACTAGGCTTAGCAGAACTGACCTGTGTGTCTGTGATCTGGAGTTGGTCATCTGGATGTTTCTGATGATCTTGGTTGGACCTTGTCACATGTTATACTTGGTTATCACCTCGGTTATATACAACCCAACTCTGCTCCCTGTATCTCTCATCCTCTAGCATACGGGCATGGGTATGTTGTCAGTGAATGCAGAGGACCCAGAGTGAAAGTGGAAATGTACAAATCCTTTTCCAGCCTCCACTTGCTCTATATTTGTTAATGTCCCAATGACCAAAGCGAGTCACATGACCAAACCTAGTGTCAGCATGGGAAGGCATTACCAAGGTGGAGGGGTGCAGGAGAGAGTAAGAAAGGGACCTGAGAACTTCAGTAGAGGCATTCAGGGAGCCTCGAACAATTCCTGGAGAGCGAGATAGAGAAATAAACATCCCAAACTCTAAAAGCTTTGCTTAGTATTTCCTTTAGTCTAGAATTCTCTTGTTTGATCTTTTTCATTCATTCAGTCTCAATTTAAATGACCTTCCTTGAAGAAGTCTTGGCTCACTACCCTAACTAACTTAAGACACTCCTTCCCCCTTATGACTTTTTACTTAGCAGTAACTATCAGTAACAAAATAATAATATATAATATTGTTGCTGCTGCTGCTAAGTCACTACAGTCGTGTCTGACTGTGCAACCCCAGAGATGGCAGCCCACCAGGCTCTTCTGTCCCTGGGGTTCTCCAGGTAAGAACACTGCAGTGGGTTGCCATTTCCTTCTCCAATGCATGAGAATGAAAAATGAAAGTGAAGTCGCTCAGTCGTGTCTAACTCTTTGTGATCCCATGGACTGCAGTCCACCAGGCTCCTCCACCCATGGGATTTTCCAGGCAAGAGTACTGAAGTGGGCTGTCATTGCCTTCTCCAATATATAATATTAGGTTGATACAAAAGTAATTGCAGTTTCAGATGGTGAATTTTAAATCATTGTAACTAGGCTCAAACACCTTTACTAATCAAAATGGAAACTACTATAGTCAACACTTTTTTTGACCAACGAGATTACAAATAAGTTGTTTCTATAGAGTAAAAGTCCATATTTCAGGATTTGATGAACACTTGGAAGCATTCTCTGCCTCCTGCTGCTTGTGGAAGTGTTTTCCCTGCAAAAAGGTGTCGAGATGCTTGAAGAAGTGATGGTTGGTCAGAAGTCAGGTGGATATAGTGCCTGAGGCAAAACTTCATAGCCCAATTCATTCAATTTTTGAAGCATTGCTTGGGTGAAGCATTGAACATGTTGTGATGGAGAATTGTGATCATTCTGTTGACCAATACTAGTTGCAGGCATTGCAGTTTTCAGTGCTTCTCATCAATTTAGCAGCATACTTCTAAACTGTAATTGTTTCATTGGAATTCAGAAATCTGTAGTGGACCAGATGGACAGTAGACCACCAAACAGTGACCATGGCCTTTTTTTGGTGCAAGCTTGGCTTTGGGAAGTGATTTTGAGTTTCTTCTCAGTCCAGCCACTGAGCCGTTCATCACTGGTTGTCATATAAAATCCACTTTTCATCGCATGTCACAATCTGATTGAGAAATGGTTTGTTGTTTTTGTGTACAGTAAGAGAAGATGACACTTCAAAACAATTTTTTTGATATTCAGTCAGCTCATGAGGCACCCACTTATCAAGCTTTTTCACCTCCTCTCCAATTTACTTCAAGTGCCAAAGACCATACAATGGTTGATCTTTAATTCTTTGGCAACATCTCATGTAGTTGTAAGAGGATCAGTTTCAATGATGGTTCTCAATTGGTCATTGTCAACTTCTGATGGATGGTTGGCCACTACATTCCTCATCTTCAAGGCTCCCACCCTAACACCATGATGTGTTATGATGTATATCCTGCTCCCTTGGCCGCTGTAGCCTGGGAAACTTCTGGGTTCTGCCTAATTTCCTTCTTGTTCTATGTGGTCTCTTTACATTCACATCTCCATGGGAAACTCAAGACCCAATGATCTCTTTTTTCCTAGCTATGTCTTGAATTCTTCCAGGCTTTCTATCACCATGGTGACCAGCCAGCCTCAGATACTGTTTTCTCTTGCTAGGACTGCTATTGCCCTCCTGATGGAGCTCACCCTGTTCACTATTGCCCTCTTCCATTCATTTACCACTTTGGCACCAGAGAGATCATGTCACACTGCCATCCATTCCCACTCCATTTAAAGCATTTCTCAGACTTCTTGCTCTACAGAAGAAGTCATCTCTCTCTAAGATGGGCAGCAAAGCCTGACTCCTTTGACCCTCTCCCTTTCTCTCTAGCTCTTGAACTGGGCTCTTTTTGTTCCAGCCCCTGGAGCCTTCTTTAAGCTCATATCTTGCCATTTCTTCCTCTCCTTCCAGGCCCTTTTCACATACTATTCTCTCTGTCTCTCCTCCTCTTCCTCTACTCCCCTACTTCCAGTAACTCAACCCCTCATCCTGCACCATCATGACTGACTTTGCCTTCCTGGTTGGATCCACTAGCAACTCTAATGTGATCATAGCACTATGCAGCTCTGTTTCTAAAGCATTAATGATAGGTACTGTTTGTAGGAGTGTCTGTACTATTCATTTGTATGAGTATTTGATTGCTCTCCATTCCCCTCACTGGATCACTCCACCATAAGGTCATAGATGCAGGAACTATGCCTGATTTTGTTCACTGTTATTTCTCTTTTGTACTCTCTCTCCAACTATATTATACAATAGGTGAATAAATGACAGAATGCCACAGAGATCAATACAGCTGCTGGTTCTCAATCATAAATGGTCTATAAGTGGAGAAATAGCTCATTTTATGTTTTTTTTTCATGGAACTACAAGACTATGCAAGAAGCAGATTACTCTGACTTTCACTTGCTCCACTGGTTTCTAGTATTTGGTATAAATATTCAGTGTTTGCTAATCTCACCTAGTTCAGTTCAGTTCAGTCGCTCAGTCATGTCCGACTCCCAGCGACCCCATGAATTGCAGCATGCCAGGTCTCCCTGTCCATCACGAACTCCCGGAGTTCACTCAAACTCACGTCCATTGAGTCGGTGATGCCATCCAGCCATCCCATCTTCTGTCGTCCCCTTCTCCTCCTGCCCCCAATCCCTCCCAGCATCAGAGTCTTTTCCAATGAGTCAACTCTTTGCATGAGGTGGCCGAAGTACTGGAGTTTCAGCTTTAGCATCATTCCTTCCAAAGAACACCCAGGACTGATCTCCTTCAGAATGGACCGATTGGATCTCCTTGCAGTCCAAGGGACTCTCAAGAGTCTTCTCCAACACCACAGTTCAAAATCATCAATTCTTCGTTGCTCAGCTTTCTTCACAGTCCAACTCTCACATCCATAAATGGCCATTGGAAAAACCATAGCCTTGACTAGACGGACCTTTATTGGCAAAGTAATGTCTCTGCTTTTCAATATGCTATCTAGGTTGGTCATAACTTTCCTTCCAAGGAGTAAGCATCTTTTAATTTCATGGCTGCAGTCACCATCTGCAGTGATTTTGGAGCCCCCAAAAATAAAGTCTGACACTGTTTCTCCATCTATTTCCCATGAAGTGATGGGACCAGATGCCATGATCTTCGTTTTCTGAATGTTGAGATTTAAGCCAACTTTTTCACTCTCCTCCTTCACCTTCATCAAGAGGCTGTTTAGTTCCTCTTCACTTTCTGTCATAAGGGTGGTGTCATCTGCATATCTGAGGTTATTGATATTTCTCCCGGTAATCTTGATTCCAGCTTGTGCATCTTTGTCATTTCTTATCTTTTAACACCTTTCTCAGGATTTGATACCATTTATCATCTCTCTTTTTTTTCACTTAAAAATTTAATTGTGGCAAAATAAACACAACATAAAATTTACCATCTTAATCACTTTTAAATATACCATTCAGTAAAGTTAAATATATTCACATTGTTATGCAACCAATCTCCAAAATTTTTCATCCTGCAAAACTGAAACTTGGTATCCATTCAACAACAGTCCATCTCCCCTCCCACCAGCCCTTGGCAACCACCGTCCTACTTTCTGTTTCTATTAATTTGACTACTCTAGATGCCCCTTGTTAGTGGAGTCTTACATATTTGTATCCTCTCCTTTTAAAATCACTTTCTCCTTTGCCTTTTACAGTATCAGACTGGTTTCCCTCGGTTTCCTCTACACTGTCTCTCCAAAGTTCACCTTCCTTCTCTAGCACTTGCCTTTCTTGCAATAGTTTGGTTTTCCTGAGCCAAGAATCTGTAGGTTGTAGGAAACCATGGTACGAAGTAGGGAAGTGAGACAGGGCAGACAGGAGCTGACAAAAGTTACCTTATCAGTAGAAATGCATCACCATTATGGGCAGGTGATCAGTCTCACTAGGGCCTCTGAGCGACAGTGTAGGACACAGTTCAGAGCTCTGCCCCAACCATTTGGGAGGAGACTGGGGCATCTCTACCAACAACTCCACATCCTCCTGACTGAAGGCTCTTCCTAAGGGTTAACACCATTGTGTCACCAGCCACTCACTGCCTGGGAAGCCATGTTCCATGGACAGAATGCCCTTAGCTAGAGGATGCAGAACTAGCAGAGGAGATTTGAAAGACACTGCAGATACTTGTTTATGTCTTCTTCCTTTCTCTGTCCTTCTCACTGTACACATTGTTTCAGCTGATGCAGCTCACCAACCAGTCTTTTATTATCTTCTGTATACTGAAATCTTCCAAATCTTTGACTCAGAGTTTCCTCCTGTGATTTAAATCCTTATATTCATCTGCTTACTAGAGCTTATGGCATCTAAAAATCATCAAAATATTCCTCCTCCTCTTGGTTAACTATATACCTTTTCCTTTAGGCAACCACCTTCACCCTCAGCCTGGTTAATGGGACTGACTCCCTTGTTCTTCTGAATCAGAAGTTTGGCTATCACCCCAGAGACCTTCTCATTGTTACTTCTTAGGGCTAATAAGTTATTAAGGTCAATTCTATTTCTTCAAAGCTCTATAATCCATTTCTTCCATCATGATTGTTGTTTTCTTAGTTCATGTTCTTACCTTCTCATCTTGACTTTTACAGAATTGTTCTAACTTGACCTCTCCTCCCTCAATCTAAACTTCATCTCAGCCCATGTCTTATGCAACAGAGGGATCTTCTTGAAGGGATTCCCTTGAAGAGGGATCTTTGATTGTAGATATGATCACATCGCCCCCCTTTTAAAATCTTTAATGATACTTGATTGTACTGGTCATTTAAAATTCTGTCTTACTTTATCAATTACAGAGAGGCAGACTTTTATCTTTTGCTAGTTTCTGGAGTAAAAAGTAGGACTTAACCATTAAATATTTGGGAGGTAATACAAAATCAGACATCGGGTAATTGAGAAAAGGAGGTCTTTGACAAATGAATTTCTTTAATTTTTACTGGTTCATTTCAATTTTCTCCACTTTGATTATGTTTGCAGTTATTTTTCTAAGAATTTATTCATTCTATCTAGGTATTCAAATTAACAGAATAGAGTAGTTCATTCAGTTCAGTCACTCAGTCTTGTCTGACTCTTTGAGTTCCCCATGGACTGCAGCATGCCAGGCCTCCCTGTCCATCACCAACTCCCAGAGTGTACTCAAACTCATGTCCATTGAGTTGGCCATCCAACCATCTCACCCTCTGTCGTCCCCTTCTCCTGTTGCCTTCAATCTTTCCCCAAATCAGGAGTCTTTTCAAATGAGTCAGCTCTTCGCATCAGGTGGTCAAAGTATTGGAGTTTCAGCTTCAGCATCAGTCCTTCCAATGAATATTCTGGACTGATTTCCTTTAGGATGGGCTGGTTTGATCTCCTTGCAGTCCAAGGGACTCTCAAGAGTCTTCTCCAACACCACTTTTGATAGTTCAAAAGCATCAATTTTTTGGTGCTCAGCTTTCTTTATAGTCCAACTGTCACATCCATACATGACTACTGGAAAAACCATAGCTTTGACTAGATGGACCTTTGTTGGCAAAGTAATGTCTCTGCTTTTTAATATGCTGTCTAGGTTGGTCATAAGATTCTGCTTTTATTTTACATTTTGGGGCATATATATAGCCTTTCTAGTTGCTTTATGCATTTATCTATTTGCAAATTCCATTCCCCCTCCCCATTCAGTCTTGCCAGAAATCTTTCTTGTTAAGCTTTCAAATAACAAGTGTTTTGTTTTACTTTACTAAAATTATTTGCTGCTATTTCTATTTTTCAAGCTTTCACAGATTTCTATCATTATTCTAATATTTCTTTTATCTTTGGTTTGCTGGATTTATTCTTCTGTTTTTTTTTTCATATTTATTTGCATTCTTAGCTCATTTTTCGACCCTTTTTGGTTTCTTCTTGTATTTATGAAAGCTAATTAATTTAAGTACTTATTTTAGAATTTGACATGTTTTATAAAAAGAAAAAACCTCCATTTCTCTATTTCACACACTTCTCATGATAAAAGTGTAAGTTTCTTCCAATATCAACTAACTGTCTCTGACACCAAGCTGGGGACCTTCAACTCAATTCAATTCGAACATTATCTAAGATTAGCCAAAGGTCACATAGTTTAAGGGCTCAGTTCTACAAGACTGCCCCCACTTCAGACTCCAATAACAAGTCCAAGCTTCTGGTACTTTCGACCAATTGGATGTAAATCTGAGGTTTCCACAACTCCCTTTCCATGTTTAATAATGTGCTTGAATGGCTCAAAATTTTGAGGTGCTCAGAAAAGCACCTTACTTACTATTACTTCTTTCTTACAAAAGAATACAACTCAGGAACAACCAGATGGAGGAGATGCAAAAGCCAAGGTATGAAGTAAGGGATGCAGAGTTTCCACTCTCTCTGTGCATGCCTCTCTCCCAGCACCTCGAAGTGCTCATCAACCCAGTTGCTCTCCCAGCTCCTTCATTTAGGTTTTTTATTCAGGCTTCCCTGGTGGCTCAGATGGTAAAGAATCTGCCTGCAATGGAGGAGACCCAGGTTCTATCCTTAGGTTGGGAAGATCCCTTGGAGATCTGGCTACCCACTCCAGAATACTGGCCATCCACTCCAGTGTTCTCGCCTGGAGAATCCCATGGACAGAGGAGCCTGGTGAGCTACATACAGTCCATGGGGTTGCAAAGAGTCAGACATGACTGAGTGACTAACACACATACATATTCAGGCATCCTGGGTTGTGCTAGTGATAAAGAACCCATCTGAAATGCAGGAGACACAAGAGATGCAGGTGTGATCCTTGGGTCAGAAAAATTCCCTGAGAAGGAAATGGCAACCCACTCCAGTATTCTTGTCTGGGAAATTCCTTGGACAAAGGATCCTGGTGGGCTGCAGTCCATGGCGCAGCAGAGTCAGGCACAGCTGAGCAACTGAGCTCACCCATAACTCTCTCTCTCTCTCTCTCACACACACACACACACATTCAGGCTTCTCTTATGTCTCTTGCATTGACATTGGTAAGCAGGTTCTTTACCATTAATGCCACCTGGGAAGCCCCCATGACACAGGCATGACTGATTAAATCATCAGCCATAGGTAATTAACTCGACCTACAGTCCCAAGTGGGGCTGAAAATTACAACCCTCTAATCATATGACTGGTTCCTTTAGCAACCAGTCCCCATTCTGAGATTAAGAGTCATAGCCACTAGTCATCTTAGTAGCATACTCAGCAATTCCAAGGGTTTTAGGAGCTGTGTGCCAGGAAATGGGGGCAAATACTAAATATAATTCTTTTTATGTCACAGATGTTTCATGACTATTCATTTCTAATGTTTCTTAATTCAGATATAAAGAGATGAGTGTGTACTATCTAACCTCTTAAATTACTGAATACTATCAAAGGAGAGATCTCTCTTGAGGTAGATTCCATGAGAACAAAGCAAAGAGACGATAAAAAACAGTGAAAGCTAAAATACCAATTTCTTTCATGTGTTTAAACATCAGTTCAGTTCAGTTCAGTCGCTCAGTTGTGTCCGACTCTTTGCGACCCCATGAATCACAGCACACCAGGCCTCGCTGTACATCACCAACTCTTGGAGTTCACTCAAACTCATGTCCATCGAGTCGGTGATGCCATCCAGTCATCTCATCTTCTGTCGTCCCCTTAAGCAATGTCTATTATTTTTAATCCTCATCCCCAGATAAGGGAGGAAAAGAACCTCTGAATGAATGAAAAATGACAAGTTAGTGACTCTAATTCATTTAAGCTGTTTTATGGGAGTATCACCTTGTTCTGGATACTAATCAGAGATAAAATTTTATGAGACTTCCTTCATATTTGTTATTATTAAATAAAATAATTAAAACCTATTTTATCTAACAATATTATTAGCTATTTATCTTGATTACATAACCTTATTGAGTTTATTTTATAAATGTCACATTGTTTTTCCTGCAGTTAAAAAATTAAATTATGTACTGATTATCAGATTAATTTGTTTTTAGCAATTTATGATATTCTTTTAATTAAATACATAATGTTTGATCATGATATCTAATGAAACTGAAGAAAGTCTTACTAATTCTTAGTTCTACTAATTCATTATATATGAGTATATAATGCTAATATTATATCATATTATATAATATCAGCACTTTGGCCACCTGATGCGAAAAACTGACTCATCTGAAAAGACCCTGACCCTGGGAAAGATTGAAGGCAGGAGGAGAAGAGGACAACGGAGGATTAGATGGTTGGATGGCATCACTGACTCGATGGACATGAGTTTGAGCAAGCTCCGGGAGTTGGTGATGGACAGGGAGGCCTGGCCTGCTGCAGTCCATGGGGTTGCAGAGTCAGATGCGACTGAGCAACTGAACTGAACTGAACTGAGCTGAGTATTATATCATTATTCTCAAAAGCAGAACACAAGGCTCACACACACACATACACACATATACATGCATACAAATATATGCTAATATTTCAAAGAAATATTATCATTCTCCTTGCTTTACAAATAATTTCTATTTTAGATAGGTTGAAAAATTACAAATTAAATAATGAGAAGCAAGATATTATTTTAAATAACATAAAGTTGATACATTTTATCATGTTTTCAGTAACGTGCATTACAAGATGCATTCTGTAAGATGGATGTTTCAATATGCAACATAGCATATCTATTTGTATAGAACAGTGATATCCCACTTTTTTCCTGAAAGATAAGATGAATTTGGCTGATGAGGTTTAAAAATGAGGCCAAGTTTGTCAGGTTATTCAGGGAAATTTTCCATGGATTAATCTGTAGATCAATCTGTAAATTATCACTAAAAAGATGAAAGCATGGACATTTAAGGCATCTAACACTTCAAGACATTTTATAAAAATATTTTATTTTCAAAAGTGTATAAAAATTAGTAACATTTTGATTTTCCAAAACTTTTCAGAATATATATCTAGTTGGAAGACTAATAAGTCTATTTAATAGCATTTGATTATTCTTGATAAAGTCTTTTTGCTATTTTTCCTAGAAACTGAGATACTAAACAGATCTAATGATTGGGATAGAAAATGTTTTGCAAGTCTGAGGTTTTCCAATCATGAGCTTTCAGCAAAACTGAAGGAGGAGTTTGTCAAGCTTGTAGTTGATAGAATCATTAAAAGATTATTCTGATAGATCAATCACAATGTAATTTTGGCATGTATTTTGAAAATTCAATTACTAAAATGCCATTGTTATTGCAAAATTCCTTCTAATTCTGTGTTCTGTTTATGAGAACAAACTTTCATAACGTTTATATATACAAAAAGAAGAACAGAAATAGAATCCATGATCAGACCCATGTCCCATTAGCCATAAGGATATATTTCTCTCCTTTATAAATAGCCACAGTTTATAAATTGAGGAAAAGTCTCACTTATTTCATTAAGAGAAGCATGTGCAAAGTATTTTTGCTTTTTGTGAATACTTATTCATAAAAATTTGCAGTAGATTTATAATGTTTTTACCAGTTGTGAATTACCAATACTTGTAGTAATTTTACAATACATTTTAAAACATGACTGCCTTTATGGTCATCAGCAATAAAATCATTTTTCAGTTTATTAGACATAGTTTTGGTGCTATTAAGAATGTAGAATGATCAATAAAAGCTTTTGAATATAAAGCAAATTACTTTAGGGACTTCCCTTGTGATCCAATGGCTAAGACTCTGCACCTCCCCTGCAGGGGGCATGGGTTTGATTCCTGAGACTAGGCAGCAGGTAAGCTCTAGTTGTGGCACGTGGGGCTTCTCTAGTTGTAGTGTGCAGGCGTCTCGTTGCAGAGCACAGGTTCTAGACTGCATGAGCTTAGTAGTTATGGTGAGTGGGCTTAGTTTTCCAACAACATGTAGGGATCTTGTTTCCCTTCCCAGGAACCAAACCCATGTCCCCTGCATGAGAAAGCAAGTTGTTAACCCCTGGATCACCAGGGAGGTCTGCAGCACAATGTTTCTTTGATTATAGCCCAGACTCTGCAAAGTTAAATGTTAACTTCTATTACTAGAAGTCTGATAATTTGAAAATAATTTCTGTTCTCTACTACAGGGCAATAAAACAACTTAATTTTTTTTGTAGTACATTAACAGTTTTGCATTTAATTAACAATCTTATTTTAACATTTTTTTCCTTTCATAGATAATATATGCTTCTCTCCTTTGACCCAACTTTACCACTTTACTGATTAAACCACTAATGAGTTTCTGCTATTAATGGACACAAATTCCCTACATATTTGAGAAAAAGCAGTGCTTTTGAAGTTTTTAAAATTACACTCAGAAGTTGTTTCCCATCTGACTTCATTTACTATTTACTGAGCCCACCTAGTCCTCAGATTATGCTCCTGGATTTGATTTATAAGCAGCCTCTAATTATTTAGCTTGGTTTGGAACCCAGTTCCTGTTTGTATTTGGTAGAGAGAAATAAAATGGATTTCAGAGTCAGGATGGATTTTGAAACACAGTATTGGAACTCCAAACCACAGAAATCAGACAAGAAAAAAATTAAATAAGAGAAATTCAAACTGGAAAGGAAGATGTAAAACTGTCACTGTTTATAGATGTCATGACTCTCTATATAGAAAATCCTTCAGGTGCCACCTACAGCATACCTGAATTCATCAATGAGTTTGGTAAAGTTGTGGGATGCAAAATTAATATATAGAAATTTATTGTGGTTCTATAACTAATACTGAACAATCAAAAAGAGAATTTAAGAAAACAATCCCATTCAAATAATAACAAAAAGAGAAAGACAAAATATCCCACATGTCACTGCATCAAAAAGAATAAAATAACAGCAATAAGCTTAACAAAAGAGGTAAAACACTTGTTCTTGGAAAACTATAGAACTCTGATGAAAGAAATTGAAGATGATAGAAATAAATGGAAAGATAGTCTGGGCTCATGGATTGGAAGAATTAATATTGCTAAAATAACTACATTACCTGAGGCAATCTACAGATTCAATGTAATCTCTAACAAAATACCAATGGCATTTTTCACAGAAGTAGGACAAATTATTCTAAAATTGCTTTGGAAATACACACAAAAAAACCCCAAATAGCCAAAATTATCTTGAGAAAGAAGAATAAACTTGGAAACATTAATATCAGACTCTGTAATTCCAAACTATACTACAAAGCTAGAGTAATAAAAACAGTATGGTACTGGCACAAAAATATCCATGTAGATCAATGGAACAGAAGACAGAGTCTAGAAATAATCATGTTTGTAAGGGCAACCATCTGTGACAAATAAAGCAAGAATATACAATGGAGGAAAAGACAATCTCTTTAATAAATGGTGTTGGGGAAATTGAACAGCTACATGCAAAAGATTCAAACTAATTTACTTTATCAAATTTATCAAACTAATTTAATTTACACCACATATAAAAATAAATTCACATGGATTAAAGACTTAAGCATAAGATCTGAAACCATGTAACTTCTAGAAGAAAACAGACAGTACCCTCTTTGACATTAGTCTTAGTAATATTTACTAAGGAAATATTAGGAAATACAATATTACTGTTTTCAAGGAAAACAAAAACAATAAATGAACAAATAGAACTACATCAAACTAAAAAGTTTTGTATGGCAAAGGAAATTGTCAGCAAAATGAAAAGACCACCTATTAAACGGGAGAAGATACTTGCCAACAATATATCTGACAAAGAATTAATATCCAAAATATACAAAGAACTCATACAACTCAACAATAAGCCAAATGACTTGGTTTAAAAATGGACAAAGGGGTTGAATAGACATTTTTTCAAAGAAGACATATAAATGGTAACAGGCACATGAAAAGATGCTCAACATCACTAATCATGAGGGAAATGCAAATCAAGCCCACAATGAAGGATTTCCCTGGCAGTTCAGTGGGTTAAGAGTCTGTACTCCCACTGCAGGGGGCATGGATTCGATCCATGGTCAAGGAACTAAGATCCTGCATGCTGCTTCCTGCAGCCAAAAAATGTTACAACATCACCTCATACCTGTCAGAATGGCTATTACCAAAAAGACAACGAACAATAAATGTTGGCAAGGATGTGGAGAAAAGGAAACACTCATGTACTGTTGGTGGGAATGTAATCTGGTGCAGCTACTATGAAAAACAGTATGGAGCTTCCTCAAAAAAATTAAAACTAGAGCTACCATATAACCCATCAATTTCATTCCACTCCTGGATATTTATACAAAGGAAATGAAAACACTAACTAGAAAAGATATGCATTCCAATGTTCACTGCAACATTATTTACAATAGCCAGGGTATGGAAGCAACCTAAGTGCCCGTCAATAGATGAATAGACAAAGAAGATGTGATATATTTGTTTGATGGACTATTTATTACTCAGCCATAAAAAAGAATGCAATCTTGCCATTTGTGACAACATGGATGGACCTAGAGGGTATTATGGAGAAGGCAATGGCACCCCACTCCAGTGCTCTTGCCTGGAAAATCCCATGGATGGAGAAGCCTGGTGGGCTGCAGTCCATGGGGTCGCTGAGGGTCAGACACGACTGGGCGACTTCACTTTCACTTTCCATTTTCATTCATTGGAGAAGGAAATGGCAACCCACTCCCGTGTTCTTGCCTGGAGAATCCCAGGGATGGGGGAGCCTGGTGGGCTGCCATCTCTGGGGTCATACAGAGTCGGACACGACTGAAGTGACTTAGCAGAGGGTATTATGCTAAGTTATTTCACTCATATGTGTAATTTAAAAAGCAAAACAAATGAACAAACATAATACACAGAAACAACAAACAGGTGGTTGCCAGAGGGGAGAGAGTGTGGGGAGGAGAGAAATAGGTAAGGAAGATTAAGAGGTGCACGCTTCCAGTTACAAGATAAATGAGTCATGGTTACAAAATGTATGGTGTGGGGAATGTCGTCAATTATTATGTCCTGCCTTTGCATAGTGACACATCATAATTAGATTTTCATGATCATTTTGAAATGTATAGAAATACCAAGTCACTGTGTTGTATAGCAGGAGCTAACATAGTGTTATAAGTCAATTATATTTCAAAAACAAACACACTTATAGAAAAAGAGATCAGATTCATGGTTACTAGAGGAGGCAAGGGAGAACTTAATGAAGGCAGTCAAAAAGTACAAACATCCAGTTACAAGATTGTAGGGAAAGAGCAAATTAGTGAAGATGGCATGGTCAGGCTCTCGCGCACCCCAGGGCCTCTCACTCTTGCCCCATGGTTTGTAAATAATTACATAACAGCTAAGATCAGTCATAGCACTGTGCAGCACGTCAGAATGTACTCATTTGGACTCAGGCTACTTTTCTTCTGTACATATATAAGTTCACCTGGAAAAGCCCTGGAGGGTTGTGGGCAATTATGTTATGTTGTGTCTGCTACTATGGCTGCTGCACCAGCCAGGAGAGAATAAATGCAGAGTTGACTTATTGGAAAAGACTCTGATGCTGGGAGGGATTGGGGGCAAGAGGAGAAGGGGACAACAGAGGATGAGATGGCTGGATGGCGTCACTGACTCAATGGACATGAGTCTGAGTGAACTCCGGGAGTTGGTGATGGACAGGGAGGCCTGGCGTGCTGCAATTCATGGGGTCGCAAAGAGTCGGACACTACTGAGCGAATGAACTGAACTGAAATGAACAGTTCTTATGACTCCTGATATTTTCTTTCAGCCTCTTAGCTCACACCTTGCCTACCACGGGTTAAGAAGAGTGCTCACAGTGAGATACAGAGAGACAGTTGGCATCACGAACAGGATCAGCAGTACCAAGATAAAATAACTGAGTGTAATGTACAACATGATAAATATCATGAATATTTTTGTATGCTATATATGAAGCTTGTTAAGAGAGTAAATATTTAGAATCTTATCACAAGGAAAATTTGTTTCCATTTATTTTTATATCAATATGTGATTATTTGTGTTCACCAAGCTTATTATGATAATTGTTTCATGATATATGTAAGTGGAATCATTATACTGCACATCTGAAACTTATTCAGTGCTGTATGTCAATGACATATCAATAAACTTGGAAGAATATAAAACTCAAGAAATAAAAAATATTTCTAGTTGCAATACTAGAATAAACACAACAAAATGAAGGAACTGCTTGTATGTGTGTTATAAGTTAGTGGGAGCTTTGGGTTGTTTGATGGTAGGTAATTCCTGAATAATTTAATCCAACTAAATATCAAGTATGAGAGAGAGAGCACACGGGAGAGAGAGGGAGAGGAAGAGAGACTTACCGCCAGCATGGTCAACAAGTACAGACTGTGTTTGTTTTCACAGAGGCAATGGAGTTGGATACTTTGGGGGAGAAAATAAGATTCACATGAGAAAGAGAGAAAACGAACCATTTCTCAATGAAAATCCTTTAAGAAAAGCCCACAGTTGAAACTCAACAAACTTGCTAAGTTCCCAAAGATGAGGTCCTTGAGGTAACCATCTTTCAGAGATTATTCCTTTCAACAATGGAGATAAATGACAACACAACTGATTTACAAAAATTTATCTTGAAATAAACAAAGATTGTCAAATAGGAACAGAAAATTAACACAGCAAAGACTTGGGGGCGGGGGTGAAAATCAAGATAAAATATAAACATCTCTCTTAGGAATAGACTCCACAAAGATACTAACAAGCATCTTTAAAAAATGAATCAAATGGTAAAAGAAATGCTGGTAGAAAGCATACTTATTTGGGGAAACTTAGGAAGTATAAACAGTTTCCCAGGTGACTCACTGGTAAAGAATCTGCCTGCCAAGCAGGAGATTTTGGTTCCATTCCTGAGTTAGGAAGATCCCCTGGAGAGGGAAATGGCAACCCACTCCAGTATTCTTGCCTGGGAAATTCCATGGCCAGAGGAGCCTGGGGGGCTACAGTCCATGGGGTCACGAAAGGGTTGGACATGACTGAGCAACTAAGTAACAACAAAAGAAGTATAAACCACACATAAAATTATAAAACACAAAATAGATGAGATAAAATCAAACAAACAGAATAAGGTATTGGAAGGCAAGAAGTCTATGGAAATATTACAAATATTTTCAAGGAATCCTATAAAATGTTGGAAGTGGAAAAAAATGTTCTAATGCAGCAAAACTTGGCAAAGAGAAGATGAAGTTTGACATCTGGCAGATTTGATAGAAAAAATCAAGACCTAAGGAGAGCATGGAGCAATTCCTATAGGAAGCAGCCAACCAGAATGAAGGGAACACTTAGCTGAGAAAACCAATAAAATTACAGTTGACTATAAAATTCAGAAAAACCTCGAGGAAACTCTTGTTTACAAAGAAAACGAATTTGAAGTTTTGAATAATTGTGCTGGGCAGCTGAAATAACTGGTAAATCACCAGAGTGAGGAGACAAAATTAATCAGAGATGACAGATGATATATATCTCCTGGATATAATCTTTGTTAACAATAGCTGGAAAAGACTGAGGCCATTTCCCATCTAAACTGAGTGATGAGGTGTCAGCCAGGCATGAGCTGGAAGAGAAAATAAAGAACATGAGATTCATTCTCTGCATTTAGCAAAGCTTGACTGGAAAATGAATGCAAACCCTTGCAGTGCAAGGTGGATATCCCGAAAGCAGATAAAGATGCGACTTTGTAAAAAGAAGCTCATTCAGGAGGAGAAGAAATAGGAAAAGAAAGGGCAAAAGCAATCAGCTGCAGGGGAAATGAAAATTTATGGGGAAAGAACTTAAGAAATGGAGGGGAAATTGTAGAAAATAGAAATATCCATATGCAGTTCATACAAAAATGGCTTAAGATTGAAATTAATACCATGATATAAAATGAGGAATGTCAAAAAGCCAGAGACTCTAAAACCAAATCCAGGAAGACTTGATTCTGAAACAGTCCCACAGAAATTTTCTAATCAGTGGGCAAACTAGGTGGTACATTAGAATCACCTAGGGGGCTTGTTGAAATGAAGATGGCTGGGCACCATCCCTGGATCTGATTCAGTAGAGTTAGGTGAGGCCTGAAAACCTTTATTTTAACAAGTTCTCTGGTTATGCTGCTGCTGCTGGTCTGAAGATCACACTGTGAGAACCACTGCTCTAAACCAACCCCAGTTGATTTTTAGGACTGCTTAAGCCCCTTATAGACCTATTCAATCAGTATCTGTGTGTGGGGGTGGGGGTGGGGGGCGGGGGGAGCTCAGGCACTGGTATTTTTCAAAGCAGCTCAGATAATTATGACTTAACCAGGGTTGAGAACCAATGAAGCTACCCAAACTGGTTCTTCCAACCATTTCACTGAAATTGGCAACATATTGCCTCTCATTCCTACCTATGATATATTCATTTTTTAAAAAATTTATTTGCTTTTAACTGGAGGATAATGCTTTGCAATATTGTGTTGGTCTCTGCTGTACATTAACATGAATCAGCCATAGGTATACGTATGTTCTCTTCCCCACCCACCTTGAACCTTTCTCCCACCTCCCACCCCATCCCATTTCAAGGTTGTCACAGAGCACCTGATTTGAGCTCCCTGTGTCATACAGCAAATTCCCACCAGCTATCTATTTTAAATATGGTAATGTATATGTTTGTGATGGGACATATTCTTTTCTCTTAACAGAAGAAATTTGTCCATAACTATACAAATCCAATGGATAGGTACTCAGTGTTAGGGAGTCCTGCCTCTGCTTGGGTTTGATGAAACTTCATTGAAAAATCCAAGGAGCAACTCTGATGATAGGGGATGGGCTTAATTCTCATGCCACCTCCCTTTCTAAATGTCTTCCAGTCATTCCCAGCAAGATCTCACCAACAGGAGGATGCCCACCTCTTTCAGGTCCATTTGGACCTTTACCTAAAGCCTGGGAAGCTCATCTGCTTTCACTCTTCCCTTCACCTCTGGTTTTTGCTGTGTATTTCTTTCCAAATCTAAGTAAACTACCTTCGCTTTCACTTGGAATCAGCAACTTCCCTTATGATCCGGTGAGGATAGACATGGACATCCAACTTTTTAAATATTCAAACTCTCTTGGTTGAAGGAAGAGCATTTTATCTGATCTCAGATCAATATCTCTACCTTTATCCCCAAACCAAACCCAAGTGCCTCTTCACCTCTAGCTTTTGAAATATCTTTTGTAAGGTTTATTAGTGTCCCCACTATACATGCATGTGAGAACACACACATGTCCATTGGTCACAGCCGTGCAAAGGACAATTCATAGGCTCCTCTTAGGCTTTTAGTCTAAGATGGTGAACTGTTTAAACATTTCACTAGATTCAAAATTCTACATTTTTCACTTTAATTGAGATTAAAAACTTATATACAGTATAATGCACAGATCTTAAGTATAAAATTCAATGCAATTTGAAAATATAGTATCTTCCAAAGAGAACATTTACATCATATTAGAAAGTTCCTTAATGCCTTAATTTGAGTTCCTGGACCTAATTCCAATGTACGTGGGTTGGGGGACAGAGCGAAGTTTCCATCTATCACCAAGTAATTCTTGGAACATCAGTTGACAACCAGCCCCCCATTCTTAGGTGAAGTCCCAAAGTTACCTCATTAACATTCACTTAGGAAATTCCAAAGGGAAAAAGACCAAGCATACACATTTCTTATTATAAATCACAATATCAGTTCAGTTCAGTTCAGTTCAGTCGCTCAGTCGTGTCCGACTCTTTGCGACCCCAATGAATTGCAGCACACCAGGCCTACCTGTCCATCACCAACTCCCGGAGTTCACTCAAACTCACGCCCATCGAGTCGGCGATGTCATCCAGCCATCTCATCCTCTATCATCCCCTTCTCCTCCTGCCCCCAATCCCTCCCAGCATGAGTCTTTTTCAAGGAGTCAACTCTTTGCATGAGGTGGCCAAAGTACTGGAGTTTCAGCTTTAGCATCATTCCTTCCAAAGAAATCCCAGGGCTGATCTCCTTCAGAATGGACTGGTTGGATCTCCTTGCAGTCCAAAGGACTCTCAAGAGTCTTCTCCAACACCACAGTTCAAAAGCATCAGTTCTTCGGTGCTCAGCCTTCTTCACAATCCAACTCTCACATCCATACATGACTACTGGAAAAACCATAGCCTTGACTAGACGGACCTTTGTTGGCAAAGTAATGTCTCTGCTTTTGAATATGCTATCTAGGTTGGTCATAACTTTCCTTCCAAGGAGTAAGCGTCTTTTAATTTCAGGGCTACAATCACCATCTGCAGTGATTTTGGAGCCCAGAAAAATACAGTCTGACACTGTTTCCACTGTTTACCCATCTATTATCACAATATCACGTGCCTCCAATTAATCAATCCAATGAGCAACCTCTGAGCTGATCTCTATCACTGTATATTAGTTTCGCCTCTTTTAAAACTTTCTATAAATGAAGTTCAGAGAAGGCAATGGCACCCCACTCCAGTACTCTTGCCTGGAAAATCCCATGGATGGAGGAGCCTGGTAGGCTGCGGTCCATGGAATCGCTAAGAGTCGGACACGACTGAGCGACTTCACTTTCACTTTTCACTTTCATTTATTGGAGAAGGAAATGGCAACCCACTCCAGTGTTCTTGCCTGGAGAATCCCAGGGACAGAGGAGCCGGTAGGAGGCCGTCTATGGGGTCGCACAGAGTCCGACACAACTGAAGTGACTTAGCAGCAGCAGCAGCATAAATGAAATTACACATCATCTCCTCAGTTATATCTTTTTTTGCTCGGCATAATGACTGTGAGATTCATCTATACCGTTGTGTCTTAGAAATTGATCCTTATGTGTTGCTGAATAGTATTCCACTATTTGAGAACAGCATAGTTACTTTACCGTTTCAAGTTGATGGGTATTTGAGTTATTTTCAGGTTTGAGCTGTTATTAATAAAGGTTTATGAAGATGCTTCACAAGGCTTTTTCTGGACATGTGTTTCATTTCTCTTTCATGTACTTTCTCCCACGAAGGCACTTACTGTATCATAACCATCAATGTTTTAACTTTATAAATGACTTTTTCCCAAGTTGATCATACCATTTTACATTCCAGACAGTACCAGTAGCTCTACATCCTCACCAATATTTGGTGTGATCAATCTTTTTTGTTTTTAACCATTCTAGTGAGTTTGAAGTGGTAACATTTACTATTTTTGTAGAATTTTTTCAATGTACGCTGAACTAAAATTTTCCATATTTGAACCAAGTTATTTAATGCTGAGGTTTGTACTTTTTTAAAGTTTTCTACAGACAGAATCATTTTTTGAGCTGAAGTCTCCATCTGTAATATGACCTATTTTATTTTTAATGAAATAAAAATAATTAAATAAATGGCTTTTAGGTAAAAAATAATTTAAATTATCAGAAAAAGAACTATGGGTTGGAAAAGAAGTTGAATATTGAATGTGCATGGCACTGATTTAAAGTTAGAATTTAAGCAAGAAAGCAGAGGAAGGCTAAAAATAAAGGAAGGTTGTAGCCTAGATCAGTATTTAATAAGCCACTATTCTGAGAATAATTTGCAGGTTTCCCATGAGCATTTAGTACACAATTCAACTATAGTTTCTTCTGCCTTAATACAAAAACAAATGCTACTTTTTCATTAGACTGATACTTGAATTGTGGCCATTTGTTTTTGCAAATACACTTTTGATTTTCTTTGATAATCATTTTTTTTTTTTTTTTGAGTGATATACTGACTCAGGGATTGAACCTACACCTCTTGTGTCTCCCGCAGGCAAACTCTTTACCACTGCACCATCTGGGAAGATCCAATTTTTAAAACTTTTTCATAGGTGCTCTGCATAAAATAATTGCTCAAAATATCTGAGAAAATCCGTAGCAGTGATTAGGGCTTCCCATGTGGCTCAGTGGTGAAGAATCCTCCTGCCAGTGCAAGAGACATGGGCTCGAGCCTTGGGCCAGGAAGAGCCCCTGGAGAAGGAAATGGCAACCCACTCCAGTATTCTTGTCTAGGAAATCCCATAGACAGAGGATCCTTTTATTTCCATGGGGTCACAAAAATCTGACATGATTTAGGGAATAAACAATGAATAGCAGTGATTCTCAATCTTTAGTGGATGTGAGAACTTTGTAAAAATACAAAGGGCCAGTCCCTGTCCTGCTACAAGAAACACAGTCATGTGTATTCTTTATTAGTTCTTCAAGTGATCCTGAGACACATCAAATTTCAATAACCAGTGCTCTGCAGTGTATTCCAGCAGCAAGTCATGTGGAAAACAAAATCGTAACTCAATTACGGTTCAGTTGTCAGCAATGACCAACAGGTGGCTCACTCGATCACAACACTGTTTAGTAAAATGAGTTTATTTGCGTATCAAGACATCTCCAGAAAAATAGTAGTAAGTGGAAATAAAAAGTGCAGTTATATTTGTAGAATAATTCAAATGCCTTTTCTTCAGTATTGTCTTTGGTTGTGTGACTCCTAACAAGCCTTCTAGACAAACATGATGGAACTTCCATTCTTGCCTGAAAATATTTCTTTAGACTTTTTATGTTAGACTGCATTTCTTCTTAAGAAAAATTCAGTTATAAAAGATAAAATAATCAAGAAAGTTCTCCATATATTATATTGCACTTCCCTTCACTAGAAGATCAGGAAGTGATTCTACTCTGGATTGCATGCATGTGTGCTGAGTCGCTGCAGTTGTGTTTGACTCTGCGACCCCATGGCCTGTTGCTTGCTAAGCTTCTCTGTTCATGGGATTCTCCAGGAAGATACTGGAGTTGGGTTACCAGGGTGGATACCTTTCACAATGGGAATTACTTTAAAGAATAAAAGGCTGTCTGTTAAGCCTGAATTTAATTACAGCTGATCAATTGCAGTGATTCTGGCTACAAAGTTGGCTTGCTTTGAGTTTACTGAAAAAAAAAAAAAAAAAAAAAACATGCTATTTGCAATTGTATGAAATGTTCCTTCTGGGTTACAGCTAGGTATTGATTACTAAAGCCTTCAGTCAAGGTGGCATGTCCAAAATAAGGCAGTGATTTCCCAGATCTGTGCTTATGGGTAGAATTTCAATGCCTAGCTCAACTTGGAATTGTTCCACATGCTCACAATTTCCAAATAAAATGCTCCAGATAAGCCTGAAGAATGTAATTCATTTATTCACTCATCACTGGTCAGCATTTATTGACTGTATGCTCTGTGCCAGATAATGAATAAGGCCTGAGAATTAATGCACAAAAGATACTGTTTAGTCTTGGATGCAGACAAATGGTCAACTAGTTACAGTTGTGTGATAGTCATCACTCCTGTAGTTGATGGTTGGATGCCTGACATTTTCACTGCTATGTCCTCATTGCCTAGCACAATACCCAGTCTGGGGCATCAGTTTAATAAATATTTTCTCAATTATGTAGCTAATATATTTATAGAAGTTGTCAGAGGTCACTAAGAGGGCAAATAAAGAGTTACATAACTCAAATGAGGGAGAATGATCTTTTGAGAACATCTCTTGGCTTAGTTTACTTTGATTGGGTATGTTTACAGGGGAGTCTGTACATTTCAGATTTTATAGTGAAACTGACATTACCCTGCCCATGTACCCTCAGCATTCATTTCTATGCTACAAGCTATTTAGAGGGAAAACCTAAGACACAACACTTGACGGCTTTTTTTCCTCGGCCATGGGACACACGCAGTTGCTGCAGGAAGTCCTCCCAAGATCAGTGACTTCCAGGAGCTGTTGCATAAATACCTTACCTTTTTTGCTTCATAGCTAACTCTGGAGTTGTTCTGTGTTGTCTCCTAGAGGTCATCAGTGGGATAGAATTTTGCTAATTGCCCACAGTGGCAACTGGATTGGTAATACACCTTTCACAAGATTTCTTCCATCCTGGCTTTTTATTTGTGCTTTCTGGCATTAACTCCCAAATAAAACTCTAACAGTTGAGTTCCTGTCTTAGAATCTGCTTCTAGATCAAACTCTTCCCAAGGATAAATATGAGCCGTCTATGTGCATATGGGTCAGTGACATCAACATTTTCAGAATCAGTGAACTAAAATGGACCAGAAAGGGAGAATTTAATTCAGATGACCATTATATCTACTACTGTGGGCAAGAATTCCTTAGAAGAAATGAAGTAGCCCTCATAGTCAACAAAAGAGTCTGAAATGCAGTACTTGGGTGCAATCTCAAAAATGACAGAATGATCTCTGTTCGTTTCCAAGGCAAACCATTCAATATCACAGTAATTCAAGTCTATGTCCCAATCACTAATGCCAAAGAAGCTGAAGATCTTCTTTCTGGTGCTATGAAGATCTTTAAGACCTTATAGAACTAACACCAAAAAATGATGGCCTTTTTGGTCATCATAGGGGACTGGAATGCAAAAGAAGGAAATCAAAAGTTACTCCAAAAGACTGGAGTAAGAGTCAAATTTGGCCTTAGAATACAAAATGAAGTAGGGCAAAGGCTAACAGAGTTTTGCCAAGAGAACGCAATGGTCATAGAAAAACACCCTCTTCCAACAACACAAGAGATGACTCTACACATGGACATCACTAGATGGTCAATACTGAAATCAGATTGATTAAATTATTTGCGGCCAAAGATGGAGCTCTATACAGTCAACAAAAACAAGACCAGGAGCTGACTGTGGCTCAGATCATGAACTCCTTATTGCCAAATTCAGACTTAAATTGAAGAAAGTAGGGAACATCACTAGACCATTCAGGTATGACCTAAATCAAATCCCTTATGACTGTATACAGTGGAAGTGACAAATGGATACAAGGGATTAGATCTGATAGACAGAGTGCCTGAAGAACTATGGATGGAGGTTCATGACATTGTACAGGAGACAGGGATCAAGACCATTCCAAAGAAAAAGAAATGCAAAAAGGCAAAATGGTTGTCTGAGGAGGCCTTTCAAATAGCTGAGAAAAGAAGAGTAGCTGAAGGCAAAGGAGAAAAGGAAAGATATACCCATTTGAATGCAGAGTTCCAAAGAATAGCAAGGAGAGATAAGAAAGCCTTCCTCAGTGTTCAGTGTAAAGAAATAGAGGAAGAACAATAGAATGGGAAAGACTAGAGATCTCTTCAAGAAAATTAGAGATACCAAGGGAACATACCAAGGAAACATTTCATGCAAACATGGGCACAATAAAGGACAGAAATGGTATGGACCTAACAGAAGCAGAAGATATTAAGAAGAGGTTGTAAGAATAAACAGGAGAACTATACAAAAAAGATCTTCATGATCCAGAAAACCACGAAGGTGTGATCACTCACCTAGAGCCAAACATTCTAGAATGTGAAGTCAAGTGGGCCTTAGAAAGCATCACTAAGAACAGAGCTAGCAGAGGTGATGGAATTCCAGTTGAGCTATTCCAAATCCTGAAAGATGATGCTGTGAAAGTGCTGCACTCAATATGCCAGCAAATTTAGAGAACTCAGCAGTGGCCACAGGACTGGAAAAGGTCAGTTTTCATTCCAATCCCAAAGAAAGGCAATGCCAATGAATGCTCAAACTACTGCACAATTGCACTCGTCTCACATGCTAGTAAAGTAATGCTCAAAATTCTCCAAGCCAGGCTTCAATAGTACGTGAACCATGAGCTTCCAGATAGTCAAGCTTTTAGAAAAGGCAGAGGAACCAGAGATCAAATTGCCAACATCTGTTGGATCATTGAAGAAACAAGAGAGTTCTAGAAAAACATCTACTTCTTCTTTATTGACTATGCCAAAGCCTTTGACTGTGTGGATCACAACAATTTGTGGAAGAGTCTTAAAGAAATGGGAATACCAGACCATCTGACCTGCCTCCTGAGAAATCTGTTTGCAGGTCAAGAAGCAACAGTTAGAATGGGACATGGAACAACAGACTGGCTCCAAATTGGGAAAGGAGTACCTCAAGCCTGTATATTGTTACCTTGCTTGTTTAACTTATATGCAGAATGCATCATGCAAAATACTGGGCTGGTTGAAGCACAAGCTGGAATCAAGATTGCTGGGAGAAGTATCAATAACCTCAGTTGCACAGATGACAGCACCCTTACAGCAGAAAGTGAAGAACTAAAGAAACTTGATGAAAGTGAAAAAGGAGAGTGAAAAGTTGGCTTAAAACTCAACCTTCAAAAAACTAAGATCATGGTATTTGGTCCCACCACTTCATAGCAAATAGATGGGGAAACAGTAGCAACAGTGACAGGCTTTATTTTCTTGGGCTTCAAAATCACTGCAGATAGTGACTGCAGCCATGAAATTAAGACACTTGCTCCTTGGAAGAAAAGTTATGACCAACCTAGACGGCATATTAAAAACCAGAGACATTACTTTGCCAACAAAGGTCCATCTAGTCAGAGCTATGGTTTTTCCAGTAGTCATGTATGGATGTGAGAGTTAGACTATAAAGAAAGCTGAGTGCCAAAGAATTGATGCTTTTGAACTGTGGTGTTGGAGAAGACTCTTGAGAGTCCCTTGGACTGCAAGGAGATCCAACCAGTCCATCCTAAAGAAAATCAGTCCTGAATATTCTTTGGAAGGACTGATGCTGAAGCTGAAGCTCCAATACTTTGGTCATTTGATACAAAGAACTGACCTATTTGAAAAGACCCTGATGCTGGGAAAGATTGAGGGCAGGAGGAGAAGGGGATGACAGGATGAGATGGTTGGATGGCATTACCGACTCTATGGACATGAGTTTGAGTAAGCTCCAGGAGTTGGTGATGGACAGGGAAGCCTGGTGTGCTGCAGTCCATGGGGTCTCAAACAGTCAAACACGACTGAGCGCTGAACTGAACTGATGTGCATATGCGTGAGAAGTGGTAAGAAGGTCAGTGAGATACGTGCATACATGGAAGCAGGAGTGAACTTGATACTGTGAATAGTTACAGTTGGTGAAACAGAGGGTGCAAGTGCTCAGAACGATGATAATGGATCTTGTTAGCTAACCAACAAATCTGTATTTTATTTTGAAGGCAGTGAGGATCCACTAAAATATTTTTAGATGAAGGGAAGGGAACATATTATGATGTAACTGTAAGATAGAGCCAAATGCAGATGAGGTTTCAACAGTGAATAAAATAACCCAGGACAAGGGCTACTACTTTTAGAATCTAATAGAAATTACAAATTCTTCCTCATAAAGATGAACATAAATACATACACACAATTTTGCAAAGGAATTTATAGGTATTCTCAGATCCCTTTGAAGTATGATCATAGACCATCTCAAGGTTTCTAGAAGAGGTCACAAAATGGCAGAGGAATTGAAGCCGTAAGAATAATAACATGTAAGTATAGACAGGAGTAAAGAAAGGAAGATAAGAAGGTGTCACTGGTACAGAAAAGGCCTCAAAAGTGAGTTTCCTTTTGAGGAAAAAAGGAAAAAAGATGCTGTTGTTTGAGCTACTTTCAATTAGTAGAAGATGATAGAGAATATTGCTGTCTATTTCTTCATTTTATGTGGTTAATCCAACAGGAAAAACAAAATGGTAATCATCAATAAGGATGTACTCCATGGCAGAGGACAAAGCTGAAAGGTTTCATGTGAAGTTCAGTTAATAAGTGCATTGCTCGGTCCTAACAATGTTAGTTGTTTGATTTTCTTTTTCTTTTTCTTACTGAAGTGTAGTTTTACAGTGTTACAACATGTTAGTTTCAGGTGTATAGCAAAATGATTCAGTTGCACATATACTCATTCTTCTTTAGATTCTTTTCTCATTTGGTTATCACAGATATTGAGGATAGCTCCTTGTGCTATACAGTAGATCCTTGTTGGTTACCTTTTTATATAGTACTGTGTAAGTGTTAGTCCCAAACTCTTAATTTATCCACCCTGCTTTCCCGTTTTGGTAACTTTACCCACTGTTTTCCATGTCTATGGATCTGTTTCTGTTTTGTAAATAACTTCATTTGTATCATTTTTTAGAAATTCCATGCATTAGTGATATCATATGATATTTCTCTTCCTCTGAGTTACTTCACTTAGTATGGTACTCTCTGGGTACATTGCTGCAAATAGCAATATTTCATTTTTAATAGTGGTTTCCTGGGTGGCTCAGTGGTAAACAGTCTACTTGTGATACAGGAGATGAAGGTTTGACCCATGGTTTGGGAAGATCCCTGGAGAAGGAAATGGCAACCCACTTCAATTTGCTTGCCTGGGAAATCCCATGGACAGAGAGGCCTGTCAGGTTACAGTCCATAGGGTCACAAAAGAGTCAGACATGACTTAGTGACTGAACAACAACATTCTGTTTATGGCTGAGTAATATTCCATTGTATGTATGTACTACATCTTCTTTATCCATTCCTCTGTTGATGGATATTTAGGTTGTTTCCAAAATTGTGTCTTGACTATTTTAAATAGTGCTGCTATGAATATTAGTGTGAATGTATCTTTTTGAAGTATAGTTTTCTCTGGATATATGCCCAGGACTAAGACTGTTGGATAAAGGGGAGCTCTAGTTTTAGTTTTGCTTTTTGTTTTTTTGAAGAATTTTCACAGTTGCTGTTCTCCACAGTGGCTGTACCAATTTACATTCCCACCAAGAAAAGGATCCCCTTTTCTCCACATCCTCTCCAGCATTTATTATTTGTAGACTTTTTGATGATGGCCATTCTCACCAGTATGGAGTTATTTGCTTTTAAGTTAGTTGATAACATTTAAAAACAAAGACATTTCTAGATTTTTTAAAATTTATTTATTTTAATTAGAGGCTAATTACTTTACAATATTGTATTGGTTTTGCCATACATCAACATGAATCCACCACGGGTGTACACGTGTTCCCAATCCTGAACCCCCCTCCCTTCTCCCTCCCCATACCATCCCTCTAAATACCAAAACATCTAGGCCAGCATTCCCAACCAGCTCCCACTATTTGATTAGTTGTTGCCATGTGGGATGCTGTGTGGGCTCTCCACCCACTCTTTCACTCATTTACATTACTTGCCTGACCTTCAAAAACTTTTAAGCCTTTTTGAATCTTAGGATGCACACAGTGAAGGTTCATATCTCAAAATTCCCTTCCACCATTTGTTCAGTTACTCATTAGCTTTCACTGGATGTCTGCTCTGTGCTAGGAACCACGCTAGAAGCTGGAAGTAAGAAAGACAAACATGGCAGTTCTTATTCCAAACTATTTATAGCACAGCCAATAGAAGCCGAAAAAGGTAGACTTAGAAGAATACTGTTGTTAGTTGCACAACACCAAAAGGGTCCCAGGACACTGTAAATTTTACTGTGCTTTGATCAAAAAACTCAGAATTCGATTCTCTCCTGATACCATTACTCCTTCACAGGTTGGGTCAGTTATTCAAGGAATAATGCAGTCATTCCTAACTTTAAGGAGTAGAACAAAGAAGAGCATGAGTACTAAGGAAAAATGAAAGGGAATATGAAAGAATACTATAGAAGAAGGCAAGCAGGAAGGTTTCCCAGATGGAAAAGAGAAAAGGGAGCGTGGTGGATGCTTTATGATCCTACCATCAGGCTGGTGCTCCTATGGGCTGGTGCTCCCATGTACCAACTTCTTTAAATCCTGGTTGTCAGTGGCTCCCAGCAGATAGACTTGCCCTCAGTCAATGGGAGCCATCTTCTGTGGGAGGTTATAAACCCACAGAAGAAGGACACCCACAGTCAGCAACTGATGGGCGCAGGGGTGGGATACAAAAACTGGGGGAGAATGTTACACCTCATGCTCCAGAGCTCCCTGTGTGATCAAAGAAGACCAGATTTCAGCTGAGACCATGTCCTTGCTTACTTTATTTGCCCTATTCTAATTCGGTTTCCTCATTCCTTTTCTCCTGAGACCTCTTCTTCGATTAATCATCTACTCCTGAATCACTATTTTGGGCTCTGCTTCTAGGGAATTCTGTCCAACATAAAACACAAAGACTAATAAAAATATTTATTACTAGTTGTCTCATTAACAGGAAATAGCAAACTATCAGATCTTAGGTTACAATTAGACTTTGAGAAACCATATCAGGGCATAATGATATAGCAATGGTATATATAGTGATTTATATATCACAGACTCAAAATTCCTTTTGCAGTCCTCTTTAGTATACTGTCCTAGAAGTACCTATATTTCTAGATTAGTGATGAGACCTTATTAGCTTTAATTCCAATGATAAATATTACCAGTCACCATAGCTTCTAAGAGGCTTATGATAATGACAGGAAAGTTGGTTTCTGTTGGTTTGTGCTAGGCAGATGGGTTTCAGTCCTAGGGCAAAGACAAGGACTATTAGCCCTGGATTTCTTATTTCTAGGAGATAGTTGACCTATAGATCATCTGGAATCTCACTTGATCATTAGATAAAGAAAATGAAATCAAAATGGAAAAGGCTGAGCTATCTATCTTTACATCTAACATTTAGCAGCCACCTCACTACCTTTCCTTCCATTACTTTCAGATTCCATCCTGCTTCTCTTTCCACCTCCGTTAACGTCACAGACCACAGACTATTGGGCCCGAGTTTATACTTTAAGAAGACAGAGAGGAATTAGGGTTGAACATTTAGGAATATAAATCTTTTGACCAAATAAATATCAGGATTGTCCTGCAGTTCTCATTTCAGATATATGTACATACCTGGGGCAGGCACACACCCACCTGTGCACACCTAATTATTCACTGATTCTCATTCTCTCCTCCAAATTGGTTTAATAGGGTATAGTTTCACTTGAGGAATGAGGGACTTGAGCTCCTGATGGACTGACATTCACATTCACAGCAGAAAGAAAAGAAAAAGCAAATCAGTTACTGTCCAATTGGGACTGGGGGACAACAGATGTTCAGGCAAGTCTCAAGAAAGTTTTTTAAGCTGTCAAGAATAAAGCAGAAACTTTTCAGAAATGTATCAATCTCTGGCAATAGGATACATGTTAATTCTCAAACTAAAAACATTTGTTGGCAGCTATATATGGAAAATAAGATTTTCCTGGTGATCCAGTGGTAAAGAATCTGCCTGCCAGTGCAGGGGACATAGGTTCAATTCCTGGTACAGGAAGATTTCACATGCCGCAGAGCAGCTGAGCCTGTGTGCTGCAACCACCAAAGTCCACGCGCCTAGAGCCTTAACAAGAGAACCCACCACCACAAGAAGCCCGCATGTTGCCTAAAGGCTAAGGGGTCCAGCTGCTCACCACTTAAAAGCCAATAAACAGGCCAGGTTAGTGGAAAGGAAAGTTTGCCTTATTTCAGATGCTGGCAACTGGGGGTGGGGCTGGGGGGGCCACATGCAGAAACAGCACCATCGTGTCAGTCATCTTGGAATTGGTCAATGGTGGTCTGACCGATGTCATCTTGATTGTTTTAGGTATAGTTAATCTTCATTTCCAGGGCCTGACTGTTTCCATTTCTTTGAGGCCAGTTCTCAGAATTGTGGCAGCTGATGTCATGGGGACAGTCTGGTCATCATGCAGTTAACTTCTGCTTGTGGTTTCAGTATCTATAAGCCAGCTCACAGGAATTGGCTCATAATATTATCTAGAGTCCTTGAGAAGGAGCTAAAGGTCTTTGACTATGCTTAATGACTATATTATTATTATTTGGTCTCCTTTGACTGTCCTTTTTGTTTCTTCATTTCTCATTTCTCTGATTAAACTTATTCTTTGACTAAAGTTTTCCACAGTCAAAAGGCAGGCAGAGGACATGGTCGGGTGGCAAGGTCCATAGGGTCTCGCTCTGTTTCACGCACACTGCAGCTAGAGGATAGCCCTCACTCACCACAACTGGAGAAAGCCAAAAATTAATTAATTATTAGGCGCTTAAAAAAGGAGAAAGCAAATATTCCTTAATTTGCTCTCCTATCTATTTCAAGCAATTTTCACCATCCTGGCAACACTATCCACCTTACTTCACTTTATTTTCTCCATAAAAATATACCAAATGATGTACTGTTTATTATTTGTCCTCGCCCCATACCCTCCCACACAAACAAGAATATTGTCATTTTATCAGGAATATGAGGAATATTGTCTATTTTGTGTACTCTTCTGTCCCCAGCAACCAAATGGCTCCTGGTGTACAGCAGATGTTTTATAAATATTTGGCAAATTAATGTATAAGTGACAATGGTAACTTCAGATGTCTGGATTGCAAATGACAAAAATGTAGAGTGCAGGAACACCAATAAATGAAATATGAATCTTGAAAAGCATTTCCAGTCTTCAAAAAGTATCTTTACTACATTTTCTAATTATTTGAGGGGCACATCATTGTATTCCTGGCTTTGACCTGCTGGATCTGCAAGGAAATTCTGTTGTTTAGTCGCTCAGTCATGTCCGACTCTTTGTAACCCCATGGACTCGAAACCCCAATAGCAAGGATTCAGAGCACACTCAGGTTCACTGAAAACAGCTGCTTTGAACCACAACTAGAGAGAGGGGCTATGACCACCCAAAAAGCAGTCTGTATCTCCAGAGGCAAGTGCAACCCAGTCCCGTCTCTACCAGGTTGTCCAGGCCAGTTTGTTTGCAACAAAAATTATTGTTGCTGTTCAGCCACTAGGTCGTGTCTGACTCTGCAACCTCATGAACTGCACACCAGGCTTTCCTGTCCTTCACTATCTCCCAGAGTTTGCTCAAACTCATATCCACTGAGTCAATGATGCCATCCAACTATCTCATCCTCTGTTGCCCTGTTCTCCTGCCTTCAATCATCCCCAGCATCAGAGCCTTTTTCAATGAGTTGGCCCTTCATATCAGGTGGCCAAAGTACTGGAGCTTCAGCTTCAGCATCAGTCCTTCCAGTGAATATTCAGGGTTGATTTCCTTTATGACAATATGCATATAGAACTGAATCTCAATGATATCTCTGAAGCTGTGCCTCACCTAGGATGTCTGAAGACTGGAAAGTCATGTCATAGACTATTATTAACAAAGTATGGAATGGGTATTTCTAAAATGGAAATGTGTCTCTGTGAGTAGTGTCTCCATATACATTGTTCAGGTGGCACTAGTGGTAAAGAACCCGCCTGCCAATACAAGAGTCATCAGAGATGAGGGTTGGATCAGGAAGATCCCCAGGAGGAGGGCATGGCAGCCCACTCCAGTATTCTAGTTTGGATAATCCCATGGACCGAGGAGCCTGGTGGGCTACATACAGTCCATATGGTCACAAAGAGTTGGACACAACTCAAGCAATTTAGGATACATGCATATATTGTTCAGAAAAAAATCTCCTCTATAAAATGTGAAACCAAAATTCAGGTAAATGGTGGAGAAAAGTGGTCTTCTGGGTACATGTTCTTCCATGAACATTTCATCTGTGACTGGTGACTTCCTACTTCCTTTGTATTATTAAGTTTTGGTTTGGGGTAGAATCTATAATTCTATCTTGGACAATTCACCACCTTGTGTTCTCAAAGTATGGATATTAGTGCTGGAGTGTAGACAGGGAGAGATGTGAAAACTTGACTGAAGATGATGCTAATAAAGCAAACAGAAGCCACCAACCAGGACATGGTACTTCACCTATTCATAATTAGTGAATATTCTCTCAAAGACAGGCTCCTCCCAGTGGGTGTTAGCTACCTGACTGTTAATGAACAAGGCTGGGGATTGACTTGTTAAGATAAAGGCTTTCTTTGATTACAATATGAGAACACTGTGGATGGAGTGAGCACTGGAAATTGCCAGAAAGAGATGGTGCAGTTCTCAGAAGAAGTAAGAGATATTAGGCAAACAAATAATAGCTGGTCTTAATGAAATTCTCTGATTGGCACAAAGTTTTAATGTTCAGATAGATTTGAACAAGTCTTTTCTTGTTCTAGAATCACTTGAAATGTTGTGTGTGTTTGCTGCTTTGTTCTTTATAGTGGGCTTATGTTTGATTTCTCCCCAAGACATTAACTTCTTAAGAACAGGAGTGTGTTATACACCAGTGATTCTCAAAATGAACTCACACAAATCCCTAATAAAATGCAGATTCTCACCCACCATGTCTGGGTTGGAACCTGAGAATTTGAATTTCCAAACAATGTCTCAGATGTTGTGATGCTGCTGGTCTATGGACCACATTGGGTAACACCAGTCTAGCTCTAGAAATACAATTTATCAGAGTACGAACATCTCACAGCTGTTTATTATGGGTCCTTAATTATAGGAATTATTCCCATGACTGCCTTCCATAAAGAAATTTCCCATTTGAGAAAAGCTTTCACAGTCTTTTCTTTCTTCCTTCTAGAGAACAGAATAAATCAGAGAGAAACTCATAAAACAAAACCATGCCTTCCTCCCTACTCACCACGAAGTGGCTGCTAGTTGGCTTGAAATGGAAATACAACTTCCTCCGATGGTAATATGTTAATTAATTGTCCTCAGCAAACTAAATTGCATGCATAAAAAGGCTTTTTTGGAAAAGTACTTTTGAATAAATTTCAGGGCATCTAATTTGTCTTCCTTTTTCATGTCCCCTATTTCATAGTTCAGTTTAGTTCAGTCACTCAGTTGTGTCTGACTCTTTGAGACCTCATGAATTGCAGCATGCCAGGCCAACCTGTCTATCACCAACTCCCAGAGTTTACTCAAACTCATGTCCATTGAATCGGTGATGCCATCCAACCATCTCATCCTCTGTTGTCCCCTTCTCCTCCCACCTTCAATCTTTCCCAGCATCAGAGTCTTCAAATGAGTCAGTTCTTCACATGAGGTGGCCAAAGTACTGGAGTTTCAGCTTCAGCATCATTCCTTCCAAAGAACACCCAGGACTGATTTCCTTTAGGATGGACTGGTTGGATCTCCTTACAGTCCAAGGGACTCTCAAGAGTCTTCTCCAACACCACAATTCAAAAGCATCAATTATTCAGTGCTCAGCTTTCTTTATAGTCTAACTCTCACATTCATATATGACTACTGGAAAAACCGTAGCTCTGACTATATGGACCTTTGTTGGCAAAGTAATGTCTCTGCTTTTTAATATGCTGTCTAGGTTGGTCATAACTTTCTTCTAAGGAGCAAGCATCTTTTAATATCATGGCTGCAGTCATCATCTGCAGTGATTTTGGAGCCCCCAAAATAAAGTTTGTCACTGTTTCCACTGTTTCCCCATCTATTCGCCATGAAGTGATGGGACCAGATGCCGTGATCTTAGTTTTCTGAATGTTGAGCTTTAAGTCAACTTTTTTACTCTCCTTTTTCACTTTCATCAAGAGGCTCTTTAGTTCTTCTTTACTTTCTGCCGTAAGGGTGGTGTCATCTAAGGTTATTGATATTTCTCCTGGCAATCTTGAATCCAGCTTGTGTTTCATCCAGTCCAGTGTTTCTCGTGATGTACTCTGCATATAAGTTAAATAAGCAGGGTGACAATATACAGCCTTGATGTATTTCTTTCCCAATTTGGAACCAGTCTGTTGTTCCATGTCCAGTTCTAACTGTTAATTCCTGACCTGCATACAGATTTCTCAAGAGGCAGATCAGGTAGTCTGGTTTTCCCATCTCTTGAAGAATTTTCCACATTTTGTTGTGATCCACACAGTCAAAGGCTTTGGCATAGTCAATAAAGCAGAAGTAGATGTTTTTCTGGACCTCTCTCGCTTTTTTGATGATCCAATGGATGTTGGCAATTTTACCTCTGGTTCCTCTGCCTTTTCTAAATCCAACTTGAATATCTGGAAGTTCATGGTTCATATACTGTTGAAGCCTGGCTTGGAGAATTTTGAGCATTACTTTGCTAGTGTGTGAGATGAGTGCAATTTTTCAGTAGTTTGAACATTCTTTGGCATTGCCTTTCTTTGGGATTGGAATGAAAACTGACTTTTTCCAGTCCTGTGGCCAATGCTGAGTTTTCCAAATTTGCTGGCATATTGAGTGCAGTACTTTCACAGCATCATCTTTTAGGATTTGAAATAGCTCAACTGGAATTCCATCACCTCCACTAGCTTTGTTTGTAGTGATGCTTCCTAAGGCTCACTTGACTTTGCATTCCAGGATATCTGGCTCTAGGTCAGTGATCATACCATCGTGATTATCTGGGTCATGAAATTTTTTTTTTTTCTATAGTTCTTCTGTGTATTCTTGCCACCTCTTCTTAATCTCATCTGCTTCTGTTAGGTCCATACTGTTTCTGTCCTTTATTGAGCCCATATTTGCATGAAATTTTCCCTTGGTAGCTCTAATTTTCTTAAAGAAATCTCTAGTCTTTCCCATTCCATTGTTTTCCTCTATTTCCTTGCACTGATCACTGAGGAAGGCTTTCTTATCTCTCCTTGCTATTCTTTAGAAATCTGCCTTCAAATGGGTATATCTTTCCTTTTCTCCTTTGCTTCTCTTCTTTTCAAAGCTATTTGTAAGGCCTCCCCAAGCAACCATTTTCCCTTTTTGCATTTCTTTTTCCTGGGGATGGTCTTGATCCCTCACTCCTGTACAATGTCATCTAGTCTTGCCTTTCCACTTCAGCCATCCATGACCTATAAATTTCTAAACTCAGGTTTTGTGTATAGTTAATAATCAAGAGAAACCATGAAAAATAGGTTAGATTCCTTGATATCTTCCACCAAAAATCACTGTTAGTATGTCTGCCAGGAAGTCTTGTTCTTAGGTCATTAACACATTTACATTGAGACTTGACTGAATTCACTACTTCTAGTTATCTCTGCTTAGATGGGAATGGGTATGGTAAAACCAATACAATATTGTAAAGTAATTAGCCTCCAATTAAAATAAATTATATTAAAAAATTTAAAAAAGAGAAGGGAATGGGTTACTGACTTGTTTCATGTCCATTAACAAACCTTTCTGAACTCCTATTTATCATCATCCACTTTGTCAGTAACCTAACCTAGAAATCTACAAGCCATTCTCAACTCCATCCTCTCCTCCAACTGTAATCAATAAATTGCTGTGACCTACATCTTATATCACTCTTGAATTCATTCTGTTTTTCATTGTTACAACCTCTTATCCAAATAGTGTGGTCTAGTCTTGTACGTCCACTTCTAATCTCTTCTGTCAATATTATTGTCAAAATGATGATCTTTCTAAAATATAACTCTAATAAATTGGTCAACAGTTTCAGTGATTCCTGTGTGGCTAACTCTTCCTGCATAATACTTCACCAGAACTAAGGACTGAACACAATTATATTTAATTTTTATAATTATGATGTGTAATTTTTATAGATCATGAGGCCAGGGCTGAGCTGATCTCAGCTGGGCTTTCTCATGCATATGTGTGTCATTTGGGGTTGCTGCTCTTGGGTAGCTTGACCAAGATAGCTTACGTGGAGCAACTTTATTTCATGTGTCTTTCAGTCCCCTCTGGGGACTGGCAGACTTCCCTGAACACCTCTTATTAGCAATGGTAGCAGCACAAAACACAAACTCCAATGTGCAAATCCATCCCACGCACCTGCTTGTATTATGTCCACTAATTTCCCAAAGCTTTGGGATGTGGCAGGTGACTGCCCCCTTGCGGTATAGTCAAAAAGTGTATCTATATCTATATAGATATAGATACAAAATGGAGCCAAAAATGCAATCTACCATATTTTCTAATAGTCTAAGGACAAAATTCAGGCATGATGCTTATGCAGTCAGTACACATGAAAGCTGATTATCTTCATGTTTTCCTCCCAGATGGTTGACTACAGAGCTGTTCCTCTCTCTGATTAGGTATATATATCTAGTTCTTAACATACACGGTTGTAGAATATTTATACCTCAATGTCCTCAAGAAGACAAGGAACTCCTTAAAAGCATTCTTATATGTCATTTATCTTTATATTCTAGCATAAGACCTGGCCCTGAAGTTGGTTAATAAATCTTTGTTAAGTTGAATTGAATTGAGCTGGATTAAAATTACATCTCCTAGAGTCTGAACACAGTTTGTGTAGTATAAAGTGTTTCTAGCAGTTCTGAGAAATTCAACCATGTGTCTGAGGAATGGCTGAGGAGATTCTTGAAGAGCAAACCCCTGTCCCTGGGAGGTTATCTGTTAAGAGGGGCAGATTCCCAGGTCACAGAGAGAGTTGGAGATCAGTCTGTTTGCTGGGACAGGGAAAAAGATGAGGTTCAGTAGCAAGGACTGGAGTGGAAATTGGGAATCTGGCCCCAGGAAAAAAATTCAGAGGCCCAACACCATTCAAAGCTCAAGAAGACAGAATTTGAGTCTAACCACTCAAGTGGTGAAGAAGGAAATGGCAACCCACTCCAGTACCCTTTCCTGGGAAATCCCTTATATAGAGGAGCCTAGTGGGCTACAGAATTTGAGTCTAACCACTTGAGTGGTGAAGAAGGAAATGGCAACCCACTCCAGTACCCTTTCCTGGGAAATCCCTTATATAGAGGAGCCTAGTGGGCTACAGAATTTGAGTCTAACCACTTGAGTGGTGAAGAAGGAAATGGCAACCCACTCCAGTATCCTTTCCTGGGAAATCCCTTATATAGAGGAGCCTAGTGGGCTACAGTCCATGGGATCACAAAAAGGCAGACATGAATGAGGGACTGAGCATGCACACATGCACCATAGAGTGGTGAACACTTTAAATCTCTCTCTTTTGAGGTCAAAATTGATTCCAAAGGGCTGATGGTGGAGTCAAATGATCCCATCTCTGAGAAGAGGAGGCAAATAGAAAAGACAAACTAATTATTTTCTGGCAATTGTTAAAGCCAGTATATTTCTTAACCTTGTCATCAACAACAACATGGTCTAATACCAGGAAATAAGATCAGAATCACAAAGTAATAAAGATGTTTCACTGAATGAATCTCTGGTAGGCCTAGGGATGACGTATGGTCTATATGACATAGTTTGCCAATTCAGTGATAGAGAATAAAGAAAAATAGAGCCTACAACAAAAGATTTTTAACTTCACAACCACACACACTCACAAACTCATACATCTCAAAAGTATTTTGATGAGATGACAATATGTTAATATGGCCAGCTGGGCTTCCTGCCTAGCTTGTGCAAAAAGAAAAAAGAAAAAGAGCTTATTAAACATCCTTTAAAGAATCTGACTTAACCATTATTCTAAAAATATAAAAATGAAGTCTCAATAGGAAATAAGAAAATGCCAATGCTGATTATTTCTCCTAATTAAATGAACAAAACAAATATTCAGCCTTATTTATAAAATGAATAGTTTATAATGTTTAACCCATCTGTCCTGAGTTAATTTTTTAAATACTTTTCTAAAGACTTTTAAACTTTCTAGGACATAATAAGGGAATAAAAAGCTAGCTGCTTCTTTAGAATGGATTAATTAACTTACATTATAAGATCTTCTGTGAGAAAGGAATTTTGTTAATGGACAGGGAAGGAATTCACACATATTTTATACCTAAAATGTTACATTCTTCTACATATTTTATTAATTTTGTTTCCTCTTAAACTGCCTTATTGTAATGAGATCTAAAATTCTTTTTGAAATTAATTCATTTTCACAAAGAAAATAATTGCCTGCTTTAAAATGCGTAACTTCCCATAAGAGTTGGCTCTAATGTAAATTCTGTATGTAAAGAACTATAAAAAGTCCTATGTAAACAGCATTAAAATAGGATCTTTCTTTTAGAGCACTTATAATCTAATATCAAGTGTAATGAAGAGATTAACAAAAGGTGGAGGGGGGAGCTT
This sequence comes from Bos indicus, assembly GCF_029378745.1. Taxonomy (NCBI): domain Eukaryota; kingdom Metazoa; phylum Chordata; class Mammalia; order Artiodactyla; family Bovidae; genus Bos; species Bos indicus. The sequence goes on along the minus strand of NC_091772.1, from coordinate 2,932,666 downwards.
CTCTGATAGCTCAGATGGTAAAGAATCTGCCTGTGATACAGGAGACCTGGCTTTAATTCCTGGGTAGGGGAGACCTCTGGAGAAGGAAATGACCACCCACTCCAGTATTCTTGCCTGGAGAATTCCATGGACAGAGGGTCCTGGAGGGCTACAGTCCATGGGCTTGCAAAGAGTCAAACACAACTAACACACACATGGGAAGAAAAGAATATAGGATATAGATGAAGGTCTATGCAGTTTCAGAAAAGTGAACTATTCCTTCTAGCTTGGGGTATCAAGGTTGATTCTATGGGACAAAGGGAAAATTAAATTGTGACTTAACGGGTTAGATTTGGACATGAAGCAAACACTTCACTTACTCAAAGCTGAGGGAACATATGTATGTATATGAATCTGTGCATATGTACACACATCTCATCATTCTGTCCACTGAAAAGACCTAGGGGCAGTGACGAGATAGTCACAATGAGCATACATAGTGCCCAGATCTTGGTTTCTAAACACCACTCTTCAACAAAAGTAATCAGTTATTCTTATAAAAGTCATTTATCCAGGGCCAAGTCAGGGAAAATACAAGATTCCTAAGGAGCAAGTCCCAGTCCTTGGAATATCTTGTAGCACAAGAAAATAAGAAAGTGCTTAAAAAAGGATGGGTCAACTTAAAAGGGTGCAGAAGACTCCTGAATGGGCAATCACTTGCCAAAATCAGAACTAGCTGAATGATAATATCACAAGATAATAAAAAAATAAAATAAATATCCATGAACCTGTGATAAGACAAATAATTAAATATACTATAATGGAGGAGCAGAAATAGCTCTTCCTTACAATATAATCATGATTAAAATGTGTTATTATTCATGTCATTGATTTATTAATATAATATTAATATATAACACTATATATTATTAAATGTATTATTATAATCAGATCAGATCAGATCAGTCACTCAGTCGTGTCCGACTCTTTGCGACCCCATGAATCGCAGCATGCCAGGCCTCCCTGTCCATCACCAACTCCCGGAGTTCACTCAGACTCGCATCCATCTAGTTGGTGATGCCATCCAGCCATCTTATCCTCTGTCGTCCCCTTCTCCTCTTGCTCCCAATCCCTCCCGGCATCAGAGTCTTTTCCAATGAGTCAACTCTTCACATGAGATAGCCAAAGTACTGGAGTTTCAGCTTTAGCATCATTCCTTCCAAAGAAATCCCAGGGCTGATCTCCTTTAGAATGGACTGGTTGGATCTCCTTGCAGTCCAAGGGACTCTCAAGAGTCTTCTCCAACACCACAGTTCAAAAGCATCAATTCTTCGGTGCTCAGCCTTCTTCACAGTCCAACTCTCACATCCATACATGACCACAGGAAAAACCATAGCCTTGACTAGACAAACCTTTGTTGGCAAAGTAATGTCTCTGCTTTTGAATATGCTATCTAGGTTGGTCATAACTTTCCTTCCAAGGAGTAAGCGTCTTTTAATTTCATGGCTGCAGTCACCATCTGCAATAACATAATTAACAAATGTAGAAGTAGTGAAGGGAATGCAAACTCATCATTAGGCAAACAACATAGTAATAATTGTTGCAGACACAATCTACAGGAAAATGCTAAAATTAATGGGTAAATGTTTGAGGAGAAATAGGATTTTTGCATGCTCTCAAGGAATCTCATCTGCAATAGTTATTAATTAAAGAAGGGAAAACAGTAACTTTAGAGTAGAGGACAATTTGAACAGACACATCTTGTACACAAAGGTTCATAGTAAGATTGGTGATAACACAAAAATGTGCAGGAGAAACTCCCAATACCCAAAGACAAAGAAGGCATAGAGATAAATTCACCCAAAAATATTATACACCCAAAATATTACCCAAAAATGTTATACAGCACTTTATTGGATGACTCTTAGGGATCCAATACTGAATGAAAAAAATCTCAGAAAACCACTCAGAATATGGTAGCCATCTGATGAAGTCTAAGAACAATTAAACTAAATGTGTAAATGTATATCCATTTTTAGAAATCTATTTAGATATTTAAAATGTAAATAAATTATCAATACAGACTTGAGGGTGGGGGCCCCTTTCAGGGAGAAGGGAAGATGGGAGAGGGAAGAAGCACATAGGTAGATACATATACTTGTTGATTTCTAGTTTAGAGAAGTATCCACGATTGTTCATTACATCATCTGAAGGTAAGTGAATAATGAATAGGTGACTGAATGAAAGAAGGCTAGGTCCAGATGGGTAATAGCATGTCAAGAGCCAGGGATTATGCTAAATCTCATCCTCAGCAATTGAAGTCAGATTAAAATAAAGAGCCAGAATACACAGAGAGGGAAAATATCCCTATGATTTTCATTAAAAACACTCACTACACTTGCTTACTGAAATTTAATTGCACATGCCTCTCTTCTCACTCTTTCTTAATAATTCCTGATAGACTAACCCTAAGCATTGAGTTAAGAGGGCTCTAAAACGTTACAGTTGTCTAAAAACAGAGGGAAAGCCACTGTGTGGCCTTCAACATTTCCATGCACTTCATCTCTGCAAGGCGGTAATCATTTTGAGTAAATTAAGCCACTAGGAAACTTCAGACGCAGGAAATAGTGTGTACTATGTGTTGAAACCCTGGAGTAGGCAATGGCAAGCCACTCCAGGATTCTTGCCTGAAGAATCCCAGGGACAGGCAAGCCTGGAGAGCTACAGTCCGTGGGGTCCTAAAGAGTCGGACACAACTAAAGTGACTTGGGATGCATGAATGCGTGGGTTGAAAAATAGGGTCTGTCAGGTAAACTACTTGTTTGAGAACTCTGGAGATTTGAAAATGGTTAGAGAAATGAAGAGCTGTCAGAAACCACATGCATTTTCAGAACTTTTTTCTTTGAAACCTGACAAAGATACCATGGCTCAGGAATTTCAGTCGTAAAAATAAAAGCCTCAGACCGTAACAGTGAACAACAGTGAACATCTAAATTGTACGCCTTTGGGGCCTCACTTACCTCTGTTGGTCTTAGCCTCGGGACTAATTCTAGAAGGATTCAGGGAGGAGGGAGAGAGATTTGGCAGTGAAACTAAGCTAGCTGACACAGTCTATACTATTGTGGAGGTAGATGTTCCCAGGTGGTGCTAGGGCTAAAGAATCTATCTGTCAAGACAGAAGACATAAGAAACTCAGGTTCTCTCCCTGAGCCTGGAAGATCCTGTGGAGGAGGGCATGGCAAGCCACTCCAGTGTTCTTGCCTGGAGAAACCCATGGAGAGAAGAGCCTGGCGGGTTATAGTCCATGGAGTTGCAAAGAGTTAACAATGACTGAAGTGACTTAGCACACATGCACCACTTGCTCACAATCACCAAGAAAAAGCAGCAAGTTAATTCATTTAAAGCTGAGTTAGACTTTTGATTTATTAAACAAGGCATAGCTATTTCATCAGCTTACAAAAAAGCATGTGCCAGTCCAGGTTCAATGCACGATACTGGATGCTTGGGGCTAGTGCACTGGGACGACCCAGATGGATGGTATGGGGAGGGAGGAGGGAGGAGGTTTCAGGATGGGGAACACATGTATACCTGTGGCGGATTCATTTTGATATTTGGCAAAACTAATACAATTATGTAAAGTTTAAAAATAAAATAAAATTAAAAAAAAAAAAGCATGTGCCATTATTGACTGGGTCTGGTTGGTTCTCCATGTGATGAAGGATAATCAATTGCCTATGCTCAAAGGAAGCAGAACAGGTTATTTAGACACAATGCATGACTGCTGAATTTCTAGAATGATTTCTGCATTCTTGTTCATGAAGAGTTGATTGCATTTAAATATCACTATTAAATGAAGCAACAAGAAAGTTCTGAAGACTCTCCTGCCCCTAAAATGTATAGGTGAGTATGCAAAACAGGGTTCTCCCTCTTCTGTCTGCTTCCTCTCTTCACACCTGCCAGTTTCATTCTTTATCTGAGGATATTGTCATTTTTAAAGTTTTTTTTTTTTTTTTCTATTTGCTCACTGTCTCTCTCCTCTAGTGCTCCTTTCCCACCTGTCTGTTCAACTGTTTTTTTTTTTTTTTTAATTCTCTTTCATTCCTATTATAGTGCTTCTCTGAATGTCTTTTATTTTTATTGAAGAGAGAGGTGTTAAAGAAGTAGTGTGTGAGTGAAGTTTAGGAAATGCCCCATATGCAAGTCTAAATAAGTTGCTCTGTTTTTCAAGCCCAGCTCTTCACCTCTTCTTCTGACATAGCTGCTGCCTCCAAATCCTAAACTTTTCAGGGTTTCAGAGTGAATCAGCCTCCTTCCCTTGCTCTGTTCTCCTGCAGAGCTGAGTCAGTGGCCACTGTTCCATTGACTCTCTGGCTTCCAAGCAGCAGCTAAGATTGCTCACCTGAGAACGTGCCTTTTCTTGATCTCTCCATCTGGTGGGTTTAGGGCTTTTGAAAAACACATATACTTTATCCTAGTGAAGCTTCAGGAAATGGAGAGAAATGCATGTGATCATGTTAAAATCAGAACTTGTAGACTTAAAAAAACCCACCAATATTAGAAGAGACATTGGAAAAGACCCTGATGCTGGGAGAGATTAAGAGCAGGGGGAGAAGGGGGCAACAGAAGATGAGATGGTAGAATGGCATCATTGACTCAGTGGAAATGAGTTTGAGCAAACTTTAGGAGTTCGTGAAGGACAGAGAAGCCCGGCATGCTGCTCTTCATGGGGTTGCAGAGTTGGACACGACTGAGTGACTGAACAATGAAAGAAGAGACTTTGAGACAAATGAGGCTTATTGGTCCAAGGAGAGACAAGAAGAAGTGTGATCATGCTTCTCCAGGGGCTAATAAAGCTCCACATAAGGTATAATTGTACATGTCTGTGCATCACAAGTCAGATTTATAGTGTACACCCATTTGTACACATTTTCATTAATTATGAAATTAAAATTCATAGTTGCAGCACTTGTTGAGGAACCATGGCATTTTAGCAGCACAATGACAAGAGAGGGAAAAAAGAAGTGGGAATTCAGGCATCACCAGATCCAAGTGTATTTCAAGCCGCTGTTTCCACCTGGGGGACTTCAAGCAGTCAGGTGAGACATTACATTGTGAGTCATTCAGCAAAGAGCATCGTGCATGGTCTGCAGAGCAGTGAGAGCCTTTGGCTCTAGGATAAGGCCTTTCATTGCCAGATGCTAATTCAAGAGCCAGGGCGCTGCCAAGGGACTTCAGTTTGGGACTGAAGGAGGGGGCTGGTACAGAACACAGATAAACTAGGTGGGGTCTGGAGAAATAAGATAAAGACATTATAAGCTGCTCTTTGCTGAAAACCATGAGCAGTGTGCCCTGACTATTCGGCCCAACTAGTCCTGTGGCTGGGACACCACAGGATGAGTGCTGGTGAACTTGGAGGTGGGGTTACTCAAGGGCTGTGATTTAGATGTTTCACCCCCTTCGGAACTCCCTCCATCCCACCCTCTCTGGATTTCTTCTCTGACGAGGTCTATCAATTTTCTCACCTTCATCACTGCAGCCAAGTGCGACACACTTTAATTTCCTCTCCTGAGTCAGGCAGAAGACATCTATGACTATGGTTCTAAAGGTCCAAAGATAAAATTTATTTCTTGAGTACATGGAGTGCTAGAAACTTGCTCTCAAAATGTAAGAACCCTCGGGACTTGTAGAGAGATCATTCCAATTTAATGTTTAAGGAAAGTAAGACTAATCACACAGCTTAAGGTACAGGTCATTATTATGGTATTGCCAATCTAAATCATCTGCTACTTTCAACTGATTGTTGGCCCATTGTTGTTTGAGTCAGAGACTAAGCACTTCTTGGTGTAACCTTTGAAATAGTTACTGGGCCTCCAAAAACCTCAGTTCCATACAATGCCATGTTGTTCAGCCATAGAAAATAAAACCTTGCTATTTGCAGCAACACGGATGGACCTAGAGATTATCATACTAAGAGAAGTAAGTCAGAAAGGGAAGATAAACATCACATGATATCACTTACATGTGTAAAAAAAAAAATGATGCAATGAACCTATTTACCAAACAGGAACAGCCTCACAGACACAGAAAACAAACTCATGGTTATGAAAGAGGAAAGCAGTGGGGAGGGATAAATTAGGAGGTTGGGATTAACAGATACACACTAGCATATACAAAAGAGATAACCAACAAAGACCTATTATGATGAATAGGGAACTATATTCAATATCTTATAATAACCTCTAATGGAAAAGAATTTGAAAAAGAATATATCTATATGAATCACTATTCTGTATACCTGAAACTAACACAATTGTCAGATCAGTTCAGTCACTCAGTCGTCTCTGACTCTTTGCAACCCCATGAACTTCCTGTCCATCACCAACTACCAGAGCTTGCTCAGATTCATGTCCATCGAGTCATGGACATGACTCAATGCCATCCAACCATCTCATCTTCTATTATCCCCTACTCCTCCTACCTTCAATCTCTCCTAGCATCAGGATCTTTTCCAATGAGCCAGTTCTTTGCATCAGGTGGCCAAAGTATTGGAGCTTCAGCTTCAGCATCAGTCCTTCCAATGAATATTCAGGACTGATTTTCTTTAGGATGGACTGATTGGATCTCCTTGCAGTCCAAGGGACTCTCAAGAGTCTTCTCCAACACCTACAGTTCAAAAGCATCAATTCTTCGTTGCTCAGCTTTCTTTATAGTCCAACTCTCACATCCATACATGACTACTGGAAAAACCATAGCTTTAACTAGACAGACCTTTGTCAGTAATGTCTCTGCAGTTTAATACACTGTCTAGGTTTGTCATAGTTTTTCTTCCAAGAAGCAAGCGTCTTTTAAATTCATGACTGCAATCACCATCTGCAGTGATTGCAGTCCAAGTGATTTTGAAGCCCAAGAAAATAAAGTCTATCATTGTTGCCATTGTTTCCTCATCTATTTGCCATGAAGTGATGGGACTGGATGCTCTGGTGTTTGTTTTTTGATTGATGAGTTTTAAGCCAGCCTTTTCACTCTCCTACTTTCATCAAGAGGCTCTTTAGTTCTTCGCTTACTGCCATAAGGATGGTGTCATCTGCATATCTGAGGTTCTTGATATTTCTCCTGGCAATCTTGCTTCCAGCTTGTGCTTCATCCAGTCCAGCATTTCTCATGATGTACTCTGTATATAAGTTAAACAAGTAAGGTGACAATATACAGACTTGACATACTCCTTTCCCAATATGGAACCAGTCCATTGTTCCATGTCCAGTTCTAACTGTTGTTTCTTGACCTGCACACAGATTTCTCAGGACACAGATACGGTGGTCTTGTATTCCCATCTCTTTAAGAATTTTCCAGTATGTTGTGATCCACACAAAGTCAATGAAACAGAAGTAGATGTTTTTCTGGAGTTCTCTTTCTTTTTCTATGATCCAGTGGATGTTGGAAATTAGATATTTGGTTCCTCTCCCTTTTCTAAATCCAGTTTGAGTATCTGGAACCTCTTGGTTCATGTACTATTGAAGTCTAGCTTGGAGAATTTTGAGCATTACTTTTGGTAGCATGTGAGATGAGTGCAGTTGCATGGTAGTTTGAACATTCTTTGATATTGCTTTTCTTTGGAATTTGAATGAAACTAACTTTTCCAGTCCTGTGGCCACTGCCGAGTTTTCCAAATTTGCTGGTATACTGAGTGCAACACTTTTATAGCATCATCTTTTAGGACTTGAAATAGCTCAACTAGAATTTCATCACCTCCACTAGCTTTATTCCTAGTGATGCTTCCTAAGGCCCACTCTGGCCCACTCCAGAATAAATGGCTTAACTGGCTCTATAAAGGACAGAAATGGTATGGACCTAACAGAAGCAGAAGATATTAAGAAGAGGTGGCAAGAATACACAGAAGAACTGTACAAAAAAGATCTTCACGACCAAGATAATCATGATGGTGTGATCACTCAGCTAGAGCCAGATATCCTGGAATGTGAAGTCAAGTGGGCCTTAGAAAGCATCACTATGTACAAAGCTAGTGGAGGTGATGGAATTCCAGTTGAGCTATTTCAAATGCTGGAAGATGACACTGTGAAAGTGCTGCACTCAATATGCCAGCAAATTTGGAAAACTCAGCAGTGGCCACAGGACTGGAAAACGTCAGTCTTCATTCCAGTCCCAAAGAAAGGCAATGCCAAAGAATGCTCAAACTATCACACAATTGCAATCATCTCACAAGGTAGTAAAATAATGCTCAAAATTCTCCAAGCCAGGCTTCAGCAATATGTAAACCGTGAACTTCCAGATCTTCAAGCTGGTTTTAGAAAAGGCAGAGGAACCAGAGATCAAATTGCCAACATCTGCTGGATCATGGAAAAAGGAAGAGAGTTCCAGAAAACATCTATTTCTGCTTTATTGACTATGCCAAAGCCTTTGACTGTGTGGATCACAATAAGCTATGGAAAATTCTGAAAGAGATGGGAATACCTGCCTCTTGAGAAACCTGTATGCAGGTCTGAAAGCAACAGTTAGAACTGGACATGGAACAACAGACTGGTTCCAAATAGGTAAAGGAGTACGTCAAGGCTGTATATTGTCACCCTGCTCATTTAACTTCAATGCAGAGTACATCATGAGAAACGCTGGGCTTGAAGAAGCACAAGCTGGAATCAAGATTGCCGGGAGAAATATCAAGAACCTCAGGTATGCAGATGACACCACACTTATGGCAGAAAATGAAGAGGAACTAAAAAGCCTCTTGATGAAAGTGAAAGTGGAGAGTGAAAAGGCTGGCTTAAAGCTCAACATTCAGAAAACTAAGATCATGGCATCTGGTCCTATCACTTCATGGGAAATAGATGGGGAAACAGTGGAAACAGTGTCAGATTTTATTTCTGGGGGGGCTCCAAAATGACTGCAGATGGTAACTGCAGCCATGAAATTAAAAGACACTTACTCCTTGGAAGGAAAATTATGACCAACCTAGATAGCATATTGAAAAGCAGAGACGTTACTTTTCCAACAAAGGTCCATCTAGTCAAGGCTATGGTTTTTCCAATGGTCATGCATGGATGTGAAAGTTGGACTGTGAAGAAGGCTGAGCACCGAAGAATTGATCCCTTTGAACTGTGGTGTTGGAGAAGACTCTTGAGAGTCCCTTGGACTGCAAGGAGATCCTACCAGTCCATTCTAAAGGAGATCAGTCCTGGGTGTTCTTTGGAAGGAATGATGCTGAAGCTGAAACTCCAGTACTTTGGCCACCTCATGCGAAGAGTTGACTCATTGAAAAGACTCTGATGCTGCGAGGGATTGGGGGCAGGAGGAGAAGGGGACGACAGAGGATGAGATGGCTGGATGGCATCACCAACTCGATGGACATGAGTTTGAGTGAACTCCGGGAGTTGGTGATGGACAGGGAGGCCTGGTGTGCTGCAATTCATGGGGGTTGCAAAGAGTCGGATACGACTGAGCGACTGAACTGAGATGAATGATCACACCATTGTGGTTTTTTCAGTGTCGTGAAGATGTTTTTTGTATAGTTCTGTGTATTCTTGCCACCTCTTCTTAATCTCGTCTGTTTCTGTGAGGTCCATAATATTTCTGTCCTTTATTGTGCCCATTTTTTTGCATGAAATGTTCCCTTGGTAGCTCTAATTTTCTTGAAGAGATTTCTAGTCTTTCCCATTCTATTGTTTTCCTCTATTTCTTTGTATTGATCACTGAGGAAGGCTTTCTTATATCTCCTTGCTATTCTTTGGAACTCTGCATTCAGGGGAGTATATATTTCCTTTTCTTTGTTTTTCACGTCTTTTGTTTTCTCAGCTATTTGTAAGACCTCCTCAGACAGCCATTTTGCTGTTTTGGCATTTCTTCTTCTTGGGGGTAGTTTTGATCACTGTCTCCTGTAAAACATTCAGTTCAGTTCAGTTGCTCAGTCGTGTCCGACTCTTTGTGACCCCATGAATTGCAGCATGCCAGGCCTCCCTGTCCATCACCAACTCCCGGAGCTCACTCAGACTCACGTCCATCGAGTCAGCGATGCCATCCAGCCATCTCATCCTCTGCCGTCCCCTTCTCCTCCTGCCCACAATCCTTCCCAGCGTCAGAGTCTTTTCCAATGAGTCAACTCTTCGCATGAGGTGGCCAAAGTATTGGAGTTTCAGCTTTAGCATCATTCCTTCCAAAGAACACCCAGGACTGATCTCCTTTAGAATGGACTGGTAGGATCTCCTTGCAGTCCAAGGGACTCTCAAGAGTCTTCTCCAACACCACAGTTCAAAAACATCAATTTTTCGGTGCTCAGCTTTCTTCACAGTCCAACTCTGACATCCATGCATGACCACTGGAAAAACCATAGCCTTGACTAGATGGACCTTTGTTGGAAAAGTAACGTCTCTGCTTTTCAATATGCTATCTAGGTTGGTCATAACTTTCCTTCCAAGGAGTAAGTGTCTTTTAATTTCATGGCTGCAGTTACCATCTGCAGTCATTTTGGAGCCCCCAGAAATAAAATCTGACACTGTTTCCACTGTTTCCCCATCTATTTCCTATGAAGTGATAGGACCAGATGCCATGATCTTAGTTTTCTGAATGTTGAGCTTTAAGCCAGCCTTTTCACTCTCCACTTTCACTTTCATCAAGAGGCTTTTTAGTTCCTCTTCATTTTCTGCCATAAGTGTGGTGTCATCTGCATATCTGAGGTTCTTGATATTTCTCCCGGCAATCTTGATTCCAGCTTGTGCTTCTTCACAAGCGTTTCTCATGATGTACTCTGCATAGAAGTTAAATGAGCAGGGTGACAATATACAGCCTTGACGTACTCCTTTACCTATTTGGAACCAGTCTGTTGTTCCATGTCCAGTTCTATCTGTTGCTTCCTGACCTGCATACAAGTTTCTCAAGAGGCAGGTCAGGTGGTCTGGTATTCCCATCTCTTTCAGAATTTTCCACAGTTTATTGTGATCCACACAGTCACAGGCTTTGGCACAGTCAATAAAGCAGAAATAGATGTTTTTTCTGGAACTCTCTTGCTTTTTTGATGATCCAGTGGATATTGACAATTTGGTCTCTAGTTCCTCTGCCTTTTCTAAAACCAGCGTGAACAACTGGAAGTTCACGGTTCATGTATTGCTGAAGCCTGGCTTGGAGAATTTTGAGCATTACTTTACTAGCGTGTGAGATGAGTACAATTGTGCGATAGTTTGAGCATTCTTTGGCATTGCCTTTCTTTGGGATTGGAACAAAAACTGACCTTTTCCAGTCCTGTGGCTACTGCTGAGTTTTCTGAATTTGTTGGCGTATTGAGTGCAGTGCTTTCACAGCATCATCTTTCAGGATTTGAATAAGTTCAACTGGAATTCCATCACCTCCACTAGCTTTGTGGTTCACTGGAGAAGGGAATGGCAAACCTCTTCTGTATTCTTGCCTTGAGAACCCCATGAACAGTATGAAAAGGCAAAATAATAGGATACTGAAAGAGAAACTCCCCAGGTCAGTAGGTGCCCAATATGCTACTGGAGATCAGTGGAGAAATAACTCCAGAAAGAATGAAGGGATGGAGCCAAAACAAAAACAATACCCACTTGTGGATGTGACTGGTGATAGAAGCAAGGTCCGATGCTGTAGAGAGCAATATTGCATAGGAACCTGGAATGTCAGGTCCATGAATCAAGGCAAATTGGAAGCGGTCAGACAAGAGATGGCAAGAGTGAACGTCAACATTCTAGGAATCAGCAAACTGAAATGGACTGGAATGGGTGAATTTAACTCAGATGACCATTATATCCACTATTGCGGGCAGGAATCCCTCAGAAGAAGTGGAGTAGCCATCATGGTCAAAAAAAGAGTCCGAAATGCAGTACTTGGGTGCAATTTCAAAAATGACAGAATGATCTCTGTTCGTTTCCAAGGCAAACCATTCAACATCACAGTAATCCAAGTCTCTGTAAATCATTACCAACCTCCTTACATGTTTCTTCAAGCCCTCTGTCTATCAGATCTAATCTCTTGAATCTATTTGTCACTTTCACTGTATAATCATAAGGGATTTGATTTAGGTCGTACATCTGGTCCCATCATTTCATGGGAAATAGATGGGGAAACAGTGGAAACAGTGTCAGGCTTTATTTTTGGGGGCTCCAAAATCACTGCAGATGGTGATTGCAGCCATGAAATTAAAAGATGCTTACTCCTTGGAAGGGAAGTTAAGACCAGCCTAGATAGCATATTGAAAAGCAGAGACATTACTTTGCCAACAAAGGTCCGTCTAGTCAAGGCTATGGTTTTTCCAGTAGTCATGTATGGATGTGAGAGTTGGACTGTGAAGAAAGCTGAGTGCTGAAGAATTGATCCTTTTGAACTGTGGTGTTGGAGAAGGCTCTTGAGAGTCCCTTGGACTGCAAGGGGATCCAACCAGTCCATTCTGAAGGAGATCAGCCCTGGGATTTCTTTGGAAGGAATGATGCTAAAGCTGAAACTCCAGTACTTCGGCCACCTCATGCAAAGAGTTGACTCATAGGAAAAGACTCTGTTGGTGGGAGGGATTGGGGGCAGTAGAAGAAGGGACGACAGCGGATGAGATGGCTGGATGGCATCACTGACTCGGTGGACGTGAGTCATTGAACTCCGGGAGTTGGTGAGGGACAGGGAGGCCTCTCGTGCTGCAATTCATGGGGTCGTAAAGAGTCGAACACAACTGAGAGACTGAACTGAGCTGAAATGAATGGTCTAGTGGTTTTCCCTACTTTCGTCACTTTACATCTGACTTTTGCAATAAGAAGTTCATGATCTTAGCCACAGTCAGCTCCTTGTCTTGTTTTTGCTGACTGTACAGAACTTCTCCATCTTTGGCTGCAAAGAATATAATCAGTCTGATTTCGGTGTTGACCATCTGCTGATGTCCATGTGTAGAGTTGTCTCTTGTGTTGGTGGCAGAGTGTGTTTGCTATGACTAGTGTGTTCTCTTTACAAAATTCTGTTGACCTTTGCCCTGCTTCATTTGTACTCCAAGGCCAAACTTACCTGTTATTCCAGGGATATCTTGACTTCCTGCTTTTGCATCCCAGTCCCCTATGATGAAAAGAACATCTTTTTAAATGTTAGTTCTAGAAGGTCTTGTTAGTTCTGGAAGGTCTTATAGATCAATTATGTTTCAGCAGTTTTTAAAAATAGCGAATTTCCAGTCCTTAAAAAATATAATAATGAATTCCAATGCTTTTAGCTGCCATCTCTGTCCCATATGACATTTTTACTTCTCACATCCCAGACTTGATAGTTTAAATTGTTTCTTGTCCAAGTTGGTCCCATAGAAAATTTCATTTAGAAAATTTTATTTCAGTAAATGAGTGCTTCATTTTAATATTTAGGGTTTTTTTCAAGTTACACAAAAATCATGAGCAGCTCTAATGTAAAGCTTGTGGTATGCTCACCACTTAGACTCTGTATGTTTTAGGCAGTGAGAGGGTAACAGGCAGGAAGGCCAGGGGTCTCCAAATGGAGGAAATAGGCTGCAAGTGTCAGACATTTTTATCTCTCTTAAGTGGCAGGAGGAAACAAACTAGCGATATTTTTTTCCTTCTCTACAAATTTAAAAGGAGGTTTTTCTTAAAATACTGTGTTGCCATAATGACACCTGGTTTTCACCTGAAGTTGACTATTCTCAAACCTTGAGTTAACCAGTGCATTTTTCTCATGGAAATGTCTGTCTTAAGCTATGTTAACGTGCTATGCATTTACCCCAGACCTCTGTCTTCAAGTGGGTTCCGCCTAAAGGCTCGGGACCTATTTGACAAACCAGTATGTTATACTCAGATCTTGTTCCCCTAATCTATGTGAACAAAACTGTTTGTATGTTAATCTGCCCTTCTACAAGATTCAAGTCAATCATTTCATGGCCCAGGAAGAATCATCTGGTGCCAAGATTATCCCAAAATGCATCTTACGTATGAGGGGCCTGGTGCCATTCTGAGTTTTAAGACATACCTTTCTTTCACTAACAGACTGCTAGTGACTATATAACATCCAGCTGAAGACTAGCAGGGGGGTACTCTTTCTGCCCCCTTCTGATGCCTACGTCAGAAGCTTTCTCTTTCTCCTTTATACTTTAATAAAACTTTATTACACAAAAGCTCTGAGTGATCAAGCCTCGTCTCTGGCCCTGGATTGAATTCTTCTCCTCCGGAGGCCAAGAATTCTAGCGTCTTTTCATTCAGCAACAACCTTTCAGCAGGATGAGGCATGAGCACTGAGCCCAGCTCAGGCTCTACTGAGAGCATCATACACCACTCCAGGAAGAAAGTTTGAATCCTGGGGGTGGAGGAGAGCAGGGGAGCAGGACATGAAAAGCTCATCTCTCCATCACTGTTACTGTAGAGCAGCAAGTGCCGATTGGGAGTTTGTGTTAAGGAGGAAGACAACCAATAAAACCAAGGGAAATGACAGCATAGTACACCCCTGGTAGAAAGCCAATTAACTTTGCATATGGTCTCCGTGAGAAGTATATTCTATGAATCGTGATCTGAGCACTTTACATTTGGCATTTATAATCCTCACAGTCATACTGAATATTATTCCCTTTGTAGAAACAAAAGTAAAAACATATTAAAAGCTAAGTAAACTGTCCAAAAGCATATAAATAGCAAGTGGCAGAGTCAAAAAAATTTTTTTCTTAGTAGATTTTATTTTATTTTTTATTTTTTTTAAGTCTAAATTTAAACTAGTGGTTACCAATAGGGAAAGGGAAGGTGGGGAGGGCAATATAGGTGTAGGAGATCAAGAAGTAGCAACTATTGCGTATAAAACATAAAATATAGGGACTTCCTTTTTGGTCCAGTGGTTTCGACTCCATGCTTCTGTCTCTGTGGATAGATTTATTCCTAGGTATTTTACTCTTTTTGTTGCAATGGGAAATGGGATTGATTTCTTATTTTCTATTTTTCTGACTTTTCATTGTTAATACATAGGAATACAAGAGATTTCTGTCTATTGATTTTGCATCCTATGTGTATTGATTTTTATGACTTTACTAAATTCACTGATTAGCTTTGGCAATTTTCTGATAGCATCTTTAGGGTTTTCTATGTATAGTATCATGTTATCTGCAAACAGTGAGAGTTTTACTTCTTTTTTTTTCCAATTTGACTCCTTTTATTTCTTTTTCTTCTTTGATTTCTGTGGCTAGGACTTCCAAAACTATGCTGAATAATAGTGGCAAGATTGGGCAACCTTGACTTGTTCCTCATCTTAGTGGAAATGTTTTCAGTTTTTCACCATTGAAAGAATAATGTTTGTTGTTGGTTTGTCGTATATGGCCTTTAGTACGTTGAGGTAGGAGCCTACTATGTCAATTTTCTGAAGAGTTTTTTTAATCATAAATGGGTACTGTATTTTGTCAAAATCATTTTCTGCATCTACTGAGACTATCATATGATTTTTACTTTGTTAATATGATGTATCACATTGATTGACTTGTGTATATTTAAGAATCCTTGCATCTTGTGGATAAACCCAACTTGATCATGGGGTATGCTCCTGTTAATATGTTGTTAAATTCTGTTTGCTAGGATTTTGTTGAGGATTTTTGCATCTATTTCATCAGTGATATTGGCCTATAAATTTCTTTTTTGTGATGTCTTTGTTTGGTTTTGGTATCAGGGTAATGATGACCTCATAGAATGAGCTTGGAAGTGTTCCTTCCTCTGGAACTTTTGGGAAGAGTTTGAGAAGGATAGGGTTAACTCTTCTCTAAACGTTTGATAGGATTCACCTGTGAAGTCATCTGGCCCTGGGCTTTTGTTTTGGGGGAGATTTTTGATCCAGCTTCGATATCAGTGCTTGTGATTGGCTTGGTTATAATTTCTGTTTCTCTCTGGTTCAGTCTTGGAAGATTGAACTTTTGAAGAATCTATTCACTTATTCTAGGTTGTACCTTTTATTGGCATATAGTTGCTTATAGTCTCTTATGATCTTTTGTATTTCTGGGTTGTCTGGTGTAACGTCTTTTTCATTTCTAATTTAGTTGACTTGAGTCTTCTCTCTTTTTCTCTTGATAAGTCTGGCTAATGGCTTGTCGATTTTGTTTATTTTCTCAAAGAACCAGCTTTTGTTTCATTGATCTTTGCTATTTTCCCCTTCATTTCTTTTTCATTTATTTCTGTTGTCATCTTTATTTCTTTCCTTCTATTAACTTTTTTTGTTTGTTTGTTTCCTTTTTACAGTTGCTTTATGTATAAGGTTACATTTTCTATTTGACGTTTTTCTTGTCTCTTGAGGTAGGATTGTGTTGCTATAAATTTCTCTCTTTGAACTGCTTTTGCTGCATCCCATAGGTTTTGAGAAAGCCCAGAAATAATCCACACACCTATGGGTACCTTATCTTTGACAAAGGAGGCAAGAATATACAATGGAGAAAAGATAGTCTCTTCAGTAAGTGGTGTTGGGAAAATTGGACAGCTACATACAAAAGAATGAAATTATAACACTTCCTAACACTATATACACAAAGATAAATTCAAAATGGATAAAAGACCTAAATGTAAGACCAGAAACTAGAAAACTTAGAGGAAAGTATAGGCAGAACACTCTTTGACATAAGTTACAGCAAGATTCTTTATGACCCACTTCCTAGAGTAATGGAAATAAAACAAAAATAAACAAATGGGACTGAAGGAAAAGGTGGGATGAATTGAGAGAGTAGCACTGAAACATATGCATTACCATATGTGAAACAGATAGCCAATGAGAATTTGCCGTATGTTTCAGGGGGCTCAACTCAGTGTTCTGTGACAATCTAGAGAGATGGGATGGGATAGGAGGTGAGAGAGAGGCTCAAGAGGGAGAGAACATATGTATAGCTATGACTAATTCATGTTGATGTATGGCAGAAATTAATGTGTTCATTTGTGCATGCATGTCTGGCTCTTTGGGAATCCATGGACTGTAGCCCACTAGGCTTCTTTGTCCATGGGATTATCCCAGCAGGAACACTGGAGTGGGTTGCCATTTCCTCCTCCAGGGGACATTCCTGATGCAGGGATCGAACCTGTGGCTCCTGCATTGGCAGGTGAATTCTTTATCCCTGAACCACCTCGGAAACAAGTACGGCTGGTTTGTGTTGGTGTACGGCAGGAAACAACGTACCTGGTAAGACAATTATCTCCCAATTAAAAATGAACTAAAAAAAGACTCCATACTCCCCTATACTACCCCTCCCCTCTTCCTTCTTCCCTTCCCTGTCCTCACTGGTAACCACTAGTTTGTTCTCTATATCTGAGAGTCTTTGAACCCAAATCCTGACTCTAACTCCAAAGGCTATTTCCAGCCATAAGTCACATCACCTTTTGAAGGCCATTAGGCAGCTAATTTTGTGAGCATCAATCAACCTTCAACCCTATTCTCCCAAAGATGCCTAAGACTTCCTAGCCTTTTAGCTTGTGACTTTTAACTTGTCACTGTTATATCAATGTTAAATCCTATCCTATTCAAATTGGGACAACTACAAATGCCACTCAGAAGTATTAAAAGTTTTCCTATGATTTGCCCTAAATGGAAAAAATAAAGAAGAAAAAAGGAAGAAAAATCCCATCTAAGTCAGTACTAAATGTATTGTCTTTCAGCTAAATCAAGTAAGAATTTCCCCCTATAAACACACTAGGACAGTCTCTATATGAGACAAATTTGGGCATATCTGGCATCTAATTCTAGCTTACCCAATTACTAGCTAAACTCGCCTCAGGAAAATCACTTCACTCCTCTGAATTTTTATTTGGTGGGAGGGGGGCTCAGGATGGGGAACACATGTAAACCTATGGCTGATTCATGTCAATGTATGGCAAAAACCACTACAATATTGTAAAATAATTAGCCTCCAATTAAAATAAATAAATTTAAATAAAACTGGGGAAAAAAAGTAATACCTCCAATCTCATAGTGGTGTCAGGAGAATCAATGAGTTTTCAAAGGAAAAGCATTTAGAAGAGAACTGGTAAATGTTATATGCATAATAAATTGCTCTTATTGGCCATTATTACTGTTTTGTGCCAGTCTCAGTCTATCAATAACCAATGTTGTAGCTGGACTAGCCTTTGGGGTTCTTATTATGATTGCAAGACATCTTTCAGCAATAATCATCAGGAAACTCTGGAAAAGAAAAAAAAGGTTTATTACAAGATCTGGAAATTACACCACATACCTGGGGCCCCACAGTGAGGTTGCAAATAGAAGAGACCTGACTTGGGGTTCTGCTTTTATTGGAATTGGGATTGGGGGTGACCTAGGGTTTTGTGGGCTCACAATTTTTGGTAATTTAAACATAAGAGCAGGAATTTACAGCATGAAAAGAGAAAAAATGGGCATGTGTACACCACTGTATTTAAAATGGATATCCAACTAGGACATACTGTGTAGCACAGGAAACTCTGCTCGATGTTTTGTGGCAGCCTGGACGGCAGGGAAGCTCGGGAGAGGATGGATACATGTTTATGTATGACTGAAGTCCTTTGCTGTTCACCTGAAACTATTCAGTTCGGTTCAGTTCAGTCACTCAGTCGTGTCTGACTCTTTGCGACCCCATGAATTGCAGCACTCCAGGCCTCCCTGTCGGAGAAGGCAATGGCACCCCACTCCAGTACTCTTGCCTGAAAAATCCCATGGATGGAGGAGTCTGATAGGCTCTAGTCCAGGGGGTCGCTAAGAGTCGGACACGACTGGGCGACTTCTCTTTCACTTTTCCCTTTCATGCATTGGAGAAGGAAATGGCAATCCACTCCAGTGTTCTTGCCTGGAGAAACCCAGGGACGGGGGAGCCTAGTGGGCTGCCGTCTATGGGGTCGCACAGAGTCGGACATGACTGAAGCAACTTAGTAGCAGCAGCAGGCTGCCCTGTCCATCACCAACCCTTGGAGTTCACTCAGACTCACATCCATCGAGTCAGTGATGCCATCCAGCCATCTCATCCTCTGTCATCGCCTTCTCCTCCTGCCCCCAATCCCTCCCAGCATCAGAGTCTTTTCCAATGAGTCAACTCTTTGCATGAGGTGGCCAAAGTACTGGAGTTTCAGCTTTAGCATCATTCCTTCCAAAGA
Source organism: Bos indicus (assembly GCF_029378745.1). Classification (NCBI taxonomy): domain Eukaryota; kingdom Metazoa; phylum Chordata; class Mammalia; order Artiodactyla; family Bovidae; genus Bos; species Bos indicus. The sequence continues at coordinate 2,913,626 of NC_091772.1, read as the reverse complement.
AATCCCAGGACTCATCTCCTTTAGAATGGACTGGTTGGATCTCCTTGCAGTTCAAGAGACTCTAAGTCTTCTCCAACACCACAGTTCAAAAGCATCAATTCTTTGGTGCTCAGCTTTCTTCACAGTCCAACTCTCACATCCATACATGACCACTGGAAAAACCATAGCCTTGACTAGACTATCCAGCTATATCCTAATAAAAATAAAATGTTAGGGGGGAAAAAAGAGCCCAAATATCAGTTACCAAAATCACTGAAAAAAAGAGACAGTGTGGAGAGATGGTCTGACACTTCATCTAGTCATGTTGCTGGCAATGTGTGTATTCAAAATAGCCATCTTTGACCTGAGTGCCTCTCTGAATTAGATGCCTCAGCAATCAAAGCTTAAGTCTGACACTTGTATTATGAAAAAAAAATGTAAAACTATCAGGAATTGTGCTACAATTATTACCTTTTAGTCAGCTCGAGCAAAGGAAAAAATTCTCTTTCTACCATTAGTAGGCTTTAGTCTATGTATGTTGACATTTTCATGGAAATTTTAAAGGTCTTGAATAGTATCTTACAGATTATTAATTGCTAAATTAAATGTTAGCAGTTGTGATTTTCTACAAACTATATTCTTCAGTAACCCTGTGACATGAAACAAAACAATAATGTATTATCAATATGCCACATGCTCAAGTACTAGTGACAAGTTTGTGCTGAAATATTTCAATTCTGCCTTCTATTTATAACCAATTTCACAAGTATTCGCCACGTGAAAAGTCTTGGGCTACACACTGAGGAACACAAAAGGTGGACAAGATGAGATTCCTCTTTTCCAGGAGCTTCAAATCTAGCAAGAGAAAAAAGCTCAGCTTGTAGGATAAATTACAGACAGGATGTGCTATGTGTCAGAGCCGTGGATTGACACAAGCTAAGAAGAGGGGATGGAGAAGGCAGTGGCACCCCACTCCAGTACTCTTGCCTGGAAAATCCCATGGATGGAGGAGCCTGGTGAGCTGCAGTCCGTGGGGTCGCTAGGAGTCAGACACAACTGAGCGACTTCACTTTCACTTTTTACTTTCATGCATTGGAGAAGGAAATGGCAACCCACTCCAGTGTTCTTGCCTGGAGAACCCCAGGGACGCGGGAGCCTGATGGGCTGCTGTCTATGGGGTCGCACAGAGTTGGACACGACTGACGCGACTTAGCAGCAGCAGCAGCATCAAGAAGAGGGGAAGAAAAGAGCCTTACTCAAAAGCAAGAAGGTCATAAGTCCTTTTAGGATTTGGATGGTATTGGGTCTAGACCTTAAAAAGTGCTTGAAGATTGCCAGGGTGGGTGTTCAATATTGTTCAAGAAGCAATTACTACAGGACAGATATTTTGATGCAAACTGGTAGCTTGTTTACAGCCAATGTTTTAAGTGGCTTCAGTCATGTTCAACTCTTTGTGACTCTGTGGACTACAGCTTGCCAGGCTTCTCTGTCCACAAGAATACTGGAATGGGTTGCTATTTCCTCCTCCAGGGAATTACAGCCAATTCAGACCTATTTGCTTGGTTATTCTATTTGCTTTATGTCCATTCCAGGTTTAAATAGTTCAAATGGCACGTCTGAAGCACAAAGAACCAGTTGCAATTCACAGTTACCTGCTCATAGGTGCACAGTAAATGTGTGGAAGGAATGTCTGAAGCTATGAGCATGCTCTAGTTACCTTGAGTGTCTTCTTTGACTGGCATCTAAGCTGTCTATGTAGACTAGAGGCTATGAAAACATTGGCAAGGTAATTTGGCACATGTCACAAAGATATTTGAATTCCACCCTAAGAAAGTTAGGCTTTATTCCATAACGAAGCATAACATTGAAGTTTTTTTGATGAAAGAAATTATATGCCTTTTGCTTATATTCAAGAAATTTGGTCTGGCAGTTTTGAGAGGGCAAATTGGAGGAATGGGATCATGATTTGGTAGAGGGAGGAGTCAGATCAGATCAGTCGCTCAGTCATGTCCGACTCTTTGCAACCCCATGAATCACAGCACGCCAGGCCTCCCTGTCCATCACCAACTCCCGGAGTTCACTCAGACTCACGTCCATCGAGCTGGTGATGCCATCCAGCCATCTTATCCTCTGTCGTCCCCTTCTCCTCTTGCCCCCAATCCCTCCCAGCATCAGAGTCTTCTCCAATGAGTCAACTCTGCATGAGGTGGCCAAAGTACTGGAGTTTCAGGTTTAGCATCATTCCTTCCAAAGAAATCCCAGGGCTCATCTCCTTCAGAATGGACTGGTTGGATCTCCTTGCAGTCCAAGGGACTCTCAAGAGTCTTCTCCAACACCACAGTTCAAAAGCATCAATTCTTCGGTGCTCAGCCTTCTTCACAGTCCAACTCTCACATCCATACATGACCACAGGAAAAACCATAGCCTTGACTAGACGAACCTTTATTGGCAAAATAATGTCTCTGCTTTTGAATATGCTATCTAGGTTGGTCATAACTTTCCTTCCAAGGAGTAAGCATCTTTTAATTTCATGGCTGCAATCACCATCTGAAGTGATTTTGGAGCCCCCAAAATAAAGTCTGACACTGTTTTCACTGTTTCCCCATCTATTTCCCATGAAGTGATGGGACTGGATGCCATGATCTTAGTTTTCTGAATGTTGAGCTTGAAGCCAACTTTTTCACTCTCCACTTTCACTTTCATCAAGAGGGTTTTTAGTTCCTCTTCACTTTCTGCCATAAGGGTGGTACATCATGAGAAACGCTGGGCTGGATGAAGCACAAGCTGGAATCAAGACTGATTGGAGAAATATCAGTAACCTCACATATGCAGATGACATCACCCTTATGGCAGAAAACGAAGAAGAACTAAAAAGCCTCTTGATGAAAGTGAAGGAGGAGAGTGAAAAAGCTGGCTTAAAGTCAACATTCAGAAAACTAAGATCATGGCATAGTGTCACATCAGTTCATGGCAAATAGATGGGCAAACAGTGGCTGACTTTATTTTCAGAGTCTCCAAAATGACTGCAGATGGTGACTGCAGCCATGAAATTAAGACGCTTATTCCTTGGAAGGGAAGTTAGGACCAATCTAGATAGCATATTAAAAAGCAGAGACATTACTTTGCCAACAAAGTTCCTTCTAGTCAAGGCTGTGGTTTTTCAGGTAGTCATGTATGCATGTGAGAACTGGACTGTAAAGAAAGCTGAGTGCAGAAGAATTGATGCTTTTGAACTGTGGTGTTCGAGAAGACTCTTGAGAGTCCCTTGGACTACAAGGAGATCCAACCAGTTCATCCTAAAGAAAATCAGTCCTGAATATTTATTGGAAGGGCTGATGCTGAAGCTGAAACTCCAGTACTTTGGCCACCTCATGTGAATAGCTGACTCATTGGAAAAGACCCTGATTTGGGGAAAGATTGAGGGCAGAAGGAGAAGGGGATGACAGAGGATGAAATGGCTGGATGGCATCACCAACTCAATGGACATGAGTTTGGATAATCTCCAGGAGTTTGTGATGGACAGGGAGGCCTGGCCTGCTGTGGTCCATGGGGTCAAGAGTCGGACACAACTGAGAAACTGAACTGAACTGAACGGAGTTAAATTCTCCCATTCCAGTCCATTTTAGTTCGCTGATTCCTAAAATGTCTATGTTCACTCTTGCCATCTCCTGTGTGACCACTTCCAATTTGCCTTGATTCATGGACCTAAAATTCCAGGTTCCTGTGCAATATTGCTCTTTATAGCTTCAGACTTTACTTCCATTACTAGTCACATCCCCAACTGGGTGTTGTTTCTGCTTTGGCTCCATCTCTTCATTCTTTCTGGAGTTATTTCTCCATTCATCTGCAGTATCATATTGGGCACCTACCAGCCTGAAGAGTTCATCTTTCAGTGTCCTATATTTTTGCCTTTTCATACTGTTCATGGGGTTCTCAAAGAAGAATACTGAAGTGGTTTGCTATTCCCTTGTCCAGTGGACCACGTTTTGTGCATGCTGCAATTCATGGGTTCGCAAAGAGTCAGACAAGACTTAGCAACAACAGAAAAGTATAAAAGCCACTTGAATTTGATTTCACCACTTCTTAGGTCCATTTCTATGGGACCTCTAGGCCCCCAAATTTAACTTACTTCTTTTTCTTCTATTAGTTTGTCTTGGGTCAAGTTTATTATGAGTCCAGCCACAGGAACTCAAGAGGGCTAAAGGGGGAAATTTCCCTCTCCCTGAAAACCTTTTCTCCTCTGATTTTTCCATATTTTAATATATTCATTTTTGATTCAACTGAATGATTTTTTGAAAGAGAATATTTTGATGGGAGTTAAGAGGGAGAAGAGGAGCCTTGTTGGGTGCTGCTAGCTGCTTACTCTAGTTCTCTGAAGCCTCCAAAACAAATATATTTTTAAAATTTTTCAAAAAATAATTGTTGAGAAGTGTCTTTGCTGGCTAAACTTGCCAAATTGGGATAAGAGATGTTAATTTGTTTATCACCAATAAAGTAAAATTCTAAGTATATTTTTCCATACAGTCTCCCATATGGATGATGTGAACATTTAATCAGTCCAAATAGTTGTGTTTTATTTTTATTTGAGTATTTTACCTAATACATTTTATGTCTACTCAAATATTGTAACTTTATAGGATTATTTTTTAAGTAAAAGAAAATGTGTAAAGTGTCTCCATTTAGCCAAAATTTCTCTATTGAGCTTAATTAATTTCAAATCCTGATGGGAGTAGAGGAGATATCTAATATTTTAATTTATTAAGAAAACAGCCTTTGGAACAAGACTGAAATTAAGTAACTACTTTTCCTATTACTAACTTTGTGATCTCAGGCAAGTGACTTAACATCTCCAAGGGATTGTTTCATCATGTCTAAAATGGAGGTAATAATATCTACCTCACAGGGTAATGGTGAGAACGAAGTGTGACAATATATGTACAATATTTGTAACAATGTCTGGACCATAACGAGTGCTGTTTATGTTTGGGATTCTGTATATGGAAATAAAATGAATGTTTTCTTTAATGTCATGATTTAAAAAGCAAGCAAAGTGGATCATAGATTAGAGCTTGAAATTTAGCATTAAATATACTGACATGCAGGGGTTACTCAGTTATCCTAGGTCTCTCCCAAGTATGTGTGTGGATGCTCATTCATGTCCAACTCTTTGCAACCCCATGGACTGTATGTAGCCCACCAGGCTCCTCTGTCCATGGAATTCTCCAGGCAAGAATACTAGAGTGGGTTACCATTCCCTTCTCCAGTGGACTTTCAGAACCTGTATCTCTCGCACCTCCTGCAATGGCAGGCAGATTCTTAACCATTGGCACCACCTGGCAAACCCAAGTATCAGTTCAATTCAGCCACTCAGTCATGTCTGACTCTTTAAGACCCCGTGGACTGCAGGACATCAAGCTTCCCTGTCTTACACCAACTCCCAGAGCTTGCTCAGATTCATGTCCATCGAGTCAGTGATGCGATCCAACCATCTCATCCTCTGTTGTCCCCTTCTCCTCAAGCCTTCAATCTTTCCCAGCATCAGGGTCTTTTCCAATGAGTCAGTTCTTTGCATCAGCTGGCCATAAGTATTGGAGTTTCAGCTTCATAATCAGTTCTTCCAATGAATATTCGAGTCTTATTTCCTTTAGGATGGACTGGTTTGATCTCCTTGCAGCCCAAGGAACTCTCAAGAGTCTTCTCCAGCACCACAGGTTCACAGTAATGTGTAAACCCAAGTATACACATTACTAAACTTTCATTTGATTTTCTCCTGTTTAAAAAACATGCTGACATTCAAATATAATTATATGGCTTACATTTTTGTCAAATATTTTTTCATCACTTTACGATAAAATGATATCTCTAAAAATGTTAGCAGGGAAAGTTTAAAATAGCTCAAGACTATTGGCTGGGAGCTCTGTACAAAAATTTTAAACAAGAAAAAGAAAGCCCACTTTCATTGTTTTACTTTATTCTCCTGGACACTTGTTACTAAAGTAAATGCTCAGCTTTGTGATCAAAAGTCATTGGCTTAGGAGGATCTTGCTATTTTTCTGGTTTCCCAGATGGCACTAGTGGTAAAGAACCTGTTTGCCAATATTAGGGGATGTTAGACACCCAGGTTCAATCCCTGGGTAGTGAACATCCCCTAGAGAAGGGCTTGGCAATCCACTCCAGCATTCTTGCCTAGAGAATTCCATGAATAGAGGAGCCTGGGAGGTTAAAGTCGATAGGGTTGCAAAGAGTCAGACACATGCACAGGTATTCTTCCTTGTATTTCTTAGTGTAGTGCATGCATATAAAGGGCATTCTGTAATCATCAGTTCACCAGTTGAAGGGAAAAAAGAAAAACCCTACTTCGCCTGTCATGTCTGTTTCTATGCTCCTCGATCCACAGTACTTTTGAGCCCAAGGTGACTAGGCCAGAGTAGGAGGGGTGGGGAGGGAGAATGCTGCCAGAGCCCCCAGCTTGCGCATGAGCTTGCTGTGCTGTGCTGCGCTTGGTCACTCAGTTGTGTCCAACTGTTTATGACCCTGTGGACTGTAGCCTGCCAGGCTCCTCTGTCCATGGGATTCTCCAGGCAAGAATTCTGGAGTGGGTTGCCATGCTGTCCTCCAGGGGATCTTCCCAACCCAGGGATTGAACCCGGGTCTCCTGCATTGCAGGTGGATTTCTTACCAGCTGAGTTACCAGGGAGGCCTTGCTACTTCCTGTGATAATCATGGTCTGGAAATTGTCCCCTAATTCTCAAGGACAGGTGTATACATGATGCATTGATGGCCAAAACCACAGGTGCTCTCTCCTTTTTTTCTCTTAGCTCACTTAACATCTTTCAGCCTCCCTTTTCTCAAGTTGCAGTCATGTGATGAGTTCAAGTCAATGGCATGTGAGTAGAGGCGATAAGTGGCACATTTAATCTTGACCCATTAAAAAAGTGGGACTCCTGATATTCATCCCACTTTTCCCATCCATTGACAGAATGAGTGGACTTCAAGACCAGGATGGGAGACAAACATGAAAAGAATGGAAAGAGCTTAGATCCCTTTAGGCTGTCGAGTCTATTTTAAATAATGTCATTACTTTATTATGGCCACAAAGAAGATCCCACACAAATTCACTTCTAGATAAAATCATGAAGAAGGCAAACTTTTTTCTCTGACTCTTTGTTTCTCTTTTAACATCCTCCTACCTCTGGTGATAATAATTAACATTTGGCAGAAAATGAAGAAGAACTAAAGAGCCTCTTGATGAAAGTGAAAGAGGAGAGTGAAAAAGTTGGCTTAAACCTAAGTTTAAGTTGATCAGAAACCTAAGATCATGGCATCTGGTCCCATCACTTCATGGCAAATAGTGGAAACAGTGGCAACAGTGGCTTTATTTTTCTGGGCTCCAAAACTACTGATGGTGATTGTAGCCATGAAACAAAAAGACGCTTACTCCTTGGAAGGAAAGTTATGACCAATCTGCTGCTGCTGCTAAGTCACTTCAGTCATGTCCAACTCTGCGACCCCATAGACGGCAGCCCACCAGGCTCCCCTGTCCCTGGGATTCTCCAGGCAAGAACACTGGAGTGGGTTGCCATTTCCTTCTCCAATGCATGAAAGTGAAAAGTGAAAGTGAAGTCACTTAGTCGTGTCTGACTCTTAGCGACACCATGGACTGCAGCCTACCAGGCTCCTCCGTCCATGGGATTTTCCAGGCAAGAGTACTGGAGTGGGGTGCCATTGCCTTCTCTGTATGACCAATCTAGACAGCCTATTAAAAAGCAGAGACATTACTTTGTCCACAAAGGTCCATCTAGTCAAGGCTATGGTTTTTCCAGTGGTCATGTATGGATGTGAGAGTTGGACTATAAAGAAAGCTGAGTGCTGAAGAATTGATGCTTTTGAACTGTGGTGTTGGAGAAGACTCTTGAGAGTCCCTTGGACTGCAAGGAGATCCAACCAGTCCATCTTAAAGGAGATCAGTCCTGGGTGTTCATTGGTTGGACTGATTTTGAAGCTGAAACTCCAATACTTTGGCCACATAATGTGAAGAAATGACTCATTTGAAAAGGCCCTGATGCTGGGAAAGATTGAAGGCGGGAGGAGAAGGGGAAGACAGAGGATGAGATGGCTGGATGGCATCACCTACTCAATGGACATGGGTTTGGTTGAACTTCGGGAGTTGGTGGTGGACAGGGAGGCCTGGTGTGCTGCAGTTCATGGGGTCGCAAAGAGTCAGACACGACTGAGTGACTGAATTGAACTGAACTGAGTACTTAATATATAACAGACATTATACTAATGTCTTTATTAACTATAGCTATTACCTTATTTAACCTCTCTATGAACTTTTTGCAGTATGATCTGCTATTAATCTCATTTTGCAGTTGAGGAAATGAAACCCAGAGAGGTTAAATTACAGATCCTTATTTGACAATGGAATCAAGATTTGAACTGAAGACATTCATACCTAATCACTGTTACACGACTTCCTAGTACATTCTAGTTATCTAGGTTCCTTAGCTGTGCAGAATCTTCTACATCTGTTATCTTAGATGACTCACCAAGCACATAATTTTCCTCCACTTATGTCTTTCACACATACCATGCTATCCTAAATTCCATTACTTAGATATTTATCATGCAAATAAACTAACATTAATTAAAATTTTATTGTTTAGCACTCTCTGCATTAAAAGATTAGTATTAACTGTAATGGATATAGTAGAAATGTACAGGATTTGGTACTTGATTTCAAGGGAATTTTGGTCTCTTGATCATCTGGTGATGCTACTCTGCAGTGGAATCCAGACTATTAGACAGTCCTGGGGTGGGGTTTGAAGTGTCTTTGGCCCATTATTTTTATAAGTGATATAAATCATAACCAAATAATTTATAGTGGAGAAGTTTGTCCAACTAGATTGTGAAAGCAGAGGGTCAGCAGTGAGTAGAGTGTCAGGAGCACATATGCTGAAACAAGTGGGGATAAGAAAGCAGGAGGTGGGAGAACAGGAATGTGGGGGAAGAGGTAGGTGGCTCTGTTGTGATTTCAGAAATAAGCCCCTAAATGTGGGATGCATTTTCCCATCTCCTTGTGTGTACAGTAGATCTGGGATCACTTGAAGGGGCTAGAGCAAGCTGAGTATGGAAAGACATCATTTGTACCAGGGAAATATAATTAATACTGTGGGGGAGTTTACATAGTGTAGTATGAGGGATAAATGTCTCTGACTGAATGACAGCAGGAACGATTTTATTGAAGAGGTAACTATGATGTTGAGTTTTCCTGAATGCCTGGATTGGGAATGTGGGTATTAGAGAAAGGGCCAAAAAAGACACCAGAGGTGGTAGAACCTGCATCAGCAAAGAGATGGAGGTAACAAAGTTCAAGATGTGCTAGAGAAACAGCAAGTTGTTAAATTTTCAAGAGAGTGGAAGTTGCACAGGGGTGGCACTAAGAGATAAAAGTGAGAGATAGCCTGGGGAGAGGAAGAATTCACAGGGGGCCAAGACTGGAGGGAATCCAGAGTGATGGCCGAATTGACCAGAGCAGAACTCAAGGCAGAGAATTTAGGGAAAGAGGGGAAAGGGCCAAAGACAAAAGAAGACTGGGGAAGGAACTCTAAATGAATTAGAAAAAAGACCTCCAGATGAAAGGCTCTGAACCAGCGTAAGGAAGAAGGTAAAGGAGATAGCAGGAAACATTGGGGTGGGAAGAAGGCAAACTGCCAAGTGCTGACGGACACTCCCTCAATAAGCCTCAGTCATCATCAGTGAAGGGACTGGAGCTGTGCCGTGGCCTGGGGGTAAAAGATTTTAAACCAGAGGAGGCTGGAACAATTAACAAATAAATGGCAAGGAGGAAGTGGAGATGTGGATGGAGGTTATTTCTCTCCAAAGACACACTTAGAGGCTCAGAAAAGTAACATGATGGGGAGCAGAGGGATTTTCAACCTAAGGTACAACTGAGCAGGTTTCCAGCCAAGAGAAAGAAGAGAAAAAGCATAATGATCAGGGTGGGGATAGAAGAAAACAATTGGTAGAGGGGGAAGAAGGAACACTAGAAGAAGAATGAGACTTAAAAAGGATGGCGGGTTAACCCAGAAGTTCCTTTGGTGTAGAGAGTGGAAGTAGGGGGAGCCAAAATCAGATGACTTTGAACTTAATAAAGTTGAACATCATGTCATCTTCAAAGAAGTGGGTGAGGATGAGAGCCCAAGAGAGTGAAAAGCTTTGACAAAATCTGTGAGGAATGTCTATAAAGATTGTACTAGATTCTAATCCATCAATCACAAAGCATTTACAGAACATCAAGTCTATGTCCAATGGTCTATTAGATATACTTTCACTTTCCAAAGTGCTGGTGGTTGCTGCCAACTTGGTAATATCAGCAAATGTTGTAAAATGTACTCTGCACTCCATCATAGAGGTCACTAATAAAAATAAAGAGTGATTTTGGGTTTAGGCTCTTAAGGCACCCAACTTGCTTTCTCTTTTCAGTGTAAAATCAAAGCACTGACAGCTACATTTGGGCAATTTAAGTCAACATTATGTATAGCACTACTCATTGTAACCTGTATTTTGTATGCCTGGCTATGAGTTCATCTTTTTAGCTTTTCATCACAACTTTCACAGAATCATGCATGGCTTCATACTTAATAAATTACTGTCTCATAAAAAAGATATTAAGTTATGGATGTAGAGTGTTACACAAAGTACTATTTTAATTTGAAGTTCAATGAATCTGTGGATCTGTGATGCCTTCAAAATGCAGCAGTGAAAGAAAGCTGAGAAATGGGCCAGGAATTGAAAAAGACAAAAGCACAAGATGGATAAATACACTTGGAGAAATGCTGAAATCTGTTATATTGAAGGAGGGAACTCAAGGAGAACAGACACTGACCATGCTCCACTAACAGTCCTTCAGCATTCTCCTTTCAAATGCACTCTGCTGTCTTATTGAGAAAGCCTGAGGCTTCCTCTGGTATTATTAGCTAGAATGCAGGACAGGTAAGATTGGCCATGCATTAATGTCTCTGGAATGGTCCTTCAACCAATACTATATAGAATCTGACATATAATTATATTCCTCATCCCTAGACAAGGCAGTTCAGAGGCATGTTCTACCCATATCCCAGAAGACCCCAGCAGGATGAGTCTCAGCTGCCCACAGTGGTAACCTGTTCATGGATGGGTAATGGATAGCTTTCCTTCCCTTTCTTCCTTCCCTCTTCCTTACTCATTTTCCACATTTCCTTACCCCAAATGCAAGGACTTGCATTCAGATCCTTGTTTCCAGTGGAACTGAGCCTAACAGAGAGAGTGAAATCAAATCTCTTCAGCAGAAGAGAAAAAATAGCATCCATCACTACTGACTACATATTTATAAACCTAGTCCACATCCAGTTAAACCTCCATCTACCAGATACCCCAAAATAGAAAGCTAAAAATCATCTTTAATGATTTTCTCTTTCTCACATTTTATATTGAGATGACCAACAAGTTCTGTAGGTTTATCTCCTAAATATCTCTCAAATTACTTCACTGCATCTCTCTTTGCATAACCCAAGACCAGGTTGCCTCACTTCCCACACAGACTCTTGTCCCAGCATCCTAGCTGGCCTTCTGCATTCATTCTGGTCTTGCTCCAATTCATTTTCATTCAGCACCCAAAAGTGAACTTTTCAAAGCAAAGTATGATTTTTTTTTTTAATATCCCACGTATTGCTTAAAACTCTTCAATGGCTACCATAGACTGAATGTCTGTGTCCCCACCCAAATTCTTATCTCCAATCCTAATGCCCAGTGTGATGGGAGGTGGAGGTGATTAGGTCATGAGGGTGGAACTCTCACTAATGGGATTAGTGCTCTTCTGTAAGAGACCCTAGATGTCTCCCTCATCCCTTTCACCATTTTAGGACACAATGAGAAGATGGCTGTCTCTTTCTACCAGAAACTGGAATCTCACCAGACACCGAATCTGCCTTCATTTTGGACTTGCTAGTCTCTAAAGCAGTGAGAAATAAATTTATTTAGTTTTTAGCATAAAACAAGTTTATGGGATTTTGTTATAGTATCTGAGCTGACTAAGATGAGGGCGTTCCACCTATCTTACATTACACCCAGCACTTCTTAACACAGCCTGCAAGATTTTGCTTAATCTGGACTCTCTCCCACCCCCTACATCTCTGATTTCAACTTAAACCAAATTCCCCTTGCTTTCAACATTCCAGCCATGAAGCCTGTCATCATTTAATTCCTCCAAATTTCATGTTCCATTGCACAATGATTATGTTTGTAATAACCATAAGAAAAATCCTTCTCTGCAATCTTCCCCTCACCTAACCCCTTTCGTAGTTACTGTCTCTTCTTCTTCAGATCTCAGGTCCAGAGGCACTTTCTTTGAAAAGTTCCCTAACATGCCTTATTAGGCTAAATCTATTATAGGCTGTCATAGAACTACATAACTGCATGCTCACTTTTCACTAGTATAATTTTTACATTTATGTCACTGGTGATTTTTATTAAAGTTGGTCTCATCTACACTGTATCTCCTATAATGCCAGATTTGGTCTTTTTTTTTTTTTTTTTTCTAATCAGTTTTAATTTATAGTTCCTAGCACAGTAATTTGTACCCAATAACTGTTCAATTTGCTGAGTGAGAGAAAAAAAAAGGTAAGCCAGTGAATATATGTGTGATGGCTTTGCATTTATCCCTGTAGATATATGTTTTTGTGAGAAAAAGAAACATAGCTTTGGGGGAATCAGAAAGGGTGCATAAGAAAGAACTGTCAGACAAAGAAACACTAGCACTATATGATCTTACTTAATGAGGAATCTAAAAAAACAAACAAAACCCTCACCAGACCCATAGAGGGAAGAGATCAGATTTGTGGTTAGCAGAGGGGAGTTGTGGTGTGGGGGGTGGGGGGAGAAGGAATTGGAGAAAAGTGATCAAAAGATACAAACTTCCAATTATAAGTATATTGTTGCTGTTTAATCGCTCAGTTGTGTCTGACTCTTTGCGACCCCATGGACTGTAGCACAACAGACTTCCCTGTCTTTTGCTATCTTCCTGAGTTTGCTCAAACTCATGTCCATCACTTCCATGATGCCATCCAACCATCTCATCCTTCTCTGCCTGCCTTTAACCTTCTCCAGCATCAGGGTCTTTTCCAATAGTCGACTCTTCTCATCAGGTGGAAAAAATATTGGAGTTTCAGCTTCAGCATCAGTCCTTGCAAAGAATATTCAGGATTTATTTCCTCTAGGGTTGACTAGCTTGATCTCCTTATTGTCCAAGGGACTCTCAAGAGCCTTCTCCAGCACCACAGCTCAAAAGCATCAGTTCTTTGATGCTCAGCCTTCTTAACAGTCTAACTCTCACATTCATACATGACTACTGGAAAAACCATAGCTTTGACTATATGAACTTCTGTTGGCAAAGTGATGTCTCTGCTTTTTAATATGCTGTCTAGATTTGTCATAGCTTTTCTTTCAAAGAGAAAGCAACTTTTTATTTCATGGCTGCAATCTCCCTCTGCAGTGATTTTGGAGCACCCCCAAAATAAAGTCTCTCACTGTTTCCATTTTTTTTCCCCATCTATTTGCCATGAAGTGGTAGGACTGGATCCCATGATCTTAGTTTTTATGAATGTTGACTGTTAAGCCAGCCTTTTCATTTTCCTCTGTCATCTTCATCAAGAGGCTGTTTAGTTCCTCTTCCTTTTGCTTTTAGAGTGGTGTCATTGGCATATCTGAGGTTGTAGATATTTCTCCCAGCAATCTTGATTTCAGCTTGAGCTTCATCTGGCCCAGCAATTTGCATGATGCACTCTGCATATAAGTTAAATAAGTAGGGTGACAATATACAGCCTTGACGTACTCTTTTCCCAGTTTGGAACCAGCCCATTGTTCCATGTCTGGTTCTAACTGTTGCTTCTTGACCTGCATACAGGTTTCTCAGGAGGCAGGAAAGTGGTCATCTTTTTCAGAATTTTCCAAAGTTTGTTGTGATCCACACAGTCAAAGGTTTTAATGTAGTCAATGAAGCAGAAGCAGACGTTTATTATAAGGATGTAATTTATGTGAATATAGTTAACACTGTTGTGATGTTTTTTAAATTAATTTATTTATTTTAATTGGAGGCTAATTATTTTACAATATTGTAGTGGTTTTTGCCATACATTCACATGAATCAGTCATGGGTATACATGTGTCCCCCAACCTGAACCCCCCTCCCACCTCCCTCCCCATCCCATCCCTCAGGGTCATCCCAGTGTACCCGTCCTGAGCACCCTTTCTCATGCATCAAACCTGGACTGGAGATCTATTTCATATATGGTAATATACATGTTTCAATGCTATTCTCTCGAATCATCCTACCCTCACCTTCTCCCACAGAGTTCAAAAGTCTATTCTTTACATCTGTGTCTTTTTTGCTGTCTCACATATAGGGTCATCATTACCATCTTTATAAATTCCACATATATGCATTAATATACTGTATTGGTGTTTTTCTTTCTGACTTACTTCACTCTGTATAATAGGCTCCAGTTTCATCCACCTCATTAGAACTGATTCAAATGCATTCTTTTTAATGGCTGAGTAATATTCCATTAACACTGCTGTAAATAGATGGGGAAACAGTGGAAACAGTGTCAGACTTTATGTTTGGGGGCTCCAAAATCACTACAGATGGTGACTGCAGCCATGAAATTAAAAGACACTTACTCCTTGGAAGGAAAGTTATGACCAACCTAGATAGCATATTCAAAAGCAGAGACATTACTTTGCCAACAAACGTCTGTCTAGTCAAGGCTATGGTTTTTCCTGTGGTCATGTATGGATGTGAGAGTTGGACTGTGAAGAAGGCTGAGTGCCGAAGAATTGATCCCTTTGAAATGTGGTGTTGGAGAAGACTCTTGAGAGTCCCTCGGACTGCAAGGAGATCCAACCAGTCCATTCTGAAGGAGATCAGCCCTGGGATTTCTTTAGAAGGAATGATGCTAAAGCTGAAACTCCAGTACTTTGGCCACCTCATGCGAAGAGTTGACTCATTGGAAAAGACTCTGATGCTGGGAGGGATTGGGGGCAGGAGGAGAAGGGGATGACAGAGGATGAGATGGCTGGATGGCATCACTGACTCAATGGAGGTGAGTCTGAGTGAACTCCAAGGGTTGGTGATGGACAGGGAGGCCTGGCATGCTGCGATTCATGGGGTTGGACACAACTGACTGACTAAACTGAACTGAACTGAACTGAATGTTATATAGGAAAGTTGTTAAGAGTAGATCATAAGAGTTCTCATAACAAGAAGAAAATGTTTTCCTTTCTTATTATTGTATTTATATGAGATGATAGATGTCAACTTCTTGTGATAATCATTTCACAATGTATATATAAATCACCCATTATGCTGTATGCCTTAAACTTATATAGTGATGCATGTCCATTATTTCAGTAAAATTGGAAAGAAATTTTCAAAGCTTTATTCATTGGTTTATTTTTGGTTGCCCTGGGTCTTTGCTGCTGTGTGGGGGCTGCTCTTCATGGTGGTGTTCCAGCTTTTCACTGTGGCGGCTTCTCTTGCCATGGAGCACAGGCTCTAGAGTACAGGCTCAGTCGTTGTGGTGCATGCCAGTTAGCTGCCCCTCAGCATGTGGAATATTCCCAGACCAGGGATCAAACCTGTGTCCCCTGCATTGTCAGGCAGATTCTTGTCCACTGTACCACCTGGGAAGTCCTGAAAATAATTTTTTTTTAAAGAAGGAATTGTGTATAAGCTTCCATGTTGGGAAGTATTGCCTTTCTGCACTACTGGCAGTAATGTTACATAACAGAAACAGGGTAAAAAATAAAGCAGATTAGCCAGTGCTGAGGATAGTGAATATGGCAAATTAGAAGCCTGAGGATGTAGAATGTAGATGATTATTCTTGTATTGATTGCTGAAGCATCCTCAAGATGTCTTGATTTCTCTTTGCCCCTTCCTGGGAAGAGATCTTTCCTTAGCATAAAATTGTCCCTAATCAACATTTTAAAAGATGGTCTCTATTCACAAAAGAACATTTTATTGAACTTGGACCATATTTCTGAGAGGCTAGAGGAACTGAAGCCATCTCCAGAGGCTCCGCAGTATCTTAATGACCTGCTGAAGATTCCTCATCTCTCTAGTTTGGGTGGAGGACCAGAGAGAAGCTCTTGGTGGAGTAGTGAGCTCCTGCTGGTAAGTGATCTGGGGGGGACCAGGGGAAGAAGCATGAATGAGGGAGACCACCCACCCTGCAGGGACGGATGAGCAACCTGACAAGATAAGGACAGCTGCCTTTCACTAAGCTCTGGTCTCTGCTTTTTTTTCTTTTGTAAATTAATTTATTTTAATTGGGGGCTAATTGCTCGGCTTTTATTTGTAATCATCTGATAGTGGCTTTGTCTTGTTTTTCAGTTCAGTTCAGTCGCTCAGTTGTGTCTGACTCTTTGCGACCCTGCAGACTGTGACACGCCAGGCTTCCTTATCCATCACTAACTCCCATGATGGAAGATTGTGACTCACTTGTCACTTAGTAAAGCTGTCAGCATGGAAAGTAGTATGAATTCTTTTGGAGGGATTTTTGGTCACTTCTCTTTGCTTTGCACAGATCTACTGGTTTAGACAGAATCAGATTGCTGATCAGAGATTTGAAGACGGCACTACACGTGATACCAAGCAAAAACAAAAACAGGTTCTTTGCCCATTAAACCCACTGCATCCTCAATTTAACTTGCTTTTTCATTTAAGATACATCCTCACTGTTGCCATCTAAAGCCTCGGTTGCCTCTTGGAAGGGAATTTAATAGATTCTCCTTTTCCTGGAAACCCCAACTCTGTCTTGTAAAGATCTAGAAGGGATTTATTTAGTGAAAAAAGATGAGACAGAGTTGCAGTTTCTTTTCAGTATCTGGTATTTTGAGTTAAAGCAAAGCTATTGCCAGGATCAAAGTCAGCACTGTGTGACCACCTAAGCTAGCCAGAATATAGTAGGAAATCTACTATCATCATGACAGGGTCAAACTTTTATTTTTATAAGAAGGGCCACTAGAGAAGTTTCTAAGGATGATAAGGGCATTTATTTTAAGAATAATGACTTTTAAAGTAATAAATTTTAAGTGTATAAGAGAGGGAGAGCAAAAGAGAGAAAGTGAGAGTAAGATATAGAGATATAAAGAGACTTGGAGCAGGATTATGTAAGTTTGAGCCTGAGTAATACTTAGCAGCTCTGACCTTGGTCATGTAATGTGTTTTCTAAGTTGGATTTCTCATCTGCAAAATACAGATGTCAGTTCTGCTTTTTCCATGGAGTTCTTATATCAAAGGAAGGAACTTGGGAGCCATAAGAATGTCTACAAGCAAAGGGCATAGGTTTAGCCCAGAGTATTTCCTCAAGCATCTTGAACGAATGGGCTTCTCTGGTGGCTCAGTTGGTAAAGAATCCACTTGTAATGCAGAAGATGTGTGTTTGACCCCTGAGTCAGGAAGATCCTCTGAAGAAGGGCAGGGCAACCCACTCCAGTATTCTTGCCTAGAGAATCTCATGGACTGAGGAGTCTGGTGGGCTGCTGTCCATAGGGTTACAAAGAGTTGGACATGACTGAAGTGACTGAGCACTCACACACTTGAATGACTATCTGAAAGAATAACTATCAAACTTCTGTGAAGGGCTCAGACACTGCAGTCTCATTTGGTGCAACTCTGAAGGGCCACTGGATCCAGAGCTCCCTGTGGCATTGGCCGAGACTGTGGTTGGGTCTTCATTAGTCTTATCTTCTCCCACTGCACATCCTGCTTCCCTGTCCTCTGTCCATAGGGATTGTTTCCCAAGCATGCATGCTCAGTAGCTTCAGTCATGTCAGACTCCTTGCAACCCATAGATTGTGGCCTACCAGGCTCCTCTGTTGGAGAAGGCAATGGCACCCCACTCCAGTACTCTTTCCTGGAAAATTCCATGGATGGAGAAGCCTGGTAGGCTGCAGTCCATGGGTCACTAAGAGTCAGACCTGACTGAGCGACTTCACTTTCACTTTTCACTTTCATGCACTGGAGAAGGAAATGGCAACCCACTCCAGTGTTCTTGCCTGGAGAATCCCAGGTATGGGGGAGCCTGGTGGGCTGCTGTCTATCGGGTCGCACAGAGTCAGACACGACTGAAGCGACTTAGCAGCAGCAGCAGCAGCAGGCTCCTCTGCCCACAGGATTCTCCAGGCAAGAATACTGGAATCGGTTGCCACTCCTTCCTCCAGGGGATCTTCCTGACCTAAGGATCGAACCTGGGTCTCCTACATTGCAGAAGGGTTCTTTACCAAATGAGCCACTGGCAAAGTCCACTCGTTAATACACATCCTGGAGAAGGCAATGGCACCCCACTCCAGTACTCTTGCCTGGAAAATCCCATGGACAGAGGAGCCTGGTAGGCTGCAGTCCATGGGGTCACTAAGAGTCAGACACGACTGAAGGACTTCACTTTCACTTTTCACTTTCATGCACTGGAGAAGGAAATGGCAACCCACTCCAGTGCTCTTGCCTGGAGAATCCCAGGGACGGGGGAGCCTGGTAGGCTGCCGTCTATGGGATCGCACAGAGTCAGACACAACTGAAACAACTTAGCAGCAGCAGCAGCAGCAGCAGCAGTGCACGTCCCAAACACCAACCTCTCTCTCAGAGTCTGCTTCTGGGGAACCCAATCTGTGACATTTGGGAGCCGTGAATCTGAAGCCAGAGCTGTGTTCACCTTCATCTTAAAAGCCTTTTCGAGTCCTCATTGCCTATAAATTCCATTTTATGGAAGTTAAGGCCCTTCATGATTGAGTACCAATCTTTCTTTCCTACCACATGTTTCCACATTCATTTCTAAAACCTCAGACCAGCAAGGGTATGCAGTTTTCTGTTGAAATGAGCATTTTCATGATGGGAGTCTCTGCTTGAGTGTTAACTTGACATTAACTTACTCTTTCTTTTCCTATTGGAATCCTACCGGTTCACAAATATCCCTTTTCAGGGGCTACTTTGATTGCCCAGTCTCTCTCTCTGACCATATTCTCTTGTTATGAGTTGTATTATTTGTGTCCCTACTCATTGAACCAAGCTCCTTGAAGACAGTAGTCCTGTATTTTCTAGCATTTCATTTGCCTACATCACCTAGCCTGGTGCCTAGTTCATAGTAGATACACAAAGCATTTTTTGAATTAGTCACTGTTTAGTACTGAAACAGTAATTTACTAAAACATAAGCTTGTGATTAAAAAGTGACCATGACCTATGTTGTTGAAGCTATTGTCCCTTTCGAGTTGCATAGATAAGAAAGCTAAAGGTTAAAAGGCTTGCCTGAAGTCATATAATTAATAAATAGTAAATGGAACCATAACTCAGATCTACTGACTTTTTACTGCACATATGTAAAATTAAAAACATAATGAACATTTGCAAAACTGTTTTTGGTAACTTTTAACATAGATTTGCAATCAATTAAATTCACATAAAATCATATTTGAATTACAAATTTGCTCATAATTTGGTTATTTGATCATATCAGATACATTAAAGAGAGGCCAAAACATCCAAATGCAAGGTTTTAACAAAATTGCTGCTACCTGCCTACTTAACATACTCTGAAACTCATGATCATAACTGTAATTCATTTTCTCATTCTCTTGACATCTACTTAGATTTTACAGTTACCTCGGCTTTCTATATTCCCTAATGGTTTCCTAATGTTATTTTGATAACTTCCCAGGGTTTCAGTATCTTGCAAGAACATGGGACTCTAATTGATCGGTCTGGATTGCTACCAGACTAATTTTTTTTTTTGATGTTTGAAGTTTAATATGCATGCATAAACATAAATGAAACCTACCCCTCTAATCAGTCCCCAGAGCAAGAACAATAGCATAACTAGTGAGCAGAGGGAGTTAATGAAGCAGGTCTGTTTTACTCAGTTTTTGTTTAAATCTGTAGTCATCGTGATAACCCTTGGTCAGCTCTGAGAACTAAACTCCTGGAATGTTTACATAGAGGCTGGGCAAAGATATTAGTCTACATGCACAAAGTAGTGAGTCAAGATGATCCAGGTTGGCAGCATGTTAAACATCAAGTTTAAGGTATGTACACAGGGCCTGGTTTGGGGTTCACACCCCAAACTAGAATGCGACCAATTCCATTTAGGAACTTTGGCCCCTAAGACTTAAGCCAACTTTCCTTAAGCATGGTCATCTCACACATATTCTGCTGCTTCCCAACTGGAAAAGGCATCCATGCACTCCCTGTGTACGGAAGATGAGAAAATCTGCTTTGATCTCTCTAGCCTTTATGTGCACCTCTCTACCTCTGCTTACGTATATCTCTTCTCTGTTATTCCTGTCCTGTATCCTCTGCAGTGATAAATTTTAGCTGTGAACTAAAACTTTATGTTGGGATGTATTTGTCCTTCCAATGAATCCCCAAGATAGCAGATCACGATGGGATGGCTGAGACAGCTAACACCTCATCAGCTCCCTTCTTGCTCACTTAAAATCAGCAGGTCTCCCAAGAATAATTGCTGTCTTGACTTCTAACAGAATAGAATAGTTTTGCTTATCTTTGAACAACATGTATTTGAAATCATACAGTCTGTGCTCTTTTGTACCTGGCTTCTTTCACTCACATATTTTCATGGGAGTCATATATTTTAGTTTGTAGTTGTTCATTCAATTTCATTGCTGAATTGAGTATTTTCATTGACTAAATTACAATTTATGTTTTCATGCTTCTTTAGATGAAGTATGAAACATCTGGGTTGTTCCAAGTTTTGGATGATTATCTGTTGTTGCTGCAGATATTCTTATCATGTCTTCTGGTGAATGTGTGTACACACTTCACATATATACCAGGAGTGGAGTTATTGCCTCATAGGGAATGTATATGTTGAGCTTTAGTAACTATTGCCCATTTTTTTTTCAAAATGGATGGAATTTTTCCAAAATGTTCGCACCAATTTATCCATCCAGCTGCAACCTATGAGAGTCCCAACTGCTTCATATCTTTGCCAAGAGCGGACATTGTCTCTTTTAATTTTAAACCAACCTAGTTAGAAGATATGGTACTGCATCGTGGTTTTAACTTGCATTACTCTGATAACTAATGAAACGGAGCACATCATCTCATGTTTATTGGTCATTTGGATATAATCGTGTAAAGTAGTTTTGACCATTTTTTTCCTATGGGCTTGCCCTTTTGTAATTTACTTACAATTCTTTTTATAGTTTGAATGTCTGGATTGGAGTCCTTTATTGGATATGTATTGCTCATATCATCTCTAATTCTATAGTTTGCCTTTCTGTTCCTAATAGTGGCTTTGATCAGCTGATCAGCTAACTACACCAATTTTCTTTCAGTTGTACTTTTTCACTTGACAAATGTTTTTTCATTAACTGCTCTATATCTGGGCACTTTGTAAATACTGGGGGGAAATAATAAGCCCAATGATTTCTGTTTACACTCTTCTTGAAGAAAATAATGTAGCTTGCTTTCACCTGGAGCCAATTCATCTTAATTATTGAAAGAATGTGGGAACAGACTCTTCCCAGCGCATTATTTACTAAGCAGTTTTTGCAAGGGTTGTTTTACAACCTCGTTCTGTTCTGCCATTGGGGGCTGGAAGCACAGGAGGGGAAAGACGCTCTCGCTTTGCTTTGCAATCATGCCATGTCAGTGTTGACTACAATTCTCCTGGCCATAAACGCTTTTGCTGTCACTCACGTAATATGGAAATATTATGTCTTAGTTCCAATGCCCCAGGAGCAAACCTTGAGATAAAGATTCACGGGCAGTAATTGATTGAGGCTGCGAACTCAGAAAGCACTGAGTAGAAGAGTAGAAGAGTGAGGAGAGGAAAAGCAGGCAGCCGATAAAGAGTACGTTTCAATCTAGCTACTACTTGGATAACTGGATCTTAACCTTGGTGAAGAACTCTGGGAACCAGTGTGAAACAAATGGCTCTGAGTTAATCCACCTGATTAGGGCAAAGCACCTGCGCTATTTATAAACGGTCTCCTTTCCGTCTCTGTCTCAGGGCTGTTCCTAAGTTGGATGATGCGTGTTAATTCCCAACACATCTAGGCTGTCTTATCCTCAGGAAGAGCAGGTTCTGCTGCCAAATCAGTGCTCAGCAAAAAAAAGAAAAATCACAGTTAGAAGTCACATGCTGAGTTACATAAGTTCAGTTTTATTATATAGAATACTAAAGAACTTGCAAAAGAAAATATATCTTACAGGATTAAAATAACTATGCACAAAACTTCATTTTCTTTTGGTCTTTCTTCATGTAAAAAGATCTTGACTGCCTAATAATTTTTTCTTAAAAATTTCATTGCAGTTTTACATAGGATACTTGTATCTTAGAAATGGCATCTGCTAGAATCTTTATTATTAGTAGGATGTGCTGTGCTGTGCTCAGTCCCTCAGTTGTGTCTGACTGTTTGAGGCCCCACGGGCTATAGTCCTCCAGGATCCTCTGCCTGTGGAATTTTCCAGGTCAGAATACTGGAGTGGGGTGCCATTCCCTTCTCCAAAGGATCGTCCCTTCTCCAGGGGATCTTCCCATCCCAGGGATCAAACCTGTGTCTCTTGTCTCCTGCATTGGCAGGCAGATTCTTCACCACTAGTACCACCTGGGAAGCCCTATTAGTATGGTACTAACCAATTAAAAATATATATATATATATAATAATATATATGTATAATAAACTATGTGTGATAGAAAGTCCCCAGATAATAAGGCTTTAGAATAAAAATTTATTTGCTCTCACATTCAAAACGTTTGATCCAAGAAGTCAGTCAACTCAGGTTTAAAATGTTGTTCTGTTGAATGTGGCTTCTATTCACAAAGTTTTCTTATTGTCTACAATGGCTGCGGGGGCTCCAGGCATTCCAGTCTCTCTCTGCTGCCTAAAGGAAGGAGGAAGATTGAAGAAGGGGTGCAGTGTACGTCTCAGAAGTTGCATACCTTCCTTCTGTTTATATCCCACTGCCAAGAACATGGCTATGTGACCACATCTAGTTGCAAGGACAGCTGGAAAAAGGATCTTTATTACAAGTGGCCACATGCCCACCTAAAATGGTAGCTTTACTACTGATGAAATGGATAAAGAGATAGTTGAGAAAGCCATCACTTTCTGCCTCACAAATTCAAAAATATGAAATGTGATGTTTTTAACTTTAAATTGTAAGTAACTTCCAGAAGATATGGGCTTCCCCTTTGGCTCAGTGGTAAAGAATCTGCCTGCAATGATAGACCTGGGTTCTATCCCTGGGTTGGGAAGATGCCCTGGAGAAGGGAAAGGCTACCCACTCGGGATATTCTGGCCTAGAGAATTCCATGGACTGTATAGTCCATGGGGTTGCAAAGAGTCAGACAGGACTGAGCAACTTTCACTTCCTTCCATAAGATAGCTTTAGCTTTAACTGGTGAGTGTTTGGACCTAAGAGAAAAACCAGTGATTTCCTTAGAAACCTCCAAAACTCATACTAGTTGGGAAACTTTCAACTTAAACATATATGTTAAATCAAAATACAGTAGGCAAACAGTATAGACCTAACCTAAGGAATGTGTATGTATGTGTATGTGTGAATCTATGATTGTGTATAAATTAGGACCCTACAGGGGATCTTTTCTGATACCAGCATTGTTATAGAAATGATCATGCAAATGTAACCAGTGTGAAAAAGAGGTGATATTAGTACTGAGAAGCAATAGGGGAAAATCCTCAAATATGGATTTTTTTTATAGGTCTCATTTCTCATCAGAGTGGTAGCCCAATTCAAGCCACTTATTTGATTCCTAAATCTAAGGTACTCTTCAGGCTGTAATAACAGTACAGGAATTTTAAAGTTCCACAATTCTGGAAGAATAAATAGTCCCTCAGAAAACTGAGTGAAAGATATTGAAAAAGAATAAGAAAAGCATTTTCAAGTTAGACTTTACTCTTATATCACCATAAGAAATAAACACAAGAAAAATAGTCCATGGATATTGTTATTGCTCATAAGTTCAAAAACAGATTTTGTAGTTAAAAATAAGACAATGAGCTCCTTGACAAAAATGATGTTTAGAAAACAAAAAATTGTGATTCTCCTTGGGGTATCGTGATGGATAATCAGAGACAAGCTTTTTAATATTGATTGGCTTCATCTTTCTAGAGACCAGAAATGGAATCCATCTGGACATTTGCTAAAGGATAGCAGATGGAGTTATACCACGTGACAATGAGCTCTTCTCTCTCTCCCAGGCCACCAATGGCATTCTTTGTAAGAATAAGAGTACTGGAAACCTGGAGGCTCTTTTTTCTTTTCTTATGGTTTATCTCCAAATTTTATGACTGCATTCTCCAAACTTGGAAAGAAACTTTCTTAAATACTTTCAGTACATTTTTTCTTTCTTTCTTTCTTTCTTTTTTTTTTTTTTTAATTTGGAGACTAAGGAAAGACCAGCTAGCAAAACTTTGTATCTGGAAAGGTTCTGGAGCAATTCAGTAAAGGTTCACTTGTAGGCACCTTGAAAACTGGCAGCGACAATAATTTTCCTTAAGTTCTTGTTGTTTAGCCGCTCAGTCATATCTGACTCTTTGGACTACCCCATGGACTGTACCACTCCAGGCTTCCCTGTCCTTCACCATCTCCTGGAGCTTGATCAAACTCATGTCCATCGAGTCGGTGATGCCATCCAACCTCTGTTGTCCCCTTCTCCTCCCATCTTCAAACTTTCCCAGCATCAGGGTCTTTCCAAATGAGTCAGTTCTTTGCATCAGGTGGCCAGAGTATTGGAGCTTCAGCTTCAGCATCAGTCCTTCAAATGAATATTCAGGACTGATTTTCTTTAGGATGGACTGGTTGGATCTCCTTGCAATCCAAGGGACTTTCAAGAGTCTTCTCCAATTCCACAGTTGAAAATTGTCAATTCTTCATTGCTCAACTTTCTTCACATAATTTACTTCCTTAAGTGAATTATGCCAAATAAAGCAAATGAACTTTCTCAGTTATGTAATACATCAGTTATCATATATGTATATATTTGGCTATACTGGGTCTTCATTGCAGTGCACAGGCTTAGTTGCCCTGTAGCATATGGATCTTAGTCCCCCAGGGATTGAACCCAAGTCCCCTGCATTAAGGGGCAGATTCTTAAACACTGGAGCACTAGAGAAGTCTCAGTTATCATATGTTAAGTGTAAAGATACTTGGTTTAACCTATCCACAAATATCTTCTTCCCCAAATCCTCATTGTCATAGACCCCAGATCTATATGTACAGCAACCTTCATAACTTAGTTAATATTTTTCCTTTACTTTATCATCTATTTCCATATTTCTTATCTTTAATATTTGTTGCATTGATCATATTTCCTTGACTTATGTCTTTACTTTATCTACTGAACAATAGGTCACCTACTATCATTTTTCCTAGGTCTGTGACCCAGTTCCCTCTAATACTTAGGAAAGAACTTTGTCATCCACTATCTTTCTCAGTCCCCCAAGAAACTTATTTCAAGTTCAGGGCCCCACTCAGTTAACCAAACACTCGGCTTTTCTTTTGAAACTTCCTTTCCATGCTGACTGAAAGGACCACATAGAATCTTAGTCATTCATTCAGTAAAAATATAAAGGTTCATGCAAACTTTGGGGCTTTGTCCCTAAATTTCAGATAGAAAATGTTATGGTATAATGCTATTAAAAATAAAGCCACTGGGTTTCCCTAGTGGGTCAGTGGTAAAGAATCTGCATGCCACTGCAGGAGACACAGGTTCAACTCCTAATCCAGGAGAGTCCCACATGCCACAGAGCAGCTAAGCCCGTGTGCTATAACTATTGAGCAAGTGTCTAGGGCCCATGCGCCACGATTATGGAACCTGCGTGGGTCAACTTCTGAAGCCTGCACTCCCTAGAGCCTGTGTTTTGCAACAAAAGAAGCCACCACAATGAGAAGCCTGCTCACACCAACTAGAGAGTAGTCCTGCTCACCACAACTAGAGGAAAGTTCTAAAATCAACAAAGACCCAATACAGCCAATAAATAAACAAAATTATTTAAAAACAGAAGGAGAAGGTGACCACGACTAAGTCTCATTAGATGCCACTGGTAAATGGGCATCTTATACTTTATTTCCCATCCTGCAACCTCAATATTAAACACTGTCTTGAAATTCATTGAGGGATAGCCTTTACATAGTGGTGTTGATGATAATGTTCTTCTCACAGAAAAAAATCTGGCATTGATATTCATCAGCATGCTGGGATTTCAGCAGGATGGAAGCAATTATACACATGTGTATGAGTGACTTAGGCCTTAATTGCTTAGCTGGCAGGCCTTGTACATTCTGAGTCCCTATCATATATAAGCAGTGAATATTTTAATTTTCCAAAATCTAGCATCTCATTCTGAATTCTTAAGCCTGTTCTGGAGTGAAATTCAACCTAAATCATTCAAGGAGATTTCATACAAATTTCACTGAAATCCATAGCCTTAAAGGTACATGGGTTTCCCTTTCAGGAACAGGATAGAGCTCACTAAATTGGATGAAGTAATTTGCTGTTGCTTAAGGCCACTGGCACTCAGAACTCAATTCTACATACAGAACTTCAGCTATACTCTTTCACCAATAGAAATCCATCTTTTCTCTACTGGTTTAAAGTGTCACCATTTTTATAAACAAAATTTCCATATAGATTTAGACTTATTTTTGTACTCTTCTGCTCTATTGATGTCTATTTCATGAGTCAATAAAAAATGTTTTAACATCAATTTCTTTGAGGCTAGGAACAACAACAAAAAAGGCCTCTATGAGTATTTCTCAAGGTAGACTCCTCCATCCTTGTAGAAGCTGTCACTCTGCTTTTCCCCTCTAGCATGCTCCTGTTTTTCCTTCTGTCATCTCTCTAACCACTTTTTTTTTTTTTTTTTTCCTTTGTAACCACAGGCTCTTTAGCTGCTCATATGGGATCTCATTGCTTGACCAGGGATTGAACCCAGGCTCCCTGCATTGGAAGCATAGAGGTGTAGCCACCAGACCACCAGGGAAGTCCCAATTCACTCCTTTTACATTGGTGTTTGTCTGAGTTCCATTTTCACTGCATGTATATAAACATGGGTATCAGCTGACATCTAAACTGGTTTGCCTTCCTTTCACACTTCCTTGTTGAGCCTCACATTTTTTGTTCTAAATGACTACTTGACATCTCTGAGTTCTGGGGGGTTCTCAGGCCCTTCAGTACCAATACATTAACAAAGTTGAGGCATACCTCTTCTACTCCAGCTCATTCTTTCTTAGTTACTATCTCTGTCAATAGCACTATCATCCATGAAGTTATTCCAGTCAATTGTCTGGAAACCATCTCCACTACTGGTTGGTTACCTTTAACACATTCATTTGGACACAACACCCTCCTGATTCCACTTTTAAAATGTCTATTGAATCTTTTCGCTTCTTTCCTGCCCTATTCTCACTGCCATATTTGAGCCTTTGATTATTTTCAGAGGCTGCAACCACTTACCTAAAGTCTTGCTCTACGGCAATGCATTACTGGGATAATGATGTGTTAAAGATGCAAACCTAATTAGGCCATCCTTAGACTACCTCAGTGTATCTCCATGATTTTCATGATGAAATTCAAGTGTCCAGGCATGGCATCTGAGATTCTTTACCAACCAGCCCTTCCCTCTCTCTACAGACACATTAACCCTGCCCAAGCTTATCAAACACTCCTTTCCTGAATGTCTTTTTGAGTCAGTGAGCCTTATAAATCCTACTTCTTCTTGGGACAGTATATCTCTTCCCCAGTTCCTGCCTTATCTCACCTGACCTACTTGAATTGCTCTTAAGATTCATTTTAAGGCTTATTTCAGGGACTTCTTGGGTGGTCCAGTTGTTAAGACTCCACACTTCCACTGGAAGGGGTGTGGGTTCGTTCCCTGGTCTAAGAAGATCCAGCATGCCCCGTGCATGGCCAAAGAGAAAGGGATATTTCATTTTGCAAGCATTTCCTCATGACCTCTCTGACAATTTAGCTATTCTAGGGCCCATTCAGTTCAGTTCAGTTCAGTTCAGTCGCCCAGTCGTGTCCAACTCTTTGTAACCCCCATATAAATTCTAGAATAAATTTGACTATGTCTATAAAATCATACTGGAATATTTATAAGAATTTTAACTTTGGGCAAAATTGACATCTTTACTATTCTACATCTTCTAATCCACGAACACAGAGTGTATCTCCATTTATTCAGGTTTTCTTTGATTTGTTTAATTTGTATGTTGTAATTTTCAGGGTACAGCTCCTTTATGTGCTTTGTTAAGCATATACCTAAGTATTTCCTTTTCTTTGGAGCAGCTGTAAATGGTGTTGTGTTTAACATTTCATTTTCTGCATGTAAACAGAAATGGAATTGACTTTTGTATGTAGATTTTGTACCCTGCAAGCTTGCTCAATCTATTAGTTCTAGGAGTTACTTTTGTAGTCTTTAGCATTTTCTATGTAGACAATTTGGAGAAGGCAATGGCACCCCGCTCCAGTACTTTTGCCTGGAAAATCCCATGGATGGAGGTGCCTGGAAGGCTGCAGTCCATGGGGTCGCTGAGGGTCGGATACGACTGAGCATCTTCACTTTCACTTTTCACTTGCATGCATTGGAGAAGGAAGTGGCAAACCCACTCCAGTGTTCTTGTCTGGAGAATCCCAGGGACAGGGGAGCCTGATGGGCTGCCATCCGTGGGGTCACACACAGTAGGACATGACTGAAGTGACTTAGCAGCAGCATGTAGACAATTATATCATCTTCTAATAGAGACAGTTTTATTTCTTTGCAATCCATTGTTTTTCGTTTTGCTTGCCTCATTGTGTGACTGGAATTTCTGGTAGTATGTTGAGTAAAATTGGTGTAAAGAGACTGCTAGCCTTGTTTCACATTTTGGAGGGAACGCATTCAGTATTTCTCCATTAAGTTTGATGTTAGCTGGAGGGGTTTTTGGTGATCTTTTTAAAATGAAGTTGAGGTAATCCCATCCACCTCATGCCTAACTTGCTGAGAGTTTTTAATCATGAATGTGTGCTAGATTTGTCATAATTTTTCCTGCATCAATTGATACAATCATATTATTGTTGTAGGAAGGAGGGCCTCCTCCAGGGCCCCAAGAGTGGGCTCTTGTCTAACACTCGGAAAAGAATTGTCCGAGGAGACATGTGCTGACAAAGCAAGAGACTTTATTGGAAGAAGACACCCAGGTGGAGAGCAGCAGGGTAAGGGAAACCAGGAGAACTGCTTTGCCACATGGCTAAGTCCCAGGTTTCATGGTGATGGGATTAGTTTCCAGGTTGTCTTTGGCCAATCATTCTGACTCAGAGTCCTTCCTTGTGGTGAATGCATTGCTCAGCTAAGATGGATGCTATCAAGAGGGATTCTGGGAAGTGGACGGACACTCGGTGTCTCTTTTTGACCTTTCCTGAATTCTTCTGGTTGGTGGTGGCTTATTAGTTCCATATTCCTTCCCAGGACCTCCTGTTGTAAAACAACTCATGTAAATGGTTACTAGAGAGCCCGGCCAGGGTGGGCAGTTTCAGTCAGTGTGCTTCCCCTAACATTATTTTTATTTTTAAGGTTATTAGTGTAGTGGATAAATTATTTTTAAATGTTAAACCAGCCCTACATTCCTGGGGTAAATTTCACTTGATCATCATGTATAATTATTTTTATACATTGTAAGATTTGGTTTGGTAAATTTTTTTTGAGGACTTCTCATCTGAGCTCATAAGACATATTTGCCTGTAATTTTTCTTTTTGTTTGTTTTTTTCTCCCTACTCTGTTTCTTTAGTTTTAGTATCAGGTTAATACTGGCCTTCCCAGGAGAAGGGAATGGCTACCCACTCCAGTCTTCTTGCCTGGATAATTCCACGGACAGAGGGCCCTGTTGGGCTATATAGTACACGGAATCACAAAGAATTAGACACCACTGAGCAACTAAAACTTTCACTTTTTTTTCCAATACTGGCCTTATAAAATAAGCTGGGATGTGCTCTCTCTTATTGTGTTTTCTAGAGGAGATTGTGTAAAGAGGTGTTAATTCATCATATGTTTAGTAGCTTTCTCCAATGAAACCATCTGGGCCTAGAGATTCCTTTTTAGAGATATTTTGAAGTATGAATTCAATTTTTATTAATGATTATATTAATAAAATATTATTTTTTAAGAACTATTTTGAGTATATATTTGCCTTGGTTGAGATTTTTTGGTGTGGTTTTGAAGAGTTGTCTATTTCTTGTAAGTTGTTGAATTTATGAGCATGAAGTTGTTCAAAACTTTTGCTTATTTTTCTTTTTATGGCTGCAGAATCTGTAGCCATATACCTTAATTCATTCCTGATACTGGTGATTTGTGTTTCTCTTTATTTTTGTCTAAATAAAGTATTTTAATCTAGATTGATTTTTAAAATTAATTTATTTTTTATTGAATAATAATTGTTTTACAGAATTTTGCTGTTTTCCATCAAATCTCAACATGAATTTTAATTATCTGTCTCATTCCATTTTTACATTCAACAGTGTTTTAAAGTCACAAAAATAAATATACTTTGAGCTTTTTTGAGAATAATGATATTTTTAAAATATATGCATTCATTATTAAAAATTACAAAGTTCTGAAAATACATAAATAAGAAAGTACATAAACAATGAAAATCTTTCCATCAGAAATATCCCTTGGTATATAATATTCCACAAATCTTCTCATAGAAAGTGATAAAAATATATAAGACAAGCTGATACTTTCTTATATATGGATGGTACCACATACGTTACTTTAAAATTAAATTATATTTAATCTTATTAAAATTGAATTTAAAAAAAAAGGAAAAGAAACTGAAGTGTTCCTATAGTACTGTCTGAACTTCAGAAGCTGTTTTTTTTTTTTTTTTTGCAAGAGATAAGCTTGTAAACTGTTTCCCTAAAGATAAGAAAAACAGACTGTGAAAAGTCATGATAAAATTAGAAGGTTTCTTTGGTATGTGATATACATATACATCTCCTATACCAGGTATACATGAAGCATATATATCTGCTTCAACATTAAAAGTACCCATTGACTTCTTGCTGAGGAAAATAAGCACACATAATTTTCAGTCTTAGATTTATTTTAAAATAGATATGATTATCATCTTTTTTGGTGGGGGAGGGTTAGTTCTAGAAGGTCTTGTAGGTCTTCATAGAACTGTTCAACTTCAGCTTCTTCAGCATTACTGGTCAGGGCATAGATTGGATTACCATCATATTGAATGGTTTGCCTTGGAAACAAACAGAGATCATTCTGTTATTTTTGAGATTGCACCCAAGTACTGTATTTCAGACTCTTGTTGACTCTGATGGCTACTCCATTTCTTCTAAGGGATACTTGCCCACAGTAGTAGATATAATGGTCATCTGAGTTAAATTTACCCATTTCAGGCCATTTTAGTTTGCTGATTCCTAAAATGTCAATGTTCACTCTTGCCATATCCTATTTTACCACTTCCAATTTACCTTGATTCATGGACTTAACATTCCAGGTTCCTATACAATACTGCTCTTTACAGCATCAGACTTTACTTCCATCACCAGTCACATCCACAACTGGCATTGTTTCTGTTTTAGCTCTGTCTCGTCATTCTTTCTGGAGTTATTTCTCCACTGTTCCCTAGTACCATATTGGGCACCTACAGACCTGGGGAGTTCATCTTTCAGTGTTCTATATTTTTGCCTTTTCATACTGTTCATGGGGTTTTCAAGGCAAGAAAAATGAAGGTTTGCCATTCCCTTCTCCAGTGGACCACGTTTTGTCAGAACTCTCCACCATGACAGATTCATCTTCAGTTCAGTTCAGTTCAGTTCAGTCACTCAGTCATGTCCAACTCTTTGCAACCCCATGAATTGCAGCACGCCAGGCTTCCCTGTCCAACACCAACTCCCGGAGATCACCCAAACTCATGTCCATCGAGTCAGTGATGCCATCCAGCCATCTCATCCTCTGTCATCCCCTTCTCCTCCTGCCCCCAATTCCTCCCAGCATCAGAGTCTTTTCCAATGAGTCAACTCTTCGCATGAGGTGGCCAAAGTACTGGAGTTTCAGCGTTAGCATCATTCTTTCCAAAGAACACCCAGGACTGATCTCCTTTAGGATGGACTGGTTGGATCTCTTTGCAGTCCAAGGGACTCTTAAGAGTCTTCTCCAACACCACAGTTCAAAAGCATCAATTCTTCAGAGCTCAACTTTCTTCACAGTCCAACTCTCACATCCATACATGGCCACTGGAAAAACCATAGCCTTGACCAGATGGACCTTTGTTGGCAAAGTAATATCTCTGCTTTTGAATATGCTATCTAGGTTGGTCATAACTTTCCTTCCAAAAGAGTAAGCGTCTTTTAATTTCATGGCTGCAATCACCATCTGCAGTGATTTTGGAGTCCAGAAAAATAAAGTCTGACACTGTTTCCACTGTTTCCCTATCTATTTCCGGTGAAGTGATGGGACCAGATGCCATGATCTTAGTTTTCTGAATGTTGAGCTTCAAGCCAACTTTTTCACTCTCCTCTTTCACTTTCATCAAAAGGCTTTTGAGTTCCTCTTCACTTTCTGCCATAAGGGTAGTGTCATCTGCATATCTGAGGTTATTGATATTTCTCTCGGCAATCTTGATTCCAGCTTGTGCTTCTTCCAGTCCATCGTTTCTCATGATGTACTCTGCATATAAGTTAAATAAGCAGGGTGACAATACTTGATGTACTTCTTTTCCTATTTGGAACCAGTCTGTTGTTCCATGTACAGTTCTATCTGTTGCTTCCTGACCTGAATACAGGTTTCTCAAGAGGCAGGTCAGGTGGTCTGGTATTCCCATCTCTTTCAGAATTTTCCACAGTTGATTGTGATCCACACAGTCAAAGGCTTTGGCATAGTCAATAAAGCAGGAATGCATCTTTTTTTCTGGAACTCTATTGACTTTGGCCACCTGATGTGAAGAACTGACTTTTAGGGAAAGACCCTGATGCTGAGAAAGTTTGAAGGTGGGAGGAGAGGGAATGACAGAGAATGAGATGGTTGGATGGCATCACCAACTAGACAGACATGAGTTTGAGCAAGCTTCGGGAGTTGGTGATGGACAGGGAAACGTGGTGTGCCTCAGTTCTTGGGGTCACAAAGAGTCAGACATGACTGAGCAACTGAATTTTACTGATGATTATCATTCTTCCATTTGATCATGTCTTCACCATTTTTGAGAATTGCTTTTTAAATTTACCTCTGTTAGATAAGGGCTTCCCTGGTGGCTCAGTTGGTAAAGAACCAGCTTGCAATGTAAGACACTTGGGTTTGATCCCTGGTTTGGAAAGTTCCCCTGGAGAATGGAAAAGCTACCCACTCAAGTATTCTGCCCTGGAGGATG
This sequence comes from Bos indicus, assembly GCF_029378745.1. Taxonomy (NCBI): domain Eukaryota; kingdom Metazoa; phylum Chordata; class Mammalia; order Artiodactyla; family Bovidae; genus Bos; species Bos indicus. The sequence goes on along the minus strand of NC_091772.1, from coordinate 2,880,204 downwards.
CCATGAACTGTATAGTTCATGGGGTCGCAAATAGTCAGACACTACTGAGTGACTTTCCCTTTCTTTTTTGTTGGGTAAATTTCATGATAAACTAGTTTTTTATTTCTTTGTTTAAGGTTTATATCTGCTTTATATCCTAATGTGTTGTATGTTTGGTAACAATTGACTGTTGCCTTGAAAACCTGAAGAACAGCCTGACTAGGCAAAACTTACCTTCCTGGGTCACTGTTTCTTCCAAGAGCACATTCCCTCAGGCATTAAATGATGCTGTGAAGCAATCTAAGGCAGCTTGATTTTCCTTTTCTTGTATGTAAATTACCTTTTCTGCCTGGATGCAGCAAAGATGATTTGCTTGTGAAATTCTATAACTTCACTAGAGTATATTTCGACTGTGTTCTTCCATTCAGCAGACTTAAGACTTTTTATTTCAGGAAATTATCTTGTGTTACAGAAATCAAAACAAAAATTAGTCAAACAAAAATTTGACTAATTTTTCGATTCCATTTTATTCTGTGTTTGTTATTGTTTGTTTTGTTTTCAGCAAAATTTGTACAAACTGGTGCCCTGGTATATGAAAATAAACAAAAAACTCTAATGTGTAATGTCTGTCAATTTATGTGGTGTGAATACTCCTACAGTGGTTATTACTTTTAATTTTTTTGTTTTGTATTGGAATATATTCAATTAAACAATGTTGTGACAGTTTTAGGTGAACAGTGAAGGGATTCAGTCATACATATACATGCATCCATTCTCCCCCTGAATCCCCTCCCTTCTGAGTTGCCCCATAACATTCAGCAGAGTTCCAGTAGGTCATTGTTGGTTACCCATTTTAAACATAGCAGTAAGTACATGTCCATCCCCAACTCCCTAACTATCCCTTTTCCTCACCCTTCTCCCAGGCAACCATAGTTTGTTCTCTAAGTCTTACAATCATTAATTTTAAGCTACCAATGTGATGTCATGGAAAATGAAGTTAGGAATAGGTATGTCTAATCAGCTCTTGCATGCTAGTGCAAGCCTACATGTGTGCACGTGTTGGATCTCTTTTGTTTGACTTCTATATAATTTTCCTACATATATAATTGACTTTATATTCTTTTTTGTAGTTAAGAACTGTCCATCTATCACTGAATTTCAGCTGTGTTTAGTCTTATTTCTCTCTTTCTCTTTTTTTAATCTTTTGGATAGTTTAATAATTTCCTTTTTATTTCCCTCTGAACTCTGCCAGTTTCTCTTTCATTTTGGTCATGTTGTCTCTTCTTCAAACCATTGTATTTAAAAAAAATTTTTTTTTTTGTTAGATCATATTATCTTTCTTTACTTTAGAACTTTGGGGAAATATTTGTCTGAACTTTGTCTGTTTCCTTGGCAGTAGTTCTTCTTCAGATACATATTATTCTTTTTATGTGTGTTTCTTGAAACTTTCATTCCTGTCCCCTATTCTTTCTGGCATGCCCCTGCCCCCCCACCTCATTATCTAAGCACATGTCTGGTTCCTTTCTGGAGTCTATGCTGATTTCTTTATAATTGTGATTCATCTTTGGAGGATTCTAGCTATCTGTTGCTGAATACATAAGGGAAGAGAGTAAGCTGGGGCAGTCAACCTTGATTCCAGAATGCAGTCTTAATCTTCTCAACCAATTGATTACTTTCTCTAACCCTCAGACACATCTTTTCATGGTTTTTGGTGTTAAACAAGTTGGTTGAGGTTCATTTTTCATGAAACATTCACTGGTATTTAGCTTTATTATACTGAAAAACAGACACTTCTAGTTATTATTATTATTTTAATTTTTACTTTTTGGCCATGTGGCACATGGGATCTTAGTTTCCCAGCCAGGAATCAAATGCACACCCCCTGCAGCAGAAGCAAGGAGTCTTAACCACTGGAGCACCAGTTAAGTCCTCTTAGTTATTACTTAACAGTTATTTTCCCCTCCAAAATTACAAATACAGATTTTGATAGTAGATGAAATAATGTCTCAAGTGTCAGAGAATGAGTTCGTGCCAGCTCAAGAGATCATAATTAATCATTTCACATGCAAAAAGTGTATAGAGCCAGATACTTAAATAGACAATGTACTTCTGTTGGTTCACAAACTTGGGAGCTTCTGGGTAAAATCTAAAATGACTCCCCACACCCATAGGCAAGGAGAAACTGAAGAAAGGGGCAGACCAGTCCAGATTGTTAATATTGGTAGATGGCAGATTTTAAAACCAAGGGAATTTACATAAGAGGCTTGTCTCAGACACCACAAGATGAGCAGCACAGGGGCTCATTAGTTGTGGCATCACAGCTTGACTTCTACCTCTACCCAACGCGGCCCACTGTATCTCCCTCTCACAGATTTTGATACTTAATTAATATCTTGCCTGCTAGACTCTAAAGAGATGACATTGTATGTATAAAAAGTAAACCCCTATGCAATGCAGTATTTATAGAAACAGTATTATTATTCATTTATAATAGTTTACCTTGCATAACTCCTAAAAAAACTGAGGCAACTAACAATAATTATAGTATTTAACCAGTAGACGTAGCCACACAAAAACAAGCTTTATATAGGACAGGAAATGATTAAAGTTCAGTACTTCAAAACGAAATTTTAATTGATGTCAATCAATCACAAACAAACAACACCTGTATAAAAATAATTTCTGACTTTTGCATCTGCACAAGAACACAGAAAAGAAAGTAAAAAATAGGAAATATTTATGCAAATAATGACAGGAGTGGTGGTGGTAGGTGGACAGTTAAGGTTACCTGTGTGATTTAGAAAATCAAGGAATTGATTTAGAGATGCCTATCCCAGCGAAAGGGGTAAAGAACCTGCCTGCCAATACAAGAGACAGAAGAGTCGCAGGTTCGATCCCTGGGTTGGGAAGATCCCCTGGAGGAGTGTATGGCAACCCATTACAGTTTTCTTGCCTGGAGAATCCCATGGACAGAGTAGACTGGTGGGCCATGGGGTCGTGAAGAGTTGGACATGTCTGAAACAACTTACCACACATGCATATTGTTTTAAATAGAAAAGCAAGGTATAATATACCAGGACATATTTCTCCTTTATACACTGTTGTTCAGTCACTAAGTCAAGTCCAACTCTTTGCAACCCCATGGACTGCAGCATGCCAGGCCTCCCTGTCCATAACCAACTACCGGAGTTTACTCAAACTCATGTCCATTGAGTCGGTGATGCCATCCAACCATCTCATTCTCTGTCATCCCCTTCTCCTCCTGCCCTCAATCTTCCCAGAATCAGGGTCTTTTCCAATGAGTTGGCTCTTTGTATCAGGTGGCCAAAGTACTAGAGCTTCAGCATCAGTCCTTCCAATGAACATTCAGGGTTGACTTCCTTTAAGATTGACTGGTTTGCTCTCCTAGCTATCCAAGTGACTATCAAAAGTCTTCTCCAGCACCACAGGTGGAAAGCGTCAACTGTTCGGGACTCAGCCTTCTTTATGGTGCAACTCTCACATCCATACATGACCACTGGAAATACCATAGCTTTGACTATACATACTCTGTCAGCAAAATGATGTCTCTGCTTTTTAATATGCTGTTTAGGTTTGTCATAACTTTTCTTCCAAGGAGCAAGCGTCTTAATTTCATGACTGCAGTCACCATCTGCAGTGGTTTTGAAATCCAAGAGAATAAAGTCTGTCACTGTTTGCATTTTTTTCTCCATTTATTTGCCATATACACATATTTTTTTATTTAATTAATGTATTTTAGGTCGTGCTGGATTTTCTCTGCTCCAAGCGGGCTTTCTCTAGTTTCAGTACACAGGGGCTACCTTCATTGTGGTGTGCAAGCTTCTCAGTGTGGTGACTCCATTTGCTGTGAGCACAGGCCTAAGTGCACGGGTTTCAGTAGTTGCAGGACAGGGGCTCAATAGTTGTGGCTCCTGGGCTCTAGAGAGCTTGGGGTTAGTAGTTGCGGCATGTGGGCTTTAATTGCCCATGGCATGGGGAATCTTCCCAGGCCAGGAAGTGAACCCATGTCCCTTTCATTGGCAGGCAGATTCTAAACCACTGTACCACCAGCGAGCTTGCTATATATAGGAATATTGAGGGAGAAAAGGAATCATCCATTTACCATCAGTCAGTCAGTCAGTTCAGTCACTCAGGCATGTCCGACTCTGTGACTCCAGGAATTACATCATGCCAGGCTTCCCTGTCCATCACCAACTCCTGGAGTTTACCCAAACTCATGTCCATCGAGTTGGTGACACCATCCAGCCATCTCATCTTCTGTTGTCCCCTTCTCCTCCTGCCCTGAACCTTACCCAGCATCAGAGTCCTTTCCAATGAGTCAACTCTTCATATGAGGTGGCCAAAGTATTGGAGTTTCAGCTTCAGCATCAGTCCTTCCAATGAACACCCAGGACTGATCTCCTTTAGGATGGACTGGTTGGATCCCCTTGCAGTCCAAGGGACTCTCAAGAGTCTTCTCCAACACCACAGTTCAAAAGCATCAATTCTTCGGCGTTCAGCTTTCTTCACAGTCCAACTCTTACATCCATACATGACCACAGGAAAAACCATTGTCTTGACTAGATGGACCTTAGTTGGCAAAGTAATGTCTCTGCTTTTTAACATGTTATCTAGGTTTGTCATAGCTTTTCTTTCAAGGAGCAAGCGTCTTTTAACTTCATGGCTGCAGTCACCATCTGCAGTGATTTTGGAGCCCCCCCAAAATAATATCTGACACTGTTTCCACTGTTTCCCCATCTATTTGCCATGAAGTGATGGGACCAGATGCCATGATCTTAATTTTCTGAATGTTGAGCTTTAAGCCAATGTTTTCACTCTCCTCCTTCACTTACATCAAGAGGCTTTTTAGTTCCTCTTCACTTTCTGCCATAAGGGTAGTGTCATCTGCATATCTGAGGTTATTGATATTTCTCCCGGCAATCTTGATTCCAGCTTGTACTTCTTATAGCCTAGCATTTCTCATGATGTCCTCTGCATATAAGTTAAATAAGCAGGGTGACAATATACAGACATGATGTACTCCTTTTCCTATTTGGAACAAGTCTGTTGTTCCATGTCCAGCTCTAACTGCTGCTTCCTGACCTGCATATAGGTTTCTCAAGAGGCAGGTCAGGTGGTCTGATATTCCCATCTCTTTCAGAATTTTCCACAGTTGATTGTGATCCACATAGTCAAAGGCTTTGGCATAGTCAATAAAGCAGAAATACATCTTTTTTCTGGAACTCTATTGCTTTTTCGATGATCCAGAGGATGTTGGCAATTTGATCTCTGGTTCCTCTGCCTTTTCTAAAACCAGCTTGAACATCTGGAAATTCACAGTTCACGAATTGCTGAAGACTGGTTTGGAGAATTTTGAGCATTACTTTACTAGCATGTGAGATGAGTGCAATTATGCAGTAGTTTGAGCATTCTTTGGCATTGCCTTTCTTTGGGATTGGAATGAAAACTGACCTTTTCCAGTCCTGTGGCCACTGCAGAGTTTTCCAAATTTGCTGGCATATTGAGTGCATCAGCACTTTCACAGCATCATCTTCCAGCATTTGAAATAGCTCAACAGGAATTCCATCACCTCCACTAGCTTTGTTCATAGTGATGCTTTCTAAGGCCCACTTGACTTCACATTCCAGGATGTCTGGCTCTAGATGAGTGATCACACCATCATGATTATCTGGGTCATGAAGATCTTTTTGTACAGTTCTTGTGTGTATTCTTGCCACCTCTTCTTAATATCTTCTGCTTCTGTTAGGTCCATATCATTTCTGTCCTTTATTGTGCCCATCTTTGCATGAAATGTTCCCTGGTATCTCTAATTTTCTTGAAGAGATCTCTAGTCTCTCCTGTTCTGTTGTTTTCCTCTATTTCTTTGCATTGATCGCTGAAGAAGGCTTTCTTATCTCTCCTTGCTATTCTTTGGAACTCTGCATTCAGATGCTTATATCTTTCCTTTTCTCCTTTGCTTTTCACTTCTCTTATTTTCACAGCAATTTGTAAGGCCTCCCCAGACAGCCATTTTGCTTTTTTGCATTTCTTTTCCATGGGGATGGTCTTGATCCCTGTCTCCTGTACAATGTCACGAACCTCAGACCATAGTTCATCAGGCACTCTGTCTATCAGATCTAGTCCCTTAAATCTATTTCTCACTTCCATTGTATAATCATAAGGGATTTGATTTAGGTCATACGTGAATGGTCTAGTGGTTTTCCCTACTTTCCTCAATTTAAGTCTGAATTTGGCAATAAGGAGTTCATGATGTGAGCCATAGTCAGCTCCTGGTCTTGTTTTGCTGACTGTATAAAGCTGCTCCATCTTTGACTGCAAAGAATATAATCAATCCGATTTTGGTGTTGACCATCTGTTAATGTCCATGTACAGAGTCTTCCCTTGTGTTGTTGGAAGAGGGTGTTTGCTGTGATCAGTGCGTTCTCTTGGCAAAACTCTATTAGCCTTTGCTTTGCTTCATCCTGTACTCCAAGGCCAAATTTGCCTGTTACTCCAGGTGTTTCTTGACTTCCTACTTTTGCATTCCAGTCCTGTATAATGAAAAGGACATCTTTTTTGGGTGTTGGTTCCAAAAGGTCTTGTAGGTCTTCATAAAACTGTTCAACTTCAGCTTCTTCAGCGTTACTGTTGGGGCATAGGCTTGGATTACCGTGATATTGAATGGTTTGCCTTGGAAATGAACAGAGATCATTATGTCATTTTTGAGATTGCATTCAAGTACTGGTTCCTGTTTTGATATGGCAGCTACTACATTGAGGGTACTGAGCAAATGGAAAACAAATAAATATTGTTAATGGAAAACAAGATAAATATTGTACCATTAATTAGAAAACTGTTAAGAGTTATTAAGTGTAACAGGGTACCAACACACATAAACCTTTATTTTTAATTTGATATCACATACTGTATCACTAATTCCTGAGGGTATTTTGGGGGCAGCTAAGGCAGATGTGTGTGACGTCTTCATTTCCAAGGTTGAAAATTCATGAATGCTTTAGTGAATCTCTCTCACTATAGCCTGGACAGCGAATTTTAAAAAATTTTTTTTTATTAGAGGATAATTGTTTTACAACATTGTGTTGGTTTCTGCCATAGAATAACATGAATCAGCTATAGGTACACACTTGGCCCCTCATGCTTGAACCTCCCTTCCACCTCCCACCCCACTCCCTAGGCTGTCACAGAGCAGGCGGTTGAGCTCCTTGTATTACAGCAACTTCCCACTAGCTATCTATTCTACATGTGGCAATGTATATGTTTCAGTGCTACTTTCTCAGTTTGTCCCACCCTCTCTTCCCTGCTCTGTCCACAGGCACTGAATATTTTTGACAATGCTGGAGCCTTCAGGGGTTGGGAAGGGAGTGGGCAACCCAGGGATTTAAGATGAACTACAAGATATCTTTGCAAGCTTCAACCCAAACGTCACTCATCTGAAAGCCCTGTCATCTTTTGGTACATAAACACCCTATTCTTATCATGGTCTGTCATTCTTCTTAACTGGCAAGCCTAGCCTTATCATTAGATGCCCAATAAATTGACATTTTGATGCCTAGTCTAAGTTTTTGTCCCAGATCAGGAAAGGTTGGGAACAGCCAAGGCAGGTGGTTCAGACTTGAGTAGAGGCTCATCCGGCAACGAGTGTGCTACCCAACTAGCAAAGAGAGCGTGAAAAGGTCAAGCTTTCCCTAAGACTCACATTCTAAGTCAGAAAGTAGCCAGTTTGTGTGGGTGCTCAGAGTCCAGTGGTACTGAGATTCCTTCCAGGGTTGGGCACAACATCCCGAGGGCATCTTCACCTGTTAGACGCCAAGCCGTCTGTAGGTCGCAGCGGCTTCTGTGGGAGCCAGAGAACGTTTCTAGGCTGGCTGCTTGCAGGAGAGCCACCCAAAGGTCACAGAAGAGGGATTCTCTAGATCTCGGCTGCTCGACGTGGTCGGAGAACCAGTGACATCAGCATTCCCTGGGGGCTTGTTCAGCTTGTAGATCTCAGACCCCAGTCTAGAGCAAGCGATTCCGAATTTGCATTTTAATTCCTAGGCACCTTGAAGTTGAAGCTGCAAGGTTCCAGGTGGTAGCACCAAGACTAGCGGAAGGACCTTTCTCTCGGCCCCGCCCTCTCGCCCTTTGCTCTGCCCTCAAGCTCAGTCCAGCTTTGGCCCTGCACAAAATTTCTGCACAGTGTGTATGAGGAGGGGGCGTGCAGGAGCTGCCCGTGGATGGCAGAGGGAAAGTGGGATCAGATCAGCGAGAAGGGCTTTCTCCAGCTCAGATCCCACAGCGTGAGACACTCCCCCCGCCCCCCGCAACTTCTCCACCCCCGCCCCCCGCCCCCCGCAGCTGCTACTGCCAGCCTCCCTCCGGCAGCCACGAAAACCCGGAGCAGCTGCGCGCGGTCCTGCAAAGTCCTCCCAGGGCGAAGCCGAGCAGCTGGGCATGCTCAGTAGCTGGGGGAGGCCTGGGTGGAGAGTGGGAAGCTGTGGCTCAGCCTCCGGCCCCTCCCGCCGGCCCCCGCCCCCTTTGCCCCTACCCAGCCCGTAGTAGTTGCCCGGCGTGCGCCCGGGGAGACCGGGAACATGGCGCTCCGAGCGATGTAGCCGCGGAGGAGGAGAGGGGGACTAGGCTCCGCCGCCGTACTGACAGCCAAGCCACCAGGTAGGCAGGCGCGCCCGGCGGGGCTGCCCGGGTGGGTACGGGCGCGGGGAGGGGCGCTTGCGGGGATGCGCACGGCGGGGACCCGGGCACCTGGCTTTGCCGGGAGAGGATGCGAAGCGGACATCTGTGACAGCGCGCGATTGTGCATCTGCTAGGAGATGCCAAAGGCTGGGGACCGACTGGCTGAAGGGGATGGATTCGGGAACCGCCCCCCGCCCCCCACGCCCATTCACTGCCATCCAGCCTGGGCTCTCTGCGGGTCAAATAAAGGATAGTTCTTTTCTGCTGAGCAGGAGGGCATGGGGGAGATACCAGGATACCAGTCCTGGGAATGTGCTGGTCCCCCGGACCGCGGGCAAACCCAGCACCGGCTCTTTGTGTATACAGCCGCGCACGCCGGGGGTGCCGCGGTGCGTGCTTCTCTGAGGAGTGTTGGACATATTGCCAGGGAAGGATTCCCGTTTGGTTTTTGTCTCTTGACAGGTGTAGATTGGAGAATGAAATAGCTGAGGCTTTATGGGACTGTTTTCCTTTGTTACTTGCCTTGGTATGTGTGTGTGTGTGTGTGCGCGCGCGCGTGTGGTGGGTTGTAATGGAGAGAACTTCTGCTCGTGGGCACGGGTGTGGACAGAGCGTGGAAGAGAATCTCGGTTCCAAACTCTTGTCAAAATTGCCTACGATGTTAACCTTCTGGAGGATAAACTTGAAAAGTCCAGAGATTATCAGTGCCCAGTTTGAAGGAGAAGCATGTTGGCCTTTCTTGAACCTATGTGTGCATATCGGGAGCTTTAAACGTGGGATGCAAGGTAATTCCACGTTAGATGTCAATTAAGGGAATTTGAAGCATTGGGATGTTATCTATACTGGTCTTCTTCTTCTTCTTCTTCTTTTTTTAAGGCCAAATTAATAAAGAAAAAGAAAAGTTGGCACAAAGCCAGAGGACAATGTCATCTTTAATAGTCAATGACAGCTTTAGAAGGATAAATATACTTTCGGGGAAATCGGGAAACCCGTGTTCCAAAGGGTTCCCCCCAAAAATAGATATACGGTCTTAGGTAACTCTCAGAATCTCTCAGAGCATCCTTTTCCTTTCTAGGGTTTGGTGGCAGGTAAATAACTGTCTTAATTGAGTCCAGATGAACCACACCACTTTTTAGAAGTCCCTCCTACACTAGAATTCTATGAAATTGAAACTGCATAATAACAGCTTTGCACCTTACATTTGTATGTCTGATTTATTCAGACCTACAACTCACTGAGTTAAGGAGGAAAGGTAAATTTAGAATGTGCTTTTATTTTTCGATTTGTAAAGGATGGACATCTGTGACTATGAAGTTTAGACACACTTCCCTCCGTGCTTCCAGTACTTATTTTTATCATCTCTTTAGGTGGTAAGAATGAGTCAGTATCACCAAAATGAAACGGGAGAAACTTGAGAAAAATGCATTTAATTAAATTAAAACCATAAATGTCCAATCTGGTGATAATGCCTTGACTTCAAATTCATATGTGCAAAGCAGAAGCACTGCTGATGGGAGCAGTAGAAAGTGAAGTTCACTGATAGCACTGGTTTTATATTTTTGTGCTTCTCTGTGAATGGGGAGAGTTGAATTGTACTAGATCCCTAAACTTGTTAATAAAGTGAGAGAGAACTGCAGATGTTGAAAACACTTTGTGCCTCTCCTCTGTCATTTTACTAAAATGTTGCAGGTGTGAGAGGCAAGTATTCTAGGATCTCATCTTGGTGGTGAGACAGTTGAGTTTGAGCTCTGACTCTTCCCTATTAAGCTTTGTGATCTTGAGCAAGCTATTTAACTTTCCCAAGCCTCAGTTTCCTCAGCTGTAAAACCAGCCTAGAGCTAAGACTTAACCTAAATTGGGTAGAAGTATGAGTTACTTATAAACCACAACCAGTGGTGGTGATCATTATCAGAGGAAGGAAAATGGATGTTTATTTAACATATGCTATATGCCCTGTATTAAGCTAAATAAGTTCAAATATGTGATCTCATTTAATCTTCCCGACTAGAGCCTGTCAGTCACGAAGAGTCAGATGCGACTTAGTGACTAAACAACAAACAGATGGCTTAAAATGTCAGAAATATATTCTTTTGCAGTTCTGGAGATTAGAAGTTCAAAATCAAGGTTTAGTCAAAGCCATTCTTCCTTGGAAGCCTCAAGAGGAGGATCCTTTCTGGCTTCTCCCAGTTCCTGATAGACCCAGGTATTCCTTGTTTTGGGACAGCATAACTAATTTCTACCTTCATCTTCACATTGTGAAGTTCCCCCCTTTATAAATAAGGACACCATTCATACTGGATTTAGGACCCATTCTAATTCAGTGTGACCTCAACTTAACTTTGATTACATCTCCAAAGATCCTGTTTTGTAATCAGGTCACGTTTTTAGGTTCTGGTTGGGCATGAATTTGGGGGGAATTCTATTCAGCCCTGTATACCCTATGATAGGTATTTAATGACAGTATTAGTATTATGTCAGTATCAGTAGGACATAAAGATAAAATAGTATGTTTTGTGAAAAGACTTTAAAGCTTATTTAATCCAGGCAATATATTTGAATTTTTATATACCCAAACATGATAGAGAAAAACAGTATTCAGAGGTACCTCATTTATACAAATGTCACTTGTCTAGAAACCAAGGTAATCTAGGGTTTCAATCTTAAACAGGTAACATAGCTGATATACCCTAGCCTAGATGGATTTGTTAATGTTTGCCTTCCTCCCTTTCTGCTTCCCCACTAACACAATGCAAACAGACAGCATAAAACCATATTAAACAACAAAAATAACAGTCACAAAAATACACCAATCTTAACAACTTTCTAATCTTTCTTATCCTGGTAAATGGCACCACTGTCCAGGGAGTTGCCAGAAACTCAAAAATCATCTCTGATGCCTCTGTTCCCTTTGTCCTCCAAACCAAAAACTATCACCAATTTTTTGCAAGTTCTGTCTTCTATATCTATGTATAAACTCTTGATAAGTTCTTATTTCCATCCAAGTTGTTACTGTCTTTTGTTTGGTCCACTAGTAGGGCTTCCTACCAGCTCCCGGTTCCCAGCTTGGGCCGCCCATTCTTCATCCAGAACAGGTAGAATCAAGTCAGTCCCCTGCAGAAGATTCATTATGTACCTGGGACAGTTTCCAGAGATTCTTTCTGGTCTCCTCCTGGGCACCTCTTCCTCTTACCACTGTCATACCAATCTGTTTCTTGAGCATGCCCCATGCGTTGCCAGTTCAAGCTGTACTCAATTGTGTCTCCTTGATCTCTTTTCCTCATGAACCCAAATCTCTCATCACCTTTCTATTCTTCTATGGCACTGAAAATTTGCAGTTTCCTATTTATTTGTTTGGCTATTCATTTAATTTCTGTAAACTCTGTGATGACCATTTGTTTTGTGTCTTTCATGCAGAAGATGCTTAATAAATGGTCAATGAGTGAAGGAATGAGTACTCTTCCTCCTAGCATTGTTCTGTGCCAACTTAAAGATATGATATTTTAGAAACTATTTTCTTTACTACCTATATAAAAAGAGCAATTTAGAACTCATTCTGACTTTGAGAGGAGTACTCTTGGCTTTAGTAAATGCATCTTTGAAGAACTGATTTCAAGTGAGCAGTTAAGAATGAAGTCAAAATATTTTTTTGACAACTGAGACTTTTGAAAAAATTTCAGTCAACAAATATTCAAATATTTCAACAGAATATTTGTTGGACATTAACATTTTCCATGCTTGGCCCTAGGAATATAGTGGTGAACTAGACTTTTAGCCTTCTAGAGATTAACAATAAATAATCCTAATAGGTAATGATAATATTATTTATTGAGCTTTTGTTATGTGCTAGGTTCCCTTCCTAGGGGCTTCCCTGCTGGCTCAGCTAGTAAAGAATCTTCCTGGAATGCAGGAGACCTGGGTTCGATTCCTCAGTTTGGAAGACCCCCTGGAGGAGGAAATGGCAACCCACACCAGTATTCTTGCCTGGGAAATCCCATGGGTAGAGGAGTCTGGCAGGCTACTGTCCATGGGGTCGCAAAGAGTTGGACACGACTGCGTGACTAACACTTTCCCTTTTCAAGTTCTCTTCCTTCCTAACTCTTATTTTTACAGATGGTTCTCCAGTCTTTCCCAATAATACAAAATCCAGATTAGATGCACGACAAATACTTGATGAATTAATAATTAGATACTATTATCCTGATCTTTCAAAATAAGGAACTTAGGTTTATCTGAGGAAAACAGAATCTGCTCATATACGGAAATGCATGCAATTGCTTTCTGAAAATATCTAGGTTTGGACCCTGTTCTACTTTAAAAATTATCCTACCTATTGTCTCTGGGGTTAAAATAAGAGACAAATTGCTGTCTACGTGAGGATAGGTTCCTGGTGTATTTCTTTGTCTTCCACAATTGTCAAAATTCTTAATCACCAGCTGGATTGTTTTGTCTATCCTGTTTAATCCAAGTGAGAAGTGACTTAATATCTTTCATTTAGAGGACTTTTTGGTAGTTTTGAATAGCGAGACTGAGGACCCAAGGGAAATGGAGGTGGCCCAATACAGGAACACGGGTTATATTTTGCATTTCTGGTTTGGCCTCAATTTTATGTCATTTTAGTAGTTGCAAAAAGGTAATTTTTAAAAATAAATGAAAGTATCATTTAATGCATATGCTTAAGTATTACTTTTTATCTAAGCAAGAAAAAAGTCAGACATTGTATCTTAATTTTGTTTAAAAGTGATGGATACACAGTTACTCAACTAAAACCTAAGAAACCAATAAGAGGGTTCAGTAAAGTGGTTGGTTTATAATATACATGTTCAGAAATCAAGGATTACCTCAAGTGCTAATATTTACCAACAAAAAATAATACAATAGAAAATGATTCTGTTTATGAATCCATACAAATATATATTATCTAAGAAAATTGGAAATGTACATAAAACACTAATACTTGGAGGAAAAAGTATCTAAGGACTTACGTAGGAAAGCTATAAAATTTTACTTAGACACATAAAATCAAAAACAAATGAAAACTTGCCTTAGTATTAGAAAGATAGATATTTGATATGGTTATTTTTCCATGATCAATTATATAGTTTTATTGTATTGAGATTTGGAAAAACTTGTCAAAATGATTCTAATATTCACTTGGAAGAATAACTGTATGACAATAGTCAAGAAAAATTTGCAGAGGAATTTATATGGGAGTTGGGGTGGGTTGCCCTTCCAGAAACAAAAATAAATACAGTCATTGAACTACAATCATTATAGCAGAGTAGTACTGGTGTAAAAATCAATAGTTAGCTCAATGGAATAGAATAGATTGCAAAGAGACTCAGGTAGTTTTTGGAAACAGAACTGCGATGGAGAAAGCATTTTGAAACAGGAATATTTGACCAAAGAATCAAGCAAATTGGCTTAGTATACAGAAAACATTCAACTAAGAACCTCTGTTTACATGACTCACTAGACTAAATTCCAAATTGGAAAGTTCATTTGCCAGATGAGAAAGTCAGAAGAAAATATTTAATAATTTTAGGGGAATGAGTTTTTAATATAAAATTAATGGAAAGAATCACAAAGCAAAATATAGATTTGAATATATTTTAAACATTTGCATGCAAAAAATACAGTGTAAATCAAAAAGTAATTATGGAGAAAAACATGGACACCAAGCATAACAGAACAGTTAATGTAATAATCACATTGAGGAACTCATAGATATCAGTAAGTAGAAAATAACATGCCAACAGAATTGTCCACATACCTGAATAATTCAAAAGGAAGAAAAAGGCTAACATACATATTTAATATTCTTACTATTAATCACAGAAATGGAAATTAAAACAAAAGTTATATGCTATGTTTCATGGATTAAACCAGCAAAATGTATGTATGTTTATGTAGATACAAAAATACTCAGTGCTGGCAAGGATGCAGAGAGAAGGACATTTGCTTTACTACTGGCGGAAGAATTATACAATAGTGTTTGCTAAAGAAGTAGATGCAGACAAAAACTTACATTGAGGATTGTGATAATAGTCTGAAATAATAAAAAAAATGAAAACAATGTATATGAAAATTGGATGTGGGTTAAAGCTATTTTAAAGTTTCCCTTCATGTTGAAGAAAGAAACAACAGCCTCCAAGTGGCAGGATTTCACTGTTTTATAAAAAGTGCCCCCAAATGTGGGAGACAGCCTAGGGTACCCTACTTTGGAGGTTTAAATTGATATTTTAAACCATGTTAAGACAATAAAAGCCAGAAAGTGGTCAACTGTCTCATCACTGCATTAAAAGTAAAGCTCTCTTAATTTTTCCCACCATGCCAAAATAAACAAATAAATAAATAAACCTCAGAAAAACAAGAGGAATAAAATCTAGTAAGAATAAATTTAGTCATGTGAAAACCAAAATAAAGTCCCCCAAAGGATAGACTATGACACGTATTAAAAGGAGTCATTTCAAAGATATGTAATAACAAGGAACAGCTTTCACAACAGTTTTAACTAGAAATAACCAAATGCACTGCTGTATTACAATGATATGTATTTCAGGAATATCACATATAGATGTATGAAAACTGGAACAAAAACAAAATTAGGCAGTGTTTGGACAGTAAAAATATGTATGGCTTATATTTTTCATACCTCCCTGAATTTTTCAAAATAGAAGAACTGTACAAAAAGGATCTTCACGACCAAGATAATCACAGTGGTGTGCTCACTCACCTAGAGCCAGATCTCCTGGAATGTGAAGTCAAGTGGGCCTTAGAAATCATCACTACGAACAAAGCTAGTGGAGGTGATGGAATTCCAGTTAAGCTATTTCAAATGCTGGAAGATGATGCTGTGAAAGTGCTGCACTCAATATGCCAGTACATTTGGAAAACTCAGCAGTGACCACAGGACTGGAAAAGGTCAGTTTTCATTCCAATCCCAAAGAAAGGCAATGCCAAAGAATGCTCAAACTACCACACATTTGCACTCATCTCACACACTAGTAAAGTAATGCTCAAAATTCTCCAAGCCAGGCTTCAGCAATTCATGAACTGTGAACTTCCAGATGTTCAAGCTGGTTTTAGAAAAGGCAGAGGAGTTGTTTGTTGCTGGACCTTCGGGCCCGTTACCGAGTCTTCAGGGGTACTGTCGCCATGTTCCTGTCGGTGGTTACGTTTGCCAAGAGCAAGTCAAAAACAATTCTGGTGAAAATGGTGAGCCAAGCTGGAACAGGTTTTTCCTTCAACACTAAGAGAAGCCGACTATGGGAGAAACTGACTCTACTGCATTACGATCCAGTAGTGAAAAAAAAAGTCCTCTTTGTGGAACAGAAAAAAATACGCTCCCTCTAAACAATGGATTGAAAATGAATTTGATTTATAAATGAGAAGATCTAGGGTGGGATACTGATTCAGAAATCTGCAGCGTGTAATAAAAGAAGAGGAAATGGCATGGAATCACTGCCTCCTGTGATTTGAAGGCCATTGTGAAGGAAAACAATGCAGTGAAAACAAGTTCTTCATATTAGGACATATACCATTGCATCACATTTATTTATCTTTCTGGATATTTTTATAGCCCTTAATAAAATATATTAAAATAAAAAAAAAAAGAAAAGAAAAGGCAGAGGAACCAGAGATCAAATTGCCAACATCCACTGGATCATGGAGAAAGGAAGAGAGTTCCAGAAAAACATCTATTTCTGCTCTATTGACTATGCCAAAGCCTTTGACTGCATGGATCACAAGAAACCGTGGAAAATTCTGAAAGAGGTGGGAATACCAGACCACCTGACCTGCCTCTTGAGAAACCTATATGCAGGTCAGGAAGCAACAGTTAGAACTGGACATGGAACAACAGACTGGTTCCAAATCGGGAAAGGAGTACATCAAGGCTGTATATTGTCATGCTGTTTATTTAACTTATATGCAGAGTACATAATAAGAAACGCTGGGCTGGAAGAAGCACAAGCTGGAATCAAGATTGCCGGGAGAAATATCACTAACCTCAGATATGCAGATGACACCACCCTTATGGCAGAAAGTGAAAAGGAACTAAAAAGCCTCTTGATGAAAGTGAAAGAGGAGAGTGAAAAAGTTGGCTTAAAGCTCAACATTCAGAAAACTAAGATCATGGCATCTGGTCCCGTTACTTCATGGGAAATATAGGAAAACAGTGGAAACAGTGTCAGACTTTATTTTTCTGGGCTCCAAAATAATTTCAGATGGTGACTGCAGCCATGCAATTAAAAGAAGGAAAGTTATGACCTTGGAAGGAAAGTTATGACCAACCTAGATAGCATATTGAAAAGCAGAGACATTACTTTGTCAACAAAGGTCCATCTAGTCAAGGTTATTGTTTTTCCAGTGGTTATGTATGGATGTGAGAGTTGGACTGTGAAGAAAGCTGAGTGCCAAAGAATTGATGCTTTTGAACTGTGGTGTTGGAGAAGACTCTTGAGAATCCCTTGGACTGCAAGGAGGTCCTACCAGTCCATTCTGAAGGAGATCAGTCCTGGGTGTTCTTTGGAAGGAATGATGCTAAAGCTGAAACTCCAATACTTTGGCCACCTCATGCGAAGAGTTGACTCATTGAAAAAGACTCTGATGCTGGGAGGGATTGGGGGCAGGAAGAGAAGGGGACGACAGAGGATGAGATGGCTGGATGGACATGAGTCCACTGACTCGATGGACATGAGTTTGGGTGAAGTCCGGGAGTTGGTGATGGACAGGGAGTCCTGTCGTGCTGCAATTCATGGGGTCACAAAGAGTCAGACACGACTGAGCAATTGAACTGAACTGAATGTTGTTTTATGAGTTAGAAAAAAAAAATCACTGTTTTACAGATATGGTGATGATACATATTTAGGTTATAATGACTCAGTATGTGACACTCATGGTTAACTCTTGTGTCAGGGGCTCTGCCAAGTATATTGGCAATGACTCTTAGTTCGCATGCAAATGAAAGAAACTCTAGTAAAGAAAGAATTTACTATAAGGCTCTCAGATAACTAAAAGAATTGCCAGGAATGGGAGTGTCCCCTCAAAACAACCACCACCACCTCCAAAAAACAGGCTTGCAAACAAACCAGAACCTAGCCAGCTTTAGAGTCTAGATATCATGGACTAGAGAAACAGGCCCATGCACAAGGGGTTTGCCCGGGCTGGGCCCCAGGCCAGTGTTTTTTGTGCTTAGGGCTTGGCCCCACTCCCCAGGCTGCAATTCACTTGCCATCACGGGGTTGGGGGGGGGGCGGTTAGGCACCTTGACTGGCAGTCCCATGGTCTTCTTTCTGCTGATAGAACTAAAAAAGATGGGATGGAAGGTCAATGACCCATATCAAACCAAACAGGAAGAATAAAAATGCCCATTAGCCCAGGACTTGGAGGCCAACAGGGTTGAATTGCAGGCCTCCACACCTCCCCTGCAGAGGGCACAGCTGCTGAGATGGAGATTCACAAGGAGCCCAAGGTTTGTGGTGCTGTGTGCATGGTGGTGCCCCACATAAGAGACGCAGTTTTCTCCTGGAGTCAGCAGGACATGTCCTGAAGAAGCTGGCTTTTCAGATTTGATCTTCATGTATGGGTAGGTTTTTGTTTTTGTAAAATATTTATTTATTTGGCTGCTCAGGGTCTCAGTTGTGGCAGGCAGGATCTTTAGTTGTGGCCTGGGAACTCTTAGTTGCAGAATGTGGGGTCTAGTTCCCTGACCAGGGATCGAACCTAGGCTTCCTGCACTGGGAGCTGAGTCTTAGCCACTGGACCACCAGGGAAATCCCTGCACAGGTATTTTGAAAGAAAGATACTATTCTCAAGTGAAACCAGAGCCAGTGAAAGGATGCTCTGAAGAAAACAGTTTAGCAGAAACAAGAAATATAGTTTGGAAATAGATGGAGCACCAGCATGAGTCTAGGCTTCTTTTTATCTTGAATTATCTTAACTCTGAGCAAGTCTTTTAGTCATGTTTGAGTTTCAGTCAGTCAGTTCAGTCATTCAGTCGTGTCTGACTCTTTGCAATCCCATGGACTGCAGCACGCCAGGCCTCCCTGTCCATCACCAACTCCCGGAGCTTGCTCAAACCATGTCCTTTGAGTCAGTGATCCCATTCAACCATCCTCTGTCATCCCCTCCTGCTCCCACCTTCAATCTTTCCCAGAATCAGGGTCTTTTCAAATGAGTCAGTTCTTCTTATCTATTTGTTTATTTGTTTAATATTTGAATTTAGTCGACTATGAATGATGGGTCTGAGCTCAAATAACTTTTGGTGCGTGCGTGTGTGCTAAGTCACTTCAGTTGTGTCCAACTATTTGTGACCCTGTGGACTGTTGCCTGCCAGGCTCCTGGGTTCATGGGGATTCTCCAGGCAAGAATACTGGAGTGGGTTGCCATGCCCTCCTCCAGGGGATCTTCCCGACCCAAGGATCAAACCTGCGTCTCCTGTGTCTCCTGCATTGCAGGCAAATTCTTTACTGCTGAGCCACCAGAGAGCCCCCTAACTTTTGGTGAAAGAAAGTGAAAGTGAAGTCGCTCAGTCGTGTGTCCAACTCTTTGCAATCCCATGGACTGTAGCCTACTAGGCTCCGTCCATGGGATTTTTCAACCAAGAGTACCAGAGTAGGGTGCCATTTCCTTCTCCAGGGGATCTTCCTGACCCAAGGATTGAACCTAGGCCTCCCAAATTGTAGGCAGATGCTTTACCCTCTGAGCCACCAGGGAAGCAACTTTTGGTATGTAACACTAAAAAATCACCCATAAATCAATCTGTATTCTTCTTGCAGTTCTCATCATACTTAGGACATGGCTGTGGTTGTCCAGGTAATTTAATGCCCAGGTTTATGTTGCCTTTATAGCTTTTTATAACCTTTTCCCTGAGGAGAGGACACTTGCAAATGGGATGCAAAAAAAGAAAAAGATAATTATTCTTTAATTGCACTAAAAACAGGAAATCTTAAATTACCAAGGGATCCCCTGGATACTGTATAGTAAAGAGTTTACCTGCTGTGTTCTCCCACCTCTTGGCACCTGTGCAGCCAAGCCCCCTGCACTCAGAGCCCACCTTGGCCCCCACTGGACCCTGCTTTGCATTCCTGGGGCCTCAGACTTCCCCTCTTAGGAGGCTCTGGGGCCCAAGACAGGCCAAGGAAGGATTGTTTATTAGTGAGAGGTGGGATGGAGCTCGTAGTCCACTTATAGAACCTGAAGCCTGGGGCAGAAGGATCAAGGCAATGGGACAAGAGACTGGGACCCTCTACTTAGCCGCGTTCTGGGATCCCAGGCTTCTGAGTTGAAGCCTGAGTTTCTACATTGTTTTGAAGGCATATTTGTCTGACTAGGCTTATAGAACCTACTTAGCAATTTTTAGCTTGGTTTATCATATTTAAAGCCTAGTGTGCTGCAGTCCATGGGGTCTCAGAGAGTTGCACATGACTAGGTGACTGAGCAACAACAACATCATATTTGAATATTTAGCTGTATAGTCACTGAGACTCCTGGTGCTGTTGTCCTCTCCAGTGTCAGGATTGCACCTGCTCAGGTGACTGTTTTAGAAAGGCCGCACTGAGCTATGCACACATATACACATACGCACAACTTGCTGCTCATGCAGTAGCAATGTAGATTATAAGAAAAGTGGCTTGCACTCCTGTGGTTGTACTTAACATGTTGAAGGAGATATGTTAAACCCTCATCCCAGTATTTTACCTGTGAATCTTAATCATCATGAAAGCTCTATAAAGTAGGTTACTCAAGGCAGTCATGCAGAGGAGTCAAACCCTTCCTCATCTGGGCCCAGTGTCCACATAGACTGTTGCATACAGCAAGCAACTCAGTAGATTAAAAGTTTTGTTTGGCATCCTTGAACCTTCAGTAATTCAAGAATCACTGCATTAATCAACCCACTTTGACTCTTGAATCCTCTGATTCTGCATTGTGGTTCATGCAGATTTGTCAGGAAAAGGGCAAGGAATGCTATTCATTGCCTTGCTGTCTTCAGTATTATGATTAAGGGAATGATCAAAACCAGGAATCAATTTAGTTGTGTGTATTAAAAAAACAAATTTTAACTGTTTTAATTTACAGTTTAAAACAGATGTCAGCTCTGGGATTCTTTCAGTCTTGAAGGAAGTTACCATTTGTGTCCTTGATGATGAAGGTGAATGGGCAGAGTCCCTTTGTCTTTCCTGTAGAGCACAGTTGATATCCCTAAGCCTCTGTTGCATCCCCATCCAACTGGACTGAGATGGCTTTTCCCAACATTATTGGTTCCGTCACTCTTTTAATCAATTACAGATGGGAGAGGGTTGGGGTAAGTTCGGGTGTTCACATCTTCATTCTTTGTTAGCATCACTTCTCAATTCACATTCAAGGTTGGCATTCTATTTAAGAAACGCCTTAACTATTTTCTAGGTGGAACTCTATCCCTTTGCATCTAAGGATGGTCCTTTGTGTCGTGCAAATGGATTTCCCAGCTAATCTTTCTTAAGTGAGTTGCCTCCTTGCCTAATTTAGCTCTACTGCAGTTTACTGACCTAGGAAGAGAGCTTCCTGCAAGTGAAGTGGAGAAAACTTATACTTCATATGTTTCAAAGAAAGCATCTTCCTCTAAAGTAGGAACAGTTGCTATGTGGATATAATTTACCTTTGAAAAACATAAACACTGATGGAGGAGGGGATTAAAGAAGAAAGTCTTACAGAAATGGAATGTAGAGCTTTTCTCCTCTGGAAAGGAAAGTGTGGTGTTCAGTACATTATTCATTCTCCTCTAGCTTTTTGAGACATGAAAACAAAAAAGGACTTTTCCAATAATATTGAAATAACAGTTATTCATAACTTGAGTTAAACAGTAGTTTGTTTTGCCTGTTATGAAAGTTTTAAGTTATTAGCTACCTCCAAGTTGGGCTTCCCTGGTGGTGTTACTAAGTCCAAGCTCCCTCTGCTTGCCACACGATGGGCCAATGAATCCAAGAGACAAGGGCTGAGCAAGGAAGGGACCAACTGCAGAGCCAGATGACAGAGAAGATGGCAGGCTAGTGCCTCTGATTAACCATCTTATTAGGGTCTGAATCCCAGGTTCTTTTGTAGATCAGACATTGGGGGGACGTAAGGAAGCAAAGTAAAAAGGTCATTCATCTTGCAAACATCTCCTAGAATGTCAAGCCTCAGGCAGTGGGTGTGTTAATTTCTTGCTTCCTATCATCTATAGGTGGACAGGTTCTGTACAAAGGCACTTTAGTTTAACCATCAGGCAGAGGGGCAGAATTCTCTGAGGCAGGCCCTTCTATATGGTTATAACAAAAGCAAGTCAAAGAAACACTTCCAACATGGAGTTAGATTGGCTTCTTCTCCGCAACAGTGACTCAGTGGTAAAGAATCCACCTGCCAATGCCGGAGACTCGTGTTCCATCCCTGGGTTGGGAAGATCTCTTGGAGTAGGAACTGTCAGCCCATTCCAGTATTCTTGCCTGGGAAATCAGGACAGAGGAGCCTGGTGGGCTATAAAGTATTGCCTGAGAGTCTGACATGACTCAGTAACTGAACAACAAGCTCCAAGCTGGGTCCTGTCTTATGCTCCAGGCAAGAGTGCACTCTCCCTTCTCACAGCTAAGGAGTCCCTGAGTCTCATCAGCTTAACTTTCTTAAACAGCCCTTCCCTGGCCCACTGCATCTCCCCGCAATATCTCTCAGTTAGACCTTGTACCAACTTCCCGTCTCTGCTTTGCCATCATTACCACTCCAAAATGAACATCTTGTCATCCGGTGATCACCTTCTCACTGAAAATTTCCTACCAGCTACCTGTGTGTGCATGCTCAGTTGTATCTGACTCTTTGTGGCCACATGGGCTGTCACCCTCCAGGCTCCTCTGTGTCTAGGATTTTCCAAGCAAGAATCCTTGAGTAGGTTGCCATTTCCTTCCCCAGTGGATCTTCCCTACCCAGGGAGCAAACCCAAGTCTCAGGGCATCTCCTACATTGGCAGAGGATTCTTTACCACTGAACCTCCTGGGAATCCACCTGGGAGTGTGGAGCTGTCCACGTCCTCCACATTCTTCCACAGGGTTCTGGTGTAGGTAGAGTTCCAGACAAGGTGGTGAAGAAAGGGAGACGACCTCAACAGAGGCTGCCTTTATTTAGGCAAGGAGGGGCGACAGCCGGTCTAAGGACCAGGCAGAGCGTGCTAGGTCAAGGAGGCTTCATATTTAAGGGGAGGTTTTGCAGAAGCAATAGGGGAAGACTTAGTCAGGCGGTGCATTCTGGGTAATCTTTAGCTGAGATGGCAGTTTGTGGATGAACAGGGGCGGGGTGGGACTTAAAGTTCAGTGGTGTCATCCCCGAAGTCAGGTGGTTCAGCAAGGGCCCTTGAGGCCATTATCTTCTTTGTGCAGGCCTGAGGCCTTTGAGGCCTTTATCTTCTTTTCTAGGCTCGAGGACTCCTTCACTGGGAGACCTCTCAAGGCATTCATCACAGTATTTTTTGAAGCTATTTTCTTCCTTGACTCCCTTCTTGTACTACACTGATAATTCCTAAGGAAGATACCTGGTTTCTTCATCTTTGAGTCCCCTAGCACCTCGCTTTATGCATCCATACTAAAGGTCTTCATTTTTAATAGAGTTTGTGGATGGATGGATGTTACCTAGGCTAAAAAATGAGTGCAAATGAAGAAGAGTAATGCCATGATTTAAAATTCTGAAATGGAACCTAGCAATAATGTGATCTAAGTCATTTACTTAAAAAAAATTGTATGCTAGTAATAATTTTCTACTTTTGATAAAAGAAAGACACATGGAAGGAAAGATTAATTCTCTGTTTCTGGTTAGAGACAGATTCTAATATTGGATATGGATATAAAGTAAACATTCTATGTATACTGAAACGTAATGAAGCAAACTGTAAGCTAAGAGCCAGCTTTCCAAAAATCAGTTCAGTTCAGTCGGTCAGACATGTCTGACTCTGTGACCCCACAGACTGCAGCACACCAGGCTTCCCTGTCCATCACCAACTCCCAGAGCTTGCTCAAACTCATGTCCATTGAGTCGGTGATGCCATCCAACTATCTCGTCCTCTGTCGTCCCCTTTTCCTGCCCTCAATCTTTCCCAGCATCAGGGTCTTTTTCAATGAGTCAGCTCTTTGCCTCAGGTGGCCAAAGTATTGGAGTTTCAGCTTCAACATCAGTCCTTCCAATGAACACCCAGGACTGATCTCCTTTAGGATGGACTGGTTTGATCTCCTTGCTGTCCAAGGGACTCTCAAGAGTCTTCTCCAACACCACAGTTCAAAAGCATCAGTTCTTCTGCGCTCAGCTTTCTTTATAATCCAACTCTCACATCCATACATGATCACTGGAAAAACCATCGCTTTAACTAGATGGACCTTTGTTGGCAAAGTAATGTCTCTGCTTTTTAATATGCCGTCTAGGTGGGTCACAGCTTTTCTTCCAAGAATCAAGCGTCTTTTAATTTCATGGTTTCCGTTACCATCTGCAGTGATTTTGGAGCCCAAGAAAATAAAATCTGTCACTGTTGCCATTGTTTCCCCATCTATTTGCCATGAAGTGATGGGACCAGATGCCATAATTTTTGTTTTTTGAATGTTGAGTTTTAAGCCAGCTTTTTCACTCTTCTTTCACTTTCATCAAGAGGCTCTTTAGTTCCTCTTCATTTTCTGCCATAAGATTGGTGTCACCTGCATATCTGAGGTTATTGATATTTCTTCTGGCAAGCTTGATTCCAGCTTGTGCTTCATCCAGCCCAGCATTTCACATGATGTGCTCTGCATATAAGTTAAATAAGCAGGGTGACAATATACAGCCTTGACACACTCCTTTCCCCATTTTGAACCAGTCAGTTGTTCCATGTCTGGTTCTAAATTGCTTCCTGACGTGTATATAGGTTTCTCTGGAGGCAGGACAGGTGGTCTGGTATTCCCATCTCTTTAAGAATTTTCCACAGTTTGTTGTGATCCACAGAGGCAAAGGGTTTAGTGTAGTCACTGAAGCAGAAGTAGATGTTTTTCTGGAATTCTCTTGCTTTTTCTGTGATCCAGCAGATGTTGGCAATTTGACCTCTGGTTCCTCTGCCTTTTCTAAATCCAGCTTGAACATCTGGAGTTTTTCGGTTCGCGTACTGTTGAAGTCTAGCTTGGAGAATTTTGAGCATTACTTTGCTAGTGTGTAAAGTGAATGAAATTGTGCGGTAGTTTGAACATTCTTTGGCTTTGCCTTTGAGATTGGAATGAAAATTGACTTTTTCCAGTCCGGTGGCCACTGCTGAGTTTTCCAAATTTGCTGACATGTTGAGTGCAGCACTCTTAACAGCATCATCTTTTAGAATTTGAAATAGTTCAGCTGGAATTCCATCACATCCACTAGCTTTGTTCATAGTGATGCTTCCTAAGGCCTACTTGACTTCACACTCCAGGATGTCTGGCTCTAGGTGAGTGATCACACCATCATGGTTGTCTGGGTCATTAGGATCCTTTTTGTATGGTTCTTTTGTGTATTCTTGCCACCTCTTTTTAGTATCTTCTGCTTCTGTTAGTTCCATGCAGTTTCTGTCCTTTATTGTGCCCATCTTTGCATGAAATGTTCCCTTGGTATTGCTAAATTTCTTGAGATCTCTAGTCTTTCCCATTTTATTGTTTTCCTCTATTTTTTTGCATTGATCACTTAGGAAGGCTTTCTTATCTCTCCTTGCTGTTTTTTGGAACTCTGCATTCAGATGGATATATCTTTCCTTTTCTCCTTTACCTTTTACTTCTCTTCTTTTCCAATAATAGCATAAATAAACTCAACTTCTTGAAAAACATTAAGAACAATTATTTGATTACTGGATGCAACTTACACCCCCTGTTCCTTTGTCCCAAACCTGGTATGAATATTCTTGGTTGGTGATGTGACTCCTGCTTGAGCATTTATTGATTTTTATACTGAAATCTGGGGTTTTATTCAGTTCTGCCCTAATCTTTGGTACTTGTTTCCTTAGTAACAGATGTGCTATGAAGTGAGAAAAACCAAAAAGCTTGGGATGGAAATTAATCAGTCAGTGGTCTAACCAAAGGTTTCTCCAGTGTGGGATCCAGGGTCTCATGTCAAAAACATGTGACCATGTTTTTGAGGAAATATTCTCAGAAATAGAAGATTCTTGGGTGATAACCACAGGGATTTTAAAGGCAGCATATAGTTAGTCTCCATGATAGCAGTGCGTGTCTACTTTCACAGGGACTCCTGCCACAGTACCTGTGTTGGCATATTAGCAGTCTACACTGGCTGATAGAAACACTCACCACCAAGAGCCCACTAACAACTAGGAATCAGGGAACCACAAACTAGCGAACAGCAATGGGAGACTTTTACTATCCATGAAATATAGTTGAGCTGTCTTTTTAAAGCTGGAAGGTATAGGAGAGCACTGTGAATTCTATTAGGAACTAAACATTTGACAATGCCAATTTAGAGCAGAGTTTCTAGTCTTATGCCCTAGATGTGCTGTGATTGGCATACATAATATGATGTTTCTCCTAAAAATTCAGGGGCTCCTTTTAAAAAAAATCATCTAAACACAAGTACAAAATTTGGCAACGCTGACCATGTTTCCTCATGGCCACCATCCCCTGTGGCTGAGCGCTGAGTAGCAGCTGCCTCCAGCATAGATTAGATAATGGAATATTCACTTTGCTGCAGTCCCCAGTGCTCCCTACTGTGTGCTCTCTGGCCATTTTACTTGTTTATATTACCCTTTTTGGTCCTTAACATCTTTCACATTTGTAATCTTTGAATCAGAAGACTGTTCTACGTTTTGGGATCCTCTTATTCTTGTGTATTGTTTCTTCTTCATGCCATTTCCCGAAATAAGCCAGTTTATTTAACTGTAAGGTGAGTGACATTTTAGAGAGAGATGTTTAAAAAATTTCGTCCTAGAAAAAAAGTCTAGAGTTAAGTGTTCTGTGATGGTATGAAATTTGAAAGGATAGAATTTGCAGGCATTTGGTGGGAATATTTGCACAGTTACATAGGCTTCAGCAACTAATTTTTTCAATGTTTTTTCAACTTTGTGAAAAAAAAAATCCTCTTTCATTTGAATTAAACCAAAATGGAAAAAGAAATCTTATAGTCTTAAGACGGTTAGATGGCATCACTGACTTAATGGACATGAACTTGAGCAAACTTCAGGAGATAGTGAAGGACAGGGAAGCCTGGTGTGCTGCTTTCTATGGGGTTGCAAGGAGTCAGACATGACTTAGCAACTGAACAACAATGGGAATATCAAAAAGATGTTATCATATTTCATAAGACATTATCATCTGGAAAATCTAAAACAT
Source organism: Bos indicus (assembly GCF_029378745.1). Classification (NCBI taxonomy): domain Eukaryota; kingdom Metazoa; phylum Chordata; class Mammalia; order Artiodactyla; family Bovidae; genus Bos; species Bos indicus. The sequence continues at coordinate 2,853,217 of NC_091772.1, read as the reverse complement.
TCAGAATGCAAATATGCCCACAGAAGTAAAGTAGAACCTTATAAATAATATGCATTCTATAGAATGGCTAGAAAAATCTCAAAGTCAATATTGGAATCCCCTAGGGTGACAGAGAATAATGACATCCCTGTGCCTTACTAAAAAGTAATAATAAAACAAGTAATGAAAAACGAATGAGATAGAAAAGTCCAGAGCTATCCCCAGAGTTTTTATTTGCTTGAGCTAGAGGAGTGAGAGAAGACTTCAGAAAGTAGTCCCCCTCCCTTTTTTCCCCAGACCTCGATTTTATTTCAAAGCACATTGGCACATTCTGTGTCACCAGGAAACAGAAAAACCTTCAGTCTAAGTTAATCACTTAACAGCTAGGATTAAAATGAAGAGGCTAATTGGGTCTCCCTATCAGGGTGGTGTCTGCTTGCTTCTGGTTTGTCCTTTGATAGATTAGAGGAAAAATAGGAAATATATTACAGTTGCTGTCCCCAGCTAGTCATTCATCCATTTAGTAGGCATTCACTGTGCACCACAGTGTTTATTTGGGGTGGCCCTTAAGCAGATGGGGACACATCAGTGAACAGAGATGCAAATTCCTCCTGTGTGGAAAGAAACAGACAGCAGACAATAAATATCAGAAGTAAATGCATAGACTGTAAGAAGGGGATTTGTGCTTTGAAAAAATAGAGTGGTCATTAAGAGGGATCAGAAGTGCTGAGATGGTGGCAGGAAGGGGTGCAGTATTAAATGGAGGATTGAAATAGTGAGAAGGTGGCGCTTGAAGGTGGAAAGTGAAGTACCTGTGTAAACTACCCTTGTTTCATATGGAAGAGCATCACTGGCAGAGAGAGCCCCATGCAAAGGATGGGATGCCCAGTTGGTTGAGGAAGTACAGAGAGGCCAGTGTGGCTGGAACAGAGTGAATGAGGGCAGGAGCAGAAGGAGATGGGGTCAGGGAGGAGAGCAGTCACTGGAGAGATCTAAGCAGAGTTCAGAAGCTGACATAGTTTAAATGAGTCACTTTGGCCTCTCTTGAGAGGGGCAGAGGAAGAAGTCTGGCGGACGTGATAGATTCAAATAAGATGATGATGACTTGACTAGGCTTGTAGCAGTAACAGTTGTGAGAAGTCACCCAATTCTCATTTATCTTTTTATTTTTCTGCACAAAGTGTAAAGATTTTTTTTACATGTAATATAGGCAAAATGGTTTACTTATTTTTTTGTAAATTAATTTATTTTAATTGGAGGCTAATTACTTTATAATATTGTAGTGGTTTTGCCATACATTGACATGAATCAGCCATTGGTGTACATGTGTTCCCCATCCTGAACCCCTCTCCTACCTCCTCCCCATCCCATCTCCCATCTCCCAGTGCACCAGCCCTGGGTACCCTGTCTCATGCACTGAACCTGGACTAGTGATTTATTTCACATATGGTAATATACATGTTTCAATGCTATTCTCTCAAATCATCCCACCCTCGCCTTCTCCCACAGAGTCCAAAAGTCTGTACTTTACATCTGTGTCTCGTTTGCTGTCTCGCATATAGGGTCATTGTTACCATCTTTCTAAATTCCATATATTTGTGTTATTATACTGTATTGGTGTTTTTCCTTCTGACTGTGTAATATGCTCTGTATAATATGCTCCAGTTTCATCCACCTCATTAGAACTGATTCAAATGCATTCTTTACTGGAATCAAGATTGCTGGGAGAAATATCAATAACCTCAGATATGCAGATGACACCACCCTTATGGCAGAAAGTGAAGAGGAACTAAAAAGCCTCTTGATGAAGGTGAAAGAGGAGAGTGAAAAAGTTGGCTTAAAACTCAACATTCATAAAACGAAGATCATGGCATCTGGTCCCATCACTTCATGGGAAATAGATGGGGAAACAGTGTCAGACTTTATTTTTCTGGGCTCCAAAATCACTGCAGATGGTGACTGCAGCCATGAAATTAAAAGACGCTTACTCCTTGGAAGGAAAGTTATGACCAAGCTAGATAGCATATTTAAAAGCAGAGACATTACTTTGCCAACAAAGGTTCATCTAGTCAAGGCTATGGTTTTTCCAGTAGTCATGTATGGGTGTTAGAGTTGGACTGTGAAGAAAGCTGAGCGCTGAAAAATTGATGCTTTTGAACTGTGGTGTTGGAGAAGACTCTTGAGAGTCCCTTGGACTGCAAGGAGATCCAACTAGTCCATTCTGAAGGAGATCAGCCCTGGGATTTCTTTGGAGGGAATGATGCTAAAGCTGAAACTCCAGTACTTTGGCCACCTCATGCGAAGAGTTGACTCACTGGAAAAGACTCTGATGCTGGGAGGGATTGGGGGCAGGAGGAGAAGGGGACGACAGAGGATGAGATGGCTGGATGGCATCACTGACTCGATGGACGTGAGTCTGAGTGAACTCCGGGAGTTGGTGATGGACAGGAAGGCCTGGCGTGCTGCGATTCATGGGCTTGCAAAGAGTTGGACACGACTGAGCTACTGAACTGAACTGAACTGAATATTCCATTATGTATATGTCCCAGAGCTTTCTTATCCATTCATCTGCCAATGGACATCTAGGTTGCTTCTGTGTCCTGGCTATTGTAAACAGTGCTGAGGTGAACATTGGGGTACACGTGTCTCTTTCAATTCTGGTTTCCTTGATGTATATGCCTAGCAGTGAGATTGCTGGGCATTCAATCCCAGCAATTGTATGCCCAGCAATACAATTGTATGGCAGTTCTGTTTCCAGTTTCTTAAGGAATCTCCACACTGTTCTCCATAGTGGCTGAACTAGTTTGCATTCCCACCAATAGTGTAAGAGGGTTCCCTTTTCTCCACACCCTCTCTAGCATTTATTGTTTGTGGACTTTTTGATAGCAGCCATTCTGACTGGCATGAGATGGTACCTCATTGTGGTTTTGATTTGCATTTCTCTGATAATGAGTGATGTTGAGCATCTTTTCATGTGTTTGTTATCCATCTGTATGTCTTCTTTGGAGAAATGTCTGTTTAGTTCTTTGGCCCATTTTTTGACTGGGTCGTTTATTTTTCTGGAATTGAGCTCCATGAGCTGCTTGTATATTTTTTAGATTAATTCTTTGTCAGTTGCTTCATTTACTATTACTTTCTCCCATTCTGAAGGCTGTCTTTTCACCTTGCTTATAGTTTCCTTCGTTGTGCAAAAGCTTTTAAGTTTAATTAGGTCCCATTTGTTTATTTTTCCTTTTATTCTGGGAGGTGGGTCATAGAGGATCCTGCTGTGATTTAGGTCAGAGGGTGTTTTGCCGATGTTTTCCTCTAGGAATTTTATAGTTTCTGGTCTTACATTTATATCTTTAACCCATTTTGAGTTTATTTTTGTATATGGTATTAGAAAGTGTTCTAGTTTCATTCTTTTACAACTGATTGACCAGTTTTACTGGCACCACTTGTTAAAGAGATTGTCTTCTCTCCATTGTATATTCTTGCAATGATCCATATATATCTTTTGTCAAAGATAAGGTGTCCATAGGTGTGTGGATTTATCTCTGGGCTTTCTATTTTGTTCCACTGATCTATATTTCTGTCTTTGTGCCAGTATCATACTGTCTTGATGACGGTGGCTTTGTAGTATAGTCTGAATCAACAGGCAGGTTGATTCCTCCAGTTCCATTCTTCTTTCTCAAGATTGCTTTGGCTATTCAAGGTTTTTTGTATTTCTGTACAAATTGTGAAATTATTTGTTCTAGTTCTCTGAAATATACCATTGGTAGCTTGATAGGGATTGCATTGAATCTATAGATTGCTTTGGGTAGTATATTCATTTTCACCGTATTGATTCTTCTGATCCATGAACATGGTATATTTCTCCATCGATGTGTCATCTTTGATTTCTTTCATCAGTGTTTTATAGTTTTATATATATAGGTCTTCTTTTTATTTAGGTAGATTTATTCCTAAGTATTTTATTCTTTTCATTGTGATAGTGAATGGAATTGTTTTCTTAATTTCTCTTTCTGTTTTTTCATTGTTAGCATATAGGAATGCAAGAGATTTCTGTGTGTTAATTTTATATCCTACAACTTTACTATATTCATTGATTAGCTCTAGTAATTTTCTGGTGGTGTCTTTAGGGTTTTCTATGTAGAGGATCATGTCATCTGCAAACAGAGTTTTAGTTTTTCTTTTCCAATCTGGATTTCTTTTATTTCTTTTTCTTCTCTGATTGTTGTGGCTAAAATTTCCAAAATTATGTTGAATAGTAGTGGTGAGAGTGGGTACCCTTGTCTTGTTCCTGACCTTAGGGGAAATGCTTTCAACTTTTCACCATTGAGGATAATGTTTGCTGTGGGTTTAGGGCAGAAATAAATGAAACAGAAACAAAGGAGACTATAAGAAATATCAACAAAACTAAAAGCTAGGAAAAACTGTTTAAGTCAATAAATTTTTAAGGAATTTCACATATTCTGATTCTGTCCACTGCCAATCACCTTAGTTCCTCCAAAATCATGATCTTCAAGATAAGATTTTTTGTTCAGTTGCCAAATTATTTCCAACTCTGAAACCCCATGAACTACAGCACTCCAAGCTCCCATAGCCCTTTCAAAAAGAAATTTTGCTCAGTCCACAGCTGTCAGTCCATAATTCTTTTAGTTGGGCTTTGGTGAGGTACAGACACGCTTCAAAATTCCTTACCCATAATCTTTGGGATCCAATTTCCTCAAGCAATTTACTATAGGATGCTAGAAGTTAAATATAGCAAGTACATTGCTGTTCATTCCTTCATCTTTTGTAATGTTGAAAAGCCTTGTTATATCCAATTTTTACTCGTGAAAGTGAAAAGAAAGTGTTAGTCCTTCAGTCATGTCTGACTATGACCCCATGGACTGTAACCTTCCAGGCTCCTCTTTCCATGGATTTCCCCAACAAAAATACAGGAATGGGTAGCTATTCCCTTCTCCAGGGGATCTTCCTGACCCAGGGATCAAACCCAGGTCTCCTGCCTTGCAAAAAAAAAAGAAAGTTACAGGTCTCATTGTCACCACTGCAATAGAATTACAATGATGGAAGCAAAACCTGTGTTCTCAATGTAGCCATGTTAATTTTGCATATATCTTGAAGGTGGTGTTTTCTCAGGATTTGGTTCGAGATAGGAGACAGAGAGGAGTTGGGAATGATGCTAAGGTTTTTTGGTCTGAGCAACTCCAACAATGGATTGTCTTCAGCTAAGCAAGGGAAAGCTTGGAGAAGTATGTTTCTGGGGGAGAAATCAGAAGTTCAGTTTTGGATATTAGACATCCCACTGGGCTGGCAGTGTTGGGTATTTGTGTACCGGTTGTTGGGAGTCCTAGGCATGTAGACTTAAAGGGCTCATGCATCCATACTTGTTATTTGCTAGCCTGTTCCTGAAAACTTTCACAGATCTTTCAGAAGTTCTCAAAGGCTCCATTCTTTGCTGGCCAAATGTAAGTTGGACCATCTATTGTTGTAGATGATAACAGCATGTGTACACTGGGTAGTAGGGCACTGAGTCCGAGTAAGCTGCACTCAAAGTCATATCCAAATGGATGAGATGATATAAGTGCTGAAATGGAGTCTTAGATAATTAAGCATGTAACTGTTAAACGCATCTAATGCTGAAAATTGGGACAGGAGTAAGGCTACAATTGACCTTGTAATGCATCAGAAAGAATGATATATTCCCCAGGAGTAAATCATTTACCCATGTAATGCAATTACATTCTTTTAGGGCAGTGGCGGACCAGTGGGTAAGGCATCTCCTCCAAGGCATTAATGGAACTCTGTGTCCCAAATAATGTGGCTCAGGCCATGGTCATTTTTAAGGGAGGGAACAGATATCATCAAAGTAGGGAAAATTGGAGAAAATCAAAATAAAATTTATATATATTGCCATGGATAATAAACATGATTTTGAATCTAGGTCTTCCTAGAAACCCTGGACTAAAAATAGTTTTGCATGGAGAAAGAAGAGTGTGTAACAGGTATGCTGAGGGCAGAGGAACAAGTCTTGGTCATTTTAATATGTGGATATACAATAAATGTTGGTGATTTTTTTTTTCTTTTTTGGCCATGCCATGCAGTATGCCAGATCTTCCCTAACCTGGGATCAAACCCATGCCCCCTACATTGGGAATGTGGAGTCTTAATCACTGAACTGCCAGGAAAATCCCAATGTTGGTGAATTTTAATTGCATATTGAAATGTACTTGATCAGTAAGAAGTGAGGAATGGATATTGGGCAGGCAGTTAGTCGGCTGGGGGATATTAAAAAATAACCCAGAAAGATTCCCTTGATGAGAATGTATCAGCTGGGGTGGCTTAGGATGGTTGGGAAAGTATTTTTAAAGTGTCCATCAGCTTCAAACAATTGTAGGGCAACAAGGGTATTCAAAGTTGAGGAAGTCTTACCAGTGATTGCCAGTAGGGTATTCATGCTTAACAGGCCCCAGATCTTTGTCTTCTTAAGATAATAGCTGTTAAGCCTTGGATTTGAGGTATGGTTTTTAAAAACACTCATCCTCACTGGTATAGCATGGAGTCTTCTAGATTTTTCTCATGTCAGCACCATAGCTGCTGGAGCTTTCCCATCTGGAGCAGAGTAACCTGTAGAGCACCCTTTCACAATTTCTGGTGTTCCTAAAGGAATAAAGAGAAGAAATTGGGGGAGAGCTGTCAGAGTCTGTGGAAGAGTAGTCCTGAGTAGGCTTTGGAACATCGGCATTGAGTCCTTCTTTAACATCATTGGTGGCTCGAATCCTTGAACCTAAGTGTTGCAGATTTGCCCTTTCTAGATGGGCTTCCCTGGTAGCTCAGCTGGTAAAGAATCCACCTGCAATGCAGGAGACCCCTGTTTGATTCCTGGATTGGGAAGATCCGTTGGAGAAGGGTTAGGCTACCCACTCCAGTATTCTTGGGCTTCCCTGGTGGCTCAGACAGTAAAGAATCTGCCCACAATGCAGGAGACCAGGGTTCAATCCTTGGGTTGGGAAGATCCCCTGGAGAAGGGAATGGCTATCCACTCCAGTATTCCAACCTGGAGATTCCATGGACTTGCAAAGAATTTGACATGACTAAGTGACTTTCACTTCACTTCACTTCAGACCGAACTTCCAGGTTCACTATCCAATTCCTTTATATTCAGGACCTCCATGTTACAAAGCTAAGGGAGCATCGTTACCCTCTGGTCCATGTGAACGAGGCCTCCTGGAGTGCTGTAGTCCTCCAGGATTACAGCCTGCCTGGCCTTCTGCTGTGTTTCTGCTTGTCTTGCCATTGATTTGGTCCAGACTCTATGGAATGGCTCAGCATACCGTGCGATCATATTTTCTGTTCTCTTGATCTCACTCTGTACTGTGAGAGGCTTCAGGGAAGAAGTTAGATTTTATGTGTTTATATTAATAATAAAGCCTCTCACATGACACCCTTCACACAGAGTTGCTCAATAAATCTTTCCTAAATAAAGTTGACCCTTGAGCAACACAGGAATTTGTGGCACTGACCTTCCATCCAGTAAAAAATCTATATATAATTTACAGTCAGCTTTTTTTTTTTTTTTTTTTTTTAACTGTCTTAACTTGTGGGATCTTAGTTTGTTGACCAGGGATTGAAACCATGCTCTTGGCAGCGAAAGCACAGAGTCCTAACCACTGGACCACCAGGGAATTCCTTTGTCAGCCCTTTTTATATAAGTCCTTTGTATCCAAAGTTCTGCATCCCTGGGTTCAACCAACTAATGTTACAACTGTAGTATTTGTTGTTGAAAAAAACCAGCCTGTAAGTAACTTATGTTGTTCAAAGGCCAGCTGTACATGTTGTGACTATGTATTGGGCTTTGTGTAAAATATTTCACCTGTTCTTGTTCCGTAAGCCAAACAGTGATCCCCGTGGGAGTGCACATTGCCTTCATTTCTCCTTTGAGGATGCTGCGATGGTGAGCAGGTATTAATATATAAGGAGACAGTGAGTGAAGACAGTTCTAGAAGGTATAACTGAAATAGGATGTTGAACTGAGGGAGAGCATTTTATATAAAAATTGATGAGACGAGCATGTTTAAATGTTGATAGGATGTATTCAGCTGTGAATTAGAAATGGACTTTTATAGTTGAGACATCTGATAATTGATGTTTGGAGATGAACTCAGAGTACAGGCACACAGAGGAATAGACAAGACGCTTATTCTCCTGATGCAGAAATGAAGATAAGATAGATTCAGTGAAACTTGGTGGGTGGGAAGCTCAAAGTTTCTGTCTGAAGCCTTTTTAAGGCTGCTATCCAAAAGTCTACAAGCAATAAATGCTGGAGAGGGTGTGGAGAAATGAGAACCCTCTTACACTGTTGGTGGGAATGCAAATTAGTACAGCCACTATGGAGAACAGTGTGCTGCTGCTAAGTTGCTTCAGTCGTATCTGACTCTGTGCAACCCCATAGACGGCAGCCCACCAGGCTCACCTATCCCTGGGATTCTCCAGGCAAGAACACTGGAGTGGGTTGCCATTTCCGAAAGTGAAGTCACTCAGTGGTGTCCGACTCCTAGCGACCCCATGGACTGCAGCCTACCAGGCTCCTCCGTCCATGGGATTTTCCAGGCAAGAGTACTGGAGTGGGTTGCCATTGCCTTCTCTGGGAGAACAGTGTGGAGAGTCCTTAAAAAACTGAAATAGAAATGCCTTATGACCCAGCAATCCCACTACTGGGCATACACACTGAGGAAACCAGAATTGAAAGAGACACGTGTACCCCAATGTTCATTGCAGCACTGTTTATAATAGCCAGGACATGGAAGCAACCTAGATGTCCATCAGCAGATGAATGGATAAGAAAGCTATGGTACATATACACAATGGAGTATTACTCAGCCATTAAAAAGAATACATTTGAATCAGTTCTAATGAGGTGGATGAAACTGGAGCCTATTATACAGAGTAAAGTAAGCCAGAAAGAAAAACACCAATACAGTATACTAAAGCATATATATGGAATTTAGAAAAGATGGTAACAATAACCCTGTATGCGAGACAGCAAAAGAGACACAGATGTATAGAACAGTCTTTTAGACTCTGTGGGAGAGGGAGAGGGTGGAATGATTTGGGAGAATGGCATTGAAACATGTATAATATCATATATGAAACAAATCACCAGTCCAGGTTCGATGCACGATACAGGATGCTTGGGGCTGGTGCACTGGCATGGTACGTACCAGAGGCATGGTACGGGGAGGGAGGTGGGAGGGGGGGTTCAGGATGGGGAACACATGTACACCCATGGTGGATCCATGTTGATGTATGGCAAAACCAATACAATATTGTAAAGTAATTAGCCTCCCATTAAAATAAATAAATTTTTATTAAAAAAAATCTTTGAAGGACAGAAAGTTACCTATTCAGTTTGAGGAAGAAGTTTGTGGTGGTTACAGTGATGGTGATAGTAATCTTAAGGAGACTGGCGAGGGCTTGAATTACTTTGTGCAGAAATTCAGAGTCTGAGGCAGCTGATTCAGAGATCCTCACATTTTTATGTACTTCCATCAATTTGTATGAATGAAACTGTCTCTTATATTTAAGAGATTAAACTACAAATTAAAATTGTAAGTATACATTTGCTTTGTATCTACCAGAAAAAAAGAAGTTTGCATGCTAAGTTGCTTCAGTCATGTCCAACTTCTTGTGACCCCATAAACTATAGCCTGTCTGGCTCCCCTGTCCATGGGGATTCTCCAGACAAGAATACTGGAGTGGGATGCCATGCCCTTCTCCAGGGGATCTTCCCTACCCAGGGATTGAACCTGTGTCTCTTAAACATCTCCTGTATTGGCAAGAAAGTTCTTACCTCCACCTGGGAAGCCTTAAAAAGTAAGATTGGCCCAGTTTAATTAAGAGGGGTCTTTTGCACCAAGGTGAAGTTTGAATTTTATTTATCAAATAAAATTTTATTTATCAAATACTTTTAAAGAAAATAAGCTTTCCTTTTCCTGATCTCTACGTCTTGATTCAGCTAAAGTTATATTTGCAGCCAGATGCTATGGGAAGTAGAGAATGAGTATCTTCAACAGGATTCTTTTGCTTGAAAAAGACTCAGCTTGAAAATCCAAGCCAAAGGGTACCAAGCAAATTAGGAAGTTATTCATCTGTATAGCTGAAAAGTCCAGAAGTACAGCTGGATCAAGAGCACAAAACTATTATGGTGTCCTTTCTTCTCCTTCTCTCACCTCTGTTTGTGTCTTTGTGGGCTTCATTCTCTGGCATGGCCTCCCATTTTCTTGGCAAGACAACCCCCTTCCCCACACCCGCTCCCACTGCTCCGGGTTTAGATTTCAGGTCTCAGGTTTGAATCCCAGTAGTACTTTTGTCACCCCACTCCAGTACTCTTGCCTGGAGAATCCCATGGATGGAGAAGTCTGGTGGGCTACAGTCCGTGGGGTCGCTAAGAGTCAGACACGACTGAGCGACTTCCCTTTCACTTTTCACTTACATGCATTGGAGAAGGAAATGGCAACCCACTCCAGTGTTCTTGCCTGGAGAATCCCAGGGACGGGGGAGCCTGGTGGGCTGCTGTCTACGGGGTTGCACAGAGTCGGACACGACTGAAGTGACTTAGCAGCAGCAGTACTTTTGTAGGTCAGATAACAGTGTCCATTCCTAGTCTAATTCATGTCTCCTGAGGGAATGCTTGTTTTTCATTGACTCCTTGAGAGGGAGTCCAAACCCATCCCTGGAGTCAGAAGTCAGAGTAGAATGACTTTTTCCCAAACCATCTGGACAAAGAGTGGGAAGAGAGAAGCCCCATAACACTTTACCCTCTGAGCCACCAGGGAAGCCCATAATGATTATCAGGATGCCATTATCAGAAGCAGGAACAGTGGATGTGATCTTGAAAACAGTTTGTTTTTTTTTTTCCTTAGAGTGGATAAAAGTAAAATTTCCCAATGTAATTATATTTTCTACAAAGTTTTCTGGCCCAATGCATTTTCCCTGGCCACATAATTTGGGCAGTGTTAATTGATTGGACTCATTATATTTGAAAATATCTATTTTTCCTAGAAATAGCAGCTTCCAAAGACACTCTACATAGATTCTTTTCCCTCATCCTCATGATCTTCGCTTTTCATCTTTGTGTCCTAATTTTGCCATTGTACATCTGCTTTTCTATTTTGGAACTTTGGTAAGAAATAGATTTGCGTGGATATACTGATTTAGTATGAAATTATAATGAAAGTCATTTGCATATTCAAACCCTCTCTTAATGGGAAGAAAATCAGTGATAATTGCAACCTAAATGTTTCTCAGGGAAATTAAGTGGGTTAGTAGGGGCATATTGACTGTTGCATGGAAGTAACATGAAGTATATACACCCAAGCCCTGAACTTCTGATGATTTCTTTTTTTGACTTTCTAACAAAGAGTATATTTTCCTCTCTGTGATTTGCTATTGTGTTGTCCTTATAGCTTTATGTTTTATTAGGTTCATCTTTTGAATGAGATCAATTGGAAAGTACTTTGGTAACTACTGTTATTTTGGCTATTATTATTTAGTTGAAATGATATCCAGTCACTTGTTCGTATTATTGCTACAGCCCTATCTGCCAGCCTCGGTTCTACTTCAACATTGTACACCTAACATTTTGTTTGGTTTGGGATGTTCATGCATTCTTTTTTTTTTTTTTTGTAACAATATTTATTGTTCAATAAAGCCTTTAAAACTGGTCAACATTTAAAAAACTTAAAAAATGTATAAAAAATAACTAGATGTATATTTATGTCATATACTTAGGTAGGAATAATTGGAAAATGTTTCTTATGTATAAGGACAGGTTGGAGAGTGTCCAGATCTAAGTATTGGACTTACTGGATTTGATGTCCTTGCAATACATTTACATGAGCAGATGTGTCCATCTGAAGTTAGGGTAAGAACTCTAGAGATCAAGAGAAGACAGACTAGAAATAAATGTTTTTAAACAAAAGGGTGTGGTCTATAGTTGAAAAGTGTATAAATCAGGCTCTGGAGGTTGGGATGCACATAGAAGGTATCTGAAATTAGGACACTGTTCCAGCTAGGATTATGGGACTGTGGTTTGGGGATATGAGTGGTTGAAGTTTTCTAAGGACTATCCTAGGGTTGGTACCCTAGGGTGGAAGTGAATGCACAGCTCTTGAAGATAAAAATTCCGGCAGGCCCTGCTCATCTTCTGGCTCGACATGAAGCCCATCAGCTCTATGGGCTGCTTCCTGCAGATGTTGTCATGATTACGTTCCTTCCCATGGAGTCCTCCACCTTTCTGGCCGCGGCTTAGGACCGATGTGTGGCCGTCTGCCTGCACCACCCATCCATCATCACGGAACAGCTTGTCGTCAGTGTGGCCATCTTCATCATCTTCAGCAATTTGCTGGCCACACTGCCTACACCAATTCTGGCTGCCAGACTCAGTTACTGTGCCAGCAATGTAGTGGGAAACTGTATCCGTGCCAGCATTTCTATAGCAAAGCTCTGCTGTGGGGGTATTCACCCGAATAAGCTCTACCGACTTGTGAGAGTTTGGTGCCTACTGGGTTCTGATCTGGCCCTTATCGTGCTATCCTACTGCTTCATCTTGAGAAAGTGGCAGGCTTGGAATTCTGTCTCATTCCAGCCTCTCTGAAACCATGTTTCCAGTCTTTTTTCATGGGATTTTATCAGGTAAATACTTTACGATAATTTCATCTGTCCATTCAAAGATTAATGTATTAGTGGCCTGAGGGACCTCAGTATTTGTGTGCATCTGTTCAGGTGTATTTGCTTTCCCTGACACGGTTTGCATTGCTGGTTCTTGCACATCCTTAGTCTTCTATAAAATTTGGCCCTGTGAACTGGTGGTCCCATGTTGATGGAGTGACAGTTCAGATTACCCCCTTTCTGTTCCTTTTACCCCCTTTCGGATTACCTTTTTGAAAAATACATATATTTCTCCACCTTCTTCTCCAGAAAAGAGAAGAAACGTTTAAGTTCTCCTCTCTCTCCAGAAAAGAAAGGTTTTTTCTGAGATATTTTCTTAGACCAAAAGGCATAAAGAACAGTGAGCAGAAATATACTTCAAGGGGGTGTTCTTTCTGAATTTACGTTTTTCTCTGTTTTCCTTTTCAAAAGAAGCTCAGCCTTCTTTAATTTTCACAACAGAAGCAGATGAATATTTTTTTGAAAATGCCAGCTGAATTTTATGTGACAAAGGTAGCTGATGATTTTTGTGATTTTTTATGATTTTATGATGACAAAGGGTCAGCTGTGAGCCTGCAGGGAAGATGCCAGTACTGGAGTCTGGTTGTGTCTGGCCCCACCTGGTTCATTCTTATTGCTGAGGGCTCAAATTCAGTACTTCCTGCTCAAAGAGTGTTTCTGATGTCCAGCCTCAAATAGCCAGGCAATCCCTATCATATCATGTGACTTCATATTAATTTTATTTAAAATATTTTTATTAAGGATGAAACAATGTCATTTGCAGTAATATGGATAGGCCTAGAGATGATCATACTAAATGAAGTATGTCAGAAAGAGAAGACAAATACCATATGGTATCACTTATATGTGGAATCTAAACTACAGCACAAAGGAACCTATCTACAAAACAGAAATGTAGTCACAGATAGAGAACAGACTTGTGATTGCCAAGGGAAAGAGGGGGTGGGAGAGAGAAAGACTGGGAGTTTGGGGATTAGCAGGTGCAGACTATTGTATATGTAATGGATCATCAACAAGGTTCTACAGTAGTAGCACGGGGAACTATATTCAATATCCTGTGATGAACCATAATGGAAAAGAATATATATATATAATATATATATACATATGTATTGTATATATATGTAATATATATACATATATATATTTGTGTATGTATATGTAATATATATATACACATATATATTTAACATTGTAAACCAACTATACTTCAATAAAATTGAAAAAATAAAACATTTTTTATTGAAGATTAACATATATAAAAAAAGTACAGGGATCTTAAGACAGAGAATGTCATCAGCACCCAGAAGCCCTCCTGGTGTTCCCTTGGAGTCACTATGAGCTCAGGGTAACTGCTGTCCTGACCTCTATTGGCAGTGACCACAGTTGGAATCTCAGAAGAAGTCCTTATTTGGGCCCAGCTTTGTTCCTTCAGTGTTTCATTTCTGATATTCTCCCATGTTTTTATATGTAGAACTAATTTATTCATTTTCAGTGCTGTATAGTGTTCCACTCTGTGTATATATGTATATATATGTGGACTTCCCTAGTGGCTCAGATGGTAAAGCATCTGCCTACAATGCAGGAGACCTGGGTTCAATCCCTGGGTTGGGAAGATCCCCTAAAAAAAGAGATAACAACCCACTCCAGTACTCTTGCTTGGAAAATTCCATGGATGGAGGAGCCTGGTAGGCTCTAGTCCACAGGGTTGCAAAGAGTCGGACACAACTGAGCAACTTCACTTCACTGTGTATATACCTAATTTATTTCATCTGTGCTGCTGTTGATGGGCATTTACTCATTTTCAGCTTGGGGCTATTACAAACAATGCTGTGATGACATTCTTGAATATATATTTTTTGGTGAGCACTGTGGGAATTGATTTTAATTCTGCAACTATGTGGTATAAACTATGTGGTATGTATTTATTTAAACACTGTCTAACTCCACTCCCATTAAAATCTAGTCTTACAAAGGTAAAGGCCTTGTTTTACATTTTTGTCTTGCTTATGTTTCTCTTTCAGGTTTATTCCCACATAATTGTTATATAATAATCCATATATATTTTTTACACTGAGTTTTGATTATTGTATACACCCATAAAACCATTACCACAACCAAGATAGTGACACAGTCACCTCCAAAAGTCTGATCTTGCTCCTTATAATTGCTGTTTCCCTCTTCTCCCTGCATTTCCCATCCCAGGCAACTGCCAATTTGCTTTCTGTCACTTATACATTACTTTGCATTTTTTAGAATCTTATATAAATTGGATCATAAACAATATACTCTTTTCTTTCCACTTAGCATAGTTACTTTGAAAGTCATGTTGTTGCACGTATCAACAGTTTATTTCCTGCTGTTGATGAGTAGTATTTTATTGTATGAATATACTACAGCTTATCCATTCATCTATTGATGGACATTTGACTTGATTCCAGTTTTTTTGTCCATTGTAAATATGCTGCTAGAAATGTTGACATATAAAACTTTCATGCACGTGCTTTCACTTCCCTTGTGTATTGTATCTAAGTGTGGAATTGCTAGGTCATATGGCAGGTCAACTTAACTCCATAAGAAACTGTCAGCCTGTTTTCTGTGTAATTCCAGTTGTCCATATCCTTCCCAGCACTTTGAACAATTTTTGTTTTTCATTTTATCTCATCTAGTGGGAGTGGTGGCGTCTCATGGTTTTAATTCATATTTCCCTAATGGTTGATGGTGTCGAGTGTTTTTAATGTGTTACTTGCCATTTGTATATCTTGTTTAGTGAAGCATCTGTTTAAATATTTTGTTCACTTAAAAAATTGGGCTGTTTTTCTTATTGATTATGAGGTTTTAAAAATATTCAAAATAAAAGTCCTTTGTTACGTCTATATTTTACAAATATTTTCTTCTAGATTGTAGCTTGACCTTTTAGTGTCATAACAGTGTCCTTTGTCTTAATATTCTATCACCAGGAACTAAAACAGTGGTTAGCACATGTTGGCACTTAAAATTGTTCCTTGAGCAGATTTAATGAATGGCTTTGATTTCCAAACCAGGCTTAACCAACCCCAGTACCTTTCATTTTAATCAATCCATTATTATATATAGGCATGTATACTATAATGAAGTACATTATAATGAAGTAATATATATTTACTTCAAGGAATTTTGGACGTAAAAGAGAAATAATAGTTAATGTTTTGAGTTCTTGCTTTGTGCCAGACCTTGGTCTAGACACTTTTTGTTCCTAAAAAAAAATATATATATATATGTGTATATATATATATATGTAGTATATATATGTGAGACTATATATAATATGTATATATAGCTTTTCATTCCTTAAAATATATATATATATAGTACCTACATGTGAGACTATATATGTATTTTAAGGAACAAAAAGTGTTTAGACCAAGGCCTGGCACAAAGTAATGACTCAAAACATCTCATCTCAAGTATTGTTTTTCCAACAACTCATAGTTGGGACTGGAAAGTTAATTTTAGAAAATAAGTAGTATATGGGCTTCCTTGTGGCTCAGCTGGTAAAGAATCCACCTGCAATTCAGGAGACCCCGATTCAATTCCTGGGTTGGGAAGATCCACTGGAGAAAGGATAGCCTACCCACTCCAGTATTTCTGGGCTTCCCTGGTGACTCAGCTGGTAAAGAATCCACCTGCAATGCAGGAGACCTGGGTTCAATCCCTGCATTGAAAGAATGAGTTGGAAAGAATAAATAGTATATAGACATTAACCTTATGGCATTTATACTCTCCTACTTAAAGTTTTAGGTATAAGAGTAGTATTTATTAATAATACAGTTAGATAATGAGACAAAGAGAGACAAAGGCCAGAGTACATTTGTTATCAAGAAATCACAATGAACATTTTCATCTGATTCTTAAAAGAAATATGTCCTTTTTCCAATTTCTTTCTTTCTCTTGTGGGAAACTGCTCAGTAGATAAATACTTCGGAGTTTTTGGTATAAATTATCTCCTGGTTTGCTGCTTACTGGGATATCTAGGTGGCTCAGTGGTAAAGAATTCTCGTACCAATGCAGGAGATGTAAGAGATGAGGGTTTAATCCCTGGGTCAGGAAGATCCCCTAGAGTAGGAAAGGTCAACCCACTCCAGTATATTTGTCTGGAGAATCCCATGGACAGAGAAGCCTGGCTACTACAGTCCATAGAATCACAAAGAGTTGTACACTACTGAGCAACTAAGCACACACACTTATATGTGAGATAGGTGCTGTAATTGCTATAATTTTCCCTATTATAAAAATAGGGAAACTGGTGCTGATGGAGATGAAGTTACCTTGTCCCAAGTCACTAAGTGGGAAACTGGTGCAGCTAGTGTTTGAACAAGACATTCTGACTCCACAGGAAATGGAGGTGGGATGTGAAGGAGGTGTGCAGAGGGCTTAGGGAGCACAGTGACTTTTTCCACCACCAGCTTTGCATTGCTTGACTGGCTGTGTGAGCTTATGATACCTTAACTTTTTCTTTTCTTTTTTTTTTTTAATTTTATTTTTAAACTTTACAATATTGTATTAGTTTTGCCAAATATGGAAATGAACCCGCCACAGGTATACATGTGTTCCCCATCCTGAACCCTCCTCCCTCCCCATACCATCCCTCTGGATCGTCCCAGTGCACCAGCCCCAAGCATCCAGTATCGTGCATCGAACCTGGACTGGCAACTCGTTTCATACATGATATTATACATGTTTCAATGCCATTCTCCCAAATCTTCCCACCCTCTCCCTCTCCAACAAAGTCTATAAGACTGTTCTATACATCAATGTCTCTTTTGCTGTCTCGTACACAGGGTTATTGTTACCATCTTTCTAAATTCCATATATATGCGTTAGTATACTGTATTGGTGTTTTTCTTTCTGGCTTACTTCACTCTGTATAATAGGCTCCAGTTTCATCCACCTCATTAGAACTGATTCAAATGTATTCTTTTTAATGGCTGAGTAATACTCCATTGTGTATATGTACCATGGCTTTCTTATCCATTCATCTGCTGATGGACATCTAGGTTGCGTCCATGTCCTGGCTATTATAAACAGTGCTGCGATGAACACTGGGGTACACGTGTCTCTTTCCCTTCTGGTTTCCTCAGTGTGTATGCCCTGCACTGGGATTGCTGGATCATA
Source organism: Bos indicus (assembly GCF_029378745.1). NCBI lineage: Eukaryota > Metazoa > Chordata > Mammalia > Artiodactyla > Bovidae > Bos > Bos indicus. Next base: position 2,835,370 of record NC_091772.1, on the reverse strand, counting down.
AGGCAGTTCTATTTCCAGTTTTTTAAGGAATCTCCACACTGTTTTCCATAGTGGTGTACTAGTTTGCATTCCCATCAACAGTGTAAGAGGCTTCCCTTTTCTCCACACCCTCTCCAGCATTTATTGCTTGTAGACTTTTGGATTGCAGCCATTCTGACTGGTGTGAAATGGTACCTCATAGTGGTTTTGATTTGCATTTCTCTGATAATGAGTGATGTTGAGCATCTTTTCATGTGTTTGTTAGCCATCTGTATGTCTTCTTTGGAGAAATGTATATTGAGTTCTTTGGCCCATTTTTTGACTGGGTCATTTATTTTTCTGGAGTTGAGCTGTAGGAGTTGCTTGTATATTTTTGAGATTAGTTGTTTGTCAGTTGCTTCATTTGCTATTATTTTCTCCCATTCTGAGGGCTGTCTTTTCACCTTGCTAATAGTTTCCTTTGATGTGCAGAAGCTTTTAAGGTTAATTAGGTCCCATTTGTTTATTTTTGCTTTTATTTCTAATATTCTTGGAGGTGGGTCATTGAGGATCCTGCTGTGGTGTATGTCAGAGAGTTTCTGGTCTTACGTTTAGATCTTTAATCCATTTTGAGTTTATTTTTGTGTATGGTGTTAGAAAGTGTTCTAGTTTCATCTTTTACAAGTGGTTGACCAGATTTCCCAGCACCACTTGTTAAAGAGATTGTCTTTAATCCATTGTATATTCTTGCCTCCTTTGTCAAAGATAAGGTGTCCATATGTGCGTGGATTTATCTCTGGGCTTTCTATTTTGTTCCATTGATCTATATTTCTGTCTTTGTGCCAGTACCATACTGTCTTGACAACTGTGGCTTTGTAGTAGAGCCTGAAGTCAGGTAGGTTGATTCCTCCAGTTCCATTCTTCTTTCTCAAGATAGCTTTGGCTATTCGAGGTTTTTTGTATTTCCATACAAATTATGAAGTTATTTGTTCTAGCTCTGTGAAGAATACTGTTGGTAGCTTGATAGGGATTGCATTGAATCTATAAATTGCTTTTGGTAGTATACTCATTTTCACTATATTGATTCTTCCAATCCATGAACATGGTATATTTCTCCATCTATTAGTGTCCTCTTTGATTTCTTTCATCAGTGTTTTATAGTTTTCTATATATAGGTCTTTAGTTTCTTTAGGTAGGTATATTCCTAAGTATTTTATTCTTTCCGTTGCAATGGTGAATGGAATTGTTTCCTTAATTTCTCTTTCTGTTTTCTCATTATTGGTGTATAGGAATGCAAGGGATTTCTGTGTGTTGATTTTATATGCTACAACTTTACGATAATCATTGATTAGTTCTAGTAATTTTCTGGTGGAGTCTTTAGGGTTTTCTATGTAGAGGATCATATCATCTGCAAACAGTGAGAGTTTTACTTCTTCTTTTCCAATTTGGATTCCTTTTATTTCTTTTTCTGCTCTGATTGCTATGGCCAAAACTTCCAAAACTATGTTGAATAGTAATGGTGAAAGTGGGCACCCTTGTCTTGTTCCTGACTTTAGAGGAAATGCTTTCATATTTCCACCATTGAGGATAATGTTTGCTGTGGGTTTGTCATATATAGCTTTTATTATGTTGAGGTATGTTCCTTCTATTCCTGCTTTCTGGAGAGTTTTTATCATAAATGGGTGTTGAATTTTGTCAAAGGCTTTCTCTGCATCTATTGAGATAATCATATGGTTTTTATTTTTCAATTTGTTAATGTGGTATATTACATTGATTGATTTGCAGATATTGAAGAATCCTTGCATCCCTGGGATAAAGCCCACTTGGTCATGGTGTATGATCTTTTTAATGTGTTGTTGGATTCTGATTGCTAGAATTTTGTTGAGGATTTTTGCATCTATGTTCATCAGTGATATTGGCCTGTAGTTTTCTTTTTTTGTGGGATCTTTGTCAGGTTTTGGTATTAGGGTGATGGTGGCCTCATAGAATGAGTTTGGAAGTTTACCTTCCTCTGCAATTTTCTGAAAGAGTTTGAGTAGGATAGGTGTTAGCTCTTCTCTAAATTTTTGGTAGAATTCAGCTGTGAAACCGTCTGGACCTGGGCTTTTGTTTACTGGAAGATTCTTGATTACAGTTTCAATTTCTGTGCTTGTGATGGGTCTGTTAAGATTGTCTGTTTCTTCCTGGGTCAGTTTTGGAGAGTTGTACTTTTCTAAGAATTTGTCCATTTCTTCCATGTTGTCCATTTTATTGGCATATAATTGTTGATAGTAGTCTCTTATGATCCTTTGTATTTCTGTGTTGTCTGTTGTGATCTCTCCATTTGCATTTCTAATTTTATTGATTTGATTTTTCTCCCTTTGTTTCTTGATGAGTCTGGCTAATGGTTTGTCAATTTTATTTATCCTTTCAAAGAACCAGCTTTTGGCTTTGTTGATTTTTGCTATGGTCTCTTTTGTTTCTTTTGCATTTATTTCTGCTTTAATTTTTAAGATTTCTTTCCTTCTACTAACCCTGGGGTTCTTCATTTCTTCCTTTTCTAGTTGCTTTAGGTGTAGAGTTAGGTTATTTATTTGACATTTTTCTTGTTTCTTGAGGTATGCTTGTATTGCTATGAACTTTCCCCTTAGGACTGCTTTTAAAGTGTCCCACAGGTTTTGGGTTGTTGTGTTTTCATTTTCATTCGTTTCTATGCAAATTTTGATTTCTTTTTTGATGTCTTCTGTGATTTGTTGGTTATTCAGCAGCGTATTGTTCAGCCTCCATATGTTGGAATTTTTAATAGTTTTTCTCCTGTAATTGAGATCTAATCTTACTGCATTGTGGTCAGAAAAGATGCTTGGAATGATTTCTATTTTTTTGAATTTACCAAGGCTAGATTTATCGCCCAGGATATGATCTATCCTGGAGAAGCTTCCATGCGCGCTTGAGAAAAAGGTGAAATTCATTGTTTTGGGATGAAATGTCCTATAGATATCAATTAGGTCTAACTGGTCTATTGTATCATTTAAAGTTTGTTTCCTTGTTAATTTTCTGTTTAATTGATCTATCCATAGGTGTGAGTGGAGTATTAAAGTCTCCCACTATTATTGTGTTATTGTTAATTTCTCCTTTCATACTTGTTAGCATTTGTGTTGCATATTGCGGCGCTCTCGTGTTGGGTACATATATATTTATAATTGTTATATCTTCTTCTTGGATTGATCCCTTGATCATTATGTAGTGACCATCTTTGTCTCTTTTCACAGCCTTTGTTTTAAAGTCTATTTTATCTGATATGAGTATTGCTACTCCTGCTTTCTTTTGGTCCCTATTTGCATGGAAAATCTTTTTCTAGCCCTTCACTTTCAGTCTGTGTGTGTCCCTTGTTTTGAGGTGGGTCTCTTGTAGACAACATATGTAGGGGTCTTGTTTTTGTATCCATTCAGCCAGTCTTTGTCTTTTGGTTGGGGCATTCAGCCCATTTACGTTTAAGGTAATTACTGATAAGTATGATCCCGTTGCCATTTACTTTATTGTTTTGGGTTCGAATTTATACACCGTTTTTGTGTTTCCTGTCTAGAGAATATCCTTTAGTATTTGTTGGAGAGCTGGTTTGGTGGTGCTGAATTCTCTCAGCTTTTGCTTGTCTGAAAAGCTTTTGATTTCTCCTTCATATTTGAATTAGATCCTTGCTGAGTACAATAATCTGGGCTGTAGGTTATTTTCTTTCATCATTTTAAGTATGTCTTGCCATTCTCTCCTGGCTTGAAGAGTTTCTATGGAAAGATCAGCTGTTATCCTTATGGGAATTCCCTTGTGTGTTATTTGTTGTTTTTCCCTTGCTGCTTTTAATATTTATTCTTTGTGTTTGGTCTTTGTTAATTTGATTAATATGTGTCTTGGGGTGTTTCGCCTTGGGTTTATCCTGTTTGGGACTCTCTGGGTTTCTTGGACTTGGGTGATTATTTCCTTCCCCATTTTAGGGAAGTTTTCCACTATTATCTCCTCAAGTATTGTCTCATGGTCTTTCTTTTTGTCTTCTTCTTCTGGGACCTCTATGATTTGAATGTTGTAGCGTTTAATATTGTCCTGGAGGTCTCTGAGATTGTCCTCATTTCTTTTAATTCGTTTTTCTTTTATCCTCTCTGATTCATTTATTTCTACCATTCTATCTTCTGATTCACTAATCCTGTCTTCTGCCTCTATTATTCTACTATTTGTTGCCTCCAGAGTGTTTTTAATTTGATTTATTGCATTATTCATTATATATTGACTCTTTTTTATTTCTTCTAGGTCCTTGTTAAACCTTTCTTGCATCTTCTCAATCCTTGTCTCCAGGCTATTTATCTGTGATTCCATTTTTATTTCAAGATTTTGGATCAATTTCACTATCATTATTCGGAATTCTTTATCAGGTAGATTCCCTATCTCTTCCTCTTTTGTTTGGTTTGGTGGGCATTTATCCTGTTCCTTTATCTGCTGAGTATTCCTCTGTCTCTTCACCTTGTTTAAATTGCTGATTTTGGGGTGTCCTTTTTGTATTCTGGCAGTTTGTGGAGTTCTCTTTATTGTGGCGTTTCCTCGCTGTGTGTGGGATTGTACAGGTGGCTTGTCAAGGTTTCCTGGTTAGGGAAGCTTGTGTCGGTGTTCTTGTGGGTGGAGCTGTATTTCTTCTCTCTGGAGTGCAATGAAGTGTCCAGTAATGAGTTATGAGATGTCTATGGTTTTGGGGTGACTTTGGGCAGCCTGTATCTTGAAGCTCAGGGCTGTGTTCCTTGTTGCTGGAGAATTTTCTTGGTATGTCTTGTGCTGGAACTTGTTGGCCCTTGTGTGGTGCTTGGTTTCAGTGTTGGTATGGAGGCGTTTGATGAGCTCCTGTCAATTAATGTTCCTTGGAGTCAGGAGTTCCCTGGAGTCAGGGTTTGGACTTAAGCCTCCTGCTTCCAGTTATTGGTCTTATTTTTACAGTAGTTTCAAAACTTCTCCTTCTATACAGCACCATTGATAAAACATCTACATTAAAGATGAAAAGTTTCTCTACCATGAGGGTCACCCAGAGAGGTTCACAGCATTACATGGAGAAGAGAAGAGGGAGGGGGGAGTTAGAGGTGACCCGAATGAGATGAGGTGGAATCAATACAGGAAAGAGTGGGCTAGCCAGTAATCGCTTCCTTATGTGCACTCCACAACTGGACCACTCAGAGATGTTCACAGAGTTATACCGAGAAGAGAAGAAGGAGGAAGGAGACAGAGGTGGCCAGGAGGATAAAAGGGGGGAATGAAAAGGAGGGAGACAGATCCAGCCAGTAATCAGTTCCCTAAGTGTTCTCCACTGCCTGGAACACACAGAAATTCACAGAGTTGGGTAGAGTAGAGAGGGGTTAGGGAGGAGACACAGGCGACCTGGTGGAGAAAATGGAGAGTCCAAAGGGAGAGAGAGCAGTCAAGCCAGTAATCTCGCTCCCTAGTGAAGAATGGGTCCTGAAGATTGGGTTCTTAAAGGTACAAAATTGGTAACAAATACATAAAAGCAAAAATTAAAAATCTAGAGTAGAGTTTGGAATTTCAAAAATACGATGTTAAAGAAAAGAAGAAGGAAAAGAAAGAGAAAAAACGAACAAACAAAAACAAACAAGGTCGCGAAAATTATGAAGAAAATATAGGTACAAAATTGATATCTAATACCAAAAAGCAAAAGTTAAAAATCTAGAGTAGAGTTTGGAATTTCAGATATACAATGTTATATAAAAGAAGAAGAGAAAGAAACAGAGGGAAAAAAAAGTCACAGAAATTTTAAAAAAACTATAGGTACAAAATTGATAACAAATACCAAAAAGCTAAAATTAAAAATCTAGAGTAGAGTTTGGAATTTCAAAAATACAATGTTAAAGAAAAGAAGGGAAAAAAAAAAAGGTCAAAAATTATTAAAAATATACATATGAAATTTGCTATAAAAAAGGGTCTTCTTTTTTGCAAAGTAATAGGTTATAAAAGTGAAAATTATAGGAATAATAGAGGACTTAAAATTTTTTTAAAAAGTTAAAAAAAAAGAAAAGAAAGAAAGAATGATCATAAAAATAGTAAAAATATATCTAGGACTTTCTCTGGTTTTGTTGTGAGTATTGTGGGTTCAGTTCATTTTTGGCTAGTTCCTTGGTCCCGCTTTATTTCTCAAGATCTATAGGTCCCTTCCTATGTAGTCAGTAGTAACCACAGGGTTTTAATCTATTGCCTGTAGCTTCCAAGGCAGTTCCCTCTTATAGCTTCTTCTGTTTGCTGGTCTCTTCAGTGTCTGGTTTCCGCCCTGACACAAAGGGGACGGTGGAGGACACTTTTTTTTTTTTAATCTCACTTGTTCAGTCACGCTGTGGGGAGGGAGGGAGGGATGCTGCAAACAAATAACACTGGTGTGTGCTCGCAGTGTCTCGGCCACACTGGGTCTGCCCCCGCTCACGGCTCCTGTAGCCTCCCTGCCCACACTGCTCAGGCTCTAGGTTTCTCTGCCGGGAACCATCCGTGGCCAGCCTTGGGCTGCCTGCACCTCCCAGGTCCAAGCGGCTCAGGTTCAGGCACTTGGGTAGTCCTCAGAGGCGCAGACTCGGTTGGGCCTGTGTTTTGTGCCCTTCCCAGGTCCGAGCAGCTCAGGTGATGAGGTGTTTGGTGAGCGTGATTGCTGTGACTTTTTGCCTCCCCACCACTCGGTTATCTAGGTGTACACCTTCTCAGGCAGATGTTGACCATCCAGACCCCCAAGAAGTTTTAGTTAGCAAAGAGGCCTGCTTACCGTTTTATAGATAATATCTCTCTGGGACTGCGATTGCCCCCTTCTGGTTCTGGCTGCCTGTCACTGGAGGGGGATGGTCTGCAGCTGGCTATCTCTGTTCAGTCCTTTGTTCTGTGCACGGGCCTGGCGGTGTCTTAGGTTAGGGCTGGCTTTTCGCGTGGTAGATATCCCACAGTCTGGTTTGCTAGCCCAAATTATTTCTCTCAGATAACGCTCAGGGTATTCAGGCCAGGTCCTTACTCTAAGCAATGCAGCCCGCGCCGCACCTCCCTGCCCAGCCCCCGCTTGCTAATGGCGTGTGCAGGCGTCTGCGGTGCTTCTTTTCTGGGGGAGTTACCGTAGGGCTCGCAATCTGTGGGTTTTATTGTTTATTTATTTTTCCTCCCTGTTATGTTGCCCTCTGTGCTTCCAAAGCTCGGCACAGATTTGGCAGTGAGAAGGTTTCCTGGTGTTTGGAAACTTCTCTCTTTTTAAGACTCCCTTCCCGGGATGGAACTCCATCCCTCCCTCTTTTGTCTCTTTTTTTGTCTTTTATATTTTTTCCTACCTCCTTTTGAAGACTTGGGTTGCTTTTCTGGGTGCCTGATGTCCTCTGCCGGCATTCAGAAGTTGTTTTGTGGAATTTACTCGGCGTTTAAATGTTCTTTTGATGAATTTGTGGGGGAGAAAGTGTTCTCCCCGTTCTACTCCTCTGCCATCTTGGCTCCTCCCCCTAAATATAACATTTTTAAGAGAAATACATGTATTCAGGTTTTGGACTACATACTTTGAAGACCTAGATAGACATGTAGCTATAGGAATGGCTGAGTTTCTAGTTGTAGAGACCAGCTGGGTTGACTGCAGCTGTGGTCATTGGGTTCCATGGGCCATTTGGCTTCACAGGGTCCTGTGCCCTATGCCGGGTGGACAGAGCCAGCTTTGGGTCACAGTGCCTCCTCCCCCTTCTCTTCTCTCCATGTTGTTAGACCTGACGATTAAATAGCATTTAGTGTGCCATTTTACTAGATCATTCTTTATTAACAAAACAAATGAAAAGCCTCTCTCTCTCTCTCCTCTTTTCTCTAAATGTTGGGAACACATTTCTTTTGGGGTAGGTGGGAGACAGAGGATGTATGGGAATTTTAGTAGCTTTTAAGAATTACTGGGTGGTCTTTGGTAAGTCTTATCAAAAACTGGATAAGTGCTTTTCAAGAAATCAAATTTGATCAGATTTGGGGGCAGAAAAATTTGTAAGGAGGGGATCATTGGCCAGCACTTTGTCAACAGTCTGGTGCTCATTTTACTCAATTTAAATATTCCACAGTCATTAAGAAGATATTCAAGTAGTGCTTAGGCAACACAGAATGTATGAAAATGTGCAGCAAATCATGCAGCTCTATAAACCCTTATACTGCTTCCATTGCTGATGTGGCGACCAGATGTCTCTTCTGTGAGCTGCTCTTGGTAGTGTTTCCCAATCACTAGAGTTATTTGAAGACTTACTTCCTGAATATCTCCAGCTCTGTATACTTATATGTGTGTGTATGTGTATATATATGTGGGTGTATTTATAGTGTAACAACTTTGTAGATCTTTTATTCATCTATGTCAAGAAATGGAGAACCAACTTTATAATTTTTGTCAATCCATATTAAACTAATTTTCCATTGGAGTATTAGCAGTAGAGTACATTTTGCAAGGAGATAATTTTAACAGCTCAAAATATTATTTCAAATTTGGTATAAAGAGATGGAATTATAAATTGTAGTGTTTGGAGATGTCAAAAAAGCAAATATCTGGAAAATTAAATCTAGTAAATACTGTCTTTGATACACTCTTGGTTTGTCTTGCTGATATTTGTGCCTTTATGAAGGAGTAGCTGTCAACTTTGGCTACATGTTGAGTCACCAGGGAAGCTTTATAGCCTTACAGACATAGAAAACAAATGTATGGTTATCAAAAAGGAAAGGTGGGGGAGAATAAATTAGGAGGTGGAGGTTGGGATTAACATATACACACTACTATATACAAAACAAACAAAGGCCTACTATATAGCACAGGGAATTCCACTCAATGTTTTGAAATAAGCTATAAGGGTAAAGAATCTGAAAAAATACATGTATAACTGAATCATTTTGCTGTACACTTGAAACAAACACAAAATTGTAATCAACTATACTTCAATTAAAAAAATAAAAAATACTGATATCTGGACCCCATTCCAGGTGATTCTGGTTGAATTGATCTGAGGTGTTAGAACATCATGATTTGTGAAAGACCTCCAGGTGCAAAGAAGGCTCAGAACCACTGTCCAAAAGGAAGAGGAAGCAGTGAGGGGCATCTGTGACCAAAGACTGAGCAGCAAGGGTATCTGGGGAAATATACTTATGAATCTTTGGAGAAGTGGCTCTCATTTGAGTGTTGTAAGCCAGATCTTCAGTGTTATGAAAATGCTTGTTGTTGTTGTACAATTGCCAAGTCATGTCTGACTTTTTGCAACCCCATGGACTGCAGCACATCAGGCCTCCCTGTTCCTCACCATCTCCCAGAGTTTGCCCAAGTTCATGCCCATGGAATCAGTGATGCCATTCAGCCATCTCATTCTTTGTCACCTTCTTCTCCTTCTACCTTCAATCTTTCTCAGCATCAGGGTCTTTTCCAGTGAGTTGACTGTTCACTTCAGGAGCCTCAGCTTCAGCACCAGTCCTTCCAGTGAGTATTCAGGGTTGATGTCCTTTAAAGTGACTGGTTTAATGAGTCCCTCTAGCACCATAATTTGAAAGCATCAATTCTTTGGCGCTCAGCCGTTTTTATGGTCCAACTCTCACATCTATCTGTATGTGACTACTGGAAAGACTATAATCTTGACTATATGGATCTTTGTCAGCAGAGTGATGTCTTTGCTTTTTAATACCCTGTCTAGGTTTGTCATAGCCTTCCTTTCAAGAAGCAATTGTCTTCTAATTTCATTGCTACAGATACTATCCACAGTGATTTTAGAGCCCAAGAAGAAGAAATTGGTCACTGCTTCCATCATTTCCCCTTCTATATGCCATGAAGTGACAGGACCAGATGTCAGGTTCTTAGTTTTTTGTTTTTTGGTTTTTTTTTTTAATATTGAGTTTTCTGAGAACTCTTCACTATGACCCATCCATCTTAGGTGGCCCTGCAGGGCATGGCTCATAGCTTCAGTGAGTTATGCAAACCCTTTCACCATGAAAAGGCAGGGATCCATGAAGAAAAATGCTTACAGAATGGAAAATCAGGAAATAAATAGGATTCTGTAGTTAAGGGCTTCCTAAAGTTGGATAACTCAGGAGGCTTCCTCAGAATAAAATTCCAACTTTGTGACCTTTCAAGGAGAGTTCTCCAAAGGTGGTTCTCCTACCTTGTGTGTTATGGATGAAGAAACTGTTAGGTAGTTCCATAGCCAGACTTTTCAAAATCATTAACAACTATGCACTTATGCACTAAACCTATAAGAGGCACATTAAATTTGTGATTTCATGAATCTATTTGCAGTTTAACAGTGAGAAAAAATTTTAATTGGTTTAAATAGCATTATAAATAAATATACAGATGCTCTAGGACAAAAATATAAGGAAGGTGAGCTATGAATCAATTAAAAAATATAGGGGACTTCTCTGGTACTCCAGTGGTAACAGTCTGGACTCCCAGAGTCTGTGCTCCCAATGCAGGGGGCCTGGGTTATAAATTTTTTTTTTTTTTAATGTGGGAAACATTGAGCCAGTAAAGACAATGCATCTTAAAAGAATAAATGACATCATAAAGAGTTCCAGAGCTCAGAGTTTTCAAGGAATTGTTCAGTCACTAAGTTGTGTCCGACTCTTTGCAACCCCATGAACTGCAGCACACCAGGCTTCCCTGTCCTTCAATATCTCCCAAAGTTTACTTAAATGTGTGCCCATTAACTCGGTGATGCCATTTACCAACTCATCCTCTGTTGCCCACTTCTCCTCCTCTCTGTCTTTCCCAGCTTTAGGGTCTTTTCTAATGAGTCAGCTCTTTGCATCAGATGGCCAAAATGTTGGCGTTTCAGCTTCAGCATCAGTACTTCAAGTGAATATTCAGGGTTGGTTTCCTTTAGGATTGATTGGTTTAATCTCTTTGCCATCCAGGGGAACTCTCAAGAGTCTCCCCCATCACCACAGTTTGAAAGCATCAGTTCTTTGGCTGTCAGCCGCCTTCATGGTCCAACTATCACAGCTGTACATGACTACTGGAAAAACCACAGGTTTGAAGGAATGATGCTCACCAACATGGAGGGACCAGGAAACAATGACAGAATCACACCATGGACCTTCATGAACAGTTTTTTTTTTTTTTTTAACTGGTTTTCAGAAATATGAAGATGACAATGATAAAGCTCAAAGAAATGACATTCTCAGAAGAAAAACCAGGGAAGGGATGAGCCTATTTCTGAAGAGGCAATTGGTAAATAGGAGAAATCAAAGCCATTCAAATCAAAACTGTTCAAGTCTGATTTTTCCAGCAAGTGGAATGAACTGGATCCAAATTAAAGCCCAATTTAGATTAGACAAAAGGTAAGATCCAACTATACACCCAATTAAATCCCTGATGGGAGGAAAAAATGTTTTCTGCCCTTCAGTTGCCTGGGCTGTTACTTAACTTTCTAAAAGCACATATTTTGAACCCATTTTATGTTCTTCTTCTTTTTTTTAAATTTCTTTAAATACAGTTATCCCCCAAACCCTGAATCTTGAGTCATCATCATTATGAGGCTGCCAGAAAACATAACACAGTTTTGCATTGCCTCAGCAGAAAAATAGCATCAGCTGTTCTCTGACTGGGTTGCCCAGCAAAATGATCTATTTTTTCATAGTCAGTTTAGCTTCCCAGAGTCTCTGATTTCAGAGATCTGGTGTGAAGCTGTAATGTTATGTAAGCATCATAGGTATATCTGGTATATATCCTTCTAATGTTCGTTGAGCTATTTCAAATCCTGAAAGATGATGCTGTTAAAGTGCTGCACTCAATATGCCAGCAAATTTGGAAAACTCAGCAGTGGCCACAGGACTGGAAAAGGTCAGTTTTCATTCCAATCCTAATGAAAGGCAATGCCAAAGAATGTTCAAACTACCGCACAGTTGCACTCATCTCACAGGCTAGCAAAGTAATGCTCAAAATTCTTCAAGCCAAGCTTCAGCAATACGTGAACTGTGAACTTCCAGATGTTCAAGCTGGTTTTGCAAAAGGCAGAGGAACCAGAGATCCAATTGACAACATCCACTGGATCATCAAAAAAGCAAGAGAGATCCAGAAAGCATCTATTTCTGCTTTATTGACTATGCCAAAGCCTTTGACTGTGTGGATCACAATAAATTGTGGAAAATTCTGAAAGAGATCAGAATACCAGACCACCTGACCTGCCTCTTGAGAAACCTATATGCAGGTCAGGAAGCAACAGTTAGAACTGGACATGGAACAAGAGACTGGTTCCAAATAGGAAAAGGAGTACATCAGGGCTGTATATTGTCACCCTGCTTCTTTAACTTCTATGCAGAGTACATCATGAGAAACGCTGGGCTGGAAGGAGCACAAGCTGGAATCAAGATTGCCTGGAGAAATATCAATAACCTCAGATATTCAGATGACACCACCTTGTGGTAGAAAGTGAAGAGGAACTAAAAAGCCCTTGATGAAAGTGAAAGAGGAGACTGAAAAAGTTGCCTTAAAGCTCAACATTCAGAAAACTAAAATGGCATCAGGTCCCATCACTTCATGGGAAATAAATGGGGAAACAGTGTCAGACTTTATTTTTTGGGGCTCCAAAATCACTGCAGATGGCGATTGCAGCCATGAAATTGAAAGACGCTTACTTCTTGGAAGGAAAGTTATGACCAACCTAGATAGCATATTCAAAAGCAGAGACATTACTTTGCCAACAAAGGTCCACCTAGTCAAGGCTATGGTTTTTCCAGTGGTTATGTATGGATGTGAGAGTTGGACTGTGAAGAAAGCTGAGCGCTGAAGAATTGATGCTTTTGAACTGTGGTGTTGGAGAAGACTCTTGAGAGTCCCTTGGACTGCAAGGAGATCCAACCAGTCCATCCTAAAGGAGATCAGTCCTAGGTGTTCTTTGGAAGGACTGATGCTAAAGCTGAAACTCCAATAGTTTGGCCACCTCATGCGAAAAGTTGACTCATTGGAAAAGATCCAGATGCTGGGAGGGATTGGGGGCAGGAAGAGAAGGGGATGACAGAGGATGAGATGGCTGGATGGCATCACTGACTCGATGGACGTGAGTCTGAGTGAACTCCGGGAGTTGGTGATGGACAGGGAGGCCTGGCTGCAATTCATGGGGTCGCAAAGAGTTGGACACGCCTGAGTGACTGAACTGAACTGAATGTTGGATGAGAACTTGGAGGTGATGGTGATGAGGTTTCTCTGACTCGTCAAGGCACAGATCTTCCTTCTGGGATCACTTGCAAGGTAGAAAGAACAATATAATGAGTATAAGGATATATTCCAGATATACCTATGATGCTTACATAACACTCCATATACCTACCACCCAGCTTAAGAAATAATTTATCCCTAAATAGTTGAAGTCTTTCTATGTACTTGTCCCCAAATTGCATTGCCTTCTTTCCCCACAGAAATAATCACTCCTGTAAATTTTAATAGCAGCTTTATTGAGATATAGTCAATATTCTATACAATTGAATTATTCAGTTTAATATCGAGTTATGCAATCATCACCATAATCAATTTTAAAACATTCTCATCACTCCAGAAAGACACCTGGATGTTGTTAGCATTCATTCTCCTTTTCCATCACCCCACCAGACTACTAGCAGTAGACAACCATCAGTCAACTTTATATCTCTGTGGATTTACCTGTTTTGTGTTGATTCTGTGTATATGAAGTTTATAATTTGTGGTCTTTTGTAACTGGCTTTTTTTTCACTTAGCATAATGTTTTTAAGGTTCATCCATCCATCAGTAAATGACTGAAAAATATTTCATTGTATGGATTTACCACCTTTTGTTTATCCACTCATCATTTGGTTGACATGTGTGTTATTTCCACTTTTTTTGCAGCCATGAACAATACTTCTTTTGTGAATACTAGTACAGATTTTGTGTGGATGCATTTTTTCAACTTCCTTGGGTATATATCTAGGAATGGAATTCCTGGGTCATATGGTTACTCCATGTTTTACTTTTTGAAGAATTCCCAAACTGTTTTCCAGTGTTGCTACACCATTTTACATTCCTAATGGAGTTCTAGTTTCTCTATATCCTCATCCTTCTGGTTATGATCCTACTATTTAATTCTAGCCATCCTAGTGCGTATACAGTGGAACCCCATTGTGTTTTTGATTTTCATTTCACTGATGATTAGTGATATGGAGCATCTTTTTTACATGCTTATTGGCAATTTATATATTGTCTTTGGGAAAATGTTTACTCACTTGTAAATTGGATTATTTAGGAACTCTTCCACTTCCATATTTTTTGAGTTCTAAGAGTGCTTTTTATACTCTGGATACTAGATCGATATATCATTATCATATATATGATTTGCAAATATTTTCTTTCATTCTGTGGATTATTTTTTCACTCTCTTGATAGTGTCTTTTGCAGAAAAGTTTTTTATAAAATCAGATTTATCTATTTTTCCTTTGATTGATTGTGTTTCAGGTGTTAGATCTAAGAAACCATCGTCAGCTCTGAAGTCATGCAGATTTACTCTGTATTTTTTTCTTCTAGGAGTTTTATAGTAGGTGTTTGATCCATAAAGTATTATAGTAGGTCTTTGGTCCTTTTTCTGTTAAATTTTGGATAGGCTGTGAAGTGGTGAGGGTGAAGTTCATTCTTTTGTGTGTGGATATCTACTTGTCCCAACACCGTTTGTTGAAAATATTATTCTTTCCCCACTTGAACTGCCTTGGCAATTTTCTGGGTATATACCCAAGAATTGAAACCAGGATGTCAAAGAGATATCTGCTACCCAGTGCTCATTGTAGCATTATTTACAATAGCCAAAACATAGAAACAACCTAAATGTCCATCGACAGAGGAATGGATAAAGAAGCTTTATTCCACCTTGAAAAAGAGGAAATTCTGTCTGTTGTTAGAACATAAATAAACTTGGAAGATATTATGCTAAATAAAATAATCCAGACATAGAAGAGCAAATACTACCTGATCCCACTTATATCAAAAATCTTATATCAGAAAGTTGTCAAATTTGAGGCAGAGAGTAGAGTAGGGAGTTACCAGGGGCTAGGAGGAGTGGGGGCTCAGGGAGGTTTTGGTCAAAGTTTTGGTCAAGGTTTTGGTCATGGTTTCACCTATGCAAGATAAGTCCTAGGAATCTATGACATAGGACATATAGTTAACACTCCTGTATTGTACAGTTAAGAATTTTAGGATGGTAGATGTTACGTTAAATGTTATTTGAAAAAAAGACTTTTAGAGGTAACAAAGTTATGACATTGTATGTGGTGAATGGTTTCACGGGTGTGTGCTTGCCTTCGAAATTATCAAGATGTATACATTAAATATGTACAGCTTTTTGCATGTCAATCATGCCTCAATTAAAAAAATTTAAAACATGTCAAAAGATAAATTTTTTAAGATAAAAGAAAAAGAATTCACCATAGATATATTTTTTTCTGGACTCTTATTTATTTTCCATTGATGTATAGCCATCCCTCTCTATCTGTGGGAAACTGGTCCCAGGATCCCCCAGGGATACCAAAATCCATGAATGCTCAAGTCTCTTGTACAAAGTAGCATCATATTTGCATATAGCAAACATGTCTTCCTGTGTAATTTAAATCCTCTCTAGATTACCTATAATATTAATAGTGTAAGTACCATGTGAGTAGTTGCCAGTGCATGGCAAATTTTTTTTTCAGATTTAAAAAGTTTTTAAATTAATTAATTTATTTTAATTGGAGGCTGATTACTTTACAATATTGCGGTGGGTTTTGCCATGCTTCGTTATGAATCAACCACGGGTGTACATGTGTTCCCTATCCTGAACACCCCTCCCTCCCCACCCCATCCTTCTGCGTTGTCCCAGAGCACCAGCTTTGAGTGCCCTGCTTCATGCATCAAACTTGCACTGGTCATTTATTTTACATATGGTAATATACATGTTTCAATGCTATTCTCTCATATCACCCCACCCTCGCCTTCTCCCGCACCACCTAGTCCAAAAGCCTGTTCTTTACATCTATGTCTCTTTTGCTACCTAGTGCATGGCAAATTTAAGTTTTGGTTTTTAGAACTTTCTGGATTTTTCCCCCAAATATTTTCATCCTCTGTTGGTGGGATCTGCCAATAAGGAGAGCCAATGTCTGTCCTCTCTGCCTGATTTGAAAGATTACTGAGAAGTGCTTTCTTAACACATTGACATGACTAATTCTAGAGATTCAGTAAGTCTGAGAAGGTGCTTAGGAATCTGCATTTTATATCAGCACCTCCAGGTGACACTGGGAGGGGGTTTAAGAAACCATAATTGTGCTTCTCTGACTTTAATGAACATGTGATTCACTAAGGCTCTTGTTAAATGCAGATTCTGATTCAGTAAGTCTGGATTGGGTCTGAGATTCTGCATATTTACCAAGTTCCCAGGTGGTGAAGAGGCTACTGGTGCACAGACACTGTTCATGGCTGGTGCCTGATAGGTCTCCTGCAGCAGCTATACCCCAGGCCTTCCAGATGGGCCTCTGGAGGCATGGTTAGGCTTAGTTGTATATACAACTTTTTCACCCCATATTAATCTTTGCCTTTATTTTAATACAACTGAGATAATGCACTTAGCTGATATGTGATGCCTTCCATGTCAGATTTTGGTAGTAGTCTTTAAAAAGGCATCAGGATTTTGTTTCTGGGTTTACAGAAAAAGTCTTGTGCAGTTAGGAATGCCTAATTGAGAATGGGACTCCTTGGCTTCTTAACAACTATTGACTATAATATCCATTTATTTTAATTCTACTTTTTCCCAGAAGGTGTCTATTGGCAGGTTGTTTTTCTTTCACAGTTGATACTTTAATGCATGTATAATTGCATCATGTTAGCCTGAAAAATGGGTTTAGATAAATCACAAGTGCTAGAGATAGCACCTTTTTCAATGTCTACTTGATCTGTCTTTATTTTAAGAAATGGTCTGTTTTTGAAGCTGATATGTTTTCCTTAGACTCTTTTTTTTTTTTTTTTCTTAATGTTTGCCTTTAGTAAGTCATACTAATTGTTTGGATGTGGAATGTCTCCATTTTCACATAAGGACCATTTGTCTCTCTTTCCCCTCACAGGAAAACTGTTATTTCTCAAGCACTTTGGAGAAGCTTGTACTTATTAGTCTCAAATATGTGCTCAGGCTTTGCCCTTGCATACTATTTCATTCTGTCTGGGCTCTGAGCTTGGTGTAGTGAGTGGTCATTGATTTCCTGGTAAAGGGGTTTTATAGTTTCAGGCAATTGCAGCTGTAAATTCTGGATATCAATTTCTAGTAAACCCACATTTTTAAAATGAGCTCTTGTGCAGTGTTTGCTTTTTTAACAACAATGTTCTGACTTAGGAGCCCTTGATTTTTTCGTTTGTCCTTCATCATTTTCTAAATGTTTCATGAGGCTTTGGTGCTCTTCAGCTAACAATGACTTAGGGTTAGTGGGGATTTTCTGATTTGAAGTCTTTTTGGTGCACTATCTTAGCAGCTCTGTATTTCAGTTCAGTTCAGTTGCTCAGTCATGTCCGACTCTTTGCGACCCCATGAATTGCAGCACGCCAGGCCTCCCTGTCCATCACCAACTCCCGGAGTTCACTCAAACTCATGTCCATCGAGTCAGTGATACCTACCAGCCATCTCATCCTCTGTCGTCCCCTTCTCCTCCTGCCCCCAATCCCTCCCAGCATCAGAGTCTTTTCCAATGAGTCAACTCTTTGCATCAAGTGGCCAAAGTACTGGAGTTTCAACTTTATCATCATTCCTTCCAAAGAACACGCAGGACTGATCTCCTTTAGGATGGACTGGTTGGATCTCCTTGCAGTCCAAGGGACTCTCAGGAGTTTCTCTTACACACATAATACCTGCACACTTTGATAAGATTGATATTCTGTTTTTAGGCAGCTGAGATTCAGAGAGAATTTTTAAGTGATTAAGAAACTCTTAAAATCTTTGTCAGAGAAAGATAAATAGCACGTGATATCGCCTATATGTGGAATCTAAAAAATGGTACAAATAAACTTATTTACAAGACAGAAATAGAGTCACAAATATAGAAAGGAAGATTGGGATTGGCATATACATGCTACTATATATACAATAGATAACTACTAAAGACTTACTGTATAGCACAGAGAACTCAGTACTCTGTAATGACCTATAAGAGAAAAGAATCTAAAAAAGAATGGAATATTTATGTATGTATAACTTATTAACTTTGCTGTAAGCCTGAAACTAACATAATGTTGTAAATCAACTATTCTCCAATTAAAATTAAAACAAAAAAACTTTCTCTAAAGTTTTCTACTTAGGACAGGATAGGAAAACCTTCGTTTAAAACACAAAAGGACATTGTTGTGAGGCATGTAGGATGTACTAGCTCATTATTTTTTTCACATCATTTGAATTGAAATTGACATTAGCGTATACACTTGAATGAGTTTGAAAATCTGAGACTTTTCATGGACAAGGAGAGAACAAGGAGTTAGCTGGTGTGCTGTATTGTCCCACATAGTGAGTCAGTGTTTCTAGCTAGCGTCCTTTTTCTCCTTGTAGGCGACCATGGAGGAAAGAGTGACCCACTAAGTTATTCTCACCATGGCCAGAAGGCCTTCTTGAGAAAGGTTATATATAAGGTTTTTATAATTTATTTTCATATAGAGTCAATAGTAATGTTGAAACCTCTGCCCATATACTTTTACTCTACTAATTCCATATCTTACAGGAAAAAATAAGTTTACAAGAGGAAACCTGATGATTAGATATCACCCTTTACCTAAATGTACCACTGTTAGAAGACTTTTCACACTCTCCTGTCTTTGAATTTTCAGAATTAATCTTATATTCCTTTCTTTCAATCTTAAGTGTTTGAAATGCCTTTTGCTTCTGGGTCTCTGGGTACATTTTTCAAATTGTTATGCCATAGACACAAAGTCCAAGTAGATGTTAAATGATAGTATAAGCAGTTGTGAATATATATATATATATATATATATATATATATATATATATATATGTATATGTATATGTATATATCTGATCTGATCTTTATATATATATATATATAAAGATCAGATCAGATCAGTCGCTCAGTTGTGTCCAACTCTTTGTGACCCCATGAATTGCAGCATACCAGGCCTCCCTGTCCATCATCAACTCCTGGAGTTCACTCAGACTCATGCCCATCAAGTCAGTGATGCCATCCAGCCATCTCATCCTCTGTTGTCCCCTTCTCCTCCTGCCCCCAATCCCTCCCAGCATCAGAGTCTTTTCCAATGAGTTAACTGTTCGCATGAGGTGGCCAAAGTACTGGAGTTTCAGCTTCAGCATCATTCCTTCCAAAGAAATCCCAGGGCTGATCTCCTTCAGAATGGACTGGTTGGATCTCCTTGCAGTCCAAGGGACTCTCAAAAGTCTTCTCCAACACCACAGGTCAAAAGCATCAATTCTTCAGCGCTCAGCCTTCTTCACAGTCCAACTCTCACATCCATACATGACCACAGGAAAAACCATAACCTTGACTAGACGAACATTTGTTGGCAAAGTAATGTCTCTGCTTTTGAATATGCTCTCTAGGTTGGTCATAACTTTCCTTCCAAGGAGTACGCGTCTTTTAATTTCATGGCTGCAGTCACCATCTGCTGTGATTTTGCAGCCCAGAAAAATAAAGTCTGACACTGTTTCCACTGTTTCCCCACCTATTTCCCATGAAGTGGTGGGACCGGATGCCATGAGCTTCGTTTTCTGAATGTTGAGCTTTAAGCCAACTTTTTCACTCTCCACTTTCACTTTCATCAAGAGGCTTTTGAGTTCCTCTTCACTTTCTGCCATAAGGGTGGTGTCATCTGCATATCTGAGGTTATTGATATTTCTCCCGGCAATCTTGATTCCAGCTTGTGTTTCTTCCAGTCCAGCGTTTCTCATGATGTACTCTGCATATAAGTTAAATAAACAGGGTGACAATATACAGCCTTGACGAACTCCTTTTCCTATTTGGAACCAGTCTGTTTTTCCATGTCCAGTTCTAACTGTTGCTTCCTGACTTGCATACAAATTTCTCAAGAGGCAGATCAGGTGATCTGGTATTCCCATCTCTTGAAGAATTTTCCACAGTTGATTGTGATCCACACAGTCAAAGGCTTTGACATAGTCAATAAAGCAGAAATAGATGTTTTTCTGGTGCTCTTTTGCTTTTTCCATGATCCAGCGAATGTTGGCTATTTGATCTCTGGTTCCTCTGCCTTTTCTAAAACCAGCTTGAACATCAGGAAGTTCATGGTTCACATATTGCTGAAGCCTGGCTTGGAGAATTTTGAGCATTACTTTCCTAGCGTGTGAGATGAGTGCAATTGTGCGATAGTTTGAGCACTCTTTGGCATTGCCTTTCTTGGGGATTGGAATGAAAACTGACCTTTTCCAGTCCTGTGGCCACTGCTGAGTTTTCCAAATTTGCTGGCATATTGAGTGCAGCACTTTCACAGCATCATCTTTCAGGATTTGGAATAGCTCAACTGGAATTCCATCTCCTCCACTAGCTTTGTTTGTAGTGATGCTTTCTTTGTTTCTTTTTTTTATTTTATTTTTAAACTTTACAATATTGTATTAGTTTTGCCAAATATCGAAATGAATCTGCCACAGGTATACCTGTGTTCCCCATCCTGAACCCTCCTCCCTCCTCCCTCCCCATACCCTCCCTTTGGGTTGTCCCAGTGCACCAGCCCCAAGCATCCAGTATCGTGCATCAAACCTGGACTGGCGACTCGTTTCATACATGATATTATACATGTTTCAATGCCATTCTCCCAAATCTCCCCACCCTCTCCCTCTCCCACAGAGTCCATAAGACTGATCTATACATCAGTGTCTCTTTTGCTGTCTTGTACACAGGGTTATTGTTACCATCTTTCTAAATTCCATATATATGCGTTAGTATACTGTATTGGTGTTTTTCTTTCTGGCTTACTTCACTCTGTATTGACTTCACATTCCAGGATGTCTGGCTCTAGGTCAGTGATCACACCATCGTGATTATCTGGGTTGTGAAGATCTTTTTTGTACAGTTCTTCTGTGTATTCTTGCCACCTCTTCTTAATATCTTCTGCTTCTGTTAGGTCCATACCATTTCTGTCCTTTATCGACCTCATCTTTGCATGAAATGTTCCTTTGGTATCTCTGATTTTCTTGAAGAGATCCCTAGTCTTTCCCATTCTGTTGTTTTCCTCTATTTCTTTGCATTGATCGCTGAAATAAGGCTTTCTCATCTCTTCTTGCTCTTCTTTGGAACTCTGCATTCAGATGTTTATATCTTGCCTTTTCTCCTTTGCTTTTTGCTTCTGTTCTTTTCAGAGCTATTTGTAAGGCCTCCCCAGACAGCCATTTTGCTTTTTTGCATTTCTTTTCTATGGGAATGATCTTAATCCCTGTCTCCTCTACAATGTCATGAACCTCATTCCATAGTTCATCAGGCACTCTATCTATCAGATCTAGGCCCTTAAATCTATTTCTCACTTCCACTGTATAATCATAAGGGATTTGATTTAGGTCATACCTGAATGGCCTAGTGGTTTTCCCTACTTTCTTCAATTTCAGTCTGAATTTGGCAATAAGAAGTTCATGATCTGAGCCACAGTCAGCTCCTGGTCTTGTTTTTGTTGACTGTATAGAGCTTCTCCATCTTTGGCTGCAAAGAATATAATCAATCTGATTTCGGTGTTGACCATCTGGTGATGTCCATGTATAGAGTCTGCTCTTGTGTTGTTGGAAGAGGGTGTTTGTTATGACCAGTGCGTTTTCTTGGCAAAACTCTATTTGTCTTTGACCTGCTTCATTCCGTATTCCAAGGCCAAATTTGCCTGTTACTCCAGGTGTTTCTTGACTTCCTACTTTTGCATTCCAGTCCCCTATAATGAAAAGGACATCTTTTTTGGGTGTTAGTTCTAAAAGGTCTTGTAGGTCTTCATAGAACTGTTCAACTTCAGCTTCTTCAGTGTTACTGGTTGGGGCATAGACTTGGATTACTGTGATATTGAATGGTTTGCCTTGGAAACGAACAGAGATCATTCTGTCGTCTTTGAGATTGCATCCAAGTAATGCATTTCAGACTCTTTTGTTGACCATGATGGCCACTCCATTTCTTCTGAGGGACTCCTGCCCACAGTAGTAGATATAATGGTCATCTGAGTTAAATTCACCCATTCCAGTCCATTTCAGTTCGCTGATTCCTAGAATGTCGACATTCACTCTTGCCATCTCTTGTTTGACCATTTCCAATTTGCCTTGATTCATGGACCTGACATTCCAGGTTCCTTTGCAATATTGCTTTCTACAGCATCGGACCTTGCTTCTATCACCAGTCACATCCACAGCTGGGTATTCTTTTTGCTTTGGCTCCATCCCTTCATTCTTTCTGGAGTTATTTCTCCACTGATCTCCCATAACATATTGGGCACCTACTGACCTGGGGAGTTTCTCTTTCAGTATCCTATCATTTTGCATTTTCACACTGTTCATGGGGTTCTCAAGGCAAGAATACTGAAGTGGTTTGCCATTCCCTTCTCCAGTGGACCACATTCTGTCAAATCTCTCTACCATGACCTGCCTGTCTTGGGTTGCCCCACGGGCATGGCTTAGTTTCATTGAGTTAGACAAGGCTGTGGTCCTAATGTGATTAGACTGACTAGTTTTCTTTGAGTATGGTTTCAGTGTGTTTGCCCTCTGATGCTCTCTTGCAACACCTACCATCTTACTTGGGTTTCTCTTACCTTGGGCATGGGGTATCTCTTCACGGGTGCTCCAGCAAAGCGCAGCCATTGCTCCTTACCTTGGACGAGGGGTATCTCCCCACTGCCGCCCTTCCTTACCTTCAATGTGGGATAGCGTAGTTGTATATTACACTCAAAACTGAAAAAACAAAATGATCTTTAACTTTATGCTAAATGAGAAACTCAAATCCTTTGGTTGGAAACCAGGCTATATTAGACATGTGAATAACAGAAACAATGAGTTTATCTCTAGGGAAATGGCATTTGGAACCCTCAGAGCATCCTGAATCTCAAAGATAGAGATTAGGTAAAGATTCTTGTTCTAGCTTTTAGCTAATGCCCTACAACCATGGCTTTGAAATCCTAGAACACTGGAGAAGAAAGGTCTGTTTTATTAAGATGTATTCTTATAGATTGGAGAAGGCGATGGGACCCCACTCCAGTACTCTTGCCTGGAAAATCCCATGGATGGGGGGGGGGGGGGGCTGGTTGGCTGTGGTCCATGGGGTCGCAAAGAGTTGGACACGACTGAATGACTTCACTTTGACTTTTCACTTTCATGCATTGGAGAAGGAAATGGCAACCCACTCCAGTGTTCTTGCCTGGAGAATCCCAGGGACAGAGGAGCCTGGTGGGCTGCCACCTATGGGGTCACACAGAGTCGGACACAACTGAAGTGACTTAGCAGTAGCAGCAGCATTCTTATAGATGTTGTCTCCTTAGGAATTCTACCATTGAATCTTTTTTAAAGATTTGTGGCAATGAAGTCTACACTCTTTCATTGGTCAATTATTCACATATTTCTTTATGAATGTCATGCCAGTCACTTTCCTAGACTCTTCTCTTCATAGAAGTCTCCCTTTTAGCCCAGATATTCCCAAAACATTCATATTTGATCTCAGGAAGGCACATTATTATTGCATTTGTATTATGGATTATAAATCTCTTTCTTAAAGTGTGTTCTCCAGGACTTAATAGAAGACCCATGCAAATCTTCCCAGGATAGAACTGAATGGGAACATCACTGCAGTAGAACAGAAGACACATTCTTATTATTAATGACAGGGCCATAGAATACTCTGAATTTATTGCATGTTCCAATTAAAACTGCTCTCATCCTCTGCCCTACATTATTGTGAGGTACCCCCACACTGTTCTCAGTTCATCTTAGGGAACATAAGTGCAATAAAAGATATGCAGGCACAACATAGACCAAACATGAAAGCAGCTATCAAAGAAAATGCACACGCCCAACTATGGAGAAAGTTTTGGAGCAACTACACGATGCTGTGGGGTTTCTCTGTGGACCTGTGAATGGGTAGGTGAAATTTTAGAGGGCCACTGTGCCATATGTATCACAATTTAAAACATAGAAACTTTTCCTTCAAGAACAATACTTTTTAATTGAAATATAATTGCTTCACAATGTTGTGTTAGTTTCTGCTGTACAACAATGTGTATATAATACTTTTTAAAATGGGGCAAAGGTGTCTATAAAGTATGTCTTTGCTGCTTATCCGGATTTTATTGCTTGGATTGTCAGTATAATCGCTCTTGCAGATACGCTTTCCCCCGCCCCCTCCCTCCTTTGTATTTACAAGGCAAAACAAGCTGTCCCTAGTTTAGTGGTTCTCAGACTTTCCAGTGTATCAGAATCACCTGGAGGGCAAGTGAGACTGGACTGATGGACCTTACCCCAGGCACTGTGAGAAAATTAATTCTAGGGTTGTCATTGTTTAGTTACTTAGTCATGTCCAACTCTTTGTGACCCCAAGGACTGCAGCATGCCAGGTGCCCCTGTCCTTCACTGTCTCCCAGAGCTTGCTCAAACTCATGCCCATCGAGTTGGTGATGCCATCCAACCATCTCATCCTCTGTCGTCCCCTTCTCCTCCTGCCTTCAGTCTTTCCCAGCATCAGGGTCTTTTCTGATGAGTCAGTTGTTTGCATCAGGTGGTCAAAGTATTGGAGCTTCAGCTTCAGCATCAGTCCTTCCAATGAATATTCAGGACTGATTTCCTTTGGGATTGACTGGTTTGATCTTGCAATCCAAAGGACTGTCAAGTCTTCTCCAACACCACAGTTCAAAAGCATCAATTCTTCTGCACTCAACCTTCTTTATGGTCCAATTCTCACATCCATACATGACTACTGGAAAAACTATAGTTTTGAATAGATGGACCTTTGTTTAGGGTGGAACCTGATCATTTGCATTTTCATAAGTTATCTGGTGAGGTTGATGGTACTGGTCTGGGAAGCACACTTTGAGAAACACTGCCCTGGATGAACCCAGCTCTTCATGAATGTTACTTGAGAGAATCACAGCTGGCAGGTTGGTGTCACTATAAATTTATGAACCCCAACTTTTTTTTTTAATTGAAGTATAGTTGGTTTACAGTGTAGTTTTGGTTTCAGGTGAACAGTAAAGTGATTCAGTTATATATATATATATATATATATATATATATATATTCTTTTAAAGATTCTTTCACGTCATTAGTTATTGTAAGGTATTGAATATAGTTGCCTGTGTTATACACAGGTCCTTGTTGTTTATCCATTTTACGTATAATAGTGCACCTGTTAATCCCTAACTCCTAATTTATCTGTGCTAAAACCATGCAACTCAGACTGGGACTCAATCAATGGGCTGGGGCTCGTACCAAGCCAGAACCCACTGTCTTTTAATTGATATCACACACCTGGTCTCAGGACTTAACGAAGCTCGGACATAATCTCATCACAGAAAGAATTCAGTGAGAGATAAGGTGATAGGTAAGAAGTAAATTTATTTAGACAGAAGCACAGTCCACAGAATCTATATCAGAAGGCTAGAAGCTCTGGAATATGGCATGGTTTGTTTTTATGGGCTAGGTAGTTTAATAGGCTACTGAATAGGAAGATTATTCCAACTATTTCAGGGAAGGGGCAAGGATTTTCAGAATTGAGCCACTGCCCACATTTTGGCCTTTTATGGTTAGGCTGAACTTCTTTAGTGGCTCTCCAGCCTGCAGTGCCAGAGACCCAGGTTCGATCCCTGGGTTGGGAAGATCCCCTGAAGAAGGGAATGGATGCCCATTCCAATATTCTTGCCTGGAGAATTTCATGGACAGAGGAGCCTGGCAGGCTATAGTCCATGGGGTCGCAAAGAGCTGGACACAACTGAGTGACTAACAGTTTTGCTTCCAGAACTATCATGGCATTGGTGGGTGTGTTATTTAGCAACTAGTATGTAATGAGGCTCAAGGTTCACTGGAAATCAAATCTTCCACTACCTTGGACCTAGTTGATCCTAACCAGTTTTTATCATGTCCTATGACTATGTCATGAGTGCAATTGTGTGGTAGTTTGAGCATTATTTGACATTGCCTTTCTTTGGGATTGGAATGAAAACTGACCTTTT
Organism: Bos indicus; assembly: GCF_029378745.1. Lineage (NCBI taxonomy): Eukaryota > Metazoa > Chordata > Mammalia > Artiodactyla > Bovidae > Bos > Bos indicus. The sequence continues at coordinate 2,809,281 of NC_091772.1, read as the reverse complement.
CCAGTCCTGTGGCCACTGCTGAGTTTTCCAAATGTGCTGGCATATTGAGTGCAGCACTTTCACAGCATCATCTTTCAGGATTTGAAATAGCTCAACTGGAATTCCATCACCTCCACTAGCTTTGTTCATAGTGATGCTTTCTAAAGCCCACTTGACTTCACATTCCAGGATGTCTGGCTCTAGGTCAGTGATCACACCATCGTGATTATTTAGGTCATGAAGATCTTTTTGTGCAGTTCTTCTGTGTATTCTTTCCATCTCTTCTAATATCTTCTGCTTCTGTTAGGTCCATACCATTTCTGTCCTTTATCGAGCCAATCTTTGCATGAAATGTTCCCTTGGTATCTCTAATTTTCTTGAAAAGATCTCTAGTCTTTCCCATTCTGTTGTTTTCCTCTATTTCTTAGCCTTCCTCAATGATCAATGCATTCTTATCTCTCCTTGCTATTCTTTGGAATTCTGCATTCAGATGATTATATCTTTCCTTTTCTCCTTAGCTTTTAGCGTCTCTTCTTTTCACAGCTATTTGTAAGGCCTTCCCAGACAGCCATTTTGCTTTTTTGCATTTCTTTTCCATGGGGATGGTCTTGATCCCTGTCTCCTGTACAATGTCACGAACCTCATTCCATAGTTCATCAGGCACTCTATCTATCAGATCTAGGCCCTTAAATCTATTTCTCACTTCCACTGTATAATCATAAGGGATTTGATTTAGGTCATACCTGAATGGCCTAGTGGTTTTCCCTACTTTCTTCAATTTCAGTCTGAATTTGGCAATAAGAAGTTCATGATCTGAGCCACAGTCAGCTCCTGGTCTTGTTTTTGTTGACTGTATAGAGCTTCTCCATCTTTGGCTGCAAAGAATATAATCAATCTGATTTCGGTGTTGACCATCTGGTAATGTCCATGTATAGAGTCTTCTCTTGTGTTGTTGGAAGAGGGTGTTTGTTATGACCAGTGCATTTTCTTGGCAAAACTCTATTAGTCTTTGCCCTGCTTCATGTGAACCGTGAACTTCCTGACGTTCAAGCTGGTTTTAGAAAAGGCAGAGGAACCAGAGATCAAATTGTCAACATCTGCTAGATCATGGAAAAAGCAAGAGAGTTCCAGAAAAACATCTATTTCTGCTTTATTGACTATGCCAAAACCTTTGACTGTGTGGATCACAATAAACTGTGGAAAATTCTGAAGGAGATGGGAATACCAGACCACCTGACCTGCCTTTTGAGAAATTTGTATGCAGGTCAGGAAGCAACAGTTAGAACAGGACATGGAACAACAGACTGGTTCCAAATAGGAAAAGAAGTATGTCAAGGTTGTATATTGTCACCCTGCTTCTTTAACTTATATGCAGAGTACATCATGAGAAACGCTGGACTGGAAGAAACACAAGCTGGAATCAAGATTGCCGGGACAAGTATCAATAACCTCAGATATGCAGATGGCACCACCCTTATGGCAGAAAGTGAAGAAGAACTAAAAAGCCTCTTGATGAAGGTGAAAGTGGAGAGTTAAAAAGTTGGCTTAAAGCTCAACATTCAGAAAACGAAGATCACGGCACTCAGTCCCATCACTTCATGGGAAATAGATGGGGAAACAGTGGAAAGTGTCAGACTTTATGTTTTGGGGGCTCCAAAATCACAGCAGATGGTGACTGCAGCCATGAATTTAAAAGACACTTACTCTTTGGAAGGAAAGTTATGACCAACCTAGATAGCATATTCAAAAGCAGAGACATTACTTTGCCAACAAAGGTTCGTCTAGTCAAGGCTATGGTTTTTCCTGTGGTCATGTATGGATGTGAAATTTGGACTGTGAAGAAGGCTGAGCACCGAAGAACTGATGATTTTGACCTGTGGTACTGGAGAAGACTCTTGAGAGTCCCTTGGACTGCAAGGAGATCCACCCAGTCCATTCTGAAGGAGATCAGCCCTGGGATTTCTTTGGAAGGAATGATGCTAAAGCTGAAACTTCAGTACTTTGGCCACCTCATGCAAAGAGTTGACTCGTTGGAAAAGACTCTGATGCTGGGAGGGATTGGGGGCAGGAGGAGAAGGGGACGACAGAGGATGAGATGGCTGGATGGCATCACTGACTCGATGGACGTGAGTCTGGGTGAACTCCACGAGTTGGTGATGGACAGTGAGGCCTGGCATGCTGCGATTCATGGGGTTGCAGAGTCGGACACAACTGAGCGACTGAACTGAACTGATGGCTATGTCATTCCTTTAAAGGATGTGCTTTACCCTCTCCACTTCTGTTTCACTCCCCCACCCCCACCTTTTCCTTTGGTAACCATAAGTGTTTTTTCTATGTCTATGAGTATATTTCTATTTTGTAAATTTATTTATATCATTTTTTTAGATTCCACATATGAGTGATGTCATATGAATTTTGTCTTTGTTTTGTATGATAATCTCTAGGTTTATCCATGTTTCTGTAAATGGCATTATTTCATTGATTTTTATGGTTGAGTAATATTCCATTCTTTATATACACCACATCTTCTTTATTTATTCATCTGTAGATGGGCACTTAGGTTGCTTCTATGTTTTGGTCATTGTAAATAGTGCTTCTGTGAACATTAGAGTGCATGTATCTTTTGAAATTTTCTCTGTATGCCAAGTAAAACACTACCAGGCAGTTCTACCAAGCTTCTCTTTCCATTGTCTGCAAATAATTTGACTTCTAGCTATTTGCCTTCAAACTTATCTCTTCTTCTCAGAGGCACATAAGTGCAAACACTTCAAGCTGATAACTTGTCTCATGCTTTCTTGAGAGGAGAGAAAACACCACCAGGAAGATTCCTGACATTTTATCACAAATCTCCAAACCAGCTGGTGTCTGAGTCCTGTTTCTCTTTCATCGTTCCTATTTCCTGAAGAGAATAAAAAACAAACTGTACCTTGAGTCCCATTCTTCCTAACCTCCAACTTGATTTGTTTGGTTGGTTATTCCCTGTCACTTTATTGGATCATTCCTGTTAATATGCAAAACTCCACTAGGATTGTCATTATAATTATAGTAACAAACATGAATTGTTTTGACCCTAGGACTCCTATAGTTACTCTACTTTTCTTATTTTGCAGACTTTTAAAATGAAACTTCTCTAAAGAGTTGTCTGGGTTATACCTCCTTCTACTTTCCAATAACTGGTTAACACATTGCCACCTGGTTTTGCCCCTCAAATGCCCCTGATGTGGATTTCCCCATCTGCCTCTGATCTCTCAGTATGTAACATTTGCCTCAGTTTTCTCCCCCACTGACCTGTGTGCTGGAATAACCTTCTCTCAGCCATCTCTACAGCTTGTATTCTTCTCTTCACTCAACCTCCTTTTCCTATGATGTCTTAGTGAAACGGAACAGGATCCAGGGGTGGGGGATGCGGTGGGAAGCCCTTCTGGGTACAGATTCTTTCCTTGATCCCTGTTCCTTGTTTATAGGAAATTTCCAAGTGGCTCAATGGTAAAGAATCCACCTGGCAGTGTAGGAGACACGGGATCACAGGTTTGATCCCTGAGTCAGGAAGATCCCCTGGAGAAGGAAGTGGCAACTCGCTCCAGTATTCTTGCCTGGGGAATCCCATGGACAGAGGAGCCTGGCAGGGTACAGTCCATGGGATCACAAAGAGTTGGACACGACATAGCAACTAAGCAACAACAGCTTCCTAGACCTTCCCTGAGTTCCAAAGGGCAGATTCAAACATTTGCTAATCAGGAAAGAGAGGGGATGCAGAAACGAAAGGAGGAGCATGTGGAATCTGAAAAATTTATATCACGAACTTACTTACAAAACAGGAATAGACTCATAGACATAGGAAACAAACTTACAGCTAGCAAAGGGGATGGCTTTGGGGGAGATAACTTAGTAATTTGGGATTAATATACACCCTCTAGGGCAGAAAGTGAAGAGGAACTAAAGAGCCTCTTGATGAAAGAGGAGAGTGAAAAAGTTGGCTGAAAGCTCAACATTCAGAAAGCTAAGATCATGGCATCTGGTCCCCCATCACTTCATGGCAAATAGATGGGGAAACAGTGGAAACAGTGGCTGATTTTATTTTTCTGGACTGCAAAATCACTGCAGATGGTGATTGCAGCCATGCAATTAAAAGACGTTTACTCCTTGGAAGGAAAGTTATGACCAACCTAGATAGCATATTAAAAACCTAGATGTCCATCAGCAGATGAATGGATAAGAAAGCTGTGGTACATATACACAATGGAGTATTACTCAGCCATTAAAAAGAATACATTTGAATCAGTTCTAATGAGGTGGATGAAACTGGAGCCTTTTATACAGAGTGAAGTAAGCCAGAAAGAAAAACACCAATACAGTATACTAACGCATATATATGGAATTTAGAAAGATGGTAACAATAACCCTGTGTACGAGACAGCAAAAGAGACATTGATGTATAGAACAGTCTTATGGACTCTGTGGGAGAGGGAGAGGGTGGGAAGATTTGGGAGAATGACATTGAAACATGTATAATATCATGTATGAAACGAGTCTCCAGTCCAGGTTCGATGCACGATACTGGATGCTTGGGGCTGGTGCACTGGGACGACCCAGAGGGATGGTATGGGGAGGGAGGAGGGAGGAGGGTTCAGGATGGGGAACACATGTATACCTGTGGCGGATTCATTTCAATATTTGGCAAAACTAATACAATATTGTAAAGTTTAAAAATAAAATAAAATTAAAAAAAAAAAGACAAAAGAAACATGACAATAAAATGCAAATAATGATCCCTGATTAGTGCCAACCCCCCAAAAAAGAAAACAGTTATAAAGATCAAAATAAAATAGAAGTTATACAGAACCAAAATAAAAATGAAGGTGAAAATAAAAAATAAAAAAAAGCAGAGACATTACTTTGCCAACAAAGGTCCATCTAGTCAAGGCTTTTTTTAGTCATGGTTTTTTCAGTAGCCATGTATGGATGTGAGAGTCGGACTGTAAAGAAAGCTGAGTGCCAAGGAATTGATGCTTTTGAACTGTGGTGTTGGAGAAGACTTTTGAGAGTCCCTTGGACTGCAAGGAGGTCAAACCAGTCAATCCTAAAGGAGATCAGTCCTGGGTGTTCATTGGAAGGACTGATGTTGAAGCGGAAACTCCAATACTTTGGCTACCTGGTATGAAGAGCTGATTCATTTGAAAAGACGCTGATGCTGGGTAAGATAGAGGGCAGAAGGAGAAAGGGACTACAGAGAATAAGATGGTTGGATGGCATCACTGACTCAATGGACATGAGTTTAAGTGGCCTCCAGAAGTTGGTATTGGACAGGGAGGCCTAGCATGCTGTGGTTCATGGGGTCACAAAGACTCGGACACAATTGAGTGGCTGAACTGAACAACTGCATATAAAATAGATCAATGAGGACCTACTGTATAGCAGAGGGAACTATACTCAATATCTTCTATTAAACTATAAAGGAGAAGGCTCTAAAAATGAATTATATATATAATATAATTGCTTCAGCTTCAGCATCAGTCCTTCCAATGAATAATCATGGTTGATTTTCTGGTTTGAACTCCTTGCAGTCCAAGGGACTCTCAAGAGTCTTCTCCAGCACCGCAGTTTGAAAGCGGTACAGATTTCAATTCTTTGGTGCTCAGTCTTCTTCATGGTTCAACTTTCACATCCATACATGACTACTGGAAAAACCATAGCTTTGACTATATGAACCTTTGCCAACAAAATGATATTTCTGCTTTTTAATACGCTGTCTAGGTTTGTCATAGCTTTTCCTCCAAGGAGCAAGTGTCTTTTAATTTCATGGTTGTGGTCACCATCTGCAGTGAGTTTGGAGCCCAAGAAAATAAAGTCTGACACTGTTTCCATTGTTTCCCCATCTGTTTGCCATGAAGTGATGGGACCAGATGCCATGACCTTAGTTTTCTGAAACTTGAGTTTTAATCCAGCTTTTTCACTCTCCTCTTTCGCCTTCATCAAGAGGCTCTTTAGTTCCTCTTCACTTTCTGCCATAAGGGTCGTGTCATCCCCATATCTGAGATTATTGATATTTCTCCCAGCAATCTTGATTCCAGCTTGTGTTTCACCCAGCCTGGCATGTCGCATGATGTACTCTTCAGGCTAAGCAGGATTTCTGGAGCCCCACCCTATTACATCACCACCAGAAGAGGGTTTTCACACAGTGGAAGATAAGGAAGACTCTGACCTCCCTCCCCAAATGGTTCTCCGTTTAAATACTTTCATGGTAGAGTGGAATCTTTGGAGTTGGTTTTGGTTGAGCAACCTTTCCGTGCCTGCTAGCACTTCTCTTTTGAGTATTGGCTTTTGAGCGGTGAACAGCTGAAAATGAGCTAAGCAACATTACTCATCTCTCCTTGGATGTATCCAGCCATCCATAAGTTGACAAAGTTTTTATTTTATATGTAGCACATACTTTTATGCTGAAGTCTGGACTGTTACATTAACACTTTCTTAATTGGCATCTCCACTTGCTTGTCAATAGCAGTGCAAAATTGATGTATTCAAAGTGGAAGTCTAGATTTTTTCCCCCAACCCAATTCTTCCATTTCCTCCCTATTTCAGAGAAAGGTATTCCCATTTGTTCACAGTTCAGCAGGAGTCCTTTGACAATTCACCATCTTATCTGGCATAGCTAATCTGTTACCAAATTTTGACACTCGGTTCAGTTCAGTTGCTCAATCATGTCCGACTCTTGGTGACCCCATGGACTGCAGCATGCCAAGCTTCCCTGTCCATCACCAACTCCCAGAGCTTGCTCAAACTCATATCCATTGAGTCAATGATGCCATAAAACTATATCATCCTCTGTCAGCCCCTTCTCCTCCTGCCTTCAATCTTTCCCAGCATCACAGTCTTTTCCAGTGAGTCAATTCTTAACATCAGGTGGCCAAAGTATTGGAGTTTCAGCTTCAGCATCAGTCCTTCCCATGAATTTTCAGGACTGATTTCCTTAAGGATCGACTGTTTGATCTCCTTGCAGTCCAAGGGACTCTCAAGAGTTCTCCAACACCACAGTTAAAAAGCATCAATTTTGACTTTACTCCACAGCACGTCTCCTGGGTTTGCCTCTCTCTAGTCTATTTCCCCAGGTTAGAGGGATCTTTTAAAAATGCAAATCAGATCATGTCACTCCCTTACTTACCACTTTTGATAGTTTCTTATTGCATTTGGAATAAAGTTTAAAATGTTCAACTAGGATCCCACAAGATTCGTGCATTTCTTACCCTTCAACCTGGTCCTGGTCAATGTTCTTTGTACATTCATTGTTGTTCAGTTTACTGAAAGCAAGATCTCTAACTGGCACCTTTCCCTTAGCTGTCCCCTCTACTTAGACCTTCCCCAAATCTTTGCAACCTGCCTGTTTGTCATCCTTTAGGTGCCAGCTTGAATCTGTGCACCTCAGATTAGGATTTGAACCCATGTTCTTTTTTTTTTTTTTTTTAATTTTATTGGTTTTGCCAAATATTGAAATGAATCCGCCACAGGTATACATGTGTTCCCCATCCTGAACCCTCCTCCCTCCTCCCTCCCCATACCATCCCTCTGGGTCGTCCCAGTGCACCAGCACCAAGCATCCAGTATCGTGCATCGAACCTGGACTGGTGACTCATTTCATACATGATATTATACATGTTTCAATGTCATTCTCCCAAATCTTCCCACCCTCTCCCTCTCTCACAGAGTCCATAAGACTGTTCTATACATCAGTGTCTCTTTTGCTGTCTCGTATACAGGGTTATTGTTACCATCTTCCTAATTCCATATATATGCGTTAGTATACTGTATTGGTGTTTTTCTTTCTGGCTTACTTCACTCTGTATAATAGGCTTCTTTTCATTACAATCACTCACCTGGTGTCTGGACTTACTGAGGCTCAGATTCTTTGTGTCTCAGCATAAAAGGAATTCATCCAGAGGCAAAGTGATAGGCAAGAAGTAGTTTTATTAATGTAAGATGCTTGTGAGAGATGCAAGAAGGCAAGTGAAGGGGCTCAGCCCTAAGGATTAAGTGGACTACAGCTTTATAATCAAAGGAAAGTTAGGGAGAGGGAAAAGACCTCCCTCTTTGAGTAGATGTGAGACTTATATCACTAGCTCCTCCTTTGTATTGGGCAGGAGAGTATCTGACTCTGTGAGGTCAAACTAGGATTATCATAGCACTTACTCAAATCAGTAGAAGGATGGTGACATTCTTCTTTCACTTAATGGCCTGGGGTATATCTCATTATTTTATTTATAGCTTTATAGTTAAACAAGCCTGCTTTGTTCCACGATATTCCTATAGTTTTCTTGAGTGATTGTTAATTTACAGTGGTCTCCCAAAGTTTCCTAGGTTTCCCACTCTATAGTCCCCTGCTGGGACTTCCACAGCTCCCTGTGTACTTCTACAACTATCTTACTCTGTCCCTATGAAAGTGATTACTTATGTCCTCAGAGAGACCTTTCTGCCCATTTGATGTAAATCATTTCCTTCTCCTCCTTCTCCCTCATAGTACAAATTAAAATTTGAAAGGGTATGTTCATTTTTGTTTTCTTGTTACAATCTCCTCTATTAGTTCATGAAATACCTGAGGCTAGAGATCTTACCTGTGGTGTTAACATCACAATCCCTAGAATCTAGCTCATTGTATGGTACATGGCTGCTCAAAAACTATTTGATGAGAGACTGATTAATCTTTTTTTTTTTTTTTTTTGAGCATTGCTTTTAGCAGCAAAAAAGTTGGCCACAATGTAAAGGTCAATTAATTTAATGATTACGTATAGGACAAGCCACATGAAGCCTTTGTAAAGAGAGAAGTAAAATTATATATGCTGATATGGGCAACATATTTAATAAATAGTTAAATGGTAAAAGTCATTGCTAAACCTGATACTAGTTCCAATTTTTCTTAAATGCATCTTCACATTTATAGTCTCTCTTTCTCTCTATGTCAACTTCCAGGATTTCTACAGATTTCTTCCAGGGAATGGCAATATGGAGTGAAAAGAATTTCTTATCTCATCCCTTTCTGAACTATTAGATTTAAAAATTTTTATAGTTTGCAAATTATCCTTTTATAACATCTTAGTTTGAAAACAAAGACATGTTGAGGTGGATTATAAAATAATATGTACACTATATTCATTGCCTACAAATATTTATCATCCATGTACCAGCTGCTGCTAGAGGCTTCATATACAGCAGGATCCATCTGTTCCCCATAACTGAATATCTAAAAAAGAAAAAAGAAAAAAAAAAAACGGTAAATATTACTAGGGTTCTCCTCAGAGAGAGAGTGGTAGGATGATGGTAAGATTTCATCGTGCTTTCTTATTTCCAACCTTTTATGGTAAATATGATCATTGTTGAAATTAAGTTATTTTAAAAGACATTTAAATACTTCTATGGCAAAAGTACTCATTAATTGTTTTAGAACCCTTTACTTGGCAAGGGGCATACTTTTCATTTAAAGTCATTAATTTTGTAAATACCTTTGTTATAGAGACAGTTATACAAATGTGTAGTACTTACAACTTTATGCAGCAGTTCCTTGTAGGAAACTCAAAACTCAATCTTGCTTTTCTTTGCCTAGAGACTGAACTTCTTTAACATGGCTTTAGTGAAATTCTCATCTTGGAAAATGAGTGCCCAGTGAGATTCAGGGTCTCTTGTTAGTTAATATTTATAACACATCTGAGGGTATTTATGGAAACTGTAGGTAGTTATCATAGGAAAAAGGAGTCCAAAATGGCAGTGGCTAAAAGGCAAAGAAAGGGAAAAGCCTGCAAAAAGGGAACAAAGGAAAAATTCATGCACCAGAGTGAGAACATCAGGTGAAACAAACATGCTTCCTTCCTGGCTAACCCTAATTTACACAGGGCAGGCTCAGAGGAGAGGAGACAAAACATATAAAAAGAGGGAACCAAGACTGGTTGAGGCCTCTCCTTTTGGGTTGGCCTGCCCTCACACCTTGAGGGTGTACTATCCTTTGTTTACTGAATAAAATTCTGAGCTGTAACTCAGTTGTAACACTGGTCCACCATTTAAAACCTTTGTTGCAGTGAGAAAGAAGTGAGGAAATTACACACTCTCTTAACAGAAACCATTTAATCCAAAATGGCAAAACTCTTGAGGTGATAGAAGCTGAGTTCTAAGTGAAGTGTGTCTGAAACCATGTAACTCAGATTGGGACTTGAATCCTGCCAAAATCCAGATTGGTACCCATGGTCTTCCAACTGAGATGACACACCTAGTTTCAGGACTTAATGAAGCCCAGATTCTTGATGTCTCATGGCAGAAAGAATTCAGTGAGAGACAAAGTGATGGGTAAGAAGTGGATTTATTTAGAGAGAAACTCACTGCACAGACAGGGCCATCTCAGAAGGCAGGAGCAGCCCAGGGAGCATACTCTACAGATAAGAGTATGGGCCATCACAGAAGGCAAGCGTGGCCATGAAATGTGCTGTGGTTAGCTTTTATGAGTTGTGCAATTTCATAGGATAATGAGTGGGAGGAGTATTCCAACTCTTGGTGGGGGAAGGAGCAGAGATTTCCAGGACTTGGGCTCCTGTGCACGTTTTGGTCCTTAATGGCTGGCCTTAGAGGTCTCATGGTCCTGGTGGGTGTACCAGTTAGCTTGCTGGTGTGTTACAGTGAGCATGTACTGAGGCTCAAGGTCTAGTCATCTTGGACCTGTTTGGTTCTAATCAGTTGTGTCCTCAGGCTATGTCATTCTTTTAAAATTTGTGCCCTGCCCTCTGCCTTCCTGTTTCATGTCCATTGGGCCTCTGGGAGACAGAAGGAATGTCATAGTCTTGTGAGGAAAGAAGGTAAAAATGTGCAGAAGGAAAGGGAAAACCCAAAAGAGTGGGAGGGAGAGGAAAAGCCGTCCAGGGAATATCATATCCTGAAGTTGTGATTCTTCTTTTATTGAGAGCATGAAAGTTGAAAGAGAAAACAAAGACAACTGTCAGTTTTGGGAGCTGTTCAACTAGAGAAAGAAGAGCAGATGAAACCCAAAGTTAATAGCAAGAAAGAAATCACAAAGATCAGAATAGAAATAAATGGAATAGAGACTAAGAAAACAGTAGAATACATCAATGAAGCTAAAAACTATTTCTTTGAAAACTTAAAATTGATAAAACTCTAGGGAGTGAGACTCATCAAGAAAAAAAGGGAGAGGACCCAAATCAATAAAATTAGAAATGGAAAAATTAGAAATTACAGTGGACACCACAGAAATACAAAAAACCATAAGAGATCTGGGAGCTGTTGCTTTAAGGAAAGACAAAGTGCTGAATTTCTGCAAATATATTTGTGACCAACTTTCCAAAATCATCGAGAAGCATACTATATCCATGTTTTGGTTTTTTTTTTTCCTCGAGTTCCTTGCATTTCTAATTTTCAGTGAACTTTTTGTGCACTTGACTTTAACCACACTCTCCCAAGGTCACTCTATGGGTCCTGTCCTAAGCGGAAACACCACCACTTTCAGCACCCCAGTTGCATACATCCATACAACCAAATCTCCTGCATCCCCTGTATTGGAAAGCAGATTCTTAACCACTGGACCATCAGGGAAGTCCTTCCCAACTGCATTTTCAAGGCATTCTGGTGATACAATAGAGCAAGCTTGATTTAGTCCCTTTCTCTAAGCAAGCATCGTAGATGCTCAGTTACCTGCCTGTTAGCTTTCTACCAGGATACTTGATTGATTGTGTCATACCCTGCTTGATTCCTAGAAGGATTTCAGGTGCCATCTTCCACTTGATCTGAGGTTAATAATATCTCCTGGAATTTAGAATCTCTCACCTCGTCTTGCTTTCTGAAAATATTTCATTGCTGGGGTTCCTAATAGAACATGTAGTAAAATATAAATGAGTTGTCAGTCATCTCTGAAATGGTAATATATTCTCCAGCTTTCTATTCAAATATGCTTCTTAGGGCTTGTCTCTTTGAGGTCTGTTATTAGATATTCTCAGAAGAATTGCCTCCACTTACGTTTCCTGAAAATTAAATTGGAGATTTGTTCAGAGATGTGTCTGCCATAAATTACCATCCCACTTAAAAAATGCCTGGCAATTCTTGGAAACATCTTCAGGTAAAAATAACTCCCTGCACTGAACATGGGCTAATGAGTGCAATTCCTGCAATATAGTTCATACCCCCAGCACTGCTGAAAATCACCTGGTCCATGGCTTGGTTATAGGACTGTTGTAACTTCTTGACACAAGATATTGTTTGTTCACCATAATTACCAAGCTGCTTCTCCCCTATAGACATGGTGTGTTGAATTCTGTGACTTCCTTGTTACTTGGGATGGATCCTTTAAATACTCAACACATCCTCATTTATTTTCCCTGCCAGTGTAAAGCTGTCAGCAATATTTTTTTCAAAAATCATTCATTCATTTATTTATTTGTCTAATAAACAAGTATAACAGGTTCAGTGTACAGTGGGATAATCCACAATGGTTATCAAGCCCATTCCTGTCACCGAGGGTGCTTCTAGTCTAGCAAGGGAGATGGGCTGATGAATAAATAAGGGTGAACTGGAGAAGACTCTTGAGAGTTCCTTGGACTACATGGAGTTCAAACCAGTCAATCTTAACAGAAATCAACCCTGAATATTCATTGGAAGGCCTGATGCTGAAGCTGAAGCTCCAGCACTTTGGCTACCTGGTGTGAAGAGCTGACCCACTGGAAACACCCACAACAAAAAGTAATACAGTAGAGGTCCTGAGTTAGAACAGACTCCAGGACATCCCTCCAGAATGTTCTTGGCTTTCTTCACTGTGAGGGATGTGCATTCAGAAGCTTCATAAAGAGGGTTTCACTTGGATCAAGACAAAACCTTCCAAAGACCGGGGCAGGAGAGTGGTTCAGACAGAGACAGACTGGGTGGAGCCAGCAACTTGAGCAAAGACAGCAAGTCAGGAGGGAGGGGTCTCCAAGAAAATTGCTTTAATGAGCCCCACGGCTCACCCACCAAATGCCTTTTTAAAGAATTTGTCTTTGCTTTATCCCCAGCCCACAGGCTTTAGATAGAAAGATGGTTTATGCAAAGTGATTATAAGTCTTTTTGGTTTAGCACCAGTGTCTTGTTTGATGCTGTACTTTTTCAAATTCTTTTTTAAAAGGATCAGTGGGTGGTTTATGCCTGCTCAGGCCACTCCTTGAATGCATTGCTGCTCTCATGGTTCAGGCCGCTATGGAAGCAGGGAATTTAGGGTATCTGTCCAGGACTTAGAGATGAGGTCTGGAACAAGAGTTAAAAGTTTTAAAGTCATCTCGAAATGAGTCATGGCTAACAGCAGCAAGATAAACACAATACAGTGAGAAAAGTAGGGATAGTGATGCTGAATGTTGAACTCCACTGTTGTGTAAGTGAAAGGCAAATGAAATGGGCCTGAAATTGATCTCTCTGAAGGAGGAGCAAAAACAGGAGAAAGTGAGATGTGGGAGACACCAAATGCAGCCCATCTGCTCCCAGTGATGCTGAGGGGCCAGGAAAGGTGAGGACCAGGTCCCACTGCTTTTGGTAAATAGGGAATCAAAATCACCTCTATGAGAAGAAAAGTGTCAAAGGATCACGGGAGTAGATGATACAAAATGAGGTGTCCTCAGAGAAAACTGCTTCTGTGGAGCTTGATAACAGAGGGAAGGACAAGTAGAGAGATGACCAGATGGGGTTTTGGGGCAAACTGGGAACTCAGGTATAGCATAAAAGGAAATGGAGCGTGCTAGTGCCTCTGGCTCATCCCTTCCCCTCTGCAGCATCACACGTGCAGTCAGAACCTGCTTCTCAGTAGTCATAGATGGTTTCTCTATTCTTCGTGAAGCATTTACTATAAGTTTTTCCCCTTTGCTTTGATTGGACCTGAGACAAACTCTAAATTCAAGGAGGTTTATTTTCAGACATACTCTTTTCCCCGCTCCTCATCTTTGATCCAAGATCAGACAACGAAATAATAGAAGTCTGGGGTGTCTTATTTTAGTGGCCATCTTCCCTTTATGCACACTCCACTCTGAACCTTCTGCCTCCCACTGTTCATGCCTCAGAATAGGTTTGTCTCTCCCCTTTCTTCCTCTGCCCACGCTTCACCTCAAAATAAAAATTTCTCTTACCCAGGGCCCCTTTTGCACTATTTGCTCTGTGATAACAGGTGCATTGGTTCTGTGTAAGATGCCAGGGCTTAATAATGGCATGAGGTGATTTGTATCATCATCTTGGTCCTCAAAACCTTGAGCCCAAGATTTCAGGAATTTCCTCCAGAAGCAGTGGAGGAAGTTCTGGGGTACAGTTTTCTTTGTACCTTAGCAGGAGGCAGGCTCCTTTAACTGTCATGGGTGGGCTGTTGGGAAGCTGGAGTAGAGAGCTATGCTGCAGAAAGAAGCTCCTTAGCTAAATTCTCTGACAGCTCCTTCCTTAACTTCTTCAAACTTATGCTTGTTAGTTTTCTTGTATCCTGGGCATGAAGAGACCCCTGCCCCACCCCCCTCCTGATTTATATCATCATCTATTTTGCAAATTAATGGGGGGGGGGTGAGCGATTCAGTCTTACTGGTATTTTTCCTGAGGCAGTTTTGGGTTCATGCCAGCCCCCAGGGGCTTCCCTGGGTGGCTCAGAAGGTAAAGAATCAACCTGCAATGTGGGAGACCTAGATTCAGTCCCTGGTTTGGGAAGATCCCCTGGAGAAGGAAATGGCTACCCACTCCAGTATTCTTGCCTGGAGTATCCCATGGACAGGGGAGCCTAGTGGGCTACAGTGCATGGGGTCGAAAACAGTTGGTCATGACTGAGTGACTTTCACTAGCCCCTAAGGTCCTCAGAAGTGACTTTGTAACAGTCTCTGGAAATTAAGGGAAAAGGGATGCTTTATTTCAGTCTCTCCTGAAGCCTCAGTAAGGAATGCAGGAGAGAGTTGTCTTTCCCTAAGAAATCCTCATCTTTCCAGTATTCACCATCTCTCTGTATATGGTCCCACGAAAAGTAGAATTAGGCACAGTGCCAGCATCTACTATGCAATGAACCCTTAACTTGTTCAGTCACTCAGTCATGTCTGAGTCTTTGTGATCCCATGGACTGCAGTCCGCCAGGCTTCCCTGTCCTTCACCATCTCCTGGAGTTTACTCAAACTCTTGTCCATTGAGTCGGTGATGCCATGCAACCTTCTCATTCTCTCACCCCCTTCTCCTCCTGCCTTCAATAGTTCCAGCATCAGGGTCTTTTCCAATGAGTCAGTTGTTTGCATCAGGTGGCCAGAGTATTGGAGCTTTACCATCAGTTTCCAGCAATTATTCAGGGTTGATTTCCTTTAGGATTGACTGGTTTGATCTCCTCATTGTCT
This sequence comes from Bos indicus, assembly GCF_029378745.1. Classification (NCBI taxonomy): domain Eukaryota; kingdom Metazoa; phylum Chordata; class Mammalia; order Artiodactyla; family Bovidae; genus Bos; species Bos indicus. Next base: position 2,793,955 of record NC_091772.1, on the reverse strand, counting down.
AAGGGACTCTCAAGAGTTGCTCCAGCACCATGGTTTGAAAGCATCATTTATTTCACACTCAGCCTTCTCATGGTACAACTCTCACATCCATACATCATCCATACATGACTACTGGAAAAACCATGGCTTTGAATATATGGACCTTTACAGGCAAAGTAATGTCTCTGCTTTTTAATATGTCTAGGTTTGTCATTGCTTTTCTTCCAAGAACCATTCATAGTCTGTACAGAATCTAGCTTGCAGTGATTTTGAAGTCATCTTTAATCCTACCTCCTAAGGATGGCAAAAGTAAAAACTTCATATAAGCCAGGTTTTAGGAAAAACGAAGGAGTGGCTTAGTGGGAACTTTTTTCTTCCTGTTGCAATGAAGACTTGGAAGTTACATGAGTTTTAAATTTAGAGTGTAAGTGCTCACACCTTGAAGAGCCTAGTATCGCTCTTTGATTTGTGAGGGCATCTGGTGTAGATTCCAAATGCAAGAGCAATTTGATAGCCATCTGTCCCCAAGAAATACAACCTGGCAGAAAGATGAAGCAAAAATAACACGTGCTTGAACTAAGACTTGTGAAATAGGCATAAATTCTGTCACATAGAGTATTCTGTGAAGAAGACAGCAGAAGACATCTTACAGAAATGTTCAGAGGTACTTGAGTAGCCCAGGGGTTGACTGCAGGCAAGCTGGAACATACTTCTACAAATAATTGGTTCATTTGGCCAAAAGTGCCTATTGTCAACTCTACTGCAGCTCAACTAAGAATGCTCTTGAGGCCTTTGCAGTGGTCTCATTCTGTAAATTCAGTTTCAGAGGCCATATTCTAATATGTGCATTGTGGTGAGCAGACAGAGATCTGAGGACATGGCCTGGATCTTTATTCACCTGTATATCCTTCTCCACCCATGCTTTATGATTGGTTGTCGAAAGCTCTAAGACCTGGGTTTTACCTGCATGGCTTTGTGTGTTCCTTTGCTACCTGGCTCAAGGTAAGTTTTACCCCTTGGTTTTAACTGTCTTCTCTCTGCTTTGTGATGATAGCATAATGCTATGACTAAGCTGAATCTTGAAGCCTCTTTAATATGCAGCACATCAGGGATTAGAAGAGGGACTTTCAATGATGGATAGGGTCAGGCATAGATTGGCCAAAATATAGTCATGGTTCAGTATCCATGGGGGATTGGATCCAAGACTTCTAAGGATGCTCAAGTCTCATAACAGTGTCATGTTTGTATATAGCCTGCACACATCTTCCTCTTACCTAAAATCATCTTTAGATAGTTATAGTACCTAACGCGGAGAAGGCAATGGTACCCCACTCCAGTACTTTTGCCTGGAAAATTCCATGGATGGAGGAGCCTGGTGGGCTGCAGGCCATGGGCTCGCGAAGAGTCGGACACGACTGAGCGACTTCACTTTCACTTTTCACTTTCCTGCATTGGAGAAGGAAATGGCAACCCACTCCAGTATTCTTGCCTGCAGAATCCCAGGGATGGGGGAGCCTGGTGGGCTGCTGTCTATGGGGTTGCAGAGAGTCGGACACAACTGAAGTGACTTAGCAGAGTAGCAGTAGCAGTACCTAATGCAATGTAAATGCTATGTAAATAGTTTCCAGCATGCAGCAAATACAAGTTTTGCTTTCTGGAACTTTCTGGAATTTTTTAATGAATATTTTTGATCCATGGTTGGTTGAATTCGCAGATACAGAACCACAGACATGGAAAGCTGACTATCTAATTTCAGCAAAGATGAAAGCATACTAGTGGCTTGGATAGGAGCAGAGAACAGGAAAGGACAAAGGCACTGCCTATGATTCCTTTTTTTTTTTTTTTTTTTTTTGTCTTTTTGCAGATTGGGAACCAGGTTTGTCTCTGTACTGCATCTACCCAGCAGGTAGTTTTTAAAGTAGAACATTCTCCTTCTTTTAATTCTCTTATAGAAGTACTATAGTACTTCTCTCCCCTGCTTTGACCACGTTCCCCCACTGGGAGCTTAACACAGTTGAAGCAGTTTGGCAGTTTAGAATCTGGATATCTGGGTGGTGGTGTGGAGGGATTTCTCCCTGACCTTGATTTAAAGCTTGTCTGGGTCTATAATCACTTGAGGACATGCCCTGACAAGCATTTCAGAAACCTGTCAGGGGAAGGTTTCAGTCAAGAGACTGGGTATCTATTGTGACAAAATGCTTGTCAGTAATAGATCCCTGCCTTTTTGTTGGAGACACATTTTCTGTGGTTCCTTGGTTGAAGTTCCTTTGCAGTTCTCCATTTAGTATGGCTCAGAGTACCTGTGCGTTAGCCTGGAAGCTGCTGCCATAAGGCATCAGTGATATAAGATCACATTTGATGAAGTCAGTGATTCCTTTAATTTATGTCTGTTTAGAGAAAACAGATATTGTAGTTTTTCTTTCCTGTAAATAGCAATGGCTTTGGTTTGTGCATTACTCCTCCCCTCCCCCCAACCCAAGACCAGAGTGTTAGAGTCAACTCACTTTCAGCTATTATTACAACTTAAATTGTGTAAATATATAATTAAATAAAACTTATTTGAAAAAGTAATAAACACTCAAAACTCACCACTTACCCATCAGTTTACTACATTTTACTATTGATGGGGAAACAGTGGAAACAGTGTCAGACTTTATTTTGGGGGGCTCCAAAATCACTGCAGATGGTGACTGCAGCCATGAAATTAAAATATGCTTACTCCTTGGAAGACAAGTTATTATGACCAACCTAGATAGCATACTGAAAAGCAGAGACGTTACTTTGCCAAAAAAGGTCCGTCTAGTCAAGGCTATGGTTTTTCCAGTAGTCATGTATGGATGTGAGAGTTGAACTGTGAAGAAAGCTGAGCACTGAAGAATTGATGCTTTTGAACTGTGGTGTTGGAGAAGACTCGAGAAGACTCCTTGAGAGTCCCTTGGACTGCAAGGAGATCCAACCAGTCCATTCGAAAGATCAGCCCGGGGATTTCTTTGGAAGGAATGATGCTAAAGCTGAAACTCCAGTACTTTGGCAACTCATGCGAAGAGTTGACTCATTGGAAAAGACTCTGATGCTGGGAGGGATTGGGGGCAGAAGGAGAAGGGGACAACGGAGGATGAGATGGCTGGATGGCATCACCGAGTCGATGGACATGAGTTTGAGTGAACTCCGGGAGTTGGTGATGGACAGGGAGGCCTGGCGTGCTGCAATTCATGGGGTCACAAAGAGTCGGACACGACTGAACGACTGAACTGAACTGAACTGATGCTCTGTGGCAGTCGTGTCTATTGTATGCACTGGGGAAATACTGTATGCTTGTGTGTTACTGCCTATCCAAACATCAGGAACGTTTTTCCTTTTTTTGAGAGTCAGTTAAATGTTTACCAGCATGCCACTAAAGATGTACACACACAAGCACACTCTTTGTCTTTCGTATATATCCAAATGCTTTCTATAACCATGCAGAGCAGGAATCAGTTCTTCTATTTTATAAATGAGAAACTGAGACTTAGAGAGTTTAAGTAACTTGCCCAAGGGACCATTCTTGTTCTTCAGTTGTCCTAACTCCCCAAAATTGAAAATAAGTAAGCCAAGGGAAAGGCTTCCCTGGTGGCTCAGCAGTAAAGAATCTACCTGCCATGCAAGAGACGTGAGTTCAATCCCTGGGTCTGGAAGATCCTCTGGAGAAGGGAATGGCTACCCACTCCAGTATTCTTGCTAGGGAATTCCAAGGACAGAGGAACCTGGCAGGCTACAGCCCATGGGGTCACAAAGAGTAGGACATGATTCAGTGGCTAACACTTTCACTTTTTTTCAGGGTTCCATGCAGAGGGTACAACCAGTGCAAGTGAGCTCATGCTTGCTCTTTCTGAAGGCAGCAAGGGTACTTTTGGGGCTGAAGTTGAAAGAGGGAGGGGAAAAACTTGAAGAGGTTCTAGAAGAAGGACTAGATCACTAACTACTTTTATGAAACCAAGGCAAGTAATTTTTCTCTCTCTGTCTCATTTTTCTGATCTGTAGAAGGGGTCACATCACATTTAAGGTAAGAGTAAAGGATGGAGATACATGTGATTTTGCTGTGTTAGGTAAGTCACTGTTAATAAAGTTAAGCCAACACTGTGGTTCCATCAGTACTCTTTTCTTTTGACATATATATATATATATATATATATATATATATATATATAATTTTAAGGAAGAATAATTATTTCTTGCCATTTTTAGCAGCTGTATCATGAATGGTTTGAAAACACTTAAATACACTCATTTTTAGACCTGTATAAAATCCTCAGTGCAATAAAGCCTAAATTCACCTGGGATTGTTAGCATCTGTCTTCTGCTGTCTTATTGGCAGTATGGTGGACCCAATAGGACACTCTTCTGTGACACTTTCCAAATGGCCAATATGGATCCTACAAGACACACAAAAATAATGAAACATATTCTGTAATTTGAAAATCCAGGTTGTCTAATTTTTAACCAGACATTCATTACTCATAAAATAGGTAATTAAGTCCTCTTATCCCCATTTCGACTATATAGGCATCTCTTGGAGTATGGTTAAAGGTATAACATTAAAGTACTGGGCTTGCCTGGTAGCTCAGATGGTAAAGAATCTGCCTGTAATGCAGGAGACCTGTGTTTGATCCCTGGATTAGGAAGATCCCCTGGAGAAGGGAATGGCAACCCACTCCAGTATTCTTGCCTGGATAATTCCATGGACAGAGGAGCCCAGTGGGCTACAGTCCATGGAGTTGCAAAGAGTTGGACATGACTAAGCATGGGGCTGTATGTGGGTGAAACTACAATTTTAAGATTTTTCTTAAAAAGGAGTAAGGTCTCAACAAAGGGGACAGTGTTTGCTGCATTGGACCATGGAAGCAAGACACAAAATGAGATGAGGCTAGAGTTAGGACAGATGTAGCAGGTTTGTGTCATGTGGAGGGGATAGAATGTCACATAAAAGTAAACATTCACTGAGTATTTGCTGTGTCCCAGCTGGCAGCTACTGTGGGCTGTGTGTGTGTGTGTGCTTAGCCACTCAGTTGTTTCTGACCTTTTTTTACCCTATGGACTTTAGCCTGCCAGGTTCCTCTGTCCATGGGATTTTCCAGGCAAGAATACTTGAGTGAGTTGCTGTTCTCTCTAAATCATTCCCAGTCTACTTCTTCCTTGCCTTTCTTTTCCATCAAAGTTGGAAAGATCCAACTTTTTGGCTTTCTTTCCAGTTAGACATGGGCATCTGAATGTTGAATGGGCTTCTGGAAAAGACATTTTTAAACTAGTAGACTCGTTGGGCATACCCCATAATCTTTCTGTATTTTGGTTGCTCTTTTCTTTATCCTGCTGGAATGGGGCCATGGTCCCTGTGAGCAGATCAGCAATCTTTCAGTCATGACATGACAAGCATCATGACAAAGGTCTATGTTCGCAGAATGGAGGATGGACAGATGGGTGGAACAAAGTTCTCTGGACCCCTGTGACTGAGAGGCAGATTGGGTGGCTCAGTCCATTTCAGGACTCAGTTCTTTTTGACCTGCAGGCTGCCCCATGAGCTGCCCTTTGGAAGTTTTGACATGATCTACAGATATGCTACATTTTCCAGCAATTATTTTGGTGGTGTTTTGCCATATTGGACATACTCTTGCAAGCAACAACACATGATTGTATTAACCAAAGTTTTGCTGAAAGCCAACTTTTTCAAAGTTATTGCCAGAAAATTTTTGCTGTTTCAAACACTTTCCTCTGCTACTCTCTGGACTTTTTTTTTTTTTTTCCCCTCGCTGTTAGGATATTAATTTTATGTCATCCGAGTGTTAGATCAATTCTTTATAAAATGAAACATTTTCAACATTTACGTATCTGGAGAGAATCATCCTTTTTACTCAGAGACTTGATACATTTCCAAGGAGATATACTCAGAGGGGAATGGAAAGACTGGAAGAGAACTTGATAAACTTGAGAAGTTGATAAAATAGATGCTGGAATGAGCTAAGCAAGCACATTTTACCACAGCCATTTTGAAGCTGTAACATTGAAATTCTTTGCTCACTGTCATTCATCACCAACCTTTGTTTGTTTGCATTTATTGTTGTAATCATAGAAATCATATGTGAGTATTCTAGGGTACAGTGATAATTTAAATAATATAAATATGGTTATATGTTAATTTGCCAACTTGGAGGAGAAAAATGGACTGTCTAATTATGAAAGAATTTTTTACAACCTTTCCTAGAATAATTTATTAATGTCAGGATTTCTCATAATGACTATAGAATACAGACTAGAAAAATATCTAAGGGTTATGGTATTTTGAGACTAATACAATTAATTGAAGCTACAACTTTGTGTTTTGAAAGCCAGAAGATGCCATGAAAGCAAAATGAATCTAGCATAATGTGAAGACACTGAAATTAAAGAAAATATTCACTTGAAGCTAAACTGCATTTAGTTCAGTTTGACATGCACTTGTTCAGGTTATCCCTTTATTCAATTGTAAGTGTAAGAGAGTTCGGGTAAGAAGGACTGGGAAACTTCCAAGCAGTTGTGGCTACACGTCTTTTAGCTTCCTTCTTGCTTCTTGCATATGGTCCTGCCTCCCACTCACAGAGAATGCAGTCCATCTGTTATTGACTTCTCTGCTCATATAGTAATACACCAAGCTCCTGAAAACCATCAACCTTTAATGTCATATATTCCACCTGATCTAGGTCTTGGCTGTATTCACTGTTTTTCTTTCTTACCTTCTTGCCTCAACCCACAAAAACTATCAAGTCTCCCCACTACTTGCCTTTCCCTTCTAGCTACTGCCCTCTTTTCTTCCAAACATCTTAAAATGCTCTTGTTTTTTTAACATTCTCTGTCTAGCCCAGGACAAGTCTTTTTCTCATTCTGCCTTCCAGAACTCCATTTGTAAGCCCACCAATGACAGTTATTAGCATCTGTGAAAAAATAGCCTAAACATCCAACCAAATTTTTTAAATCTGCAGTCCACCTGATTTCTCAAGATTCTCCATCACTGTTTTCCTTTTCAGATCTCCCCTGACTATCCCCTTGTGGTTCTCTTCACTCTCTTTTGGATGGGGTATTCCCTCCCTCTATAATTGTATGCAACCCAATAACTCTCATGGTGCTCTCTACAATGTTGGTCATCAAATCTATGTTTCCAGCTTCTCCCTTGAGCATCAAAGCTGTGGCTTTCATTTTGATATTTGGCAAAACTAATACAATTATGTAAAGTTTAAAAATAAAATAAAAATTAAAAAAAATATGCCCCAAACTGGATTTATTTTGCACCTGCCTCTTGTTTTTGAAGCTGCTCTGCAATCCTCAATCTCAGCAGTGACAGCCCCAGTACAAAGAATTAAACAAGCTTCCATATTGTAATGTAGAAATACAATGGGAATATCAGGAATAGCCCTTTAAATTAAAGTTTAAACCAGTGAAAACCTATGTTGTCTATATTTTTGGTCCAGTCTGAGATTATTGTAGTTGGTTGTGTCATTGTAGATTATTGAGAGGACACTGGCATCTACTGTTTAACTATTTTTTACCTTCTTGTGGGATTTAAATTATGATTTCATTGTAGAATTGCTGTTGATTGATAGATTTCATACTTGCCAAAATTTTACATCATGATTTGATTCATGCTTTGAATGGCAATTGGCATAGTTAGAAGATTTTTATAGATGAAAAGTTCTTAGCTTGAGTAAGTCTATTAAATAAGGAGATGAAAGAGCTGTTTTGGCCTTCAAGATCTTTGAGAGCCTCATGTTAAATGAGACCCAATTGACAGAATGCTTCTAACTCTTCTCTTTTACAGAGAGTTATAAATTGTATCTTAAATTAAAAAATGGGTCCCAGAGCTAATAAATTTAGACTTGATTTAGGTTGTCATATATAAAATGATACTTGGGTATATTGCTTGATGCCTGTTGTATCAGTACTATTATTTGTCCCATTTTTCACAGTTTGGCAAAAAGGAAAAAGCGGACAACTAAGGAAACTATACCTACTCTCTCTGTCTTTTTAAAAATTTCTCACAAGTTTATCTTCTAGTTACAAACAAGGAATTTCAGTATCAATATCTCTGGCTGCAACCATGCCTACTCTCTTTAGCTTTGTTTTTGATTACTGAGGACCTTCTTTGAGACTGTAGTCATCATAGGAGTTAGCACACTATAATTCAGTTTCTGATTTATAGTCAGGCTTCCTACCGGACTGAAAGTTCCTCTTGAGAGCAGACGCTATTTATTACTGAATCCACAATGCCTGGTACAGAGTTCTGAGGAATGACTTTAATAATGAATGAATGAGGATGTGAATCAAAAGTTAGACTCCACAGTGGCTCCCATTCTGTTATCTTATTTAAGTTTTGTGTGAGAGATGAGGAATGATACTCTCAAAGTACTGTCATGCCTATGTCATTGATTCTAAGGTACATATAGTTTCACATTTTAATATCCTTGAAATCAAGATGTATCTTATAAGCAATGGCATGTCATAGTTTGGTGTGTCATAGCAGGATGATGGTATGACTCACAATTGATGGTGTCTGAAATTTAGTGAAGTGGAAGGTGAACACATACTATTCAAAGGAGAACAGGATAAGAGGCATTAGGTGGGTTAGAGTAGGAATGAGGGGGGAGGGCTTTAGTATTAGGATGGTAAGTGTGGGCATCATTGAGAAGATGGGATCTGAGGAAAGCTAGAAGGAGGTGAGGAAGGCAATGTCTGGAGGGAGAATTTTCCAAGAAGAAGGAATAGACATTACAACAGCATTAGTGCATTTGACATCATGACAGAGTCGAGTCATGACATTATGAGTGCATTTGACATTCATGACAGAACCCATCATGAATGAACTGCAGCTAAGCATGAGGGAGAGTGGTAGGAGATGATCTCAGAGAGAATGGGGGTTTGGGGAAAAGTAGATCATGTAAGGTTCTGAAAGTCATGGTAAAGATTTAAGGGTCTTGCTCTGGGTGACATATGGGGACCATGCAGAGTCTGAGCAGAAATTTGACATGACTTGACTTTTCATTTTTGTTCTTGTTTTTATTTTAATGTGTAGACTGAGAACAGACTATATAGGAAGAAAGGAAGAAACTAAGGCACCGGTTCCAGAATTTTACATTGATTTGGGGAGAGAGAGGAGGGTGGCTCAGGATATAATGGAGGAAGTGAGAGGTAGTTGGAATCTGGGTGTCTAATGAGGCCAAGATTTAGACTTGTTGACTTTGCATTGTCTATTAGACAGCTAATGGCAAATGATCAGAATGATGTTGATGAGGCTGTTGGGCATGAGATTCTTGGTGTCAAGAGAGAGTTCTAACAATACCACTCAACTACAGCATCCTGATTTAAGGTAATGTAATATGTGGTATCTGTGATACTTGCTGTAACTTACTTGCTCCTTCAATCTTCAAAACAAGACAGCATCCTCTTAATGCCCACTCCTAGGAGAGCCTTCTTTTGGGGACCTGACCCAAATGAGCTTTTTTAAAATTTCTCCCTCCATTTTTTAGACCTTGTTTTAGACAGTTGTCCTTTCCATCACTGGTAAATTCATGAAGGATGATGTGCATCTTTCTCCCAGACTCACCCAATTCTGTTCCTGAAATCCAGAATTGAGACAGTGATAGAATCTGTTTACAAATACAGTTCATGAAGATTTAATAATTTGAAAAGAAAGGATTTCATTTGCCCAATGCTATACAGGCTTCCCTGGTGGCTCAGATGGTAAAGAGTCTGCCTGCGATGCAGGAGACTGGGTTCGATCCCTGGGTTGGGAAGATTTCCCTGGACAAAGGAATGGCAATGCACTCCAGCCTGGAGAATTCTATGGACAGAGGAGCTGGTGGGCTACAGTCCATAGGGTGACAAAGAGTCAGACACAGCTGAGCAACTATCACTTTCACTTTCACTTCTATGCAGCTGTATCAGTGATGGCTGCCCATTTAAAAGAAAAATTTGCATTGTCCCTTTCAATTCTTACCTTTATTCCTGAGGATACTCTATTAGGCATGGTCCATTTCATGAGAAAAGATGTAAAGGTTGAGACCTGTGTCAATAAAGGAAAAATCATCATCATAATACCCAGATGGGTAAAGGAACAGATACATTAGGGTTTTGACGGTGTATGAGAAGATCAAGTCATAACATACATTGTTGTTATAACCTTTAAATACATGATTTATGGATGGAATACACGCAAAGATATTAAATCTCTATCTGCTTAACATTCAGATGATTATGGCATATAAAAAGGCTTGTTCAGAGAAAGCTAATATTCAATGTTTGTATGGTTAAGATTAGCAGTCTCCAAAGGGGTATGTTTAAATTAAGTAAAATGATGGGTTTTGGGAAGAAAATAACCAAGGTGTATAGTTGTACATATATTTTTTACCTATATACAAAAATTAGTTTTTCAAATTTAAACATGCAGATTAGTGCTAATACAAGTATACATCACTAAACAAATGTGTATGTGTCAATGATATATGACTAATTTATTTAACATGGTGTATGGCATAAACATGCACACCTGGGGTTCCCAGGTGGTTCAGTGGTAAAGAATCCACTTGCCAGTGCTGGAGACCTGAGTTCAGCCCCTGAGTTGGGAAGATCCCCTGGAATAGGAAATGGCTACCCACTCCAGTTTTCTTGACTAGGAAATCCCATGAACAGAGGAGCCTGGCAGACACAGTCCATGGGGTTGTAAAGAGTCAGACATGATGGAGCATACACATGGCATGGACATCTCAGCCTCTCCCAGGATCTGGATAACATTTTGCTTTTGATTATCATTTTCAATTCAAATTGAATGTAAAGTTAGTGGCAGAATGAATATGCTTTACTTTCCATATCAGAGCTGAAGAAGGATAAGGTTAGCAGTTTTCTTGAGTAAATATTGGCCTTTCTAAATTGTACCCTGTGTCCTATTTCTCTCTGATATAATTTTCCTGATCTGATTTAGTGTTTTGGGAAAGTGAACCAGAGATGACAAGGGTTGTAGAAGAGATTTTTTAAATCTGATTTCACCCCCATGATAATAGAAACTCACTAGGACCTACCTGTTCCCCACAAGTCCAGAAAAGTCACTGTTAGTATTTCGATGATTCGATCTCCAGGCCAGGCAGAAAATGTGCCTGGTTATATCAGTAGCCTCATGAGAGATTTTCTTACATATGTTGAGAGTTGAAGGTCTAGTTTAATATGTGGAAACATACATTTTACTGTAGAATATATATCATTGGTATGGATATTAGGGTCAAATTCCTATATGTTCAGATTTAATGGGTTGTTTTTTTATTTTTATTTTTTGGCTTTCCATAAAAAAAAAAAAATGCAAGAGAACGCACTGGTCATAGCATACACCCTATTCGAACAACACAAGAGACGACTCTACAATGGGCATTAGCAAAGGGTCATTACCAAAATCAGATTGATTATATTCTTTGCAACCAAAGATGGAAAAGCTCTATATAGTTGGCAAAAACAAGACAGGGAGCTGACTGTGGCTCAGATTATTGCAAAATTCAGACTTAAATTGAAGAAAGTAGGGAAAACCACTAGACCATTCAGATATGACCTAAATCAAATTCCTTATGACTATACAGTGTAAATGACAAACAGATACAAGGGAATTAGATCTGACAGAGTGCCTGCAGAACTATAAACAGAGGTTCCTGACATTGTACAGTAGGCAGTGATCAAGACCATCACCAAGAAAAAGAAATGCAAAAAGGCAAAATGGTTGTCTGAGGAGGCCTTGAAAATAGCTGAGAAAAGAAGAGAAGTGAAGGGGAAAGGACAAAAGAAAAGATATACCCATCTGAATGCAGTGTTCCAAAGAACAGCAAGGGGAGATAAGAAATCCTTTCTCAGTGATCAGTGCAAAGAAATAGAGGAAAACAATAAAATGGGAAAGACTAGAGATCTCTTCAAGAATATTAAAAATACCAAGGGAACACTTCATGCAAAGATGGGCACAATAAAGGACAGAAATGGTACAGACCTAACAGAAGCAGAAGAGATTAAGAAGAGGTGGCAAGAATACACAGACGAACTATACAAAAAAGATCTTAATGACCCAGATAACCATGATGGTGTGATCACTCACCTAGAGCCAGATATCCTAGAATGTGAAGTCAAGTGGGCTTTAGGAAGCCTCACTACAAATAAAGCTAGTGGAGGTGATGGAATTCCAGCTGAGCTATTTCAGGTCCTAAAAGATGATGCTGTGAAGTGCTGCAGTCAGTTCAGTTCTGACAGTCATGTCTAACTCTTTGCGACCCTACAGACACTAGGCTTCTCTGTCCATCACTAACTTCCGGAGCTTGCTCAAACTCATGTCATTTAAGTCAGTGATGCCATCCAACCATCTCACCATCTGTTTTCCCCTTCTTCTCCTGCCTTCAATCTTTCCCAGCATCAGGGTCTTTTCCAATGAGTCAATTCTTCACATCACATAGCCAAAGTATCAGAGCTTCAGCTTAAGCATCAGTCCTTCCAACCTAGTCAGCAAATTGAATAGTAGAGACACTAGTTTGCTGACAAAGGTCCGTCTAGTCAAAGCTATGGTTTTTCCAATAGTCACGTATGGATGTGAGTGTTGCACTATAAAGAAAGCTGAGAGCTGAAGCATTGATGCTTTTGAAATGTGGTGTTGAAGAAGACTCTTGAGAGTCCCTTGGACTGCAAGTAGATCCAACTAGTCAATCCAAAAGGAAATCAGTCCTGAATATTCATTGTAAGGACTTATGCTGAAGCTGAAGCTCCAATATTTTGGCCACCTGATGTGAGAACTGACTCATTGCAAAAGACCCTGATGCTGGGAAAGATTGAGGGCAGGAGGAGAAGGGGACAACAGAGGATGAGATGGTTGGATGTCATCACTGACTCTACAGACATGAATTTGAGCAAGCTCCAGGAGTTGGTGATGGACAGGGAAGCCTGTCATGCTGCAGTTCATGGGGTCACAAAGAGTTGGACACAACTGAGCAACTGAACTGAACTGAACATGGGTTTTATTGTACTTTGAGGTGTTAATAATGAGCTTGTGATTATTATAGTAATTATTTTTAGTAAGAATGCATGGATACATTTGCCCTTTGCTGGTAATTGAAAAGAGAGGTCTTTACTAGATAATATGAAATGTATTTAGTTGTAATAATGAAATGGTTTTCAGACAATTATTAATTTCACCTGCAATATTAAATATGGTATCAGTTCAGTTCAGTTGAGTCACTCAGTCATGTCTGACTCTTTGCAACCACATGAACCACAGCACTCCAGGCCTCCCTATCCATCACCAACTCCCGGAATTTACCCAAACTCATGTCCATTGAGTCACTGATGCTATCCAACCATCTCATCCTCTGTCATCCCCTTCTCCTCCTGCCCTCAATCTTTCCCAGCATCAGGGTCTTTTCAAATAAGTCAGCTCTTCACATAAGGTGGCCAGAGTATTGGAGTTTCAGCTTCAATAGCAGTCTTTCCAATGCACACCCAGGACTGATCTCCTTTAGGATTGACTGGTTGGATCTCCTTGCAGTCCAAGGGACACTCAAGAGTCTTCTCCAACACCACAGTTCAAAAGCATCAATTCCTTGGCACTCAGCTTTCTTTATAGTCCAACTCTCACATCCATACTTGACCACTGGAAAAATCATAGCCTTGACTAGCTGGATCTTTGCTGACAGAGTAATGTCTCTGCTTCTTTATATGCTGTCTAGGTTTTTCATAACTTTCCTTCCAAGGAGTAAGCATCTTTTAATTTCATGGCTGCAATCACCATCTGCAGTGATTTTGCAGCCTCAAAAAATAAAGTCTGACACTGTTTCCCCATCTATTTGCCATGAGGTGATGGGACCAGATGTCATGATCTTAGTTTTCTGAATGTTGAATTTTAAGCCAACTTTTTCACTCTCCTCTTTCACTTTCATCAAGAGGCTCTTTAGTTCTTCTTCGCTTTCTGCCATAAGGGTGGTGTCATCTGCATATCTGAGGTTATTGATATTTCTCCTGGCAATCTTGATTCCAGCTTGTGCTTCTTCCAGTCCAGCGTTTCTCATTATGTACTCTGCATATAAGTTGAATAAGGTATAAATGTAATTAAAAGAAAATATGCATAAGTGGATATATAAACATATAAAGAAAACATATAAGATGGGAACATATATAAAGTAGGGACTTTTCATATGCCTCCCTTCACTAATGTCAAGTTCATAGAACCGATAGTAAGAGTTATAATCTATTAATTTTATGTAATACCAGCCAAAATGCTCATGTATTTGTGTGAACTATCAACTCAGATTCCAGACAATTTGTACAATTCATTAAACTACAGTATATTTTTATTCATTGTCCTTTTGTGTGTATTTGATATTTCACAATAGAAAAAGAGTAAGGTCTAGATACAGAAATAGGCCAGTATATCCGGAAAAGATTCATGATTATATGAGAATTTAGTAGAAGTATCATTTCTAATTAGTGTAGAGAATGAACAGTCCAGTAAGTGGGAAGACTGAATATCCCTGGAAAAGATTATCCATGCTTCATTATGTACAGTAAAATAAAAGTCAGGTTAATAGACTACATGTAACAATCAAAAATATAAAGGTGTTAAAATATAACGTTGGAGAACTTGCACATAACTCACCATGATTATAAGCATGAGGCATAGGAGATGTTAAGACCCAAAACCCCAAAGCAGTATATTCAAGATAAAAACACATTTAGGGTTCTTTTGGGCAGTATTTTAGATAATTATATAATTAAAAATTATGTGTGTCTTAAAAGAAATTTTACCCTAATAAAACTTTCCATAAATTCCCTCATCTTCATAACCACAGAGCTTCACAAAAACCTACCTTCCAACTCTGTCTACCCTAGGCATTCTGGTCCTGATGCAGGAAATATCATTCCTGTCTGGTCCCTGTGTTTGTGCTGAGATTGTGCATCTTTTTTCCCTCTTTGAGTGTATCCTCCTTTTTTATTTTTTTTTTTCCTCAACACATGTGCAAACAAAAATATCTGTCATTTCAAAAAGATAGCAACAACAACAAAATACCACCACCATTGGTGGCACTCTCCATTTCTGTTCCTCTAGTTAAGATTTTAGGAAGACATATACAGATAATATTTCTAACTCTTTCTTTCCATTTATTCCCCATGGTATTCTAATTGGTCTCAATTTCCATCATTTGCAGTAACTAATCTTGTCAAGAGAGCAGCTACCTACATGCTCCAGAATCCAACAAACACTTCTCTTTTCTCCGTCTTCATGTCTCATGTAAATAGTAAATGCTCAGAGATGCCATCCATGTCCACTTTACCTAAAACAGCACCAGCACTCTTCTGCTTCTTTCAGTTCTTCGTTTTCTTCCTGGCACATCTTTATATACTCTATTACCATGTGACAAGTTAGCCATGTTCACTGGCTTAAAACAACAAATATTTAACTCATAGTTTCTGTGGATCAGGAATTCAGGAGTAACTTGTGGATGTCGCTGGCTCAAGTTCTCTCATGAGGTTGTAGCCAGGGTACTGAGCAAGGCTGCAGTCTCTTCTGGAGATTATGACTGAGGTCAGGGTGTCTGCTTGCAAGCTCACTCCCATGGGTATTGACAGGAGCCCTCAGGCTCGCACCACGTGGGGCTCTTCACACGGCTGTTTGAGCATTCTCACCATGGATGACTGACTTCCCTCAGAGCAAATGATCCAGAAGAGGCAGCCACAGTGTATTATGACCTAGTTTCAAGAGTGACACACCACTTAGTCTGTTTGTTACCAGTAAGTCACCAAGTCTAGTCTACACTCAGGGGAAGGAACATTAAGTCCCAGTTGTTGAAAGGAGTTTCAGAGAATCTGTTGGCATAATTTAACACCACCAATTCCCAAATAGAATATAAGCTCCAGCAGTGCAGGGGATGGGTTGCTACTCACATCTATGCCTTTAATGCTTGAAGCAGTAGGCACTTTGATAAACATCTGTTGGGTGAGGAAATGGATGGATGTCTCTAGGCAACAAAAATGGAGGCCATGGAGTTATGTAAAGCTGGAATGAAGTCTGGCTCCACCTTCACCAGCTATGAACTGTGGGCATAATAATTTCTAGGAGCCTCAGTTTCCTCATGTCATGTATGTAACACCTGCTTGGCAGGGATGCTCTGAGGATTAATGAGATTACATATGCAAAGCACTTTCTCCAGTGTTGGTCACACAGTAAGTATTTGAATTTTAGTGTACCTGATTTTCCCCCCTGCTTTCTACTTTTCTCAACACCTTCAAAGATAATGTTGTAGCCGTGCATTCTGGGAAACAAACTCACTCAGAAGGACAATGCAGATAGTGGAGAGCAGTTTATTACACTGGCGGGCCCAAGGCAGAGTCTCCTCTTAGACAAGGACCCTGACCAGTATTTCTGAAAACCTTATATACCCTAAGTGTACATGCCCAAACCCACCTCCCCAAATTCCCTGAAACTAGTCTGAACAAAGGAAAAGAAAGATACAATCAAAGTTAACCCATGATTCATATGCCTTAAGCCTAGGTAGTTAACAGTGGACAATTATCAATAGGCCTGTGGTCATACCCCAATAAGCATAATAAAATTTATGGTTCTATTCGGTTACACAGATAATTAGGGTATTCTTTTAGGCAACAGAGAGTCTAGGTACAAGCTCTGGGGCTCTTCCATCCAGGGGGCCTTGTTTTCCAGTTGGTATGTCGTTTCCATAGATACTGGGTGTACAGCTCAAAGTCCACAGTCCAGCCCAAGATGGAGTCTTGCTTTCGATATGGAGCCTGTTCTATCTGTTTCCTCCTTCAATAATAATTTCTTCACTGTGTGATGTCAAAAATTTAACTCTTCTTATGATGAACTACTTGCTCAATGTTTAAAGAAAAATCAGTGTACATCAGATTGGAGGAACTTTGGCACTAATGCATAATCTCTACTTATTAGATCCTCCCAAGAGAATTCTAATGTGCATAGAAGGAGAAATTAACAAATATGTCCAGTGGAAAACAATTTGTTAGTGTAGGGACTCCCACTGCAATTTAGACCTAATATTTTGTCTAAAAGAAATGAATGTCATGATACTTTGTACTTGAGGGAAAACCAAAGGATTCCTCTGTAGTTAGGATATTTATTCTTGTGGGAAATGACAATTCATTGAATCAAAGATTGCAACAAAAACTTCCCCAGCTGTCCTGAAACTTAATAACATATGAGTTAAGTCTTCTGACTTACTCACATGTACTCCGTGTACGTGTACAAGGTGCTGAAGCAAGTCCATCCGGACACCGGCATCTCGTCCAAGGCCATGGGAATCATGAACTCCTTCATCAATGACATTTTCGAGTGCATCGCTGGCGAGGCATCACGCCTGGCACATTACAACAAGCGCTTGACTATCACATCCAGGGAGATCCAGACCACCGTGTGCTTGCTGCCACCTGGGGAGCTGGCCAAGCACGCCGTGTCCGAGGGCAGTAAGGCTGTCACCAAGTATACCAGCTCCAAGTAAATATAATATGCCTAGCTGCTGTTAAGGGAAAAGGCAATGGCACCTCACTCCAGTACTCTTGCCTGGAAAATCCCATGGACGGAGGGCCTGGTGGGCTGTAGTCCATGGGGTCGCTAAGAGTCAGACACGACTCAGCGACTTCACTTTCACTTTCACTTTATGTCTACTGATGTAGCTCTTCCCCACCCCCCACCCCCAAAATTAAGCGTTATTTCCATTAAGGAAAAGCACATGTCTAAATTTTGTAGTTCTATGAGTTTTCACAAATGTGTGTGTGTGTGTGTGTGTGTGTGTGTGTGTGTGTAAACCCACACCCTAATCAAGATAGATGATACAAGATAGATGTTCTATCTTGTATCACCTGAAAATAGTATTTATGCCCCTTTCTAGTCATTCAGCAGCCCCCTCAAAGTAACCACTGATGTGATTTCCATCATCATTAATGTAGTCTGTTCTAGAAAGTATGTACTGCCATGCCTATTACTATGCCCCTGAGGTCCACTGTTGTATATTGTCAGTAATTCCTTCCTTTTCTCTTTGAGTCATATACATTGTATGTATATACCACAATTCGTTTACCCATTCATCGAGTTGAACATTTGAGTTGTTTCTGATTTTTGGCTATTGTGAATAAAACGATGGACAGGTTTGCACATCTTTTGTTTCTTTGGGGGTTAAGTACTGAGGAATATAATTGCTGGGTAATAAGGTTGGCATTTAATCTTACAAGGAATGGCCAGGCCTTTCTTAAAAGTGGTTGTACCGTTTTATACTCCCCCCAGCAATATAGGAGATGTTCAGTTGCTCTCCATCCTCCCTAACATTGACGTTGTCGTTTCACTTTTAGTTGGTGTGATGTGGTGTCTACAATTCCCCTACTGAAGTTGTGTGTATGCTGCCATTTTCTCCAATCACAACTTTTGCTTTAGTTTCACAAGAGAAATGTTGAACTGCCTCTAGTCCCCCTTCCCCTCACCCCAGGCTCTTCGAGTAGGGAGTGTTCCAGATGGAGGATGAGCTGTTGTGCTGAATGATGGCCAGTCTCCAGTGGCTGGGTACTTCCAGACTGTGCTTTCTTTGTGCTGAATGGCCTTAGCATTTGCCAGAGCAGGCAGGTTGGAGCCTTCATCCTGTTTCTTTGTGGATCTCCCATCCCCTTCTTGGACTTCTCTGGTGGCTCAAAGATAAAGAATCTTCTGCCTGAAGTGCAGGAGAATGCCTGCCAGTGCAGAAGACTCAGATTCCATCCCTGAGTTGGGAAGATTCCCTGGAGGAGGAAATGGCAACCCACTCCCATATTCTTGCCTGGAGAATCCCATGGACAGAGGAGCTTGGTGAGCTATTGTCCATGGGGTCACAGGAGTCTGACATGACTTAGAGACTAAACCACCACTACCACCACCATCCCCTGCTTATGCTCACTTCCATTCTCAAAATACAGCCTTCCGAGACATAACTCTCCCTACCTTTGTCCGGCACAGAGAAAAGAGCAATAGAACAGATTAGTTGCAGAGTGTGATGTTTGAACTGACCCCCCGGCATACATCCTAACTCTGTCGCCTACCAGTTGTTTACTTTGGATTTAACATCAAGCCTTGTTTTCATCATCTGCAAAGTGGAACATCTGATAACAATAACTACCTGGAGTGTTAATGTAAGAATAAAATAATAATAAGTATTATTGTGAGAATAAAGTATGCAAAGTGCTTAGCCACGGATAGCACAGAGCTCAACTCTGCAGTATATTATTAATATGATAGCGTCTAGAATACTGTTTCTTGTCACTTCCAGTGTCTGTAACGGCTGTTTACCAGTCTCTGCCCTTGCTTACTATTTGCTTTTATCTTTGTTCTTGTTATTCTATGTTCTTTTTCATATACTTGTAGCCACATCAAGTCAGTGTGTAATTCAGACTTTGGGCTTCTCTTTTTCACTTATGAAACCAGTTTATAAAAGTGTGTTGTTGTTTAGTCGCTCAGTCTTGTCCGACTCTTTTGTGACCCCATGGACAGTAGCTCGCCAGGTTCCTCTGTCCATGGTATTTTTCAGGTAAGAACACTGGAATAGGTTGCCATTTCCTTCTCAAGGGGATCTTCCAGGCCAGGGATCGAACCCACATCTTCTGCATTGCAATTGGATTCTTTACCATGTAAATGAAAAGTGTGACTTCCTATCAAATGGGCTTCCCTAGTGGCTCAGTGTTAAAAGAATCTGCCTGCAAAACAGGAGAGGCAGGAGATTCAGATTTGATCCCTGGGTCAAGAAGATCCCCTGGAGGAAATGGTAACCTGCTTACAGTATTATTGTCGGGAAAAGCTCAGACTACAGTCTATGAGGTCGCAAAGAGTAGGACACAATTGAGTGACTGAGCACTTACTCACTCCTGTCAAATGGGAAAAGATTGAACAGATGCTCCTGAGTGGCCTTCTATATATTGTTAAATTCTCCATAACCCTCAGTTGATTCTGAAGGGTGAAAAATCTGATTTCTCAGCTTGCTGATTTAGTGTCTGGAAGACCCTTGGGGAGACAGTACAGGATATGTCTCAGTTTTCCCACTGAGGAGTGAGGAAGTCAGGATATTTATCCACCAACATTTGCATGGTTGAGGGTTGCTCTCAGTTGAAGGTGTTAGCTGCCTGGCCTGTCTCACTTACCTTACACACCAGCTGAACTACCTCTTCTGGACCCATGCTCAGGCCAAGAGGAGCGGCAGTACTGGTATGAGGAAAGTCTGCTGGTGATTCCAGGGATTTGCATCTGCTTTAGCGTGTCTTTTTAAAAAATCATTGTTATTATCATTTTCATTTTTATTTCTTTTTTGTACATGCTGCTATATTTATCTATTTATTTATACTTTTTTTTTGACATGTACATACTGCTATCCCACTCCAGTATTCTTGCCTGGAGAATCCCATGGACAGAGGAGCCTGGTGGGCTACAGTCTGTGGGGTCACAAGAGTCGGACACAGCTGAGCAACTAAAACCACCACCACCACCACAGACTGCTATATATATTTACTTATGTTTGGCTGTGCAGCCTCTTCTTTGCTACGCATGGGCTTTCTCCAGCTGCAGAGAGCAGGAACTGCTCTCTTGTTGCAGAGCACAGACTCTAGGCACATGGGCTTCAGTAGCTGCAGCACGTGGGCACAGCAGCTGCCACTTGCTGGCTGTAGGGCATGTGGGCTTCCGTAGTTGTGTACAGGGGCTCACTAGTCATGGCTCATGGGCCCTAGAGTGTGCGGGATTCAGTAGTTGTGGCACACAGGCTTAGTTGCTCTGTGGCATGTGGAATCTTCTCAGACCAGGGATCGTTGAACTTGTGTTCCAGGCATTGGCAGATGGATTTGTATCCACTGCACCACCAAGGAAGCCCAGCTTCATTATGTCTCAAACACTAATGCACATTAATCACATTCCCCAACTACAGAGGCTAATGTATGAAAAATAATAAAGCTGATTTATGAATATTTGAAGAGAAACATAACCACCAGAAATTCCAGCCTCTGTGTGATTTGACATGGCAGTCTCTCTTTTTGGTCATGTCCCCGGGGGAAGCCCAGGTTATCTTCACAGAGATTGTGGCTTTCGGAGGGGATGACTTGAACTTCTTCACTAGTATCATTGAGCTTTGTAGACCAAGGGCATCCATCCCCAAGATGGTATATCCCACCATGGAGATGGGTGGAGACTCCTGCAAAATACTCCTTGGGTTTGGCTCTGTTTCCTTTTACAGACATCTTGGTAACCATTCTCCTTTTCCTAATATACAATGTAATTCCTTAGCCATAAGCATTATATTTATAGTCATAATCCAATCACACTTTTCCAGGTCACCTTAATTTAGATTTGAAGGTCACCAGTAATCTCTTAGTCACAGCTCCAGATGGCTGCTCTGATCCGTTACTTTTGGATTCTTCCTCATTTTCTTACTAGAAGTTAAGTTTGACCTCAGTTTTAGGAGATTATTTACAGTTAACTCCACAGAGCTTAGTGGAGTTTTCCTGATAAAATTTGGAGAGTTTTATAAGGAACCAATTGAATACCACTTTATTAAAAAAAAATTCATTGCTCATTCTTGACATTCTGCTATAATGGAAAGAATGCCAGGATGTGTTAGGTTAACAGCATGAAAGTGACAATATTCAACCACTTTTGACCTATAATATATCCGTTTTATATGGTTTGACTGACATGAAGACAGTAATCGTCCCCTTTTAAAAAGTAAGTCAAGATGTCAGCATTGTAGCTGTAGAGCTTTTAGTAAATTCTTCCACCTCTTTGAGTCTAGCTGCTGCTGCTGCTGCTAAGTCGCTTCAGTCGTGTCTGACTCTGTGTGACCCCAGAGATGGCAGCCCCCCAGGCTTCCCCATCCCTGGGATTCTCCAGGCAAGAACACTGGAGTGGGTTGCCATTTCCTTCTCCAATGCATGAAAGTGAAAAGTGAAAGTGAAGTCACTCAGTCGTGCCCAACTCTTAGCGACACTATGGACTGCAGCCTACCAGGCTCCTCTGTCCATGGATTTTCCAGGCAAGAGTACTGGAGTGGGGTGCCATTGTCTTCTCCGCTACTTATCTGTAAAATGGGTTTGGCTAGAAATCCAACAATGAGTCTTTGGCTTTATGAATCTTAAAGGGTGCAGGAAGGCTTCAGGATGTGGGTCACTGCTGTGGCTGCCACCAGAAACTTGTTTCAAGGATGTTTTTCCTTCTTGCTGATACTTCATTTTCTTATATCTACAATCTCATAAAGGAAGGGTTGTTCCTAGGTCTACATTTATATATACAGGCTCTCCTCCATTCTCTGGTAACCCTTTTTAATTTCTTCCTTACTAGACAGTTTTATCTTTCCCTTAAGACAGATCTAGTCTGAGTTGTCTGTTCCCGTGGCAGCCTTAAACAATATGGGGACTATCTCTGCTGTTTCTCTTTCCTTGACATCTTGCTCCTCCATTTACCTTACTGTTGGAGCTCTGTGTGACAGTGAGGATAACTTCTCGAGGGCCCTTGTGCCCTGTCATACCTCAGCTTCAACAATTCACCAGCCCCACTATGATCTGAAATCTATCACCCTCTTCACCAGCCCTGTCCCCTTTCTGTCTCCCTGCCCCATGCCAGCTCAGATTCTAGTTGCCATAATTATAATTTCTCTCTTGCCTATACTTTGCACATTTCTCCTTTTTCCTTTCTTTTTATTCACTTGGCAAAAATCTAATGCTGATTACATTCACCCCTTTCTCACTTGTTGCCTGACCAGTTAAACACAGCTGGAGAAAACTCATCATGGTGGCTGATTTCCCTTGACTTTATAAACCAGGAAGCACTCATGAGTCCTTTGAGCTGCCAGGGAGTTGGATGGTTTTCCCAAATCCTTTTGCTCTCCTGTTTTCCTAACAACCATTTCAGACCTTCTCCTCCTCTCTTCCTCATTCCCACTTGGAGCTGATATTCTTGCTTCTTGTTTCATGAAGTAAAGAGAAGCCATCAGAACAGAACATCCCCATGCCTTCTGCCTCACGTTACCAACCTTTCATCTATCCACATTGTCTCTGCCTCAATCCTTTTGCTCAGAAGGAAACTGTGACCACCACTGCCCCCCCCCCCAACCTTCTGAAATGGAGCATTGGCCTTTCTTGCTTGCTCTGGCAAGTCCTCCCTCTGTCCTGAATTTGCTTTTCTGTATCATATCCATGTGCTCTTATTTTTTTTTCCCTTTAAAAATGGAATTCTCTTGACTTGGGTCCTTCTAGCTGTCACCCCAATTTCTCCTCCAGTTTAAAGCAAAACTCAATATACTGATTCACACATTTCTTTAGGTCACATCATTCCACCATCTCCACCAGTTACTTCTGGCTTCTTTGTACCATATTTAGTTTTTAAAGAGATGTTTCCTCTTGAACTATTTCATCTCAGTTCCACAGATCACATCACATGGGGAGTGGCTGCTTGGGAGTTTAAAATAGATGAAAAGAAGAGGAAACACAGCCAAATATTTAGAGAAAAGATGAAGCCATCCCATTCCGTCACCTTTCAGGAAGCGCTTGGATGTGCTGTCTCTGGCCCATGGCTAAGCTCAAAGCACATGAAGTCTATCTAACCAGGCTTGAAGGAAAACTTGGAGCCTGTTTGTTCTTTTAAATCTCCTTGGTTTGCAATTGTCAGATTCAATTTTGAGGGGAAGAGTTCAGAGCCTCATTGAAAGTAAAAAAAAAAAAAAAAAAAGGTGGGGGGAAACTAGTCAAATCTGGTAAATTATGTCAAAGTCTTTACTCTGTAGTGGTGACAGCAAAGAAGTATTTTTAGTCCCGATGGCTGAGGGGTAGCGCCTGTCACAGGGGCACCTGCATGCTTATGCAGCCTGGCAGGGACGTCACACAACCTCTGCCTTGTATTTTGATGGCATGTTTTATGCCACGAGCAGACTTTGTGGAAAATATTCACTCTCCCGATGATGAGAGAAAGCTTCATTTCCACACACTTAGAAGTCTCTCCTGCTTCAGTGCCCATTCGTCTCTGCCATGGGTCAGTCATGCCCTGGGTGCCTAAATTTTCACTTATCTAAGAAATGTTAATTGTGCTATATTCACTCTGCTGTGCTTCTTACTAGTCAGAAGTTCAGGCCTAATGAGTTGTAGGTCTGTTTTCTTGCTGTGTTGTAAGGTAGGCTTGTTGTTGGGTTATTTTCAAAAACGTTGATAAATTACAGAAGGATTTCTGGAAAGGTGTTAGCAGTTTGGTGAGGTATCATTTATCATATTTTTAAAATCTTCTTATAAAAAGAAGACAGTGAGGTAAAAAGACTGAAAACCCACAGACTATGTTTAGAATACAACTAGGTGACAGACAGACGTGAATCCCTGTGCAAGTAGGACAGGAAGACCTTCCAGTGCAACTGGACCCGCCGGGTACCCGCATCTGGCAGGAAGAGGGAAACCATGGCATGACTGTTGCACATGAAGGAGAACAGGGAAGCCCCAGATGAGTCAATAGGTACTCAGTGGAAAGCTTAAAAACGGTAAGTTTCCTATATGAACAGTTTCCTTTATGAACCTCTGAGTTGTGAACTTTATGTTCGCTTGTTAGTTCACATGTTAGTTAGTTCACATGTCTGGCATACATTGTCACATGTGTGCGTCCTCTACAGGTGGTTGGGCTTTGTGTACTTTACAATGCTGCATACAGTACAGTAGCATAGGATCTTAATTTCAATCCTAGGATGTCCAGAAGCAAGTGGAAAGGCAGGGTGATGCAGCTGGTACTGTAAGATTAAAAATGTTTTCTTTATTTTTTTATATAGTATTTGTTTGGAAAGTATTGTAAACCTATCACAGTATAGTCCTATATAGCCGATTGTGTTAGTTGGGTACCCAGGGTAACTTTGTTGTGCTTATGAACAGATTGTACCTAATGAATGTACTCTTGGAATGGAACTCGTTTGTACATAGGGGGACTTAATGAGTTACCTGGTGATGTGTGTTCCTTCTTTATTCATTTATTTTTTAAAAATCTATTGGGCTTCCCTTGTGGTTCAATGGTTGGGAGTTCGCCTTGCAACACAGGGGCCCCAGGATCAATCCCTGGTCCAGGAGGATACCAGCATGCAGCAGAATGATTGAGCCTGTGTGCCACAGCCACTGAGCCTGAGCTCTAAGCCCACATACCCTGGTTACTAGCCAGCATGATCTAGAGCCCATGTTTCTCAACAAGAGAAGGTACTGCAATGAGAAGAAACCTGTACACCACAATGGAGAATAGATGTGCAGTAATGAAGACCTAGCACAGCCAGAGATAACTAAATACATAGTAAAAATCCCAAACATGGATTGATTGTCCACACTCTGCCAGGTTCAATTTTAGGCACTAGAGAGGCCACACTGAACAAGGTGGGAAAGGCCTCTCTGCTCCTCTACCCTTCATTTTAATGTAGAGCTCATGTCCTAGAAGAGAAACATAGAGACAAAAAGATAATTCCAGAAATATAGGTGTGCTCATGACAATGAAGGAGAGTAATAGGGAGGAAATAGGTGACAGGAGTGAGGAAATGTTATTACAGAATGATTAGAAGTCATTTTCATATATACATAATAAAGGTACATAGATATTCTTTTGTTATTGAAGAGATGACATTTGAGCAGGAAGGTAAGTCCTTGGGGGACCTAATTTGATAAATAGAATTACCAGGATAGCCTTTGCTATGGTCTGAATGTCTGTATCCCCGCAAACTTCACATGTTGAAATTCTAAGCCCCTAAGATGATGCTATTAGGAGGTGGAGTCTTTGGGAAGTGGTGGGGCCTTTAATCTTAAAGGTGGAGCCCTCCTGAACAGAATTAATGGTTTTATAACAGAGCCTCAAGAGAGATCCCTAACCTCTTCTCCACTGCAAGACACTGGCTTCTGAACCAGAAGAGGGTTCTCACAACAACGTCACTCAGAATGGCACCTTGATCTTGGGCTTCCCAACCTCTGGAACTGTGAGCAACAAATCTCTGTTGTTGGTAAGCCACCAGTATGTGGTATTGTGTTAGAGAAGTTCCAACAGACTAAAATAACCATGTCAATTATCTGATGCAGTATTGAAAACTACTGCATAGGTTAATCATTCTGCTTTGCAATGCTGACATGCAAATTTTTCCTTCATTTAATACCAAAGGCTGTCTCCATCGAAAATCATAATAATTTAAAAAAAGAAAAGAAATTTGTATTTGGCTAGGCCAGGTCTTAGCTGCAGCATGCGGCATCTTTGATCTTTCTTTGCTGTAGGATGTGAACTCCTAGTTGTGGCATATGGGATATAGTTCCCTGACCAGGGACCAAACCCAGGCCCCCTACACTGGGAGCATGGAGTCTCAGCCACTGGACTACCAGGGAAGTCCTCAGAATAAATAATTTTGACTACATGACTACTCTAGGCCAAAGAAAAATATAATTTTTAAAATGCATTATTTTTGACTGTGCTGGGTCTCTGTTGCTGTGTGTGGACTTTCTCTAGTTGTGGAGAGCAGGGCCTGCTCTTTGTTGCCGTGTGCAGGCTTTGCATTGTGGAGGCTTCTCTTATTGCAGAGCATGGGTTCTAGGCTCTCAGGCTTCAGCAGTTGCAGCACATGTGCTCTGTAGTTGTGGCTCCCAGGCTCTAGAGCAGAGGCTCCGTAATCGTGTGGTACACAGGCTTAGTTGCTCCGTGGCATATGGGATCCTCCCAGACTAGAGATCAAACCTGTGTCCTCTGCATTGGCAGGTGGATTCTTAACCACTGAGCCACCAAGGAAGTCCCCAAAATGATATTTATTATTTCCCAAACCAAAGATCCAGAGGGACTTCCAAGATTGGTGCCATGGATCAGCCTTGTCCTCAGGAATCCAGCTCTGCTCCCCTCAGTGTGTTGGTTGAGAGGGCTGCCATGGGTCTAGGCATCCACATCTCACACAGACGTGTCAGTGTGAGAAGGAGAAGCAAAGTCAACCTCTCCTCTTTTTTTTTCATCTTTCTTTATTATCTTTTCATCTTTCTTTATTTTAAAAAGCATTTTATAGAAGTATACTATACATACAGAAGGGTTTCCCTGGTAGCTCAGCTGGTAAAGAATCTGCCTGCAATGCAGGAGACCCCAGTTTGATTCCTGGGTCGGGCAGATTCCCTGGAGAAGGGATAAGCTACCCACCCCAGTATTCTTGGGCTTCCCTGGTGACTCAGATGGTAAAGAATTTGCCTGCAACGTGGGAGACCTGGGTTCAATCCCTAGGTTGGGAAGATCCCCTGGAGGAGGGCATGG